>NC_142252.1:0-670265 GCF_052056855.1 Sturnus vulgaris | reverse complement strand
GTTTTCTCTTGATTCATGTGTAGTAGCCCCATGAGTTAATCAGGCTTCCCCTTCACATCTCAGTTGAAATATCCTCTATTCTGCAGTAGTTGGAACCTGGACTCAGTGGAACCAGCATTATCTCCTGATAATTCTGAGATTAGTTTGGTAGCTCCTGCACAAGCTCCCTTATTTTCATAGCTTTAGAGATCTCATATCTGCTAATGATGGAGGATCTGAGCCTCTCCTGCTGCTTTTCCTTAGATATCACACCAGGACATTTAGAGGGGAGGTGCTTGTAGACATTTCAGTAGCAATAGTAGAACACAGTGAAAAAGCAACTTGAGAACCCTGCTAGCATTCAGCATGAAATCACCTCGTTTATTTTCTAAACCTCATGTATTGTTATTCTCTTCAGGGTCAAATTTTGTAGTTCTTTCACATGTAAAGCTGTCTCTGATCTGGAAGGATGAATTACAGTTGCAATATATCTTCACCTCTTATTTCCTTGGCTTCAGTTTTCCTAATTTTTTCTCTCAGTCCTTTCTACTTTGTCATTCCCAAGAGTTGTCTCATAATGTGCTACTTCATCAGATGCCTTTTTATGAATGCTAATCTACGAAAGCACAACTATAAAATGTTATGGCAGGGTGCTGCATTTACCAGCCAGTAATTACCTCATGTTCAAGACTAAGCACAGCCAGTTTTTGTATGGAACTTTTTTTTTCCATGGCACAGTATGGAAGTACTGGAGGATAACCACAGTAAATTTTTAAAAAGAAAAAGAAAAAAAAACAGAAAAAAAAAGAAAAATAACACTGAAGAGTAGGGGAGAAAGTTGTGTTTATTCTTCCTTGGAAAGTATTCTGGCACAAACACATTCCTGGAAAATTGAGCATTCCAGTGAGAACAAGACAGTGCCATGAGCAGGGAAGGTCCTGCCCAGGCTGCCACCTCACAGCAGGCTGAGTGAGAAGGGTAAGGAGAGCTGAGCAGGGAATGGATATCTGAAATTTCCAGGGGAGGGCTGACATGGCCAGAATTATAATCTGGCCCCGAGTCTTGCTTTTCTCCTGGAGATAACAGGACTAAGTAGACCTTATGTAGGTCTCAGTTCTGTTAATTAACAGTTTTAAAACACATCTGAGGCACCACAGGCTGGCAGAATTTCCTAACTCACTTTCATTTATGCAGAAACATATTGCTATTTCAGATTAATGTTCCAGAAGTAGTAATTATGGTTTTATAATAGTTTTCTATGAGGTATCAGCTCTCTGTCAAAGAGTCATTTGTATGACAAGATATAGATAGAAACAAGACAGTGACTTGAACACAATTTCCCAAACAAAGGCTATGGTACTGCTCTGCTCACTGCAGCCTCTGTTGCATTTACCATGGATATCTTTCGTTCATAATTAATTCAGTCTGGGATTTTTTTTCTCTCAAGAGATTAATTTTTCTAAAAATGGACTGAAAACCATGCAAACTTGTTTTACATTTATTTAGGACATGAAAATATATACAATAAATTGGTAGACTTGTTGCCTACATGCTGTATTGTTGATGTTCACTAAGGCAAAATGGGCAAAGCTGGATTACCACTATAAAAATACTTCTACTATTATTCTTCTGGATGGAAAACATAGTTCAAGTTGGCTTTGCTTGACTCCTACAAACATTTGGAAATTACCTTTTAATCACTTTCAGATTTGCAGAATCTGAACTTGAAATATTCACATTTAAAATGAGCAGGTGCTTGGATGATATTCAAGCTATACAGAATGCAGAAATACTTGTCAGCATGGGATGACTAAACTGCTGTGCCAGAGCCAAGATTCAAAACCGATTAAATGGATCAGATCAATACCTGACAGCACCTTGTACATCTTGAGAGATGACAGGACTAAGGGTAATGGCTTCAGACTGAAAGAGGGTGGGTTCACATGAGATATCAGGAAAAAATCCTTCCCTGGGAGGGTGCTGAGGCCCTGGCACAGGGTGCCCAGAGCAGCTGTGGCTGCCCCTGGATCCCTGGAAGCGTCCCAGGCCAGGCTGGATGGGGCTGGGAGCAGCCCGGGATAGTGGAAGGTGTCCCTGCCATGGCAGGGGTGGCACTGGATGGGCTTTGAGGGCACTTCCAACCCAAACCTGTCTGGGACACTCTGACCATGCACACGTGTTCCTTAATGTGAGTGCAAGGAGAGAAATGTAAGTGCAAACTCTACAACCACAAAGGAGTACAATGACTTCTGTACATTACCTCCAGAAATAACTTATCAGATAAGGAAGATGGAGGAGAAGGGACTATAGGCTGTAACACGAATGATTATAAAATAGTAAAGACACCCGGATATCCTATTTGTCCATTTCCAGTGTTTTGAAATGTTTGATTGCAAAATAAAAACCACAAAATCTTTGTCAGATTCTCATTTGTTTGGAGAGAAATATTTGAAATTCATTCCATGCCACTAAATCCCACTTTAGCTTGGTGTGCTCTGCTGATGTGCAATAGGAGGAGATGGAATGGCTGCAGCTGTGATGCTGAGAACCCTTTGCCCACTAGCCCATCGCATGAATTTATCTCCAATCTTCAGTTTTACCTGAGTCTGCTCCTCTGGACTGAGCCCCAGTAAAGGGCTGGAGGACACCGAGTGTGGGCAGGGACCACATTTGCTTTGATGTTACTTGACAGAGTCCAGTTCATGTGCTGTGTGTTTGCTCCACAGTGTAAACGGTTTAGTGGTGGGCTGAGACTGTTTGTTTTGTTTGCAGAGTGAGTCAAACTGAAGTGGCAACATGTTCATTTTCAGCTGTCTTTTATCAAAATCTTCTGTTATGTTTATTACTTAGTTTGCTGCTGATCCTACACTTACAATTAAAAAAAAAAAAAGGAAACCTTACACTTTTGATGTGCTTAATTTACAATATAATCACACTTCTTTCGATTGATTTATTAAGGTGGGAACGGCTGAGAGGAGGAAAGCTTGTTTTGAATGTTCTGAACAACCCATCAATCAATTTGCCTGGCACAGTGCGATGTGATGTCACTTAAAGCAGGCGAAGAGCTGGGCTGTGTTCTGTCTGAGATGCTGTGTCCCAGCCTGTGTGCAGCTCTGCTGGCCAGGAGCTGTCACAGCCAGCACTGCCAGCTCAGAGTGCCCTGGAGCACTGGCCCAGTCCCTGGGAGGAAGGCAGAGCCTCCTCTCCCTCCCAGCCCATCCTGCGGTGGCAGAGCTGTGGCTGCTGGGTGCTTCCATGGCTCCGCTGCAGGAATTCCCTTCCCACTCAGCATTCCTGGAGCTCCATGAAGGGGCTGGTCCTGCTCAGCCCCAGAGCTCCTGGTGCTGCTTTGGCTCCTGTGGGATGAGCCCCATGGATGGGAAGTAACTGGAGGCCCCCTTGAAAACAGGGACTGGGAATTTGCTTTTCCTTTTACTTTGGAGTTACATTCCAATCAAAACAGGCAAAAAAATGATGTGCTCACTAAAAACATTTTAGGGAAAGTAAACATTCCTCTTGATTAATGGACAATTTTCACCTGCTCAGGGAACAGGCCATTCCTTATTGATCCATGGGCAGCTGAAACAATATCATACTGATTAATTGGTTTTGTATTTCAAACATATTTTTGCTTTACCTATTCATTGGTCCCTATCAAATTCTAGGAGATTTTAGAAGCTAATAATTGTTTTGTATTACAATAACAGCTTTTCATATTATCACATCTAAATTGCAGCCTTTCCAAACTTAATTAAGTGAAACTTAGAAGTTACTTTGTTGTTGCCAGAGACAGATGAAATGCAAATGTCAATCACTTGTTGGTCAACTGCTAAACAATCCTCTGAGTATTGGGGATAAGAAATTTCACTGGGAAATTTGCAGTCTGCAGCAAGACTCTGCTCTGCGAAAAAGCTCTGCTTCTTTTCCTTTTTGTTAGTCAATTTACAGTAGAATTTGAGTCACTTAGTGGTCAAATAAGTTCATTCTAAATTCATGGCCTACCAGAAGCTTTGTTGAAGTTTACAGTCCTCAGAAAAGTCAATTCTCAATTACTTGGAAGACCAGCACTGTCCTTGAAAGTCTAGCAAGATGTAATTTTTCAAACCAGAGCAGTTTCACCAATTATATTCTATACAAAAAATAAATATACTTAATCTGGAGTCCTGTGCCATGTTGCCAGAAAGTGAGGGGATGGAAAGAGCACAGTAAGGGTAACCCCATTCAGGCAGCAGCCAAAACCTTTTTTGATTTTTAGAGAATGGGCTAGGATACCTTGTGTTCCAATGAGCTATTTTTGCAAGTTACTGTTGGTTATGGCCATTCAATGTGTCCTCTGGTGATGTAAACAAGGCAGGAGAGTCTGGAGGAATATTTCAGATTTGGCTCTCAGAGTGCATTTAGGAGAATCCTTTTTGCCCCCCTTGCAATGTTTGGCTCTGAACCATTTCATGTGGAAAAAGGTTCATTGCTCACGTTTCACTTGTATACTGAAGCTTATCATTTGGGGAAATGGAGAGTAATTGCAGCATTTATCACCTTCACAGTTAAAGGATTAGTGACTCTGGAAACTCGAAGCCTTGCACTGAGGCAGGACATCAGTAATGGGATATTGCATTAGCTCCTGTATCACCTATCCAGCAGCAGTGTGGGCACTGTGGATTTGGAGATGTCTTCCAGGACTAAAGCAGTCCTAATTTGTCCTTGGCTGTATTTGAGTTTCCCATAAGAAAATTGCTGTTTTGTGGAAATCTATGCTGAAGAGATAGCACTGCATTTGGAATGATCCCAGGATGTGAACTCTGGTGGTTTTATTTCCTTTACTTCACAAACCCAACAAATAAGGTTATATTTTTAAGAATTCATCTCGGCTCCTGGAATGATGAATCTGCTATCTCTGCCCTGTGTAGGTAATTCCTCTCTGAAGTCACTGGGTTTCTCAAACTCATTTTTTTTTAGAAGGACTTAACTGCAATTCCTTTGTTTGGTTTCAGGTGAATTTTGCTGAAATTCAGAGATTCATATATAGCAATGTGGATGCATTTCAGCACTGAATCTCTCTGCTGTAATATTTCCTTTATTTATCATCCTTGGAAACACTTTTTTTCAGTAACAGCTTTTCTGTCTGGTTTCCAAACCATGTTTTCATTCATTTGGGTGTGATACAGTCACCCACCAAAATCACAGTAGTTCCTCTTCTGCAGAGAAGGGCTCAGCTTTGCAAAGGAAACGGGCACAGCTGGAGCAGCAGAAGTTGTGTGCTAACAACAGCACAATGTGAGGTGCTGCTGAGGACCAGGAACTCAGAATTCCTATGATACAGCTCCAACCTGTGCTGGTCTTTAACACAAAAATAATCCACATTGAACTGTATTTCCCAGACTGGGCAGAAAACCCCTGGTGGTGTGACTGAGGCACACAGGTTTCTCCCATTTCCCTGGAGCTCAGTGTGGCTCTGGAGGTGTCTCAGGAAGGTTCTCCCCATTGCTTATGAACTCTGTGTGGCTCTGGAGGTGACTCAGGCAGGTTTTCCCCATTCCCCATTCCCCATTTCCCTGGAGCTCTGTGTTGCTCTGGAGTGACTCAGACAAAATTCTCCCATTTCCCATGAATTCTGTGAGGCTCTGGAGATGTCTCAGGCAGGTTTCTCCCATTCCCCATTTCCCATGAACTCTGTGTGGCTCTGGAGGTGTCTCAGACAGGTTTTCCCCATTTCCCTGGAGCTCTGTGTGGCTCTGGATGGCACTCTTTACCTATATTACCTCTGAAATGATGAGCTCCTGGAAGTAATCAGCTCTTGCTAAGTGCTCAGCCAAAACGCAGGAGCTCCTGGCAGCTCAGATCAAACAGCACTAAACCGAAAGTGGTAAGTATCAAGAAATACACCTCAGAAGAAAGCAAAATAGATACAGGATAGGATTATAATATTATAATAATCAAGAGAAATCAGATGTTGGAGAAAAGGTAGGAAATTACAAGGAATTATCATCAATCAAGAAAATGAAGAGCAGCAATTGAAAGTAACTGGTTCAAAGTTAGCTTGAGGTGGAAATTTTATCTTTATCTGTATCAACGTTTTTTGACGTTCAGCCTGATGTAATAATGGTAATTAAATTACAGGAAAGGTAGCACTACAGCAATGTTAATAGCCATGTAGAGATTCCAAGCTTTGATTACATTTTGGTATTAGAATATTCTTTTCCTGCAAAGGTGTGTTTTTTAATTTTGAAGTCTATGAGTTGGTAAAGGGAAGCTGTGCCTTGCCAAATACATAGAAGCTCTCTAAGTGCTGGTTTAGAATAACCTGTGTTTGTTACAAATATAATGTGAAAACCTTGTAAATTTTAGGCTACTCCACCCCAATTTATAACCTGACACTTTGTTCTAGAGCTTCAGGAAGTATTAAGAAAACTTACAGAAACTAGAAGAAAGTAGACACAGCACATATCGATTAACTGAAAGGTTAATATGTAAAATATTGAGGGCGAAGTAAACTAAAAGTTCATTTAAAAGTTCTAGAACACGGGAAAAGGTATAAGAGCTGAGAAATTTCTGAAGAAGGCACGGAGCATGAAAAACATCCTACAGAAATTTTGTTGTGCTGTCTGATGGGAGCCATAAAGGGCACTCAGGGTAGATAGAAGTGCTGTAATTTTTCTCTTCAGTACCATTACAATTTTGTCAAGTCACATTTTTAGTTGGGCTTCAAAGGTCACCTTGGATATTTATTGTTATTCCCCCTCCACACATTCAAATATGTCCCTACATGGATTCACATCTCCCCTGAAGTCTGTACAAAGCAAAAAGGATAATATAATGAATGAACATGGGCTATAAACCTTGCAATGGGGTTCCAATCTACACCTCCAACTTTACTGTGCTGTTTACAGACTGTTCTCTGTGTCAGAGAGGAAGGTTGGTTTGAAGGCAGGAAATATGAGGAAGGAGAAAGAAATGATTTCAAGAAACACTTTAGTTAAATGAGTTAAAGAATTTGCTTGCTGTTCCTTCAGGTGACAGCATTTCCTCCCAAGAACTAAGACTGCTGGAGTTACGTTGATGTTCTCATTTCCTCTGGGTATTTGTTACCCAAAGTGCTGCCATCCAAGTTCAGCAAGCATGAAGAGCTGACTTATTGTTCCACAAGGCCACGTTTTTGGCTCTCTGAGTGCAGGAAAAATGGTCCCAAAGAAAGGCCCTGGCTCAGCAGGCTGCACAGCAGCACCAATTTCATGATCTAATAATCTGCAAACAGCATTATGCACTTGTGCCAGGCACCCTGTGCTCACTCCTCATGGTGTTTGGGCAAGCCCCAGGACAGATTGCTGATCTGTCACCTTCCTCACGCTCTAACTCAGGGCCTGTGTCCTGCTAGGGCAGCTCTGAGCATCCCTTGTCTGACCAGTAACCACAGAAAAACTTCTTTATTGCTCCTGGGGCCCAATTGCCAGTGCCAAATAGGAGAGATGAGAAGGGTTGTCACTTTTTGCAGCAGGAATGACACTGAGAACACTCTCACAAAAGAAATAAGGGAGAATTTGAGGTGTTTGGAAATAATGTTGTTATGATTCATTACTTTTCCATTGAAATCTTTCTCAGAAGTATAAAAATATTAATTGGGGGGACCCCAGAGGTAAAACATAGTGAGTTGAAAAATCAACAGCCACCAGATTAAATGTAGATATAAGACTGCATTTCCCAGATTTTCAGAAGAGGAAGGAATTTCTGGTGAATGGATGTGGGAAGCTGCCATTGTAGCCCTACTGGAGGCATTAATCTCTCAGTCTGACTAGTCAGGATCTGAGACAGTGCCCTAGCTATGACTTACACCCAGTGGTTTTGATACCTTTAGATACAAGCATAAAAAACTATTTCTAAGTCAGACTTCACTGAATTTAAAATAAAATATTTATTCAGTGCGTTCTTGGTTTAATTTTCTTGAAATTACATCTTGGCTACAGGCAAAATACTTATTCACTTCCAATTTTTAATTTTAAATGCATCTTTCCCAATTTGGATCTAATGTTAAGGTTGAAATCCTGTGTTACCTTCATCAAAATTTTTCCATAGATTTGCTAATTTTCTTGTTCTCTGCTGACAATCTCATTAATGCTATAAAAATATGCTGTCTCTGCTTCCAAATTCTATTTTATTTACATTAAATGTAAAATGTCTTAAATGTAAATGTCTTAAATGAAAGATTCAAACTGGATAACACAAAAGCAGGATAATAGCACCCAGTCATTCATCTTGCACTGAAAAGACAAATGTTTTACAGAGGTGTCCATCAAAGGCCTGCTTGGATGTGATTAAGCAAGATTAACTTTTAGCATGCAACATGATTTTATTTAGTGATCTCTCACAATAAAAACTCAGGAAGGAATATGTTAAGAACAAAAACTGCTTTGGAAATAACAATGAAATCCACCTGTCTCTTATGCAGCCTAAAACAGGATGGATGTCTTTGAAGCTGAGGAGTGTGACAGGAGCAGAGTTTGGAGGAGCAGGCTCCAGTGCTAAGGATTCAAACAGCAGAGCTGAGGAACTGAGTGCACGTTTCCATTATTCTGATTAGCCACCCTAGGGTTAACTCCACTTTCAGTGCTCCCATCTGTATTCCCAAGCAGGAATTACAGCACTGTGCACAAAGTGGATGGGACAGTGCAGTAGCCTGTCAGCAGTATTAATTCCCACCATTACTGCTATTTGGCTTTGCTTGGGTTCTTAATGGTATTGAAACAAATACAGTTCTCTCCCCACCTCTCATGTGATTTTTCCTTCTTTGGTTTAAAAACCTTCCTGATGGTTATAGAACACACGCATTTATTATTCAGACGGTTCATTTATTAAGAATAAATAATTTAGGCACATTTTCTTCTGTTTAATTAACACATTAGCAGTTGCAGAGTATATGGGAAGTAATGTTTATATTTATACTCATTTCTCAGGCTGTTTGTTTTCTTCTGCTTGATGGCCACCGTGCTCATTCATTGAAAGTTCCTGACCTGCAGCTCTCTGCAGAAATGCTTGCGAACTTCTAGAGAGGCAATGGTCCCTGTGGTAGCAGTAGCAAAATGCTGCCTCATTTTCTTCATGTCCTCTGATGTTCAGGGCGAGTTTAAACCCATGCAGCAAGAAAAAATAATCAGGATGGCCCTAGGCCTACTCCATGCTTGTTGGGAAGAAATATAAATTACATCATTGTCATTGCTGCTGCATTTGGCACACAGCAAAACCTTTACTTTATATTCACCAACAATGCCACAATTTCCTTCCATTCTTTTGGAAACTTATTTTTCTATCCTGTGACTGCATAGCAAACTTCTATGTATCAGATCAAATGCATGCTCTATAATGCTGTACTTTAAATCCATTTTCTTCTTTAAAACTACACTTATGCTCTTTTCCCTTTTGTTTCTCGAACATGAAAATATGCTGCCATTTTTTTGGGTAATACATAAACATCTTCTAAATGTGATCAAATCTAGATTCCTGTATCTTAGTTGGTTGCTTATTTCTAACTATACATTAACATTATTGGAATCAGGGCTATAGGCGCCCATCAGATTATGTGCTTCCCATTTTTGGTGTTACACAAAAATGTCCTAAAATAAAATTATGAAGTACTTTGAACCTTAGACCCTGATCCTACAATCAGTGCTACAATGGGGGTTTCTGTAGCATCTGAATTATGTCTGTTTGCATATTGAATTCTTTTCTGTGGGCGACAAAGCAGCTTTTATAACATTCAAATAGATTCTTCTTTTATTATTTCCCTTATTTTTGTTGCTTCAGTTATTTTTAAACTAATGGAGTCAAATACACTTAACAGTAGAATAACCCCACTTTATATCTGAATATTTCTGCTAAATTTTCTTTTCTTTGTTACTTAGGAAATCTAAAATTCACCTTGATATTTAAGACTTATTCAGAAAACATGAACATCCCAACAGCTAAAGCTCCCAGGTAAATGTCCTGATGTATAATGAGGTAGGATCGACCATGACCTTGGAGCAACCCAGATTTCTTCAGCAAACTCTGCCTGTCAGGGTTAAATCCTGGCCTCCAGCAGTATCTTGAATCCACACTAGGGAAATTATGATAAAAATAATCTTTACATCTCCAGACTCAAATGGATCTTTCTGATTGACTGCCTCTGGTGCCAGGTCCATGTCAATAATTCGCAGGGAATGCATGGCTGTGACCTCTTCCCCCTTGCTTTAGGATTTCTATTTTACAGGACCAATAAAGCATGTCAGGAGAAGGTGGTGATTCTAGACACGTGAATGGATGGATCTCAGGTCAGAGGTAATCCTTCAGCACACTCCTGTTTGGGACTGAAGAATACATCTCCCTGCTGTAATGGTGCTGTCAGAAATGTATGCAAGGAAAAATTGAAGGATACTCTCTTTCAGTTAAGCAATGATTAGAAAGAAAGAATAAAATGAGTAGAGGATTTTCCACTTGCTTTCTCCAGTCCCAACAATGGCTGTAGGAGTTAATGGACACACTGGGGTGCAAGTCAGCATTAAATAGAAGAGGTAATGGCAATTATCTATTATAAATTCCTGCACAGTGCCATATCATCATTACTGTTTGTAAACCTTTCTATCCATCTACATCCATCACCTGTATGAGACACCAGCAGAAGACTGCAGAACACCCAGGTTGTCACATCAATGAACAATCACTGTCAGGTAAAAAGGAGCAGAGCTTTTGATTAAGGTACAGAGATGAAATTAGGTTTTGATTCTGACACCACTGTAATGTTATCTATTGGTGAAGCCTCTTCATCTTTTGTGCTTCAGCTCCCTGCCCATGGAATGGAGCAGCATTTATACCTTTTTATTTCTGTTATCTGGCTTATTTATTTAGACTGTAAGTTGGCTGAAGAGATGCTTCTTCCTATACAACATCTGCCTTGCAAACCTGCTCTCTACATCCCACCATCCAATCAGTTGTATTTGGGATGTTTATAACAGGCTCATACTAAAAATGCAGTATTTTCCAAATTTAGCTGCCTCAAAGACTTGCTGGTTCCCTGTAGGAAAATACCCTCCTCTGAATTATGATGCTGTGTTTATATATATATATATTTTTATATATATTTCAGAGTGTTAGTCCACAGGTCATATTTCTCATCTTTCACAAAGTGGGATGTTGTGTTAAAAAATGCTTTTGCTGCTTGCCACTATTTTATTTATTTATTTATAAATTAACAAGCTACAGTTCTACAGATTTTAAAGTTTTTCAAAGAAGTGAATGCTGCCAAAAAATTGATTTTTCTTTATAGTTTTCTGGTATTCAAAGTTCTGATTTTCCCTGTTTTTTTTCTATTCTACTCAAGCTCACAAGACAGATTACAGGAAAGCAGATTCCATAATTAATTAGTCAAGCAGCCAATAAGAGCTTCAGGTTTATCCCAACAGATTAATTTGGATGTCTTTTTTTTTGTCTGAATGCAACATAACAGTAAATGTGTATTTCCATCTGTCTTCCTTAGCTGACGAAGCATTACACCTTTGGTTTGGAAAAGGGCTTGGGTCCCATTTTTAACGTGTGTGTGGACAGGAGGAGGAGGAGGAAATCCTTCATTCCATCGACTCAAAGCAATTTGCTCAATGACTCATGCTTCTAGCACCACATATAGGGAAAAATAAAGGAGAGGAATAGTGACAGAAACCCGAATGGTTTTATTCAACGACGGCGATGCCTTTGGTGCAAAGCTTCTTTGGGCCGGCCCCTGGAGTTGCTCCCAGGTACCAAGTGCTCAGGGAACACTTGAGGAGAGCATCTCTGTCAGAATGACAGCACTCACAGCCCGGGGATCAACAGGAATCCCTTGGAGCAGTCAGTCTGCTGGAAGTACCGGCTTTTCCAGAGTCTTTGCCTTTGATGAGCAATTTATGGGACAGAGCACAGAGGAGGGAGCGTTTGAAGCAGGGAGGGAACTTTGAAGGGTACAAGCTACCTGCAGTAATTCCTTGTGGCCCTCACAGCTTATATGGAGCTAATAGCTTGCAGTCAGTGCTATGTGTAATTTTAATGTGATAATGTGGATGACCCCGCGGTGGTCGGTGCTTTCCTGCTGGAATATCTCAGCTGTGCAGTCCTGCCATAAGGTGTGAGGCGCCAAGCCTGGCTTTGCTCGTCCCCACAGCCTGACCCCACGGCCTCCGTGCACGGCTCCGGGCCCGCCAGGGCCGCCTCTGTGCCTAAAGTGTGAAGCCCCGTCCATTCCTCCCCTTTACCAAAACCTCTGCTATTTGTCCTTTTCCTCCAACAAAAGCATTTCACGTTCTCTTCCCACCTTGGGTTTCCAAGGCCTTCTGTTTCCCTCCAACTTTACTTTATCTTCCCTTCTACGTTCCTCTCTTCCAGCCGCCACCTTTGCGTCTCCCTTTCGCGGCGCCCTTTGCATCCTTCACCAAAGCCTCGTTTTTCTTCCTCTCCGTCCGGTCTCCTTCGCTGCCCACCGCTGTGCTGTGTCCTCGCTCCCGGCCCTCCGTGCCCTGCCCGTGTCCCTGCGCGGGGCCGAGCCGGCACGTCCGCGGGCAGGTGCTGCCGCTGCCCCGCGCTCTCCGGGCTCATGAATATTCGGGCCTGCCCTCGCCGTGACGTCGCCGCGGTCCCGGGGGGGCCGGAGCCGCCCCGGCGCTGGCAGCGAGGGCGAGTGACGGCGCGGCGGCAGCAGCCTCCGCCCGCCGGCTGGCCCTCAACGCAGCGCACACAGCGGGCCGGCAGCCGGCACCAGCGCCGGGGATGCGGAGGCGCCGCTGCTGCTGCTGGGGCCCGGCGGCGCTGCTGCTGCTGCCGCTGGGGCTGGGCAGCCTGCTCGCCGCCAAAGGCAGGTACCGGGGCGCGGGCCGGGCGCGGCTGCCCGAGGACTGCGGCGGGGCGGGGGAGCGGAGCGGGGCGGGGCGGGGCGGCGCGGCTCCTCGCCCTGAGCGGGGCTGCGGGGCAGAACCGCCGCTCCCCTTACAGAAGGGCACAAAGTTTGGGTGGGGGCGCTGGGCGGGTCGGAACGGTGCCCGCGGCTCTCCAGCCCGCGGCTGTCCCGGAGCGGTGTGGGAGCGGCCGGGCCGGGCGGGAGGTGCCGCTGGCGCCGGGTGATGCTGCGGGAGCCGCGCACCGAGCACCGCGGAGGGAGCGGAGCAGAAGCGCTAGAGTTGCCCAGGCTGGGGGCGAAGGAGAAGCGCTAGAGTTGCCCAGGCCGGGGGCGGACGGGCAGCCCTGGAGTTGCCCAGGCCGGGGCTGGGTGGAGGAGAAGCGCTGTCGTTCCCCCGGGCCGGGACAGGTGACCCCGCAGTGCCTGCCAGGTGTGCGGGGCTCTCGCCGCTGCGCTCCCCTTTCCTAGCCGGCCGTGCCCCTTTTCCGAGCGCTCCGGTCGCACAGGTGTCGGCGATTTCTTGCCTCCGCTTGTTTCCTTTTCTCTCGCGTTGTTTCCATGTACTTTAGGACTGGCTTTCGAGCCCCGAGTTTTAGAAGCTTCGTTTTGAGAACTCTGTTACACTCTATTTTATATTATTTTCAGACGTTTCAGTTGTTCTCGTTTTTGTATGGGGCTTTGGTGAACATGTGTGTAAGAGAGAAAACTTTAGTGTTTGGTATTTGTTTTCTTAACAAAATCCCAACCAACTGCTTGAGCCGTAACTTTGTGAGAAAATTGATTCTTTGCAGCAAATGTTACTTGACTTTGTTTACATTTACATGTATGAATGGTAGGAAGCGAATTGCTCCTTCAATTACTGACCCGGCGTGCCTCGGTGTGCTCGTGGCAATGCCGTGTTTTCTGAGCAGATTAACATTTTGATGGAGGGGAGTTGATTTCCTCCTCTTCGTTTTCTAATGTAATTTAAGGTAACTATCTCCTTTATAAGGATCTTTTCTGTAGATTTCGTGGGAGATGTCTGTTAACCTGCCGGCAGTTCATCTGACAAAACGGGGTCGTTCTGTCGCTGGGCTCTGCTGTGCCTTTGACCACTGGAGGGCTGCAGAGAACGGCTTTGGATAACGGGAACCACTATCTCCCAGTAGCTAGTTGTTAAAAATAGGCATTTTAAGGTTATTTATATTGATGGTCAACTGCTTTAAGTGTTTGCTTATTATTTTCTATACCTTGTTTCTTAAAACTGTGTATTTTCAAAGACTGTAGTGCAGCGTTAATAAATGAAAGAAGATGGCTTGGCATTGTATGCAGTTAATAAGGTTTTTCTTCCTCCACCTGATCGGCAGAGGAAATTAAAAAAGGGTTTATTTCAGCAAGACCCTCGTGCTGCTTTCTCCTTGCTCTTGTTTTTCTACAGTAAGTAAGTTTTAAGTTAAGAGGTATTTTATGGGTATCTCATGCACACAATTGCAAAGCCTGGTGCTGTAACCATAACCTGGACGTGTGGCTGGAAGGTGCATTCTGGTGGGAGATGGAGGTAGGATGTGGTGTGTACAAAGCTCCCCATGTGCCCTGAGCATCCTGTTGTATAGGAGGTCAAAGACAATCAAAGATAATTATTTCAGTTCTCATCTCATCTGCTTCACTGTGCTCTGCTGCTTCTCATTTTAAAAACAAAACCAAGTCCCTTCCACCCCCACTCCTTTTCCCCACATGCATGTGAGGATGGGGAGAAGGATTACAGGAAAACTTCTGGTTCTCACTTCACACTCAGCAGAAAATAACAATTTCTTTCACTAAATATTCACTAAATACCTCTGCAAAATAGGCTGCAAAGATTGTTTACTCACCATAGAAAGGGGGAACCTTCCCCGCCCCCCAAAAAAACCTCTGAAGTTTTCCAAGGAAAAAGAAATATGAGGCAACATCAGAGTGTTTAGGAGGTGGTTAGTTACAGAACTTACTGTGTGTATTAAATATGCATATGCAATTTGTTAGCTTTGCAGTAGGCTGTTGACACCGAGATCTCTAACATAGGGCCCAAAAAAAAAAAAAATCACCATTTTGGACAGAAAAATGCTTTAAGCATTTTCAGATAGCTTTGCTCCATAAGATGGAGAGGTACTCTTTCTGGTTTATTGGAAATACACTGATGATGTCTGGAAATGGTGTGAACTGTCTCTTGTGGTCTTCAGTTACAGGAAATAGAACATGCTGAAGGATAAGGGTTTTTTTCCCCATCATATTCAAAATTCATAGGTCCATGTGGTCACAGGCAGGGTGCAATAACAACCTGCAGAACTTTTTGTTTCCCTAGATCTGTGTGTAAGGCTGATCTCTTAAATAATTTATTATCTTACTCTAGTATGTACTACTAAACTACTCAGTGAAGTCCTAAAAAGGACTGTCATATCCAAATTTCTTGTAAGATCCAATTAAGAAACCTTGGAAATTTCACTGCATTTGAACTTCATCATTACCATAAACAACATTTTAGTCTTAATTTTTAAGTACAGCCGAAAGCCTCTTAATGATCTGTATAACTCAGAATATTTGATTCCAGTTAAATTAATTACATGGGCAAAACTTGAAGTCTTAGGCATTGCAGGCATTCCAGATCAGTGGAACATTGAGTTCCTCGTGGCAGGTCTGTGATGTGTCCATCAGGTCTGACCCTCAGCAGCAGAGGAACAGCTGACGCAGGGGAACAGAGCCAGGGAAACCTTGCAGCCTGGGGAAGGAAAGTGAAGGAAAAGCTTGGAAAACACACTGGACAGATCCTAGAGTCTGAAATTTTCTGCATCACTCAGTGTTTCCTTGTATTCCTTTTTATAATAAATAATAACAAAATGCTTCTCATTATCAGTTTATTGGAGACATTAAAAAAAGAAAAAAAGAGCCTTCTTTTGAACCACATCCAAAATCCAATGAGGGGCAATGTTTGGCAAGTGCTTAGGCAGAAAATGGGAGGTGAAGCAACTGCTTTCTTTTGCTGATGCTTCCTGTAGCTCACCAATAAACCCCAAAAAGGACATGTAAATTATTTCATCTTTCTGTTTCTTTTCATCAATAAATGGTGCTAGGAATCCTTTTTTTCCTAGAGTGTTTTGATTGAAAAGCAGTTCATGAAGACTGACTCCTGTGTCTCACAGGATAAAAGATTCGTCTGATTATGAAGTCTGGGTGTCAAGATAATGAAATGATTCAGAGGTCTCAAAAGACAGAAGTCAGTATTTGATAGCAGCATAAGTATTCAGGTATTTCAGCATAGAAGACTGACAACTATATTTATGGAGCTAGAGAATGTTTGCCAGTCAGAATCATATTGTTACCAGTTTTAATTGCATCACTTGGAAGGTTACCAAGACTGGGAACTTAGGAGCTTCCAAAACATATTTTAATTGTAAGCAGAGTGTGCCACTTAAAGAACACCCTCCAAATTGTCTTTTGTCACCTCCCATTAGGTGACTTGTGAGCAGTCAGTTTCATCCTTATTTTCCCCCTTTAAAGTGACTGGTTTTGAACTCCGAGGGTTGTGTCTGTGTCTGGACACACCTTCTCCTGCCCAAATTGCCCTGAAAAGGGACCTCAATTTTCATGAATTGGTTTTTAAACACCAGCTGTACCCAGTACTGTACTGAGTAGTTGAGAGTTGTGCACTCTCACTGGGGGCTCTCAGCACAGAATTCAGGACACCTGGAAGGCTTCAGTGTTCTGCTTCCTTTTATGAGCTGCAAATTTACTCTGTCAGGAAGGTTAAGGAGTGGAATCTAACGATTTAAAATGTGCAAGTGTCGATTTGTAAAGTGCACTTTAGGACAGTTCACTCTAAATGCCTTCCAATTCTTTGCTGTGTGCATTCCAATAAAAATGGATATGATGATTGCTTATAGATGTAAAGCGAGGGAGTGAGTTACCTCGAGTAAGTTGTTAGAACAATATGCATTATAATATGACATCAAATTTCAAGTGACTTCTTGATAAAATTAGCATAAAGGCTCTGGATGTGCCTCTCTCACTGCATCAGTTAATTTGGTACTTGTTCTCAATAACTGCTATTAAAAAAAAACCAATCAGTGTTTAAGACACATTGAATCTAAGTAGATTTTACCCTCCCTGCCCTGAAATCCTGCTTTATGTGAAAGGTGGATGATTCTTAAAATCCATCTTTTAAGGACTTACTTGGTTGTGTAAGTCTCTCACGGTGCTTGGTGGTGAAGTATCCCTCGTGCTGCTGGATTTGTGGTACAGGCTGAGTGTGTACAAGATGTTCAAGCTTGGCAGAAATTAAAGGGATTGTAAAAGTGGCACAGGTTTTTTTGGGCCCTTATAGGTCTGAGTATTCCCAAGATAGAGATGGAGTGTGAGTTCACTCATAGGTTATTTAAGAGTATTGGGCTAGGAAAGACGATTTTTGCAGTTTACTAAAAACATGTCTTGGAATAGAACAGAATAGAATACAAGCGAATGTGCTGAATTACAATCCATTTTAATGTGGCTTCTCTCTGAATTGATTTTAAAGATGGCTCTGCATGGATTTGCAGTTTCCCAGCAGTTAATGCTGTAATTTAGATGTTTGGTCTTTGTATGTGGAATCTTGACCTTCATTAAATCAATGTGAGATTTGCAGTGTATCTTGGTAGAATCGGAGTTTCATCCTTTGTGTGTTTTCCTATAAATGTAAACAGTTATTTCAAAGCTTTTAATGTTGTTCTGCTATAATAGCTTCCTTTATCCAAAGGGACGAATGTTTCATTTAATCTCTTTCACCTTTCGGCTTCCTGTGGTGTGAGTGCTTTTATTGAGCCCATAGAACTCTTCGTGGTGGCTTTTGTTTGTTTGTTTTGTTTGGGATTTTTTTTTGTGTGTGTGTTCTTTTCGAAGTGCTTTTTATTCAACTTAAAACGATTAAGTGAAGTGTTGACCAAGATGGGTATCCTGCAGGTTTAAGTGTGGTTATTGTTCTGTGTGCTGGCTGTCAGGACGCCTGTGTTGAAGCAGCCTGCCTGCTCCTTTGTCTGCGTTCCTGGCTGGCACTGGGTAAAGACTGGGAGTGTCGTGAAGTCAAGCAGAACTGCACTCTCCCAGGGTTTCACTTGTGCTCATTTTGTCCAGCTTGAAGTTCCATATCCCAAATATAGATAGTAGTTGGCTTTTTTTCTAATAACAGTGATTAAGAATGACATTTAATTTACTACTACTGTACTTTGCATGTCTTAGGACAGTTAAAACGAAGTGGGACACCTTTTATTTCATTTGATTAAAATTGCAAATATTAAGATTCTGCTTTCGGATCAGCATTCATCTATCACTCATTTGCTAGCAGATTGGAGTAAGTAAAAGTAGGTGAGAAAAAATAGACTGCTCATTTTGGGACTGATTTCCTCATTCTTTCTTGTGTAGATTCTCCTCTTAGTGAATACACATGTGATTATCAACAGTGTGTATGTGTTTGTGCATGTGTGTGATCGTTGTCAGCTTACATGACTTTTCAGACACTTGATTTTTTCCTCCTTAAAGGCTGAGCTTCTGAAATCAAGCAACTAAGAAGGTTTAGCCTTTTATCCTCTAAAATAATAATAAACCCTACCTCAAAGGGAGGGAGAAGTGCAAAAGTTGTGCGGATAAATCACCAAAACTTTCAAACACAAAAAGAAGTAATGAGAGTTTCCCATGGTGGGTTGTTTTTGTCTTACACCTGGCTTTTGGAAATTCAATCCCAGTCAGACTGTGGCTGCAAGGTATTACACCCCTTGCCTATACTGGGTTGCACATTTGCAGTAATTGGGTTGAATTCCTTGGTTGTGAGAGGAGCTTGTAAAATAGGGACTGGTGGAACAAAGTTAAAATAATTTGTGAACTCTGTCTAAAGGTTTTCTGTGTGATAGATGATGTTAGTTTCTGAAATTTGGTTTGGAGTTAGTTTCACAAAGGCTACTAGCACAGGTCAGTTTGGGACACAATGCATTGGCAGGTATATTTGAGGCATTTCTGAAGAAACTGTACAGCAATCGTGTTTGAAGGGTGATTTTTCCCTTTTCCTTATGAGAGCTACTTTAAAAATTCCTGAGCCACAGCTGAACAGATGGTATTTGCCATTATTGTCAGGCTTAGATCTTAAAAGTTCATTTTTTCTTCCTTAGTTAACAGAATTTTAAGTTTGTGTTGAAAAAGGAAAACTAGAAAGATGTTAAATGTCTGATTTATGCTTAACTGCTTTAAAAAGTCAGCCTTTTGATAGTGGTCTTTAAACCTGGCAAAGGTAGACTCAAACTCTTGATTGGGTGTCAAAAAGGGAAAAGAAAGCATTGCCTACTGAAGGCAATTGTAGTTGGTTTCTATCTTTTTCTTCCTCAAAAAAAGCATAAAGACTGTGTGTGTATGGAATGATCAAAGTGCAGTTATTTCAGTGTTTTGCTGAAGCGAAAGGCACGGGATGAGATGGGGTTATTGAGATGAAATAATTTGAAGAGAAATATTTTGATGTTTATTTTGGGAAACTGAAATAATTTCTGCACTCCTCCTTTAATGGCGCTGTGGGCTCTGTGGGCCTGTTCCAATGGCTGCAAAAAATAATCGAGAAAAACACGTCTATTTTCAGTAGGCTTGTATTAGCATTCAGCTGTCCATCTAAATTTGTAGGGATTCACAAATCAAAGAGAACTGGAGCTGCTTGTGAAGATCAGCAAAAATATCTGAGAGAATATTTTTGGTGGAAACAACATGACCTCAAAAAATGTCAGTCTGTTTGTTGGATGTTTGACTTTCTAATAATAAAATCGTAAAAAAAAATGTTAAAATGTTTTGTCCAGTATGTTTTCTTTTTAATAACTTAAATCTGTGTAGATTTGAGTGTAATGCCTTTATTTAGAAAGTACTTTAATTTGAGATGTAAAAGAGGTAGTTCCCTTTTAAGTTCAGGGGAATATTTACCTTTTTTTCCCCCCTTCCATTCTGCAAAATAGAAGCTTGTCTTGTTTTTCGGTCTTAAAGACTATTCTTTAATGTAAAGGAAATTACTAGGGGATAAATTCTAAAATGCTGTAATGATTTCTTAAGCTCTGCATTTGGATGTGAGGAGCTAAATCTGTGCATGGTTGGACTTAACCTTCTCAGGAAATACTTGAAGCTGACCAATAGAAATGCTGTCTGTACAGAACGAGGCTGTGGACTTACTTTGCACAATAGATAACATCTATTTCCAGCAAGAGCAGCAGGAGGAAAAGCAGTTTGGTGTTTTGATAAGCAAAGTGGTTGGCAAATGGAGCTCTGAGGTTTTGAGGCTTCAGTGCTTTCAGCACTACAAATCCAAGAGAGGGACAGGAGCTCAGAACTCCGATTGATGAGAAAACGCTGAAATTGGTCAACTTTTGGGTGTGTGACCTTGACTGTATTTCAGGAAGCAGTTCTCATTGAGACCACAAATTCCAAAAATAAGGGCAAGGAAATAAGGTCTGTTATAGAAATTTAATTATAGACCAGCTTCTGTTTCTTTGGAAGCTAATAAAACCCAATATATTTTTGCAAGACTTGCCAATATTGGCAGATTAGTGGATTTAGTGAAAACTTTGAGAATAGCTGAAGGGTAAACTGGGACATAGAAGGAAAATTAATTTTAGTCTGTGTTTAAGTTCACCACTTTCTATACTAAAATACCTTCTACAAAGTGCTGACTGTAGCATAATTGTAAAGGATTTTTGAGTTTATCTTTGCAAAATGTTTCCTGGGTATCTTTTTGCAGATCTTGTCTAGCCCTGTTCTTTTAGGCTGACTGCATGTCGGAGAATTCTCTTATACTCTGCATAAGCAATTACTCTGATATAATTTATGACCTGCTGACCTTTTCACTTTTCTGCTGCAATGATTGTAATGAGTGTGTTGAACACAGGAGGAAATTGAAGGCCAAATACACAGTGGAGTTGAATCACCCAGGAGCTGGAGAATCTGGTGTAATCTGTGGGCAGGGAGCTGATTGCAGTCTTTTCCTGGGGATAATGTGCAGATCTCTTTCTCAACTATTGTTGCACACACAGGAGGAGAAATTTGATGATGAGGAAGTGAGGCAAGCAAGGAAATGCACAGTGGGAACTCCTGCAAAAACAGCACCAGTGGGATGCTGCTTAGGGATTATTCTGCATTGTTCTGGGCAGCACTGACAGCTGTCAGTCCCTCCTCACTGAGGAGGGAAGGGACAGGAGCATGGGGGACATCACATGCTACTCTTGGTTTCTTCTCTGCCTCAATAAGAGAGGTAGTAAGGCTCCAGAGGCTGGGGGACTGAACTGAAGGGCTCTGGTTACAAGAAAACAGTGTTTTTGCAGGTTGGCTTGGAATACTTGAGCTGGTTTCACGTTTGTTATTACAAGTTAAATTTCAAGTCTCAGATCTAAATGTAAAATTTAGTAAGAACACTGTAAATTCAGTGATATTTTTGTGATGCATATTACTGCATGCAGTGAGTCTGTCAAAATTCAACGCCCTGTGATCTCTGAGAGATCTGGAAAGCAGAAAGAAAATAAAGTAGAAGCTGTATCCTTTTGCATTCTTAGGCATGTAGAAATTATTGCCTTACAAGTTAGGGCTTTGCTCCTAACTTAGTTCTTGTTGCAGGGAGTTGATCTGAAATGCAGAAGAACGGATATTTAATTTCTGTAGTAATAAGTGCAATTCCATTTGGTGTTCCCATTATTGGGTGGAAGTGGCTGCCACCAGTTTTGTGTGACCTGTCAGGTGGGGAGCTCGCTTTGGCTAAACTTTGGAGTTCATGCAGCAAAGCTCAGAGCGACTTCTGCCCTTCAGAGGGAAGGTTCTTCATAGCCTTTCCAAAATACCTGGCTCAGAACAACAATTGCACCTGCCTTGGGAGGATCATGAGTTCCCCTGTGGTCCTCAAAAAAAATGGGCTGCTCAAATTGCACAAGAGCTGCAGCATCCTGTGCTCACAGTGGTGTTTTTTCTCCGGGATGTGTTTGATGGGGAGTGCCCATGATCTCATTGCAGAAAGGGAATGGAGATGTCATTGCCAGCTTACAGATCCAAATGGGTTGTGTGAGAATGTGACCCTGAAAAGCTGCTGCACTCTTCCCTGCAGTGATTTAGCTGGAGACACTTTGGCTGCAGGGGAATTTCCATGCTGTAGTTATTGGACAAAAACTGGAGAAAAAGCGTGTGCAGGTTTTACCCAAGTATTCTGAAGCATTCATGTATTTCAGGGGTACATCAATGGAAATCAGTGGCTCATTCTTCTAACTTTGGGAAAGTTGGGTCAGTCTTTGTGTGCAAACCCGTGGTCATCTGCGGCTTTGCACACACAAGTTCAGAGTGTCTGCCAGAAATTGTGTGACCGTGTTTGATGGCCTTTGTACGAAGTAATTGTTGTGACCTGGAACAGAAACATTGTAGGTAGCGTGCTGGAAAGCCCCACAAACCATATGGGATCTTGCTCCTTTGTACTGGCAGAAATTGTGAAGATTTTCCAGTGATTTGCAGTATCTGGGTATGTGTGATAAAGTAAGACTTCTGTGTGACCAGTCAAACACCTGACTGCTGCTGAGATTAACTGAGCAGGGTCTGGTAGGAGAAAAAGAAAGAGTGCTTTTGGTTTTAAAATAAGTTTTCATCAGCTGCTGACTGGGTTAACTTGATATTACTTATGCATTGCTGTGTATGCTGTGTTGACCATGCAGCTGCAGATATGTTATTTTCAAATATCATGAAAATAACATTTCAAGTGAAAATTTGTGTCTTGTCTTCCTAGCTTTCTAGCAGGAATTGCATGAGGTTTGACCATTCCTGCTCTGTATTCAAGCCAGACTTCAGCGTAACCAGTACCAGTGATTTGAGTTTTCTTTTTCTTTTTTTTGGTCATTCAGAGTGGATATATTGACTTTGTTCTGAATATACTAAGGCTATAAATATAAACTCCTTTTACATATGCTAATGGTTCACAATTTCTGCTATAATTCTTGAACAACTGTCTTTTGTGCAGTTTGGCTTGGTGTTTCAAAAGCATCTAGTTATCAAAGTCTTCTTCACATTGAGGGAATTGTTCTGGAATGTAAACAGGTACCTTTTTAGAACTGGTTCACATTCCAGTGAAGTTCTCTGTGTTCTTTCTTTCCTTTGCCTTTATAATAAGGGCAAATAGATTGAAATTTTTTTCTTTTTTTTTTTTTTAATTTGAGTTTTTAAGGGTATTAACTTTTGGATAGGATAATCTGCTGAAGTGCTTCATTTGCATAACAAATTACTAGAATGCAGTATTGATTGCTATTCATGAGCACCAACATTCACAGAATAGCTTGGAAAGCTAATTAAAAATTAAAATTTACTTTATTCCTCTTTCTCCTGTTAATGCTTCCTTTTGTCGAATTGTAAAGTTGTTTTTTGTCTTCAGTTTTTAAAAATAAACTGTCTTTAGCACAGTCGAGACTTTTGCAGCCTGCTCTGAATTGTTCAGGTGCAAAGTTATGGGTAAGTAGGCTGAAGTCTCCTGGGGCTTCTTGATACCTTCTTTGTAACTCAGGTAAGTTTAAAGAGACAGTGTTCTTATATCTCACAACCTCTTAAGATCAGAGAGTAAGATTTTATTTTGAACAATTTTAGAGAACTAGAAAATAAACAAAATGTTGATTTATTAAAAAAAATCTTTACATATATCAATATTGTAAATCTCTTTTAAAAAAAAAATCTTGTCTTGAGCAAATTGCTGCCTGACCAAGTGATGTGGTTACTGCTGATGTGCTGAGAAGTGTCTTTATTGTATCAGTTTTAGCCACCGTTTAGTTTAACTAATGTTCTGTAATGTGCAGGAGAAGATGACAGCCATCATGATATTGTCCCTGTTTCTGAAGTCTTTGAGGTGAATATTGAATCACTCTGTTGGGATGTTGTAGCATCAAGTCCTGCTTTGTGCACGGGGCTCACATTTTCCCTGTTCCTGGAAAATGCTGTTTAGACCACCCCGACCTTTTGAGCTATTTTTCTCAAGGTGCTGCCCATCTGGGCAGGTTATCTGTTTAACTGCAAGCCCTTTCAGTCAGGGACATAATTCTTGAATGTGCAGTTTGGAGAAACTCAGCAGAGTATTTTGCACAGGACACCACTGCTGCCATTCCTGACTCATGCTGGTGAATTTTTGATTGTGTCCTATGAGAAGTATTGAATATCATGGAACAATTGGTAAGGATATTAAAACTAAGTGAAATGTGTTAAAATAGCTTTTGCAGGTAGAAAACAACTAGAAGGCAGTCGATGTGCTCAACACTTAGAGCATAAGAGGCACACTATTGGGTGGACAGGGCTGTTTCCCTGCATGGTGCTTCTGAGGAGAAGCTGCATTTCAAAAAGTCTCCACACCAGCACATCCAAATGCAGCTGATAAGAGGATAAAGTTCATTGTGTGTGCTTTTTGCAGTTCCTTGTGTTGTACTCAAACTTATACAAAATTTTGTGCCAGCAGCTGAGGGAAATGAGTTAGTCAAAGGTTAGGCTTACTTTAGGTGTATACATTGCTGGTTAGAATTTAAATTTATTTGTCAAGTAATTTGTAAAAACTCTACCCTAAAGAAGGATTTTTCATGCTTTTAGCTCTTAAATGCATTTGGAGCACTGATTCATGAAAACGTTTACCTTTTTAAGTTGATTGCTTGAAGAGAACTGTAAATGATGTGAGCACGTGAGGAAATTTTTACGCCTAAAAAATATTGTTTATCCTTGATGCATGCCTTATATTTATTTACATGTATGTACCCCGCATATTCTGAATAAATGATAGTGTGTGGAGTTCAGCTGTTCCATTTCCATTTTGTAGAGCAATTGATTGATTAGTTTTAGGCCACTGTTTCAGTGAATGACAATGGTGCATTTGTAAACTTAAATATTAATTTTTGCAGGCAAGATCTGAAAACATTTGAAGCGCAGAAAATACAATTGGGTTTTATGCATTTCGTAATGACTTGGTGAAAAGACACGCTTTTCGACTTAAGTTTAATATCTGTTTTTTTGTTACACATTACTTGTGGTTTGTTCTGTAATCAGGTGGCTTTTGGGGATTGATATGCATCAGAGTCTAATCTCTTTAATTATGCTAGCTAATGTATTTTCCTATTTTTTTTCCTTCATTGAAGTCAGCAGGGTGGCTTGTGAATGAGGTTGAAAGTAAGGAGATCAAAAGTGGGCTTTCAGTTGGGAAATGGTAACACAGTGCATGTTCTGCCGATCAGGAGTAGTGTGCAGGGCAGTACAGAAGTGTGTGCTCTGTCTTTTTCAAGGAGCTCACAAACGTGTCTCACAAGGAAATGACTTTGTATCAGATTTGCCTCTCAGTGTGGCACTGGAAGGAAAGAAGGCTCTGGGCTAAGACATTGCTCATGAAACACCACGGATTTGCTCCTCGTGCTTCCTTCTTGGCTCTGTGGGACTCCGTGGACAGGATTTGGCTTGAAGTTTATTTTCCTTTGCTGCTTATTCTTTGTGGAAGAGGCACGATGCCTTTTCTATTCTAAATGCTGCTCTGCGTGGAGAGGTGAGCCCCGTGCTGTGACAATCACCTTGTCACCTGTCCTGTGCTCCCAAGGCAGATCTCTCCGCTCTGTGTAGCTGAGTGAGGAGCAAGGTGGGGTGCAATGGAAGCAAACCGTGCTGTGTGTGTGGAGCCAGGGCTTTATCTGGCTCCTTCTGTTCCTGTGAATGGGCACAATCGCCTGTGAATTCCGTCACTAACCACCACCGCTGGCATTCACTCTCAGCTCTGCTGTTAAAGCAGAACAAGTCCCTTGCTTTTGAGTAGTGTGCTGAAAATGTGTTTCCCACCAAAACTTCGGAAGAAAATGTCTTCTACAGCCCAAATGCCCTATCCCAAAAGATTGAGTTAGCTTGGAGGAGCTCAGACTAGCTAGTTCTTTTCTTGATTTCAGTTTTCTTTCCTCTTGCTACCTTACAATTTGTAGCTCTCCTTAATGGCACACACTTTAATCCCTTTGAAGTGCAGTAACTCAACTGCATTTCTACCCAGGATGTAGAGACTGAGAGGCAGTACTGGCACTGGGGGCTTTTAAGTCCCAGGCTACAGTTCTTCCCTTCCTTTCCCTCGGGGTTATGTACTATTTCTGAGAAACATTCTTGTGATTCATTTTTTTTTTCCTTTCAATATTTGGTTGTTTGGCTTGTGATGGAGTTTTTTGGGGGGGTTGTGTTTGTTTTTTGGGGGGGTTGTGTTTGTTTTTTGGGGGGGTTGTGTTTGTTTTTTGGGGTGTTGTGTTTGTTTTTTGGGGGGGTTGTGTTTGTTTTAGGGGGGGGTTGTGTGTTTTTGGTGTTTCTTCTGGTTTTTCCTTTGCTGACTCTGGTAGGTCTTAAAGAATTCTTTACCCCTTACATTATGTTTTATTGAGCCTGTTAGCTATGATAAAGCTGATTTACTTGTTTGATCTCCTCTGGAAGACAGTGTGTAGCTTGGATGCTGTCCTGTCCACAGCTGGCTGCTCTGCCCACCAGCACCTGGGGGTTACTGGTACCAGTTGCAACCTTCCTGCAGTGCTCTCAGAGCCAGTGCCTGCTCTTGTGTTTGCTGCCTGCTGAGGGGCTTGGGCAGCACCCTGAGCTGCTGAGGGGATTGAGCAGCACCCGGGGCTGCTGAGGGGCTTGGGCAGCACCCGGGGCTGCTGAGGGGATTGAGCAGCACCCTGAGCTGCTGAGGGGCTTGGGCAGCACCCGGGGCTGCTGAGGGGATTGAGCAGCACCCTGAGCTGCTGAGGGGCTTGGGCAGCACCCGGGGCTGCTGAGGGGCTTGGGCAGCACCCGGGGCTGCTGAGGGGATTGAGCAGCACCCGGGGCTGCTGAGGGGCTTGGGCAGCACCCTGAGCTGCTGAGGGGCTTGGGCAGCACCCTGAGCTGCTGAGGGGCTTGGGCAGCACCCTGAGCTGCTGAGGGGCTTGGGCAGCACCCAGGGCTGATGTTCTCCACCTGCTCCAAGGGATGAAGCTTCTCCCGGAGTGTTTGTGCAGTTGTTTGTAACAGGGCTGAGGGTGCTCTCAGTCTGTGTCTGCAAAGAAAGGGCCTCTGGCAGCCACTCAGAGTGCCACAGCAGCCACTGCTAATGCAGCGAGGTGTGTGCTGTGTCTGTGACCAGGACAGCCCCGTGTGTGAGTGATTTCCCAGCTCTAGACAGTGGTGCATTAAGCACTGGGGTGTTTGCTCCAGGCTTACACATCTTTCTGGTTTGCAGGACTTTTTTAAAGAAGGTTATTCGTTATTCTGAGCATCCCCACAGCCTCTGAGAAATAGGAGGTTTTTTTTTTTTTTTTGGTTAGGCCCTGATACCAATATTCGAATTTTGTTCCTTGAACTCCGGTATAGCTGTGTGTTCCAAGGATCGTTGAAAAACATGAGGAATGCTGCTGGTGATTACTGATTTGTGACATGCACAAACAGGCTGGCACTGTTCTGTTTGCCCACTGTCCCCTATGGGTGTCACTGGGGCATGTGAGCCGTGGTGGCACAGCAGGGTCACTTTGGTGACAGGGCTGCCTGGTCCTTCACCGAGGCAGGAAGATGCAGCTTGCCATGCAGTGATTATGCCCTGGCTGGAAATTGCTGTTCAGGGTATTACAAATATTTTTCTTAGGGTGTTGCTAGCTTTCCTATCACCTCAGTTTGTTTAAGTTTCTCCTCTAGCAGAAGCACTGAAGGAGCCTCAGAAAACAGAGATGGGAGAAAAGCTTGCCAGGCTAGTTGGTTTGTTTTACTTTTTTTTTTCCAGGCAAAACACTTTGGCTCTTATCTTTGCTTTCCATTTGCGTAGGATTTTAGTTTAGCATTTCTAGCTACTGTAAAATAAGGATGTTATTTTTAATAGGTGTGAAATTATAGATAAGAATGGTTTGAAAGGGGGGAAAAAACCTCCCACCAAACCCCCAAAGCAAGCCTATATTGTAATACAGATGCTATTTATATTTGCATTTGGTCTACTTAGGCATAATAGCCAGACTCTTGGCCTTAATTCTGAATGAAACATAGTTTTCTTTCACTTTATTGGCTAGGGAAAATTAAGAATTGTTTGTTTGGGGTTTTTTTTATTCTTCTCCTTAAAAATTCTATATGAATTAGGTTTTAGACTGCATAAAGTGTGTAACTGCTCTTATTGATTTTTCTCACTGATGGAGTAATGGTCATCTCTCTTCTTAGCTGCTCTCCTGAGATTCTGTAGGTCACCCAGTAACATAATAAAATCAAACACAGACACATTATTTGTTAAACTATACACCATGAATAGAAAATGAGCTCTGAAGTGACTCTTTGGTCTCTCTCGTATTTCATTTTACTGCTGACTTTGTTCTTGTGGTATTTGTGGCTTTTTTAAAATATCATGGAGTAATAATATCGAAAAAGCAGTAAGTGACAGAAACTACTGCTCAGATGGAAGTGCCATGTTGCTATATTAGGAGCAGCTGACAGATAAAACATTAATTATAATCTAATTGTTTGCACTCATGTACAAAAAAGGGGAATCAGAATAATGTCTCCAATGTTTTTTACTTCCCTTCATCCTTTTGTGAAATCAAGATTAGTGGGAAAATTTCGTAAGGTGAAAAAGGGGACCTAGGATGATGTGTGAGCCATGTAAGCAATAATTTATTGTATTCATTTTTTACTTCATAAAATTCAAGGGGGAATAATAAAGCCATGAGTGTAACACCAGGGACTCCTTATTTGAGGTCTCAGAACAAAATTAGGACAGAGCTTTATTTTAGTCTTCATATGAATACAATTAAGTCAATTCATATTTTTAATAATTTAGAAGTTGTTACCCATCTTGTTTATTCTTGTCAAAATGTATTACAAATTTCATTTGAATATAAATCTCTGTTTATGTGATGCAGCTTTACCTTGCAGGAGGAAGCATCTCTCTGCAGCATGTTCTTTTGTGGGTTTTTTGTATAAGTCTGTGAACAGACCATTTTTCCCTTAAATTACAGCTCATTTCCCTGATTGCTTTCTTTGTAGATTTTCCTGTGCCATTTAGTTTGCAGGGTTTCATACAGCATCAGTTAGGGAACACAACAGAGAAGGCTGTGGTTCTTTTCAGACTGATACAGGGCACCTCTTCTGCATTAATATCAGCAGAGTAGTATTTCTTTGTTCCACTTAGACAATTATTCTGCAGTCAGAATGCTACTGTTGAATTAAACTTTCATTAACTAGGAATAGATAGCACTAAACAAAAAGCCAAGGTAATTTTGAAGAGCCTTCTGATGCTATAAATGCAATCCAGACTAGCAGGAGTTTAACCAGTGTGTATCATGTTTACATGGGCCTTCTTTTTGATGACTTTAAAAATGGTTTGATGGATTCTGGGAAGAGCTTCCCGTATTTCTGACAGTTTTCTATCAAATAAATGCCATCACAGTTTAAATAACTAATCAAAAGAGGCCTAAATTGTAACAAAAACCAAAGTCAGCCAACTTGAGCCCAGTATAAAAATAAAAAGTGAAAGCTTGCTGTTCCTCTTTCCAGTTGTTTGCCCATAGCTCCTCTTTTGTTTTAGGATATGTAGAATGGGCTGCTTTTGATTAAACTGGCTGTGGTGTGGTTTTGTTGGTTTTTTATTGCTGTCAGCAGAGAAGTTTTACTGCTGAGTAAATTAGTCATTTGCACAAGTATGAAAAAGCAAATTCAGTCAAGGAAAAAGGTACAGGCACTAGTGTTGGGCTAGAATTAGATTCACTCTGAGCCACCAGCACGAGGTAATAAGGCTGTGGTAATACTCAACAGCAACTGAATGTTTAATCAACAAAGCTTCCCATCTGAGCATTAATATAAATGCAGTGAGAAGTCTGTTGCTCCTAAATGTAAAGATCTGAATCAAAGATTGTGTTTCATCTGTGGGAATGAAACTTTCTCCTCTGTGAAAAAATGACTTTGCAAAGGTTCCAGTTCCCCGTTCTGCTGCTCTGTGTGTTTGTGGCTGTGGGGCAGGAGGCTGGGGGTCACACTGCTAGGCCCATGCTGGATGTAAAAGCAGTTTGTGTGTCAGAGGGGACTATGGGTGGGTGTTTGTTCTCCTGGCACTCCCTGTAGCTATTCCTTGCAGAGGTGCTGCCCAGGTTTATTTTCGGTGGCGTCTTTGCCTGTGAATCTCCTTTTTCCATTGGCCTTTTTTCACCATGTCATGGGTGCTTTCAGCATTGTAGTGGCAGTCTGTGAGCACCCTGAGATGAGAGCTTGGTCATAGCTGGCCATAGCTCATGTTCAGCAGCACCTCTGTTCCCATGGCCCATTTCACAGAGTACCTTTGCTGTTTGTTCTTCCAGCAGTCTACACGTACCCACTATGCAAGGGATCTTCTTTCCTCTCTTCACGTGCCTGGTAAAAATGCTGCACAAAGCTCTTTCTGTGCTTGATGTGAGTGTGAGCTCTTGGTCTGGGTTGTCAGGGTTCTCCAGGCAGCTCTGTGGAGTTGCCCATCGTGTCAGCTGAGGCCCTCTGTAAATATGAGGATCAAACACAGATATTTTTTCATCTGGCCAGGATCCTGAAGGGAGGGCAGGATGGAAGTAATATCCCATTGATTTCTGCCGGGGCAGCTCTGTCTTTTGCATGCTGACATTGCTCATTGCCTGAGAATTTGTGGTGACACCTGGAGTTTGATGCAGATATTGATGTTAATGCAGCAGCTTCCGAGGCATAATTAGGATGATAAATGGGATAATTCCATGGTTAGGTTCTTCTGCCACGTGCTGTGGCATGGAGCTGCAGCTTAGCTTGCAGCCCACCGGGAGGGGAGGCATTGCTGTTGGCTGAACGCAGTGTGAAATGTTCAGTCTGTGCTCACATCTGAACAATGTTTTTAATAAAAGTAAATGCCTTTGTAATCAATATCCCCGTGTAATTGTTTAGCTGCTTTCCCAATATAAATCTGTGTACTTTAGGTGCTCTTTTGCTTAACAAGCTGCAGTCAGTGAAGCGTTTCTTGCAATATAAGAGGTTTTTGAGGGGGGGTGGGGAGCAGAGGCAACTGCAATTGAGTTTTGACGAATAGAAGCTTTAGGAGTAAGAATAAAGCACAAGATATCAAGTGGTTCTCTCCCTAACTTGTGAAAATCTCTTGGTGCCTTAGTGAATATATACTGTTTCACTTAGATTGAAAATCGGTGTTGATACTATTAAACTTTTACAGTCTTGTGGAATTTGATGGTATAATTTAAACCTGCAGCTGTTGTTTGCCTCATGTCAGAGTGAAAAATATTAATCTTCATTTGTATCCTGCCTTGCAATTATCTAGTGGTACTGTGTGCCCTATATTATATAATCTGATACAGCAGAGGATCACTTGTAGTCTTCATTCAAGCAAAACTTGCAGTTTCTGAAGGGAGAATTTAATTTCAGGAAGGATGTTTGTCATGAATCGGAACAGAAAGTTCTGTTGCAGAAATGCTCCTCAATTTCATGCCAGTAGTTCAAGCACTGCTGTAAAATAGCAGCAGAATATAATTGTCCTCTATGTGGAGATGAGCTAAGGTGTAAGTACAAAGTATGCAGGGGTGCAGAGTTACTGAAGATAGCAGAAAAGAGAAATGAAATTTGTGGGAATGTGGTTTCATAAGAGGAAGGAAAAAAGAATTCACTTTCTCCACTGTATGTATTTCCACTGTGTAGTTAGCCCAGATGACTTGCACTTGAATTTAAATGGTTTAAGTAGAACAGGCAGTGTCTGAGCAGAGGCCTGTTGGATGTCTGTGCTTTCTGTGTTTTTATGCTCATTTCTTGGGGCTCAGGCCTTCTGGATATGCCAGTCTTAGTTCAAGAAACTGTAAATTGCCTCTTTGTTTTTCATGGGATTATTTCTGCTTTTGGCTGGTTCTTGTGTAGCACCCAACTCAGCTGGGTCTTCCTTCTTCCAAAATACACTTTTCTGGCCGTGGCATGAAACAATTACTGCCACTGCTCGTTCTCTGCAGCTGTGAACCAGCATTGCCAAATAGCATCCATGCAGTTGTGCTCTTGATGCTGATGTCTGTAAAGGCAGAATTGAGGAGTCCAAGTCCATGAGATGGACAATGAAGATAAGTTGTGCTCAGTTGGTGCTAATGACAGCATGGGTGCAGTCACTCGTGTGAGAGTTGGACTCTCTGATCCCTGGGGTTCCTTTCCAACTCAGAATATTCTGTGACATCAGACACAGCTCTTCTGTGGAATCAGGATATATACTGAGAGAAAGAAAAAATCTTGATAACTGTGACTATCAGTGGCTAAATCAGTAAGGAAGTTTTCTAGTGAGTTAAAAATTCTTATTAGGTGGATATGAGTAATTACAGCTTTAAGATTTTGGTGTGGATTCTAAAAGCAGGAGCAGGGATGCTGTTATTTTAAGTGGATACATAGCCAAAGGAAAACACATGGCTGTCTTTTGAACATCTAGAAAACTCAGAGTAAAACTGTTGCTGTGTGAGATTTTTGTTAGACCTGGTTTACTAATCCAAGCTAATGGGGCTTTTTTTTTTTTGTACCAAATAATTTTTAAAATTTTTATTGTAAAAAGTAATTTCAGCCCGTTTCAGGAGGAGTTGAGGAATCAAAATTTAATTTTGGTATTGAAGCAGGGTCTGCAGATTTCCAGTTTGCTTCTGAAAAGGTGTGCATACATACTAGCTTGTGAGTCATAATGTAAATAGATTTCTACAGAAATACTGAGGACATTGAGGTGCTTTGCAGACTTGCAGTTTTTCACAATGCCATACTTTATTTAGTATTATAGGGCTTTAAAGAGGCTTAGGTAACAGCTACAACTGTAAGTGATGTTTTTTTGAGACATAAAGAAGTTTGTAAAGGCTTAAACTAATTTGGTTATTTCAGGGTTTCTCCTTCTGTCTCATGGTTCTTTTCTCATTCACGAACTGGCATGAGCTACTCTTTCTGTCCCCAGGTCACATAGTTGTTGGAAAGGGTGAACACTGTTCTTAAAACCTTGCTAAAACAGAGGAGAAGAGTAACCACAAAAGACTTAAAATTTAATCATCGCCAAATAAAATGGTCATGAAATGAAATACTGTTTCTAATCACATGAAATAATGGAGGCCAGCCATGGTCAGCTGTAGTAGGAAAAGTGCCCAGAAAGTTTGAGAAGCGATTAATTAACTTTAAGGACTAAGTGATTTTTTTTTTAATTTTGATCCAGCTCTTCCGGTTTTATCTGTGCTTTGTGAGTAGAACAGTACTTCTTTCTGAGGATTAATTAATAATGGTACGTGGTAGGTGCAAGTAACCCATTGACTGGAGATCTTTTGACCTCTTGGGCAATGTATTGATCTGAAATGATTTTGCCATGATGTGATCAAAAGGAATAGAAGAACATAAGAATTGAAGTTAACAAAAACTCTACAAAGTTACTGTAATGTGAATGGAGCAACAGCTTACATCTGAAAACATCAAGGTAAGGTTTTATTCCAGTGAAGAATGACTACCTTGTCTTTTCAGGTCAGTCTAAGGATCTGGAAGTTTTTGCCCACTAGGGTTACTTTAATTTTATAGCAGAAGGAATGCTGTAGTGGAGAGGGAATGTCCTCAGATGTAATCTCATGGTCTGTGCTTACAGTGTATTTATATACATGTGTGCACACCACAAGTACTTCTCTATTGAGCTGAGTTGATGCAGATGCTGCTGCAGTCACCTGGAGTGGCTCACAGCTCGTTTGTGGACCAGCTTTCTGACTTGTGTGGCTGGCACTCACCTTCCATCGTGTTCTTGCAGCTGCTTACAAGCTCCCTGAAACGGAAATGCTGGAAGAGTGGAGAGGTGTTCTATCCAGTCCCATGTTATGTCTGGGCATTGATATCCATAGCCTCAGGAAAATCATGATGACTTTCATGAGGAGAAGGCCTTAAGACATATAGGCTTTGTCTTTCTGGTTCACATATAGGAAAATGGATGGAAAACCAAGTAAAATTGTGGTGTTCAAATCCATCGCTATGCAAACCGAAATGCAGATGTGTTAGTTCTGAAGTGCTGTGTGTGAGAGTTAATTTGAATCCCTTTTTAGGTTTCCCTGTCATTGCAGGTGTGCTGCCTGCTGTGCAGGGCCATGGTGCCTCATTTCCCCGTTCCCATGGCTGATGTACCACAGGTTCTGGCTTGGGGATGTGATCCATGGCAGGAAACGTTGCTCTGGCCAGGGGAGAGGATGTGGGATCTCAGGAATATACCTGGAATCTCCAGTCCAACTCACACTGTACACTTTCCCTTAGTAAAGGAGGAAGCTGGGTGCCTTCTGTGATTTCTGTGGTAGGGCTAAGGGGGCAGGTGATGTCTGTGCTGCAGCTGGAGCCCTGTGGATCTGCTGCTGGAGGTGCTGGCTGTGTGAATGGCTGGTGGGGCCCTGCAGCCCAAAGCACTGTCCCCTGAACCAGACTGAGGAGTGTTGGGGGAAGTCCCCTCTGGGAATGGAGCTTCTGCTCAGGCCTTCTTCTCTTCCCCCACAAGTGCTCGTGCTGTCCAGGGCATTCAGCTGCAATCTACAGATATGGCTTTTTTCCTGCATGAGCCTTTACAGGAAAGTCTAGCTCTCTTTCACTGAACAGAACACTTTTATATGTGTGTGGTCATACACAGCTGTGCATGGCACAGCTATGGCATAGATATTTGTACAGAGCAAGTGTTTTCCTTGCTAAAGGATTATTCTTTATTGCCCTAGTGTATCATGAGTAAATAAGTTTAAATAGGGTAGGAAGCTTTTTAACCAACTGGTCAGTGGAAGTAACTAACTTTTTATGAAGTAGAAATGAGCTCAGGGTTGTACAGAGGAAAACCTCCCAATTTGTGTGTAAAAATCTCTTACTTTCCAGTGCTCAATGTAGCATATTGCTCTATGTGTAATGCTACAGGATCAAATAGGTGCTTTTCTCAGCAGTGCACTTTCTCCATGGCAAAACAGCATCCTGGTGAGGGGTGAATGATTATTTAAATGCCTTTTTTCCGAGGCTGGAGGTGAGTGTGTGCTGATGTAACTGGAAGGGTTAGTCTCTCTGTGTTTGAGCCTGGCAGAGCAGGCTGCTGATACACCAGTTTGGCTGCCCTGGTGCTGTGGCTGCAGCTGCCCGTGCTTGCTGGGCTGGCTGCTGGTTGGATTTGCCCATGGGATCTTGCATTCCTGAAGTGAGGTCTGTCCAGCTGAGAACCTCAGTGCTGTAGTCAGTGCAGCTCTCCTGCCTTTCCAGTGGCTTTTCTTGCAGGTCCTGCAATTACTGCCTTGCCTGCTGAGCCTTTGCAGCCAAAGCTGTGTATGGCACACTGCAGCAGGAACCTGCTTTATGAACTTGAGCTATCTAGAAATTGTCTCTAAGCTATTTCTCTAATCAATATTTATAAAGAGAGGAAGGCTCATCTAGAGAAGATGGAACAAATCACTCTTTTTGACAGCTAAAGTAAGTAGAGTTGGGCTCTGTCTTAAGTCTAGATTATGAAATAGTGAGTTTGAAAAATTTTGAATTTGCCCAGTATGTTTCTGCTGCAGAAACAACTGGGTAGGTCTTTGGTAATTAATTATTCAGGTTGATCTTCTCAGAGAAGGAAGGAGAATTTAGTTCACACGCACTGCTTGTTTATAATTTATAATCAAGGGCAAACAAATTGAAGTGCTCTAGGTAAAAGACTCTGTGAGAGACCACATGAATTAGAATGTGGAAATATTTTCATATAATGTTGATAAATACTTTCTTCAAATGAGAAAAATTCCAGTTTATTTCAGCTTTGTTTATGTGGCATAAGAAGGTAACTTGATACAGAATATTTCTTTACCACCAGAAATTATCTTTGGGAAGAGAGGTGAAGGTCACATTTTGTAAAGTGCTACTGTTTTCTATTTGTCCTACATCTGGTACTGCTGTCAGTGGTGAAATTAACTGGTTCTCATTCTTTCATGAGAGGAAACTCAGTTCTTTGACCTTGGTTTGCAAGATAAGAGCAGCAAGAGTGACCTGAGCTGGAGAGACATGGTTTTAACCTTCAGAGCCACATGAAGACATTTGTAAGTGCAGCTTTGATAGCTGAGCTGAATAAATAACTTAAAATATGAGAGACTGAAGCGTTCCCTGCGAGGCAAGGGCAGAAGGAGCCTGTTCAAAGACTGGATGAGTGTTGGAGATCTCTCCAGCAGGAGAAGAGCCTGTGGGCCAACACCACTGACCTCACCTTCCAGTCTACTTACAAGCAGCCCTTAGGATTTTTTGCTGTTTCGTTTTCTGTATTCTGTCAACAGTTTTAAGTGTTAATAAGAGTATAATGTTCAAATCTTAGCTGTTGTAATTACTCAGCAGAACAGGAGACTGAAATAAACTTTCAAAGTGCTTGAGGCTTTTCTGACCGAATTCAGTCATTAAGGCAGAGTCAAGGTCTCTTGCTGGAAACATACCAGTGGAAATCTTTTCTGTAATTTTGATTGAAATTTTAAAACTTAAAATCTTTTAAATTAATTCTGTTAAGAATATTCTTAAGAATCTGATTACGTTTTCTCTAAGGGGCTGAACACAGGATCTGTCAGGGCTGTTAGTTTGGGTGTATCTGACCTATTATTTACTGTCACACCACTACAAGTTGGGAAGGGGCCATAAACAGGTGATGGCAAACAAATGATGAGTATTACTCTGCAAACTTTGATTTCAGAGGGGATAGAGTTAATTTTTGTGTAGGTGGCAAAGGTGTCCTATAGATTTATTTTCTGGTTTTGATGTTCTTTAAGGAAGAAGCATATTGTTGTGGAAGTTGCAGGAGGGAAAATGAGCTTTTTGGAAGATTGCTGGATTAGTCCTTACAGCCACTGTCACCATGAAAGCCCCATGCTAGGACAAAATTTTTAGTTCTGATTCTTGTACAGCATCACTGATAGTTACACCATAGCTCTTGTTTTAGCTACTATCTTCTGTTGTTTTTACTGGGTGATGCAGTAGGAAAAACTCAAACAGCTTTCTTGACTCAAGGGAAAAAACACAATTATTGAGTGTCTTAATGTTACCAGGATGAATTGTATGAAATCGAATTCAGTCTAGAATTCAGAATGTGGTTTATGATCATTTGGATGGGAGGGATGCTAGCAGAAGTGACTCTTCAGCTCTTGGCTGTGAGGTGGGGATTCATCAGGATTTGGTGTTCAGTCATGCCCTGCGTTTCATGAAGGGTTCCCTAGCCAAGCTGGGGAGGCCATCTCTAATCTTTGTACTGAGTATTTTTTTAGGAGAACATTCCTTTCACTAAGTTGTTGGAGTTAAACTTTTTGTTGAAGAGTTGTACTGCCAAGGACTTAGAAATAACAATTTAATACTTCTGTACCTACCGTTCTTCTGAAAAATATTGGAGGAACATGAAAAGTTCCATTCATTGTGAAAAGTGGCTCGAAAAGAGTCCAAAGAACTGAACAGTGTGAAGCAGCACTGGTACCAGTGACTGTTCTTTTGAATTTGCTCAAGGTGTTTCACTTTTAAATAGGCTTAAGTGGTGTTTGGATTTCAATTCCAGGTATTTGGGAATTGAAACTCGAATCTGAAGTGATCTGAAGAGCTTGCTTTAATTTCTCAAGTGTTTGATTTCAGTGTTAGTTGACACCTGGTACGACTGATCTTATGAGGGAGCAGGGTTGTTGTAGTAGTCTGTAAGTCCTGGGCACTGGGTGATAAAAGTGATTGTTTTAAAACCTGGAACAGGCAAGGGCCAGCTGAAAATGTGATGCAGTTGTGGAGCACTGGATGTTCAGGGAGCCAGGTCTGTTGGGATAGACACTGTACTGCAAGGAGAAGTTGCCTAGGTGAGGAAGAGGATGCTGGGTGACCCTACCCTGATTTATTTTACTGATCTAGAGAGGTTCACAGCTTTATTTGGATTTGGTCAGATTAAGGTAGGCATGAATAGGAGATAGCGTCAAAACTTGAAGTTAAGTTGAATTAGATTTTGTTCCCCCTGTAGATACAGTATTGGAAAGGTTCTGGACCTTCTGTTGCCGTTGCTAAAGCAGAAATGAACCCTTCCCTCTGCTCAGAGAGAAGCCAGTTTGTGTTTCAGAAAGAAGTGGTGTCATACCTTAGTGGCAGGGATTGACAGGAGAGGAGGACAAAGAAGGGTGGACATAAATCTCGTGTGTACAAACCTTGCACTCAATACACTGGGAGTGTACAGCCACTGAAATGGTGACAAATCCTTTCTTACTTTTTGGTCTCTAAGAAAATACATGGCTAATGTGTTTATTAATTCTGAATGCACGAGCTGCATCTCTGAGGGCTTTATTTAAAGTAATCCATCAGTTCAGTTAAGACCCTCATTTACCCCCAAATTAAAATTTCTAATTTTCTAATTAATATTTGTTTCTAATTGGATGGATTTTGAAACTAATCAGTCTAAACTGTCTTTCTGAAAGATTTTTTTTTTGTTAAGTGTTTTTTGTGTTTTGCTTCAGTATGTGACCTTAGCTTCTAGATGTTAGTGCCTTTTGCATGATGAAAGATTTAACAGAGGTGAAAGACAAATGTTCACTACAGTTTTATTATATGATGGCAAAAAGACTTTTCATAAGGTTATCCCTGCCTAAGGAGTTTAGTTAATGCTGAGTGTGGGCTTATTAGGAATTCTTTTGAAATGTATCATAAAACTGCATATGAACTATGCTTATTTGCTATTCCTGCCAGGGTGCTGTGGAAAAGTATAAAGAATTTATTGTCATTCACCTTTACATATGTGTTAGTTGCTAGACACTGAAGCCCCTGTTCACAAATGGCTCCCTGAATTCTTTGTTAAAGGTCATTTTGCTGATGTAAATTTCCATCTTTCATCATTATTTTAATACCTGAAGTGTCTCCTGGTCTTTGGGAAGATTATTGACAAGCTGGGGGGAAATGCAGTGTGTAAAAAAACCAGAAATAAAAATAAATAATAAACATAGCAGGAGCCTTGCAGTCACACAGAACTGTGCTCAGGGTCAGTAATTTTAGGAACTTGTGTCTGCTCAGTTACAGCATGGACAAATCCAGCTGAGGCTGGCCAGGATGGGCTGCAAACAGTGGGAAAATCCGTGGGATTCAGTCAGGGGCCTTCCAGCAGTGTGTGGGGTGCCTCTCTTGGTGAGCAATTATGGGATAATGCCTCCCCAGCAACAGCTCAGACACACACAGAAAAGGAGCTCAGACCATGGAATGAAGACTGGGTTTTGAGGTTTAAGCCTTCCCAAGAACTTGTGATGAAAAAGAGCCTAAAACACTAAATTTGAGTTTAGTGAGAGTTATTTTAAAGCAAAATTGCATCCAGATATAACTTACATAATAACAGAGTCTGAAGCATGAATAGTGTTACAGTGTGTGCCTAAATCTGCTTTGGAAGGGATAGTTCCCACTTTTTCTCCCTAGTTTGCAAAGTTTTAATCAGTTTTATTTTAATCAGGTACTTTAATCAGCCCCTATGCAGGGCATCATGTTTAAATTGCTGAGTTGGGTTTGGATGTTTCCTGCAAACAAATAGTGGAATTCTGGAATTTGTTTTGATTGCCATAACATTTGAGCTGACTGGCAGCTGATGTTATGAAGTTGGTGACTTCAAGGCTACTTTTCCTTCTGAAATAACACTGACTGTGAGGACTCTGTACCATGAGAATAAAAAAAAAAAAATAGAGTTAAAGTTGTGAAATGAAATCCTCTAGTAAAGTGAATTCAGTAATTGGTAGAACTTGTTATCAGTCATGTATTTACCATACTTTGAACTGTCTGTTGAAGTTTTTATTAATAGCTATTTTTTTTTCTATTCTAGAATAATACAGTCTTAACATTCTATTACTTTAAATTTCTTTTTCTGCTAGGGGAGCACGAGACATTAATGAGAAGTGAATGTCTTGCACTTGAATTCTAATTTCAATATGGAAAGAGACCTAAATGCTTAGTGAGGTTAGAGAGACTAATAAAGGGAACACAGTCAGTTCACACTTTCAAATGGTGTTCTGGCATTTGCCAAATTAATTTTAATTACCTTCATAAAGATTGCTTTTTCTGCAGTGCAGCTTTGGGTCTTTTTAAGAGCAATTGCAGACTCAGTTTGGCTGGATTTTATTTTGATGCTGTTCACTCAAGTTACCTTCCTTCAAGAACAACATCCTTCAAGTTCATTAGGTGACCTGATAAAGAAGTTTTTTCTGGTGCTGCCTTGTATAATACAGCTATTTTTTAATATCCTTTGGGACTGTAATCAAGTAGAATACCCTTAGAAAACTGATGGAGAGATTTGTAACCAAAATGAGCATTTGTTTTAGCAGTGAGCAGAGTAAAAAAAGGAGTCTAAGTGGGACACATGAAATGGCTACCAGAGGTTGGCAAGGCTACGATGGACAGGCATTTCTCGGCCTGTGATATGGTGTGATCGTGTAATTAATGGGGTTTTATTTCTCTGCCAACAGCTGCAATCTAGTAGATTTCTGCTAAGGTGCAGCGATCAGACTTGTTTTAATTTCTGAGCACCCCCAGGTGCAGAGGAATTCCCTCATTCCTTTGCTCGCTGCAGAAGTGAACAGGGGACAGAATTCTGTGTGAGCTCCGTGTGCACGGTGCAGGTCCTGGTGGAGCTGGAGACAAGTATTCTGTCAGAGCACCTCTTGGAATGCCAGGATACAGATACAAACTCCGCCTTTTTTATTCCTGGGGTTATTTGGTTTCCAATGTTTTCTTGTTATTTGTTTGGTAATGAAATACCAACACCAGAGTTACGAGTTCCTCCGCACAGGGAACAGTGATGCTGTTTGATGGCTTGCCAATTTTTCTACACTTTCATATAGGTTATGTATATATGTTATGTATACTCCCATATAGTTATGTAAATTTTTTTGTCTCCCCATTTAATCTCTTTTAAATGACTTGGGCATTTAAAATGTAGTAGCTTGCTGTAGAAATGATTACAGTTGTCCACAAGTTTGATTTCTTTTGTGATAATTTGTTTCTGAATGTTGATGTGAAATGAGAAATACCATTCTTTCAGTTGTAAAACCCCCAAACACTATGTGTTTCCCATTTTCATGTGATAATTTGTCCTCTAAAAAATTCCTCAAATTCACTTTTTCAAGGGCTGGAATTGACATCAGTCAATATGGAGATCCTCATCATAGTTACTTCTGTAGCTTTCCCTGAGCTGTGCAGGGGCCATCTGTGATCTGCACAGGCCAGAGGTCATTCCTGGGGCACGGCACCAGTGAACTCATGGGACAGTAAATACATCTCTACATGCTACTGCACTCTTTTGCCACCTACCAGTATGTGTGGCAGCAGCAGCAGCATTGTGAGCCCTGCTGGGCTGTCACAGAAGAATCAGGAACAGTTTTTTCTGGAGGCTGTTTACCTTCAAGTACAATAATTTAAGTGTTTAGTTAATACTAGCACAGGAGTTCATCAACATTTTGTAATTGTTTACAAACACCACTAACCAGTGATGAACAAAGCTTTGTTAGATATTGGCTTTACTTCTCTTTGTTTGCTCTGTTGTAGAATTAGGAGTAAACATAAATGAAGTGCATTATTTCAGAATCAATACTACTGTGGACTAGGCAGGAAAAATGAAAAGTATCTGCCAGGTGTTTGGATGGAGGATTGGAGCATGAGATACAGGAACTCATACTCTGTGTATGTGTATAATTCTGACAAGTGTTTTAGATGAAACCTGAAGCTAGAATTTTGACAAATTTGGTTAATTATGAGACTTGCAGTCTATTTTCACAGCTGCAAACTTGTCATGTGCAAATTCAGGTCAGGCTGTTGAATTCCTTCTGTTTTGGGAAATACCCTTTCTGGCTTAGCCCATAAGTGGTTCTGAAAAGCTTTTTGTTCTCCTGGAGACGAGGATATTTTGTAATGAAATGTGAGATGGGACAGATTTTTAGTAGTAGATGAGAGATCCTCTACAGTAGAAAAATATGGTATTTGTTGCCTTTTTTTTTTTTTTTCTTGAACGTCACTGAAGTTGGAAACAGGTCCTTTGATGAAGCAATCAATTTTAAAGCAGGGATAAAACATGAATGATGTGGACAGGAGACACAAAGAATGAACTGTCATTTATGAGGACAGAAAAGTAAAGGTGCAGTTTTGTAAATTGTTATATAAGAGAGCAATAATCTGTGTGTTATTGGTACTGTCTCATGTCAATGCATTGTGTAATTCATAAGAAAAAGATATCTTGAAAAAATTATGAAATATGTTTGCAGAATTGTAAAAGAACTAAAGGGAGGTACACAGACTGATGAAATTCTTAGAGTATGTTCAGTGTTCCTGAGCAGTCTTATATACACAAAACACAGCAATTAACACGCAACTGATTTCTTGAGGCAAAAAAGCTGAGAGAATGTATTAAGGAAAAATTACTTTGCACAATCCCTAACCCTATTTAAATAATGGGATGTACTTGCTAATTAATGGTGTTTTGAACTGTGAACACGAATAGGTTTGGAAAAACCCCAACCCAGTGTAATGTATTACTGGATTTGCATAGTGATTTTAATGAATGGTTAATTAACAGTAGAGATTGAGTCATCCTATCATGAAGCAACCTCCTTACTGCTGAAATGTGTCAAGTAATAAAGATTCTATGCAATAGACACCTTTAGCCCTCCTAGCATGAATCCATCTGTAAGCCAGGGTGGTTCCTGAGGAGCTGGGAACAGAACATGTCGTGAGCAGCAGGTGCTGGTTTGATCAGGAGCTTCCACCTGTCATGTGTGGGTACAGGGCACTGACTGCACCTGAATCCCAGGAACCTGACCCTAACCAAGCAGAAACACCAACCCTTCTGTTTCCTCAGCCAGCTTGGGAGAGATCTGCACTCGGTACTGTTGCAGTTTCTGTGTGAGGGAGGCAAGATTCACATCTCGTTATTCATTGTCTCCTGAAGGGGAAATCTTGCATCATTTTGGATTCTTCAGGTGACCAACAGTGGCAGAAATTGAATTGCAGTCGTTAAATAAAAAAGGCTTTATATTCCATGTCCTTAGAGAGCTTAGTCATTGAGCTGGCTTTGGTTGGAACAACACAATTAGATTGCTCTTGGCTTGTCCTTGCAAATTCATCACTGTCTTTACCACATTTGCAATGTTCTGCTACTGAAGTCCCTGAACATACTTATGAAAAGAAGCTTTTCACACAGAATGAGAAATGTGTGTTGGATTTTCAGAGAAAATATGCCAGCAAAGCCCGTTTTTACCCTTAATGTGTTCTAAGTTAGTCTTTTTTCTGCCTAATTAGCTTTATTAATATTAAAGACTACAAGCTGGTGTTCCCTAAATTCAGAGATCTTAACTTTAATACTTCAGCTTAATCTCTGGGGATGCAGAGAAAATGTATACTATCACGTTTTGTCAATGCAAAGCAAGGGACCTGCAGTCCTTTATTTATCTCAGTCTTAGTAAGGCTTAAGAAAACAAGTTACCCAAATTGTAAACTAGCTGAGAAACAAACATCTGAAACTAGATCTGTTTTTGGGGAAAGGGAAGTGAACAGGTGAGGAAAAATGACTTCAGGTAGGTTTATCTTGTTTTTCTTTTGGCTCTTTGACATTTCTTGTGAGCAGAACATGAGCTGGACAAGTCAGCTCCCTTCCCAGGCTGCTGAGAGGTGACAAAGAGCTGCTGTGGGTTTGGGAGATGCTGTTCCTGCAGCAGCTCCTGTGGGTTTGGGAGATGCTGTTCCTGCAGCAGCTCCTGTGGGTTTGGGAGATGCTGTTCCTGCAGCAGCAGCTGTGTTGAGAGCCTCTCCTTTGCTGCTGGCGTTTTTCCTGGTTCTGTTCTCTGCTTGCAGCTCCTGGATGGTGCAGGGCAGCTCAGGCAGCGCTGGGTGCCTGCTGTGGAGCAGCTCCACCAAGCTGCAGGTGCCTGTTCTGAAGTGAGGTTGGGAATTTCCAGCTGAGCTGCAATCCTCGCAGGGACAGCAGCTGCAGACAAACACTGAGATCGCCCCTGGCTGTGCTGGTTACACACTAATTGGAGTTATTATTCAAGGGCATGTTTTCATAAGGTCTGTCTGAATAACTAAGATACAGCATATGGGAGATTTATATTGCAGAATACCTTCCAAAGTACCACATACCAATTATTTGTAAAAAATCTCTTCTTAAATCAGAAAAATAAAAAGAGATGCAAAGTATTATATAGACAGTTCATAAAGCACATACAGCTGTTGATCGTTTCATAAATATTTTGGAAGATTAATGTCTCATTTCCAGTTCTTAACTAAAATACTTTATTCTCTGGATGAAGAAAGAGGGGGCTGCACATCTTTGATGCAGCTTGGACAAAAGAAAATCTGGGTAAGAAAAGCAAGGTCATTGAAAGCCCTTTTTCTGAATTGAGAGTAGTTGGTGGCTTGTGTTTTGCACAAATTGTCTGTCACATTAGGAGAAGAGAAAATGGCTTCAGATTGAGCTGGGGAGGTTTAGACTGGCTGTTAGGGACAGTTTCCTCACTGAAAGGGCACAGCTGCCCAGGCTACTGGTGAGTCCCCAGCCCTGGAGGGATTTAAAAGCCACATGGATGTGGCACTTGGGGACATGGGGCAGGGCTGGGTTGGCAGAGTTGGAGCAACAGCTGGACTCAATGATCTTTTTTCCAACCTAACCAATTGTCTGAACCTTGCTGTCTTGTCACTCACAGAAGGAAATCACGAGTCCCTTGGAGAGGTCACTCCTGCGTTTTCCAGGCTGCTGCTCTTTCTCTGTTCCCTGCGCCTGCCTCTCAACATCTGTGGCATTGCCACTGACCTGAGGCACCCAAACTGAATAGTAAAGCATGAACAGAGAGTTCTTGTGAGATTTTTTCCTTACAGCTCATGGGGAAGATACAAATGGGTAGGTATAGTGTCAGTTACTTGAATTTCTTCCCACTAATCTATTTTATTATTTTATTTTATTATTATTGCACTTTTATTTATGAAGGTTTTTCATTCTCTCATAGGCAGCTGCCAATGTCTTCAAGGTCATGTCAGGTATTTTGGTATCTTTTCCTGGCTTACACTGTGCATCTGGTAACCTTTTCACAGCCACTCCTCTAACAGGCATTCATTATTTTCTTTTACCTATTTTTTTCCTATAATTTGTAATACATAGCATATGAAATTGAAATGCCAAGTTTTGAAAAAAAGCTTAATTAAGCACTGGCAGAAAGGTGGACTAGAATTTGACTTTTTGGCAAATAAGTACTTTCCTGAGCATGCCAAGTTTCACTGAACTTGAATGCCCACTCAGGTTGCTGTTGTTTTGTTCTGAAATAGTGCTCAGTTTTTTTCCCATTGCTTTAAATTTGTTTCTGCAATGAAATCTCACGCACAGATGTGTGCAACTGAATTTGCCTCTATTAGAACTTTTAACCATAGAGAAGTGTAATTCAATTTATACTTCTTGTTTTTTTCCAACTCCTGAGAGTTGTACCTGCTGTCTGGGTCATAGCTGGATTAAACACTTCCTGTCTTCATCCCCAAACGTGTGAGTTACTTCTTTATGCAAACTACAGAGGCTTGATGAAATCTTAATGACCCAAGGACAAGAGCTTGCAGTTGTCTTGTGGCTGTTGAGAGGAAACATTATAGCTGTTTTAGCTGTAACTACAGCAGAATCTTTCCTACCCAGGGTAGTCCATGGGCAGTATGTACACCCTTCTCCCATTGAAGTAGAATTAATGCATTTTTGCCTTATGTGGAAGTGATTTTATCCATTTGAGATGCTTATGTCCAGGTCAATACTATTTGTTCTGTGCAAATACTTTCTTTTACTCTATGAAACTTTTTCTGTACATCTGTTGCTTACATGCCAAAGCCTCCCTTTAAGCTCGATGGATAATCCCTCAGCATTCTTTTACTGTTTTGTGCTCTTTCTCCTTCAAAAAGTAAACCAACATCATTTTATGTATCAGTTATTCCAACTGTTGTCAGTTGTTCTCTTGATTATTGACTGAACATCTGCCAGTCTTTTTATTGTGTTTTAGTAAGGATAGTGATTAGAATGGAGAAGCAGCCATATGTCAAGTGGCTTTCCAAGTCCTGTGAATAAAGCTTCAGGAGCACCTCAGTGGGTCTGTGGTTGAAGTGTTTTTTTCCAGACACAGCCAGGACAAGGCTGTCTCCTGTGCCTCTGCTGCAGGGATTGCACATCTTTTCTAATGGGTCAGGAGCTGCAGCTTCTGGAGGGCACAGGTAGAGCTGGGTGGGTTTTAAAGAGTGGAGAGAATTCAGTAAGAACATTGAGAAAGGTTCTGTGCCTTTGCTTTCTCCCTAGCCAGGTCTAGGATTTTCAGAGTCTGGTCATTGCTGTCCCACTGCTCACATCAGTGCTTGTTTACTCCAGTGGAAATAAAGTTGGGGTAATGCTGGCTCTGCTGAAAGAGTCCTGTGCTCCTTGGAAATGCCTGGGATGCTGAATGGGAATGAATCATAGTGGTGCAAGGGCTGGACAGAATTGTTTCCTGGGCTGCACGAGAGCTTTATGCTAATTCTGTGTTCTGGAGTGAGATTTCATCTCCCAGGAAACAGTCATTTCATTTTTCCCTTTTGTCCTTCCTCATAATGTTTGTACTTTATGTATTTTAAGTGATCCACCTGCAAAATTACAAGATTTTAACTTCTTTCTTCTTTTGAAATTGTACAAGCTTTCCTTTGGGTGACTTTAACTGGCTTGCCCATACATTGTCTTCTCAAGATAGATTCTTTTAATTCTTCTCTCTTGCATTTTCTTTTTAAAATCAGAAAATTCTACTGGGTATATGATCTTTCTTGCCATCTGTGTGTAAACAAAGCACTTAATTTTTAATGTTAGCTTTATTAAATTGAAAGCAGTTAGGGTTCTTATCCTAGGGTTTGGATAGGGTGTTTTTTTTACCCAGAAGTGTTATTCCAAGAATTCCAAAATACACCTTCAAGAGCAAATGGTCTGTCAGTGGAGATGTTTTGGTAGGCAGAATGAGAGCAGAGTGAAGTGTGGCAGTGTTTGCTCCCAACACTGGCTCTGTGAGCAGGCTGCTCAGGGGATGGTGACATCAGAGGAGCCCCTTGGGTGGGGATGTCCCCTCAATCTCTGCATGTCCTGAGCGCTGTTTCAGTCAAATCTGAGCAGCGTCCACTCCAAATCTGAATTCTCACTCATTTGTCTGATCTGGAAGAGGCTTTTAAATAACTTCATCTGTTTTGTCTATGAGCATGTGCAAGAGGATTTTCCTAATTCTGTTTTCATCATAAAACAAAGATGTGGATCTTTCAATTTGAAGTTTTGTGTGGAGGTGGTGGAGGAGGAGCAAGTATCCAATGTGGATTTCTTCTTTTTTGTTATGCTAGAAGGAAAAAAGAATGCTAGAAACAAGCCCTAACCCACATAATTTAATGCTTTTTGCAAAGAATAATAGAATGGTGTGTTCCTAATTGCATTGAAGCCTTGTATTTACACTTTTATCTCTAGACTGTAAATGCATTATCTCCTTTGGTATGCATATTATCCTTGTATTTTATTTAAAATGTTATTAACCAAGGGCTCCGTAGTTGTTACTGTGTGAGGATCATTTCTTACATGCTGCTGTGTATTAAGAACCCGTTATTATTATCAGTGATAGTTCTGAACACAGAGCAGTGTTTTTTCTATGACATACTTAGTCTTTTGTTTGTCTCTGTGGCCTCCTGACTTTCTGATCTGTTACTGAATTTCCAGACTTAACTTCAGTCATTATTCATCTTTAACAGAACAGATTTTAAAAATGGGTATAGTGACTTCCAAGCCAGCCTTTCTCTTATCATTTGCCTTGTCTTAAATACTCCCTGACCTGGTCTGCTCCCAGCCATCGTGGGTGCCCTTAAACAGTGAGAGAAACATCCTGCACAAGCCTGGTAAAGGCTAATTAATCTATTAACTTTGTAAGCTAGACTGAGATTGCTGTGCTCTCTAGGCAACTTCAGTCTTTCTTAAATTATTTTAGGATTCCTGTTGTTTCATCTGCCGCACTTGGCACTTACATTTTTATATTTGCATTTTTATTTAACAGTCTGATGGTTCTGTATTAAGTTCTTAGAGGGTTCCTTACATTATTTCCATTCCTATTTCTCTGTGCCATGGGCTATAGAACTTACATCACATCTTGTTTTTGTTTTAGCTGCTTGAGTCTTACGTGCACACTTAGGATAAAAAGTTGAGCACTCATTTGCATTTTTCTACTCTTTGGTTTTCTTCTGTGCCTGCTCTTTCCTCTTTTCCAGCTCTATCCCACTGTTGTACTCTGAGCTTGGAGCAGATACCCATTTTGGAAGCCTTTTGAAATTTTTCACATTAATTTTGGAGAAAGAAAGGATATAATTTGCTCTTCAAGTGTTTAAATGCCTTGCTGCTCACTCGAAGGAGTTGATGTGAGTTTCTCTGAATGGGCCTTAGAATCTGCCAAACTGCTCCAATTCCATGGGGACAGTTGTCATGAGAAGTGTTGGATTTTGCAGCCTCCTTCCCAGGCATTAGATTTGTCCAGGCAGTTAAAGGAGCTCACAGTGGTAATGAGGATTCTGCATGAATTCCTCTGTCCTTAAATTCAGTTTGAGTTCTCAGCTGCCCCACTATGTCTCAGAGACATACTCCAAAATACATCTTTTTTCTTTACTCAAGGGTATTGGGCCTGTCTGTCCTAGCTGCCTGGGAAAAACATCATTATTTTCTCAGTTAAAGAAGGCATCCAAATACCCCTTCATTAGAAAAGCTCCTGTCTCTCTCTCTTTTCCTCTCTCAGAGAGGGGGAGAGGAAATGGAACTTGAGAGCATGTTCTCCAGTCAGAATAAATGGCTTTCAGACACCACCATTAGTATAAAACCATTGTGGGTTAAAGAATGGTGCCTCTTTACAGACCTTTTTTAAAATTGATTTCTTGAACCTGCATGGATTCCAAAATAAAATTTCTTCATGTGGAAATAAAAAGGCAAAAGTATGTATTTTTCCTTAAGATGTCACTATGAAATCCATCATAGCTTTTTGTGCTCAAAAAATTCCACCTTTAATTGCATTTGTGAAAATCCAACAGAGTAAACAAAAATTTAATTTACTTGTGCAATAGGAACATGATTAATCTGTATTATGATAGTACCTGGGGCAGAACAAAACCTATTTTTTTTTTTGCCTACAAATTAAATTGATTCTTGATCAAGAAGATCTGAAAAAATACGAATAAACCGTGCCATCACTGAAAGGAGAAAGCTGTGAAGGGTTCTGTGGGATAAAATGATGTGATATTAAGTCATTTTTGAGACTGTAGCTATTTTTTCAGTGTTGCTGGATAAGGAATTTGTACATTATGGCCAATAGCTGCTGATTTCTGTTAATTCCTAGCAAAAGAACTTTGTCTGAATTGCCTGGTTTTGTATATGTTCCTTCTTATAAGTAAGTAGGTGCAACTCTTTCAAACACTTTGGTAATTTGGGGATATGAAAAAAATCAAAAGGCCCTTCATGAAGTATTTTCTTTACAGATGGACAAATTTGCCTTCTCTTTTGCTAGAAGTTAACAAGATGAAGTGAGTAAGCAAATGCATTGAATTGTTTTGCACAACTATGAAAAGCATATTCTTACATTTTCAAATACCTTTTCATAAGGTATTTACAGAAATTATATTTGAAATGATAAAAGGATTTCTTAGCCCAGACTAGGATTTAGGAAGCAGTAATGCTCTTTAAGGATTAAGGTTTGGGATTTTTTTTTCTTTATAATTCTGCTTCATCCAATCAGGGATCTCATTCTCAATACTGCTGAAAAGGCATTTGACATGTAAAGGCATTGTGTGCTTAGCACAAAATATGAATTAATTGAGGGTAATCCTGATTTTGTAATTGAGGATTATGATAATTTCCTGTTTATAAAATAGTTGTTGGCTGAGTTTGGCTAATTTGAGTTTAAGTCATTAAATATTCATGTGGTGAATATGAACAGCACTTGCTGGATGCTTTATTTTGCTGTGGTCACTGAGGCTTGCAGTGGGGAGCCCCGAGAGCTCTGCTGGAGAGAACATGTTTCCATGTGCATCCAGCACAGTGGGAATTGTCAAATATGCCATTCAGTCAGTTTGTTAGGAGCTCAGAATGCCTTTGGGGTGTTGGCTGAGAAGTTGAGTCTATGATTTGGTCCAAAGAAAGAAGTTAAAGATGTGAGCAAGCTGTACCATGTGGCTGTACAGGAGCATTGGGAGCAGCCTGGGGTGCAGTAGGTGGGGAAGTGCTTTTGTCTTCAAACTGGAAATGTAACTTGTGCTTGTGTTTCTTCCCCTGCTCCTTTCCGTGTTGGAACTGAACCTTTGTGTGTTGCCATGATGATTCCTGCCCTGCTTTGTCCACCCCCTCTGGCTGCAGTGCTCCTCTGCAGTGGGTGCACACTGAGCACAGATCATTCATGCACCTGTGGCCTTTCTGTGGGTTATTCTTGGAAATTGTGCTGGGACTTGTCCACTCCCAGGCTCTGAGAGAGATATGGGGATGACAGAACTGACAGGAAATGACCTTGAAGCAGGTATACTCTTGTATCCCTGTCATTTCTTGCTCAAGTGACTGCCAGGTCCTTTGGTTGCTAAAACCAAGCACAAATATCTATAGAAGATGAGGGCAGGACCTCATTCGGGGGACACCAGTTTTTCTTAAGGAGGGGGATTTAGGGTGAGTGGGAATAAGGAGAGATTCAGGTTGTGTCAGGAGGAAAGTTTCTGTGTTTCTGGGAGAGAGGAGGCTGATAGATGTGTAATTGTAAGGGCTAGAGGTGAGGCAGCAGTGGGGAGCCAGAAGGGCTCTTTGGAGCTGGAGAAAGGTGCAAAGAAAAAATACTGGTGGAAGAGCTGGACCTCTGCCTTACAGAGTGGGAAGACTAAAGAATGAAGGACACAGTGGGAGGAGGCATTAAATGTCTTGGAGTCTTTCAGGTGTGTGACATGAAGCCACAATTAAAGCTGGACAGAAAGAAGATTTATTTGCTGTACAGATGTTTTGGAAAGGTAGACCTTTATCCAGTCATTTGGAAGATGCAAGATCAGTGACAGCAACAGACTGACTTGAACTGGCTTTAATTCTAGCAGATGTTTTGCAAGGTTTTGTATCTTGTATTGGCATTGAAAGAATACTGTGTATAATATAAGAACAATTATTTCTGCTGCTGCCAACTAACTAGAGAAACACAATCACATTAATGCTTTTAAGCATCTTTATATTTATACTATTTCATTTCCAGAAGGATGGTTCAAAACCTGCTATGAGCAGTGGAATAGACAGAAATGCTGGAAGAGGCTTTAGTTTTCTATTTACCAAATTGCATCATGAGTCAGTTTTTTCATAGACTACTGTTATTTGTGCAATATGTTGAGAGAAATATACGTGGACTTCCTGGAGACATGACTTCTTTAGGCCATTATTTATTGATCAGAAGGGTGAGACAAAAGTAGCCAAAACCACCATGCAAAGCACTGCAATAGCAACCTCTGTATTAAAGAGCCTGCAAGACTGTAGTAAAACCCTGCTGAGTTCTGCTCTGAAAGCCTTTGTGATTGTGGGAATGTAAAATTCATGGCATTCCAGAGTGAACCTTCTGGTTTGTTCCTGTTCTCAGTTTATCACATTTTCTGTCTATTAATATTGAGTTACTGTTCTGTTGGTCTTTTTGACACTAAGCATGGCAATAGTACCTTTTGTTTTACAGCATAGCCTTGTAGAAATGATGACCTGCACTCCTGTAATCTAACCCAGTGATCCCAGGGCAGTGGACAATGTGCTTCTCTGAAACTTGCTTATAAACATTTTAAGGTCTCCTGTTCATTCTAGCGTTTAAAATTCAGCCTTTATTTGGTAAATGGACGTCTTGGCTCTGACATTCATAGCACTGCTAGCTGTGAACAACTTCCAGCCCTGAGTTAAGGCTTATACATAAGAAGTAGACTAGTTTTAAAAATAGATGTTATTTTGCTTACATGTGAGTGACATGGGGCCCTGGACACTCAGTCCATGTATTTCTGTTATTTTCTTGTACAGTCTCATGACAGTCTCTAAGAAGATTTTCAAATTACTCTCTTTCTGGAGGGACACTGTAGATTTAATGCCATTAATAGTCAGTCTGGTTTTATTTCTCACAGTGGATGTTCTTGACCAAATAATTTATGATGTTCTTCAGTACAGAAGAGGGGAGAATGAGCGCAGTCAGGAATGGTATTTGGAGTGGAATTTGTACCATTTCTTTGGCAGTAGCACTGAAGCTGCTGTGGAAGGAAGCCTGAGCAGCAGTGGATGGAGCCCTGGAGCTACAGGAGCGCCCTCGGCTGTCACTGCAGACCTCACTCAGCCATGTGTGCTTGCCTGGGATTCCTCCCTGTCAGCTGCACCACTCAGATGCTGGCAGCAGCTCCTGGGGTAGGCTGAACACCTAGAACAGATGGAAAGTGACTTTCCTTAATAGTTCAGGTGATGAGTGTTCGGAGAAGTAAATGGCTTTGCTATTTTTTTTTTGTCCCTACTGTGTTAAATTCCAACGCTAACACAGTGAAATTGCAAAGCTTTTGGACTGAGTGGAGTTCATTTGAAGAGAAGTTTTGGGGTAACGTGATAGGATAAATTTAGTTTGTGCACCATTTAATTTTGGAGTTTGCAGGAGTGTGTGCAGAGCTGCTGCCCTGTGCTGCCCTCAGTGTCTGCCCAGATAAACCCCAGGCTGCTGGGTTGTGTGGCTGTGTGGTGAAGTGCCAGAGGATTTCTTTCCTTGCATCTGATGTGGAGTAGTGCACCTGACACCAGTGAGATTAACTGAACGTGTACCTTCATTAACTCATGATACTCTGTGTTTATTCATAGGAAAAGGTCATATCAGCAGGAATTTGGGTATCTTAATTTAAACAGATGTCTGCTAAGACCCCCAGTGTCAGCACTGGCAGGTTCAGCCCAAGGAGAACTGCTGTGAGAGCACAGAGACTGATTGCAGGGGGCTGTGCCTACTGAGAATGAATCCTGACATATTCTCCCTCTGGCCATCTGCATCCTGGCAGAAAAATGGGGAGAGATCAGGTGTAGCCAAGGACATCAGCCAAAGGTGGCCTGGCAAAACAGCTGTTTAAAAAAGGCATTGGAAGTCTGTTTTGGTTTGAAAGACAGGTGTCTGCGGAGAAAGGTGGGAGCCTCCCTTGGAATGGAAAATGTAAACCCCTTCTCTCTGAATTATTACAATTTTTAATTAAGGGGCTCTCAGGCAAAAAAGATATGGGGGTAGGAATAACAGTTCTTTACTAGTGTGTATAACAAAGCAAACAAAACAACAACTATGGAATTAATAGCAAACAGAACCAGGAACTCAGTAGCACTCCTCTTGGCCCTGGGCTCTTTTCCCTTTGGTGCAGTTCCAGTCACAGCCGGAAGGGGGCGCTGGCAGCTCCCGGTGGACAGGGCAGGTGCAATGATTCCTCCAGGCCTGCAGGGGGCGCTGTGGCATGGGCTCAGGGAGCACACGGCAATGGCGGCTGTGTCCCAGACAGGAAGGGATGGAAAAGAGGGGCTTTGCTTCAGGAACCCTGGGGCAGTGTTGACCCTGGTGCTCCAGCAGGAATGAGCAGAAATCCCAGGGTGATGGATGACATTTATCAGAAGCTCCATGCCAGTAGCTGGAACTGCAGGACGTGCTGGCAGGGCAGGGGCACAGGGCCCAGCAGCAGAACAAAGGCAGCTCCTGGCTGGGCTATGGCGGTGGTAGCAAAATTCCTTTCCCTCCAGCCACACGTCCAACTGTCCTTCTCTGAAGCCCGGAGAGAGAGAGCAGAGCAGCTGCGCCCAGTCCTGTCCTTTACCTCCAAAATCTCGTAGTACCTCTGCCTTTGGAGAGAAACTCCCAGAGGAAAAAAAGAACTGTAGCCAGATGCTACACTCCTCTCCCGACCTTGGCCAATCTTCAGTTTTTCTTATGTACCATAGATATCCAGTAGTTAGTTCCCTAGCAACTTATGGGAAAAAATTCTATAAGTAAAAAAGAAACTCAACCCCTAACATTATTTACCCAGATTTTTTTCCCATACTAACATTTTAAATCAAATTTAAACCTTTAAATTATATACATACATGCACTACTTTAATTATATACATATATACATGCAGATATGGATACAGACACAATATCATGGGTATTTCACCCTAAAACAAGGTCTCCTTGGGGTATGTATCAGGTCTCTCCATCCTTTTGCATCACCCACCAGGTGCAACCTTGTCCCTGGGCGAATACAACTCCCCAGATGAGATTGTCTTTGCTGGAGGCAGGATTCACCCAAACAGTTTTTCCTAGCATACCTCTCATGTGTACCACTGGAACCTTATCTCCATCTTATATTCCCAAGATTGGGCACACCTGCTCGGTTAGTGGAACCTTGGGTGTTCCCTAACCAGGTGGCCTTTGGTAGATTAATCTCCCAGTTCTTGAAAGTTCCCCCACCCAGTGCCTTCAAGGTGGTTTTAAGCAGGCCATTGCACCATTCAACTTTCCCTGCAGCTGGTGCGTGGTAGGGGATATGGTACACCCACTCAATGCCGTGTTCTCTAGCCCAGGTGTTTATAAGGCTGTTCTTGAAATGAGTCTTGTTGTCTGACTCAATTCTCTCAGGGGTACCATGCCTCCAAAGAACTTGTTTTTCCAGGCCCAAGATGGTGTTCCGAGCAGTGGCATGAGGCACAGGGTAGGTCTCCAACCATCCAGTGGTGGCTTCCACCATGGTCAGTACATAGCGCTTGCCCTGGCGGGTTTGAGGCAGTGTGATGTAGTCAATCTGCCAGGCCTCTCCATACTTATATTTGGACCATCGCCCCCCATACCAGAGGGGCTTCACCCGCTTGGCCTGCTTGATGGCAGAGCATGTCTCACAGTCATGGATAACTTGAGAAATACTGTCCATGGTTAGATCCACCCCTCGGTCTCGTGCCCACTTATAGGTGGCATCTCTGCCCTGATGACCTGAGGCATCATGGGCCCATCGAGCCAGGAACAACTCTCCCTTGTGCTGCCAGTCTAAATCTATCTGCGACACCTCTATCTGTGCAGCCTGATCTACCTGCTCATTGTGTCGGTGATCCTCATTAGCCCGACTCTTGGGGACATGGGCATCTACGTGACGGACTTTCACAGGCAACTTCTCTACCCGGGTGGCAATGTCTTTCCATTCATTGGCAGCCCAGATTGGTTTTCCCCTACGTTGCCAGTCAGCCTTTTTCCACCTTTCCAGCCATCCCCACAGAGCATTGGCTACCATCCATGAATCAGTGTAAAGCTAGAGTTTTGGCCACTTCTCTCTTTCAGCAATGTCCAGGGCCAGCTGAACAGCTTTGAGTTCAGCAAGTTGACTCGATCCACCTTCTCCTTCGGTAGCTTGTGCAACCTGTCGTGTGGGGCTCCATACGGCTGCTTTCCACTTCCGGTTCATCCCCACGATGCGGCAGGAACCATCAGTGAAAAGAGCATAGCATGTTTCATCTGCTGGCAGTTGGTTATACGGTGGGGCTTCTTCGGCCCGGGTCACCTGTTCCTGTTCCTCTTCGTCGGCAAGACCAAAGTCTTCCCCTTCCGGCCAGTTGGTAATTATCTCCAAAATCCCAGGGCGATTCGGGTTTCCAATACGGGCACGTTGTGTGATGAGGGCAATCCATTTACTCCATGTGGCGTCAGTGGCATGGTGGGTTGAGGGAACCTTTCCTTTAAACATCCAGCCCAGCACTGGCAGTCGGGGTGCCAGGAGGAGTTGTGTTTCTGTGCCAACCACCTCTGAGGCAGCTTGAACCCCTTCATAGGCAGCCAAGATCTCCCTCTCCGTTGGAGTGTAGTTGGCCTCGGACCCTCTGTAGCTTCGACTCCAGAACCCCAGTGGTCAACCTTGAGTCTTCTCAAGGCACCTTCTGCCTTCTGCCAAAGGTACCTTCTGCCAAAGGCTCCAGGACAGACCATGGTTCCCGGCTGCAGAGTAGAGCACGTTCTTCACATCTGGTCCCGTCCTGACTGGGCCAAGGACTACTGCATGAGAATGGCCTTTATTTGATATTTTTTGCTACGGGCCTGTTAGTCCAGGCAGTCCTGCTGTGTTAAACACAGGGCCCATATGTCCTCTGCCAGAACGTCTTTTGGCTCCTTTGTTGTTCTGTGCTGTGCAGTTTCGAGATAGGAAAATACATTTCATTCAAGTGGTAGGACTGGTTTTATAAAGCAGCTTAGTAATCTGTGGGAGGGAAAGGTGTGATCTGTCTTAATCATTGTTTTTCCTGTGTGTGTTGGATTTTTGTTGTGTACTTTAAAGATGCTGCTTTCCAGAAAACAGCTTAGTGGAAGGACAGAAATAAGATTTTGGCTGCTGCTGAAATGAGTGACTTCTCATCTAATGCTTAGTAGCTGATTGTTTTTTTTCCCTCTAAATCTGTGTTTTCCATTTGCAGTACATATTGCCTAATTAAATGTTGTCAGATACTGTCTGATCTGTGATTGTGGAAAGTCCTTACGTTCAATTTCTGAAGGAAGAAACTGTGCCGTAGTGTCAGTGGGATTAGTGGTTCTGAAAATGCCATCATTGTTTAGACCAGAAAAAGTGGAAAAACAACGTGCATGTATGTGGATTGCAGGAAAAGGTTTTCTGACTCAATATCCTAAGAATATCTGTCTTTATGAGTGTCTTGTTTTCTTTTCTTCGAAACCATTTCAAGTGGTTTCCTTTCTTTATTGTTGTTTCTTCATTCCCATTGACATTTGAGATGATGTTTTCCTGGCTCTTCAAGTGAGACTTGAGGGAGCTGTCACCACCTGACAGAGAGCTGTTATTCAATTATATCCTGATTTGAGAGGAGCCTTTCCTAATGCACTGTACCAGGGGCACCTGGTGACCCCGACTGAAACCAGCTGTAAAGCAGCCAAGGAGGAAGGAAGATGGCACTGCTTGATTTGATTGCTAACTGATGCTAAGGTGTTAAGTTCAGCCATGCAGAGGCAGAAAGGGATGCACAAAATATGATTTGCCTTCTAGGAATGTACTTTTTTTCTTTTAAACTAGCAGGAATGTCAGTAACAACTGTGCTGTAGCATCAGGTCTGATTTAGTGGGCACTTATTCTGTAATTAGTGCTCTCAGTTTAGCATCTGTTTTTGAGGTAGCACAGCAGGTCCTAAGGTAATCACAATGCATATGCTCTCTTGGAGTATTTTGAAGAATTAAGTTTTAAAATCAAAGTTCTGTTTGACTGTATCTACGAATTCTTCTACTTTTCCACCAGACTGTGGAAGCGCTGTGTTCATCTTTAGTCAGGGGGAATAAAGACTTAAATGCCTCTGTTTATGTCTCCTAATGACCATTGCTAAAATCATCCTGTGACTGACTTGGTGACCCAGGTATCCTCGATTCCATGAGATGATGGATTTTGCTTAGAGTTCCAAAGGAAGGACAAAAAGTATATTGGTATATGTCTCATCCTAATTTTAAAGTTTTCATACGTGGTGGAAATAATAATTCAAAGGATCATAGTATTTCAGAGAAATAGATTTTAGGGAAGTAAAAATGCAGGTATTTTATAAAATGCAATAGGTAGCTGATGTGTAAGAATGTAAATAAATACTTGCCCAACTGATCAGTACCTTTCACTGTTGGCTCGTCAGCAGCACCTCAGTATGCAAGAGAAATGACTGCAGATGCTTTAATAACCTGCACTGTCATCCTTAAAAGAACTTCTTGCTTATTTAGCTCTAAGGCCAACTTTTTCATTATTTTTTTCTCATAACATAGAAAATACTTCCTTAAAACTATCTGTTCTGTTGTGATTGTAGTTGTTGCATGGGTTTTTAATATGGAAAATTTTCTTTATTAGAAATACAAAGTAATTTTCTGAAATATTGCTTTCCTTGGCTTTAGGAAAGTTCTAGGATAGGAGTGAGGGAATATTTTTCAAATGACTGTGTAAATATAAATAATGCATTGAGATATTAAGATTAAATTTCAGAATTGTTTGTTCAAAAATACGCAGCCATTAATCTCAGAATGGAAATGTCATTTTGGTTTTCATATTTTCAGCTGAACAACATGTCTAAAAGAAAAGAGGAGTTTTTTTTCCTAATAAGCAGAAAACAATAAAAACAAAGCTATGATTGTCATGCAAACTTTCCTGCAGCAATATAGCAGCAATCACTCTTCTGAGTTGCACTAATACCCTTCAAAATCGCATAATAAAACATTGCATCATAAATAATTACCTGGCAATTGTGTATTTCTCTTCCATGCTCAAATTACCATATCCCAGCTGATGCTTTTCAATTCTCCCAGACACAGAACATTTAAGTGTTTAAGCCATTTTAACAATAGCTGTTTCTCTGCTTGTTGGAAATGAAGGGAAAGGGTTTTCTTTTCTAGTGCTTCTATAGGGATCTCAGATGTTTCAAAGCTCTCAGGAAAAGTTTTGTGGGCTTTAAAGGCTTCCACTGAGTCCAGTGGTTTCTAGGGATCAGAATGAACAGTTTATATACAACTTAGATTCGCAGTAACTGGAAAAGTGAGCTGATGAGTGAGGAGTGAAAGGGGAGGCCACGGAGATGGCCAGGAGGAACTGGCTCCGTGTGTGTGTGTGTCCTTTATACATGGTGTGGATGGTGGGGGTGTTGTGTTCTGTGCTTCAGTGCTGGACTTAGAAATTACTTACTATCTGATTTTTCTCAACAAAAATTCAAGTTCAAATCTGGTCCAAATCTCCCTCTTGATGATGGCCTGCTAAACAGCTCCATGAGCAGCAGGGCCCTCTGACACAGCAAGAAGCTACTCTCATCTATTTACAAACTCCTGAGTACGAAATAAAAGCTGTTCCAGCCGATTTGTATGGGTGCTGTAGTCATTCACTGTTGCACCTAGTCCCTTCCTAAAGGATAGTTCCTGGGTTTGGTTGTCTGCTCCTCGGACTGCTCAGCATGACCAGGAAGGAAGGCGAGGTCATTGTCACTGGGGCTGGTGTCCTGCCATGGCACAGCTCCCTGCCTGGGTCTGTGCTTACCCAGGCTGCAGCTTCTCCCACACGGAATTTCCAAACCTCCTGGTGCTCCTGTGGAGCAACTGCCTGGCTGGGCAGTTCCCTCACCTGAAACGACCATATTTTAACAAAAAAGTAGCATTCTGTGCAAGTGCTCCTGTAGAACTACTTCAAACCACTGCTGATTTATTCCTTTCACATCAACTTCTCCAGGCCATGCTTTGTTATTAGATTTGCCCCAGAGTCCAGCCTTAAAGGTAGCTTTAGCTTTTTTTAGCTCACTATCTGATTGTATTTAATCACAGCACAGCGAAGTTAGGAGAGTGGAGGAGGGCCTGGGTTTGGATGTGGCACTTCTGAGTCTTTATTTGGAGTGAATAGGATCACATCAGTCCCCATATCTTAGGCAATATAAAATAAATATATTCTGAGTTTTGGAATCATTGGAGTTGTGGAAGCTCTTCAAAGAAGTTATGGAAACCATTGCAACTTGCAAACTGTGTAGGAAACCTGTTAGTTTTTCAAAGGTGTTTTAATGTCTTACTATTGCCTTCCAGCAAATTTGTATACTTGGTTCATTTATGAAAATTAAGTTCTTGTAATATTTAGGGTAAGATAATATCAACAGGAATCCTGTGGGAAAATTTTACTACCAGCATTTGCCTTGGGTAATATCTTATTTCATATAATGATGAAATAGGTCTTTTTGTATTCTCTGGGGTGATTCAAAAACGTCTGCTTCATATTAGCTCCTCCAAGTACTTTGTTTAAAAGAAATGTATTAAAGAAACCTTTCACAACTTTTAGTAAAGCAACTGTCTCTTATTTAGTCTTGGGCTAAGTGCTTCCCAATATGAATGATTGCTCTGGCAGCAAGGACAATTAGAACAGCAGCCTGCAATAAAACAGCACCCAGTCCTATTTGCAGAGTATTAATGGTCTGCTTTCCCAGCAGGTTATGATCCAGATAATGCAAAATGAGCTGCTACTAAGAGTTCCCAGAATTTTATAATGCTTTATAATATTTCTTCTTTTTGCAGCAGCTGCTGTAAGTGAACAAGTTAGAGACCACTGGTGGTTGAAATTTTTCAAAGGTGTGGGATGATCCTCAGATTTGTGATTCTTCACTACTGAGTTAATAGGAATGCTGTTGTCCATCAGTGTTGATGTTTTGTTGTCTCCTTTGTTTTCTAGTCAGAAAAGCATTTGAATTTTTATTCAATGATTTTCATGATTTAATCTGAAACCATCTTCAGAAGATAACACTGAGAGCTATTTTTAGTAACCTTCCTGTCTGGTCTTGTTCCATTACCACCATTCCATTACTATTCAGTCCTGTTTTTCTCCCTTGCATCTGTCCTATATTTCTTGTTTTCAGGCAGAACTGAATTTATAGCTGCCTTTCTACCCTCTGATCCCGGCCTGATTCCTCCACTGCAGAATTCTCTCAGCATTGCAGTGTGGGAGTCTGTGCCCCACAGCTGCCTGTGGTTCCCTGGAGCCTCAGCAGCCTCTGCCATTCTCACTCTGTGGTGACAAAAATAACAAATTATTCACTGGTACATTGACATTACTGCTTTGCCTGTGTCCTTTCCCTGGATGTGCAGGAATATTACCATGCTCTACATTTCATGGGTTGCTACTGAACTGATACATGTGAAGTTTGAACTCTCTGAAATATTTGAAATAACTATTTCATTTTTTATTGCCACAACTGCTTACAATGGAAATGCACAAAACTAGGCTTTTTCTGTGTGTATAAGTGTAATAGTTTCATGTAATTTTATGTTCCTATTTTTAGGAAAGTAAGCAGTTGGTTCAGATATATGATTTTTTTTCCCACTTGTTGATTTAACTTAATGTCCAAACGTTTGAGTTTTTTTATATTTGAAGCAGATTTTTTTTCTGCTCTTTTTTCATCTTTCTAATAATACTGGTAGGCCAAAATGGTGTCACAGCTATCAGTAATTAAATTTGGTATGTTTATTGCACATCCAAAAGGCACATAATCTTTTGTGATAAGGGCCAGTATTTAATGATGACTTGCCCAACTTTTCTGAATTGTTGCGTGCTTCTGTTTCATGCACCATGGAATTGTTGGAAGCCTCTTCATGAACCTTAGTGTGCTTTGTTTCAGTATGTAAGCAGGAATGTGACATAAATAAACATGTATATGGCTGTCATGTTGTGTGTTTTGTGGTAAGAGTTATGGATTTAGAGAAAAATTTGCTTGTTTACTTTAGTAACATGGTTGTAAGGGCATTCATGTTGTCACTGCTGCAGGCAGGTTCTGGTTTTATCTTTTAATAGGTGTGCATGTTTCAGTTGGTCTCATAATATCTTGGTGGTTGAAATTCATGATTGTTTTGTATTTGTAAAGCAGTTGCACTAATTTACCTCCTGTTTGTTTCACATCCTACTGGAAAAACGACTGGCTCTCCTCAGTCTTGTAAATCATAGAAGACTGCAAAGGTACATAGAAAGCAAAGTAATGCATCAGTAATGCACCAGCCTTTGTTTCTCTGTAACATCTGTCAGCTTCTAATCAGAGGACAGTACAGGACATTCCTGTATGTGTGTAATTTCTTTGCAGACCGTGAGAGTATTAACAGTGGTAAATATCCGTGTATTGCATCTATAGCACTGCTGTCACCTCGTTTCTGTGAGTGCTGCTTTATGAGTCTTCTCAGGCACTCAGTACACGAGTGGACTGTGAGACATGAGGGCTCTGAAACACCGAGGTAATAAATGAGTTTTCTGGACAACTCTGACAGAAAAGCCAAGTGAATTACTCCTTTATCATCCTGCAGTTGTGCTCCATCCTTCCTTTACTTGCTTTTCTGAGAGTTCAGGTCTGAGCAGTGCACAGCATTGCTGTCACTGAGCACGAGTGGGAAACATTTCCCAGACTCTTCTGTGCTACCTTCTGTGGACACACACATTCAGAGAGCTAGGGAATTACAGCTTGGAAATCCTTTTCAGGCCTGGATTTCTCCTGACTCTCAGCTCCATTCCCAGGCTGACAAGCTGACTGCAGCTTCAGTTAGGGAGGAGTCTCCCAGGGTGAGAACATGGTGACAAACAGAGTGGAATTCATAATAAAGATTAACTCCTGGTGTCTTTCCCGTGGGATACATCCTGAGGTGCTGTCCCAAGGATGTTTTTCCCAATTGTCCAATGAGCTCCTGTCCTGTCCTAGCTGCACTAACACACTTTAAATCCGGGCTGTCTGTACAATAAATTGTCCTTTTTTCTCCAAAGAGCTCTGTGTGTGTTGCTGTCCTTTCTCTCTCTTTGCAGCACAGTGACCAGTACCTTCTGTGCTGTTTCTTATCCCAAATACAGGGGCAGTGTCTGTGTTGATGCTTCCAAAAGCCAGCCAAGTGATAGGAGGTGGCTCTGCAGAGTGCTTGTTTTTTTTAACCACGTGCAATGAGCAAATAGCAAAATGTGTGCAGCCCCCAGAGCAGTTCTGTTTCTGCACAGGGATTTGTAGCTAGCTAGCAGGATCACGGTGCCACGAATGCTCATTCTAGCTGAATCTCACTGCATTTTGAGGTTTGCTCAAATGGGAGATGAATGATGGGTCTTGAAGTAAAGCAAAATGCACTTCTTTTGAGAGGTCGAAATTATTTCAGCTTCACCAGAAAATACACTGATTTTTCATCTTAAAATACAGAATGCTCAGCCCTATCCTATTCCATTTCTTTGACCTTTCTGAGCTGGATTTGATGGCAATTTTGCATGTAAGCAACAGCTCAGACCATAATGTGAAAATTACTAGTATTAGTGTTTTATTCCAGGGCTGAGGCATTGGTATTAACTTATGACTTGGAAATGAATAAAACTGCAGTTTACAGCTCTGAGTTGCTAAATCTTGAATGCAATCATGGCTGACTCAGCAGTGCTTAAAGCCTTCAGCTTCAGCCCTTGTGGTATATGAGAATGCCAGTAAGTCATGGCCTGTTTGTCATGCAACATTTGGAGATTTCCTGGGGACAGAGGAGAAAATTTCAGAGGAAGGCAAAGGAAATTTTGTCTGATTACTGATTTCCAGCCCACAGATGAGGCCTATAAATTTAGAAAAGTATGGTTCAAAGAAGATTGAGCAGTTAAAGTCTAAATTAAAAAAAATAGTTTAAAGTGGTATGGTTTAATATTTGGGAACATTATTTGTCTACTGAAAAACACTTAGAAAAAGAAACCTTTTTTCCCCCTAAATTTTACTGCATGTGGACTCTGAAGGAATCAAACAAAGTTGTGTGTGCAGGTGCAGTAGCCTTGGTGAAATAAAGGGGATTATTTATCATGTTGCTAATCTGCTCAAAATACTGTTAAGAATCCATGTGGACAATTAGTTTACTTGTAATGAAGGTTGTAGCTGCCATGGAAATTGTGCATGGTTTGTTCACTGATGAAGTTTCATTAACTCCAACAGCATAAGCAGTGGGTTGGGATTTTGGGGGAAAGCATTAGTCTGAGGAGGTGAAAAAGGGGAGAGCAGTGTTAACTTGTTTAACTGAGCTTTAACTTTAACTTGGCTCTAACTGAGCCAGCAAGATAAATCCTGCACGTTCAGGGCTCTCACTGAGGAATAAAGAAAATTCTGTCATTAATGATAGGTCTCATGAGTATTAGGTGTTTGTTAGCTGATAAAACGAAAGAATACTTCCATGATGGGAGGCGAACTGTGGAATTTTAGGCAGAAAATGATGTAACTTTATCCTCTCCAACATGGAATGCCTTTCTGAACTACTCCAGTGAGTGCACCTTGCCCCAATGCTTGTGTAACATTCCCACACACAGGGATCTGGCTTCTATCTCAGATCCGTTTTCCCTTTGCCAGTTTCAATTTTTTGTTTGGTTTTGGTACTCCCAAAAGATTGCACTTGAGCTGTGGGGAAATTTGTTCCAGCCGCTGTAGTCTTGCTTGAGAGATGCCTTCAAAGGTTACTGAGTATAAAGCTATGGCAAATCAGTCCCTAACGATAATTAAAACTGAAAAATTGGCTTATACAGTCATTGTCCAGTTGAAAAAGGAAGACAAGTTACAGTAATTTCCTAAATGACCTGGGTTCACAGAAAGTGCAGGATTACAGGGACAAGATGACACACATCTGATGTGTGATGCAAAACACTCTTCCCTGAAGAAGCTTTATTCCTGAGTCTGTGATATGAAGTCTGAATTTTTCGTTTCTATAAAAACATTTCTGAAAAAGTATGAAGTTGGCATGTAAGGAAAATCTCTTGTGCCAAAGTGTTTATTTAGGGGTTAATACAAACCATGGGGGCTTTTTGCTGTAATGAAATCATACCTGCTGCATGGAGCTGATTTATTCAAAACAACCACTGGGGATTAAATCATTGGCATTTATTTACATCTTAGTTGAGATGTAAATCTGGTCATTTTAGCACTCTGCCTCAAAGCCAGGCCACCTTGAAATATGCTGCTAAGCTTTCTCCTGTTATTGAGAACATTTCTATTGTGCATATTGCCCTCAGGTAGATAAGGAAAATAACCATTAATCCTATGCTTCTCTCTGTTTTAAGGGGCCACTTAACAAGATAAAGTAGAAATACAAGAGCATTTTTCTAGCTGCCAGAATCCCAGGCTGAGGAGAGCCTGATTAATGCTCAACTGTGTTTACTTAAGTAGAGAGACTGTCTGAGATGAGTGAGTACTCTGCTGTTTCCCAGGTGGGGTATTCCCTGGAATATTGCTTGCTTCATCATAGGCTTTGCTGAAAGCAGCAGATGGCTTTATTGTTGTTTTTCCAGTCTTTGCCTGCTGTAGCTGTGGCCCATATTGTCTGGGCATTTGGGGATTTGTCCCAGCACTTCCAGTTAGAATCAGCCAGTGAATCAGTGGTGATAGAAACTCAGTTGTGCTCCAAGTTACTGGAGCCTGTTTCCATAATGCAGAAAGTTGTTCTGCAGTGTTTTCCCTGAAAACAGGGATGACTCTCATTAGATGAAGATGTGTGGATCGCAGCCCTTCAGGTTGGAAAAGACCTTTAAGATCATCGAGTCCAACTGTTAACGTAGCAGTGCACATGAGAACGTGGAACGTGTTTTATCGACCAGTCTGTGCATCTTGTAGCTTAGTTCTGATGGCAGTGCCTTCATAGATTCAGAGAAAGCAGAACAAGTGTGAATCTTCAGCTCCTGCCAGCAGACAAAGTTCATTCCGTGTTGAAGCAACTGAAATATGTAATTTTTGACTTCGCTGAAGTGTTACTCTCTTTTCTTATGAGCAACAAAATAAATAGCTTATTCATCCAGCTGAACACTTTTTTCATCTCTGTTCAGTAGATGTAGAAAATAAATTAGATTTCTAGGCTTGGTGCTGTATTTGATGAGCTCAAGTCGCACATCTTCCCTGTTTTTGACATGAGACTATATTGCCATAAAACATTGGCTGGATGAAGTATTGCAAAGAAGTGTTTCCACCAGTCATGTCCTGGAACACAGATGTGCAGGGAAGGCTTTTGTTGTGCTGAACACACTTCAAGGAAGACCTGTTCCAGACAGAAATTATATGTTGCTGCCAAAAGAGTAAAAACCTACAGAAAAGCATGATAATACATTTTTTAGGCCATTTATGTATTGCCCAATGCATTAAGTTTTATGTGCCTGAAAAATAGTGAGATAAACTGACCTTAAGTGCAGCATATTTTTATAACAATAATAGCAATATAGCATCATCAGAAAAGTTAAATGCCAGTATATTTTGAGAAGCGTAGCTATATATTTGAAGTCTGGTTTCCAGTGTTAACTTTGGTTCCTTGCTGTTTAGGCTTTAGTCCTTTAAATTCATTTAAAAGGAGAAAGCACCTGGCTTTTACAGTGATTGAGACTTTATTTCATTCTCTGTATGTTCACCATCCCCAAACACTTCTTGAGAGTATAGATCTATGAATTTCTTTATTTTATTGTACTCTGGTCCCTTGGTTTGTGCACATTGTTACTGTCTCAGTTCTGTTTCTCTTGGTATGGAAAGGGAACAATGCCTTTGTGCCCAGCACAGCAGCTGAGAAGGTCAGGGAGTCTTCGAGGCTATGACCAGACGGTGTGTTATGCTTGAGTTTTAAACTAAAGTTTGTCCAAAAGAGTTGTGATTATTAAAGGTGATGTGTTTGTAATTGGTTTAAGTTAATCTGTGATTAAAAAAAAAACCAACAAAACCCCATATATATATATAAAGGTATGTTTTGTAGAACCCAATGCTTTTAGCTGTTTACTTAAAACTTTCTTATATATGGCTTTTGTACCTCATTTGAGAGCCAGCACATCTCGGGAATAGATTTTTGAATGATGGGCAGATCATTAGAGTGCTGAGGAGCTGTGTATGGGATGAGTGCCACCAATCCTGTGCTCCCAGGTTGTGTTGCTTTCAATTCAAGCAGTCATAGGAAAATAAAAGCTGCTTCCCTTGTGATGCAAAAGATCACAGGGAGCTGCTGATTTGGATGGGAGCCTGTCTCAACAGCAGGAAATAACACTGGCTTCGAGAAGCCTTTGTTGAGAGACATCAGCAGTTATTAGCACACGGGGATACCAGATGTCAGCAGGCTGGGGATGCTGTGCTCCCAGTGGTTTGTCAGCCACCTTACTGGTGACAGTTTCTGTGAGCTGCTTGCTGAAAGCACTCCTTGAACTCATGGGAATTGGTGTGCAAGGAAAGGTCTAAAAATGGGAAACACCAGACTTCAGAGGAGGCATGTTCAGACTTCAGTATGAGGTGGAGCTTGAGATTTTAGTCTGGAATGCAAACCAAAGGCCTTTCAGATTATGATGAATTATTTCCAAAACCTGAATTTTATATACCAGTATTAAACTATTGTTAGGAAGCAATACATGTGAACTCTGAAAATGGGGTAATAAATCTTTCATGTTACCTTTGTGAAATGCTCCAGTGATTTATGTAGCTGGAGAGCAAGACCTCCATTGGGTATCCACCCAGCGTGCTGGAACAGGACTGTGCTGCCAGTGTGTAATTCAAATATTCTGGGCATGGAGTAGCCTCTGAGAGCTGTGACAAGTAGTGATGAGCAGAGCTGTTGGGAAGAATTAACAGTAATGATTATCAATACTACCAGAAGCTATACAAAAACCGTGAAGTGAGTTTTGAAAATCTGAAATGCATTGCTAGGAATAAGGTGGAAGGCTTAAATTCAGCAATGGAGCTGCATAAATTGGTGCTTAGGTCTTTGAGGACTCCTGGAACTTTGTAGGCAGACAAACATTGGCTTAGGCTTTGTCAGATCAGAGTAAGACAGACATAATAACTTAAGTCTGCCTTTGTTCCCAAGAACGTGATGAAAAGATGGCTTTGTCACTCACAGTCCCTGGATCCCAGACACCAGGGAATAGCTGTGACAACTGCAGGCGAGGCAGGAGCTGTGTGGAGGCTTGTGCAGCTTGTGTTTTCCTAACTCTGTTTGTTCTGCAAAGCTGAGGGACAGCTCTTTGTGCAGCACTTCCACAGGGTCTGGGGAGCTCTCAGTAACCACACACCATATTTCTTTGACATGAATGGAGGGCACACTGCTCGTTTTTCTAATGTATTTTCCAGTGCTGGGAGGAGCAGCAAAGCTGTCATGATTAATCTTTAAAAAAAGAAAAGTCTAACAACAAAATCCTAGGACTCGTGGACCATGACTATTTACATAGAACAGTGAGTGTATTTAAATAAATGAGCTTTTAAAATCGGTTGAAAACACTGGAGTGTACTAACTTGGAAGACAATGCTTTGCAGTCCCAGCAGTGAGAATAAAGCTGTTCATGGTATGTGGTGTGAGCTGATATAGGTTACACTGATAAAGCATTTTTCTATGTAGGAACAAACAAACCTTCCCTTAACAGAAGCCCCCTGTGGTGAGCCATAGCGATTTTAAAAAGCACTGTTTGGCTCATGGTGCTAATTATCCCCTGTGCTCTGGAGCAGTGCTTGGCCATGGCTCTGTCACAGCAGGCACCACTGACATTGTGACCTGCAGCTGTGCTTGTGCAGGACTGGCACTGCCCAGCTGCAGGGCCCCAGCCCTGCTCAGGCCCGAATAAACCTGGCACAGGCACCTTCCCTCAGCTGTGGGCACAGCCTGCCCAACCTGTGACGAGGCTGCCCTGGCAGTGCTGTCAGACTGCTCTGGCAACACTGCAGCATTATTCTTATTCCAACTGCTCTTTTCAGTTCATACATTCTTAAAACATGGTGAAAGAACAATTTCACGCTATGCTTTCAAGTTTGAATATTCTAAGTTAAGAAGAAAATTGATGTTTTTAATCTCGTGCTTAGCCTCGAAATATAGATTTCAGAGGTTGCTTTATAATTTTTTTTGTGGTCTGTCATTATTTAGCATCTCAGATGATGTGATTTTTATGAAGCTTAATTTACAGCCCTCTTTTGGAAGCAGAAGGCCTGTGGGTATTTATTTCTGCAGTGTTAGGAGGAGGAAAGTAGTCAAACACACTGACTTCTAGAGGGTGCTATTCATTTTAAACTCAGTGCAAATTGTAGTATTGTCACATAACTTTTGACAGCATTAAAATATTTCTCACTGTCTCACTGAGCATATAAGGACTGCTGCTGATGTACACAGATTCTGTAGAAGAAAGGAGAACAGAATGTCCCAGGCTGCTTAACTGCACAGTGGTCCTGGTACTTCATTCAAGGTGCAGATTTACATTTTTAGAGCAGATGTGGGACCTGTGAAGGAAGGCTGAGTGGGTCTTGTATCTTGACTGTCCTAAATGCAGGTTGAGTGAAATGAACTTCAAGTTCTGTCAATTCAGTAATTTGTTACTTTATTTTACTTTATTGTGAGCTCCTTCAGTATATCTCAGGAAAGGTCAAACTATTATATTTTGACTTTTCTGATAATCTTCTATCCCACTTAATGCCTAGCTACAAAGAGAATTCATTTTGCAACATCTAAGAAGCACCAAGTGCTTGAAAGATTTTTTTTTTCCCCTAGGGAATTCATTACTTTTGAGAAATGTTTTTGCCCAGCCTGAGCTACAGTGGCTCACGTGGAAATCAGAAATTTAGAAATCTGATGAATTTTAGTTACCTGGCTTGCAATAATTAATGCTTGGAAGCACATGTTGATATTGCTGTGAGGGATCGCATTTCACAGGAGAGTCACTGCTACCAGGCTGCCCTGGAAGCAGGGGAGAACTTGCCTGTAGTGTCTGGCCTACATCAAGTGTAATTATTTTTCTTGCCGATGACCTCTGTTACATCTAAACATAAACCCTGTTGCTGAAATATCACCAAAGATCAAAATCCTCCCTGCAGCTCACTGGACAGTTCAGCTGCAGAGGAAAGCAGAGCTTTTCAGGTGTTCCATGGGAGCTGGGGACATCACCTCTTCTTTACACTGATGGATGCTGGAACTTGATGTGAGTGGAAAATGTAATCAGAACACCTTTGCAAGGGTAATTTGATTTGTACAGCACTGAAGATCTGAGAGCTGTAACCACGGTGAAGGTCCTTGCCTGTCTCTTTCTTGCATAGTTTTTATTTAGTTAGGACATGTCTTAAACAACTTGAGATGCACTTCAAGACAAACCTAGATCTGTTTTTTTGGCTCTTGATTGCAAATTACATTTTCTGATTTCCCAGCCTCTTCCAAAGTAACTTTTCAGCCTTTTACATTGATTGTTTCCCAAGGAAATGTCACACTACTGAGCTCCCTGATTTAAGTCTTGTCTGTAGCTTCTCACAATGGGTCCAGCTGATGCCAGTTGGTTCTTCTGTCTGAATGGTTCCCCAGTTCAGTCCCCAAAGCTGCCAGTCTTGCTGTTGAGCCTGTGAGAGGTAAAGCTGATGAAGTATTTCACACCTGTGACATATCCAGGGCTGAGCTGCCCTGTAGAACAGACTGTTTTCAGCTGTTTCCTCTCTGAGAGCTAAGGAGGTGTCTGAAATTAAGGGGACATTCTGTTTTTATCTCAAGATAACCCAGGAAAGGGATGTTAAAATGCTGTGGTGTAGAGTAGGATCCCTGGCGTTATCAAAAATGTTGGAAAGTATGAAGAGCTAAATCAATTTTAGACAGAGAAATTAGTAGCTGATAATGAAACTATTTAAAGAAGTGATACCTGGTTATGGGATTTTAAAGTAAATAAACTCCTAATCAAAGTTAACTCCTTTTCCTTATTCTCAGAATTGGTGCTGATATAATTTAATATCCTCAATGGAATCAGCTGAGAAAGAAGGAAGGCCTTAGTTTGAAATTCCAGCAGCAAAGTCTTAGCAATGTGTGAGAAGGTGGTGATGAATTACTGTCTTTTCAGGTGATTATTTACATTTTTTATTTTTCTTCTTAATCTTTGTCAGTGTTTCATAGAAGGGCAGTGGTGAACAGATCTGCTTTTTGTGCCAGACCATCCAGAAATAAAGTCTTGTCCTCTTGCTCAGGAAGGAGCCTCCAGTACTTCGTTCTGCTACTTCCCCTCATTCACCTATCATGCTGTCTGTTTTTCAGGAAAACCCTCTCACCTGCTGCTTGGTCAGCCTCTGAATATGTGATATGTAATGTCTTCCTTGGCTATCTTCAATCTTTGCTGCAGTGCAAAGTTAATCTGCTGCCAGTTCAGCCGTGTGTATCATCAATGAAATGTGTACTTAGTAAATAAAACCTGCTCCAGACTATTGCACCTGAAACACTCTTGCCAGGGTTTTTCTTATGGACCATCTTGTTATTATAGATTGGTTGTTATCATTTTTGTAGACCTCCTTCTCTGCCTTATCACTTTCGCTTTCCCCCCGTGGATGAACAATCTTGATCCATCTCTGACTTAAAGATTTTTTTTCCCCCCTCTTTTTCTGCCCATAAAAAACTCAATACCAGCTTTTTGTAGCTCCTGCTGTCATCATTATTTCAGCATTTTTGCACAACTTGGTTTTGGTAAGGTTACACCAAGAGGTATTCCATTGAAAACCAGCCATGGCAATGTGGCCATGGGTTCTGCTCTGGTGCAAGTTCATTCCCTTGGCAGAAAGTGCTGTGGCTTCTGTGGCCTCATAGTGGAGCAAATGTGTCCCAGTGCTTTAACTAACAAGGACAAAGGGGCATCTGGTTCTCTGTGTGTTTTTTCACTCTGGTTTTAAACCACACCCAAGACATTGAAAAGATGTTGCAGAAATGTGTTTCCTTTCTATGACTTAAAGACAGGTTGGTGATGATTAGTGTCTTCTAGTGATGGTGTATCTGCATCTTTATTATTATGAGGAAATGAAAATGTGTTATCTCTTTGTGCACCCTAAAATGTTTGACATCTCTGACTAGCCTTGAGACCTTCCCTAAATCTTCAGCTGTGTTAATCCCACAGGGGGCCTTTCCCCAGTGCACAGAGCTGCATGCAAAGAGCACCTGATTGACTTCTTAGTTTGGTCTGACTGTGGTTTGACTTCTTAGTACTGGTCAGGTGCTTCCACTGCCTCCTCCCTCCTCAGACAGGTCCTGGGGCAGATCCCCAGCTCTGCTTTCACCTCTGCTGTAGTGCAGACACATCACAGCAGTTGTGCCAGATGTGACAGCGAACAGTTCCTGTGAAACAGCTTAAACACTCGATAGATTTAACAAGAATAATATACATGTATATATATCAGTAACTCCAGGCAAAATAGAATATTCACTAATGAAAACATCTGCTTGGTTTTATTACCTGCACTCTCTCTTTGTAAAAGGGACAAAAATGCTACACCAAACTGCCTATAACTGTGTTTCATTATCAGACTTATTTCTGGTTTTTCTTCTCTCACAGCTTTTAAAATTATTGTTGGCTTTGACTAACCATCAACAGCTCATTTAACTGAGATTAGCTAATTCCCAAGAAAATTAGATTTTGCTGAAGAATATGAGCTGATAAAAATGAGTATTGGATGTGTGTGGTCAGGTGGTCCTTGGCAGTACATGGTGAGCATCTGAAAAGCTTCTCCCTCCATGTGCCAGGAGAAATGTGGGGGCCCTGCAGGAGCTTCTGCAGACAGGTGGGACAGGCAGTTCTGCAGCAGAGAGAACAGAAGGGCATGGGGAGGAACAGATTTCAGTTCTTATCTTTTGGGTGATGGAGGTTTTTTTGTTTTTGTTGTAAGTTTTTGTGATTTTTCATCATTTGCTTTGACTAGAATCTCAGAATTTTGAAGGTCTCTTAAGATTCCTGATACCTTGGTTCCTAGCCATCTCTAATAACTAGAGGCCTGTTAAGAACTATGGTGAAGATGAGGCTTTTTGCCATTCTAAGTCAATTGAAATCTGATTGCTTTAATCTGTCACTTCTATCTGTTCACCACAGTTATCCCCATCCTGCCCTATCAGAAGTGCCTGAGCATGTGTTGCAGTATTTTGACAAAATACCTTGCTTTGAAGGCTTGCTGAAGAGTTCTGCTGGGGACACGTTTCTGCAAAATCAATAGCCAAGTCCAATCCTACTTTGCACTTTACAAAATTTCAGCTTCCCTTTGCTGGGTGTTTCCCCCATTTGGCAGCTCTTGCATGGCAGAATCCCAGTGCCAGCTTAGCAAGGTGAGCAGGTATTGGAATGAGGTGCGGGTTGCTGAAGCATGTGTGGAGTTATGGTTCTGCACAGAGCTCTGATTGCTTTGCTAAAGCTGCAGTAAGGACTCGTTCACTGGGATCTTGAGGACAATGGCCTGTGATGTTTTCTCTCAGGAGGTGGGCTGGCAGCCAGCCCGCGGTGGTGCTGAGGAGAGCCAGGGCTGGCAGGGAGGGCTTGGAGCACAGCTCAGGGCTGCTCTCATTCCACAGCAGCCTCTTCCTCCCTTCCTGGGAAAGCACAAGTATAACGGAGATGTGGGGCTCTTCACCTTGCTGTTCAGACTGCTTACCCAAGATTATCAACAGCCTTGGAGTGGCTGCTTCAGCCCAATTGCTGCCTGGTCCTCTGGAATTTCTGCACACACGTGGAGCTTCCTCAAGACTGGCTCTCAGCCTGTCTGCCTCCAGCTGCCTGCGCTTCAAGCCCTTCCGTCTGTCAAGACAGCAGATGAATTTCTGCACTTGTGACTAATGTATAAGGTGAAGGAGCTTCCAGTAATATTTAGAGAAGTGATTAAATCCCTAGATAGGATGTAACTCTTTTGGATAATTGCCAAGAAGTCACCTCCTGCTTTGAAGCTCAGGCTTTCTGTTGTGGTCTGCAATCTGCAGCCTCCTCCACCAGGCAAGGGCACACGTGTTTGTTTGCTTTTTTTTTTTTTTTTTTTTTTTTACATTTTGTCTTTGCATGCCTTTAGCTACCAAAGGATCCTTGTGCTTGAAAGTATGGCAGATCTGCTGAAAGGCAGGAAACTACTCAGAATTATTTTCTGTGCTGCATATAAATGTATTTTCAAAGAGAAGCATTAAACAGCATATTAAAAAAATCTAGAAAACCAGATTTGAATTGATTTCCCAGTTGTATTACGAGAAGAAAATGCTTTGCAGGATCACCTCTCTCCTACTTCTCCTCCCATGTCTCTGTGTTATGTGTCACATCATTTCCATCATTCCGTGGTTTCAAAGCAGTGATGTTGAGCACTTTTGTTCTCACAGCTGGTGTTGAGACTGGTGGGGTACATGTCTGACCCAGAACTGGATTCATGCAGCATTTTGCCATCTTCATCCAGCTGCTTCAGCCACAGCAGTTAAAATAGTTCATGTAATCAATAAATACACCTGAAGAAACAGGGCAAACACTAAATAAATGTTTTGCCAAAATACTGTTCAAATTACGTGGGTTTTTTGTCTATTTGTATTGTGTCAGAACCTACTTCCGTGTAGGTCTGTTTAAATGGCGGATAAATGAGTTGTGAAGTAGTCTGTAATCCTGTTCTGGTCTCTGGAGAAATTTAATCAAAACTATTTTGAAGGCACTGTTTAAAGAACTCCACTATTTGTAACAAATTTCATGTGAATGTGAAAACAAGATTGGTGTTCCCTCTGTAAGGGAGAAGCGTTCTTGTGCAGGAACAGCTGCCCAGACAAATACAGACATGTAAATTAAGAATATGTTTTATCCCCACACATAAATCAAAATTTAATAACTAAAAAAAGAACCTTGATATTAATTCAAGAGACCATGGTCTAATTGCTGTCACTTGTGGACTGTTTGTTTTTCACACCTCCAGTGAGGATTGAAAAATGGATGTTCATTTCTCAGAACAGAACAAAATGCCCTTGGGATTTGCATACCTGCAGCATTCTCTGTTGAAGTCTCAGCCTATCTGTCAGCTGCTCTAGGAAATACCCAAGTTTGTTGTGAGGTGACAGATCATTTAGAAAAAGAGGAATGAGAATGAGATGCCTTCACCTGTACTAAAGGGGCCACAAGTCTTCTGCTCTGGCTGCAGAGGTCAGGAAATGGTGATGTTTGTGTCAGTTGGAGCTCGCAGGTGAGACATCCCTGGGTTCCAGCTGCACACTGCAGGGGTAACTGCACTGTATTTTCATTTTGAGCTTTTAATGACCACATTACTCATATTTATATTTCTTTCTTAATTGGACATTTGGAGGAAAATTTATTTGGTAGTTCTCCTGTGTTAAAGTTTTCATCATTAAAGAGCACAGTGTTAGTCAGAATGTGTTCAAAGCATCTTGCCTGCTTAAAAATCATCTGGACAAGAATAATGAAGGGTCTGATTATCACTGCAGTTACAAACTAATTCTCAAATGCAAAATATACCTCCCATGTAATTACTGGGATCAAACTGTATTTTCAAATACTTCATCCTGTTTAACTGGAATGCCTTCTAAAATTAATCTGGACACTATAGGAGGCAACATATTTCACTTTTTTTGTTCTTTTGGCTTTACTGTGCACGGGGAGTATTTTTCTTAGATACTGTATGAGTACTATTCTAACCCAGAAATCAGTGTTAACACTGAGTTTGTGCAAACATACTCCTGAATATTTTGCTGCAGGAACACACTGAGAGAAACAAAAAGCCATGGTGAAATGTTTTCTTCAGGATTCACTAAAAATAAGTAGCTAGGTAATAACAGCTCTGTGCTTTGGCTATTGTTAGATGAATGGTGGTTGGGTAAGATGTACTGGTTTATCTTAGAATTAAAAATAAGGACATGAAGCTTAGCTTAGTTTTCCTATTGATTTTGTCTTGGTTTTCCCCTTTCCCTGGCTTAATTTTTACTCTTTTTCCAAGTGCCTTGATATTTTTGAGCCAAGGTCCTTATGTATCTTGATTATTTACTGGTTGTAGTAATAATTTCTGCTGCAGTGATGGTCTCGATCAGGGACTAATACAGTTACCAGACAGAATAATAGGCTCCAGATTCCTGCAGGTACTTAAAACTTGTTTTGCAGTGTATTAATGTTCCATTCATTCTCCCTCATTACCGTGTCTGGAGTCTGTCCTTGGCTTGCTTGCCATTTTCTTTGGGTACCTCAAAGCTGTCTCTTCCAGAGAGAGGGGACTCTGCATTAAAGATAATATTCCTCTCCTCTGTTCCTTGTCTCCTTTCAGCAGTTAGTCTGTGGAAAGGGAAAAGCAAACATGCCTGATCACATTCTGGCCATCTCAGGTCAGCCAGTTCCTCCTCCACTTTGGAAGGTCTGGGAATAAATCACAGCTTCCTAAATTCTCTTTGAAATGAGTCAGGGATGGCTGGATACCAATGGCTGACCTCCAAATCCAAGATGACAGGGAGGAAATTTATGTTAATAGAACCTTGATATACTGGTAAAAATTTTTGGCTTAGTCTGAATCTTTTTTTAATACAAAAAAATTGCAGGGGTTCGCAAATTAAATGCTTTCTGATGCAAAATAATTTAAAAACCCCTGGTGTAATGGCCTTGGCGAATTGTAGATGCACCATTTAAACAGAGACTCTCTTTTAGTTACTTGAGCTTAGACTTCAGTGGTATCAGAGCCTCTAAAGCCTCAGGGAGCTGACCTGGCTTCCAGGGCCAGAGATTTTTGGAAGTTGTAGCTTTACGATGCTGTGACTCTTCTGTCTAGGCTCATTGTCCAGAGAAAGAGAACAATTCTTTGCTCCTGGTTGCAAGGGCTTTGTCCAGCAGCAGCTCTCCATGGGAAGGGGAGCTGGGAACCTGAATAGGGACAGGCCTTGGCCTCACCCAGGGGCAAAATCAGAAAGCTGGAAATAAATTTTGATGCACAGCACTTCCTAAAACAAATATTCCATTAATTCTTTAAAATGGAGCATTATGAAAATGTACTGTGAAAGCCCTACTGGTAGAAAAAGTGTTTGAAGTACTTAGCAGATCCAGAATGACATGCTTAGTATGTATGGTTTTTTTTAGTTAGTTCTTTCTGTAAATTATAATGATGTTTTTCCCTTGGAGATTATACCTCTGCTCATTTTGAGTTTAAGTTCTGTGTCTAAGAATGTGCTAAGTCATTACAAAAAACATTCGAGTTATTGTAATCTGTGCTCTACCTTTTGAAATCTGCAAATAGCAATCTTTTCAACAATGCATATGCATAGATTAGTTTATCTAAGAAGTTCTACATCAAGATGAAGAAATCTTTTTTCAGTTATAAAAGCCAATTTACTGCAAATTCAAATTAGAAGTTTTATTCCAGTGGGGAAGTTAGCGGTAGGAAAAGCCACACTCCTATAGAATAATCTACCAAGTATTTATGGAAGTTACTGTAATACCAAGATACAACTTGGTGTTAATGACTATATGAACCTGAAAATCCCTTCTCTTGTTGTTGAGTCAAAACCAGTTTGGGTTTTGGAACTGAAGAGAGGGCTTGGCTCTTGGCTTTACTGAGAAAGAGAACATCATCTGTGTTTGGGGCGAGTTCCTGCTTGGTGGAGGGGAAGACTGAGACGGGTCAGTGCAGTCACTAATTCCCATTTTCTTTTGCTCCCAAGACTACTGGGAGCAAGGACTTCACTTGTGCTGCAGAGAAATGGAAATAAAAAATAAATTATAAAGGTCCTGTACTTGTGGGCTACTGGGAGAGAAAAATCTTTCTTGCTGCCCCCATCTTTAAGAAGAAAGTGCAGGATTGCAGAATAGGCTGTCTTCTGAGATTTTATCCCCTTTCTTTTTCTTTTAAATCTTCCTGTAAACTAGGACTGCACCAGTGTTGAGAACTGCCCTGAAAGACTTGGAGCTGCTCTTTCCTTTCATGCCTTTTGTCACTGCTGTGGTAACTGTGTCACTGTTCTCTAGCAGGCAGCCCCCAGGAGCTGCTCCCTGGGGAAACTCTGCCTTTTCCAGCGGGTAGTGTGTGGATGGGATGGGACACTCAGTCTGGCCACCCAGATCTGGAGGTGTGACAGGTGTGAAGCCCTGGTTTGGACAGGAACCTTCTCCATGGCTATGTTTGTCTGTGCACGGCACAGGTGCAGCAGGTAGCGCTAAAACAGGTAATTTGAATTTTATAATGGACATGGCCAGGTGCCTCTCTGGGCTGTGTGCCCTCCCTGCCTCCTGCCCACCCCTGCTGGTTCTGGGGGCAGAATGGGGAAAAAGGGAAAAAAAGCCTTGAGGATGTGCAAGCACTGCTCAGCAACAGCCAAAACTCTGCTGTGTTTTCATGCTGGTTTAGTCACAAATCAAACACAGCACCAGGCTTACCAGCAAGGAGTACAATGAGCTCCATCCCTGCCAGACTCAGTAGGATAATTAGCTGAGATACCAGTCTCTTATGGTAATAGTGCCATCAAGCCTGAAGGTTACAGATCTCTTATTCCAGCGTGTGCCACAGCTCTTCAGAACTGAGTTTGTCTTCTAGAACAGTAAAAACGTAGGTGATGGTTAGAGACCATAAATAAAAACATAAGGGAGATATAATATGCAGCACTTAACTGACTGCTGGGCATGTAAGTGTTCAGCTTATGTGTGATGAGTGGTTATTTTTGAACAGCAAAATACCATCATTTTAAACCACTTTACACTTCTTCATCCAGAAGCCAGTACTTCTAGTTGTAGTAAGTTAAATTTCTTGTTTTCTTGTAGAAGTCTTTTAGACCTTGCATCTTCTAAACTTCCAGAAAATACCACAGAGAGTATTAGGCATGGATTAAACTAAGCTCTGCTTCTTTTATCCTGAATCTCATCTTCCTCTGTATACTGCCAAAATAATTCCTGGCCTTAAAGAAGCAAAAATGGGTGGTGAGGTGGCAGACCTCCCTCAGCCTCCATAGAATCACTGGTAGTTGTTTCAATGAGATTTCTTAGAGAGGAGTACTAGAGAAACAAGATGAAGTGGTAACCTAAAGTTATGGGAGGGCTAAAAAAGATAATCACGTAATTTCTCACTTGTGCTTTCAAATGATGCGATTTCTCACACCCAGGAGTGGTGAAAAACCTGATGATTTCTCTTCTGTGGCAGGTCAGTGTGGCCCAAACGCAGGGGTGGGATCTCTTGTGTTGGGGATGGAGGTGGAGATAGCCATGGAAATGCTCCTCTGCTCCCTGGATACCAGGAATCCTCTCTGATTCCACGTTGGCTGAGGAGTCTGTGCTACCTCAGACTTCTACTCTCCCACATCTGCCTCCTGCTCAGCAGCCACAAAGATAAAGCTGCAAATATTGCCACCTGCTGTGTGTGTATTTATTATCTTGACTGCAAGACGCCCTCAGATGGTTTTTAGTCTGCAGGGGCAAATAAACCGCATTTATTACATAGCTGAAATGAATTTTACTAAGTAGAAATCTGGATTTTCTTCTAAAATGGAAGTTCAGAGGCTGATGAACTGACCCTGTGAGTTTTAATCCAACATTTCTCATTGGGGGAGCACTTGACAGAGTCAACAGGCAAATATGACTTGTTCTTTTAAATCTTGGCTTTCTCCAAGTAAACATCACAGCATTAATGATGAAAAAACCACTAAAAATCTGATGAGTGCCTGATACTTGAATTTTTGGGAAGTTTGAATCAATGCAGATGTTACCGGCCTGTTTCTAGCTCTGAGAGATTCCAGAATGAATTTAAGCAAAAGGGAAAATGATCTGTATTATATATCACCCTTTGCACTGGAAGAATTGTGTAATTGGTCACTTTCGTCATTTACAAAGGCTGGAGAAATGATGTTATGAGAAACTCAACATCAACACCTAATAAAGCCTTTTGTTGAAGCTGTGTGTGCTTGGTTTTGGGTTTTTTTGTTTGTTTTCTTTTTTGTCTGCATCTCCATGCTCTGACTAAATGAAATATTTGAAGATGATGTTTTCTGTGATATTTTTGTGGCTAAACCAAGCAGAGTCTTTGGGATTTAGGAGTCATGAATGAATGTTTTGACTTGCTGCTGTTCCTTGGGGATGTGTGAACAGGAATAATGTAGACTTCCTGTATGAAATTACATGAAGAAAAACATCACTATAAATTTTCCTAAATTTGTCTTAAATATTAAATTTTCTAAATTTCAAACCACTTGGGTTGAGAGAGACACTTCTGGCCACTGTCGCCCAAATACAGAACATCTATAAATTAATGTACCCAAACATAATGAGATTCTGATAGTCTGAGGACATTTGCAGAACAAATTCCAGGCAGACTTTGCTTCACCTTTCTCCTGAATCATTCTGCTGCACTTGTCTCGACACAGAAGAAGCTATTTGGAGAGCATATGGCCTTGAAAAGTATTTCTAAGCAGGTGTACCAGGAATTCTTCTCATATTTATCTGAATTATTTGCAGCCATTATGTCATGGATGGTTGTTCCTGACAGGAGGGAGTATATAATGTATAGAAATGATAACTTGTGGAAGACTGACTCTGAAGAACCTCATTCTTTGCAATACATGAGCTCCAAATATATGAAATCCTGGTACAACTGCATAATGAAGGTGATTCACTTATGTTCCAAGGCTTTTTCAAACTAGAAATTGCATCAGGTGAGATTGTAGTGATTTATTATCATTCCAGTCTACACCTAAAGAGTAGCTGAAGGAGGATTTCAGTATTTTTGCAGTTTGGGGTTTTTTTTTCCACTGTTACTTAGAATTTTAGAAATAATTATTTGTGGAAAAAGCAAATAACCTTTCTAATTTAACATCTGTCTGAAGTCATTCATCTGGTTCTGGTGGTGACAAGACAGAAGGAAACGGATTATTGCATTTTTAAATCTAAAATTATTCATGTGAAGATATCAAGTGATTTTATTTCATATGTTTGGAAGGAATGATGGCTTTACAAATGAATTTTACTGCTGTTTGCTGTTGCGATTTTACTGAGAAATACTAAAAAAATTATTTTTGCAATTTATTTTTGGATTTATTGTAAACTGAGGTGTAATGAGGGAAGCTGCTGACTTTCCATGTAATTACTAAAAGTTGCATTGTGGTGGAATTGTGATGCAGATCCTGCAATTTTATGTATGGAGGAGAGGTTAGAAAAGGTTTTGAGTGTTTGTGGTTGAATATAAAACTTCAGCTGTGATCAGTCAATCTGTAACCTGGTTATAATGTATATATACATTTTTAGTTTTGTTTAAGTTGAGCTAGATTGTTTTGAAAAGTAAGAACGGACAATATTCATCTCAGAACAAAAAATCCGGAGGATTCTGATTGGTTTTTTACCTGTTCTTTAAAAATGAGGATTTGAATTGGTACCTGATCTTAGTGTTTGCTGACAGGGTAATAACATCAAATGGAATTAGAACTTTATTCTGACCTTCCTCAGTCCAGCCAGTCGTGACCCGATTATTATCTCGTCCTCCACGTGGGGATGAGCGAAGGGCCCGGGTGGAGCTGTGCACTCACAGTGTGGAGCAGCAGCAGTGACCTCATGCTCAGGACTCACGTTTGGGGAGCTCACCGTGGCAGGAAAGGCAGGACACTGCAGAACACCCAGCCCTGGGCACAGAGACGTGCTGGGGCCAGGTGGGTACTGCAGCTTTGCCATGGAGAGTGTGTCTTCTCCATCACACCCTCATGGACAGAAGGAGTTTGTTGGAGCAGAGAGAAATCCCAGACACAGATCTAACAAGAGCTGCCCATGAAGTCCAGATGGGAGGAAGGAGGATGTGTGCTTAGCAAACCTTTGAGAAGAGGAAGAAGGAAGTGAAAACCAGTGCAGTTCTCTTGCTATTTGCTTGAAAAGTTTTTTACTTTGGTATCCTTCAGAAAATGGTGCAATTTCTGTATCTCAGACTGTTAAACATCATCTGTACATAACTGCTTTATAGATTTTTTTTTCTTTAAATAAATTTTAATGCAACTGAATTAGCAGATGCCATAAAATTAAGTTCTGGGATGTGGTAGGAGTAAGGTAGGATTGCTACCTGGTACAGGCTTATCTTAATCACAGTGGGTGCTTTTATAGTTTGATTCTGTTCTCAAGCTTCTGGAATCAATAACATCAAACTAAAAAACGGTGTCTGGATTTGGTGGGGCTTTAAAATCTGTTTTAGGGTTTAAAATCCCAGATATGGCCTGCATACTTCACCTCTGTGGGTAACTTTCCTCCATACATCCATTCCTGGGAGGAAATGTTCCACCTGATGGCACTGAGAGATGAGAAGGTGCCAGAGCCTCCTAGAGAGAGCCTCCATTTTGCCCTTCCACAGCCACAACGTGGAATTTTCCTTACTGGAGGATGATCAGGCACTGGAAAGGTGTGGACAGTATTGTACCCGTACCTGCTTTCCAGCCATCTCAGCCCACTGGCTCAGGGAATGGGAACTGCTGCTGAAAATAAAGTGTCTTTTGGAAGCACTTTCATACTTCTCAAGAGTTTCTAACATGTGGCTCTAGGCCAGATACCCAAATGGAATATCCAAAAATGTGTTTGTTGGGTCTAAATCAAACAGAAAATTGGAAAGAAAAGCCTAAGGGAGGCTGCACATGGAGATCCCATGAGATTCCCTCTCTCCCTGCAGGAGAGACGAGGGGAAAAAGAGGCTGTGGAATCTCCATCCTTGCAGACACTGAAAACAGGGTGTGTAAGGTCCTGAGCAAGTGCATTTGCTTCAGATTTGGCCCTGATTTGAGGAGGTGGCTGCAGCAGATGGCCTCGAGGGTTCTTTGACTTAATTTATTCTGTGACTCCATTTTCCTGTGTATAAAAATACTACCAGTAGCAAGTGTATTTTATTTTCAAAACTGACTTAGATGCAGAACATTGCATTAGTTGTACCTTGCCATTTACACTAAAAACTGACAAGATGATATTTGTAACAGTGGTTAGTGAAACCACAACAGTTTTATTGACTGAGCTGGTTTGATGGTTTTGAAAGAGAAAATGCTTTTGGAAACTGCCATCACTGTATTTGGTCTGAGCTTATTAAGAGTGGGAAAACAGAAAAGATGTACAGGCTACTATTCTTTTTGGGGTGAATAGTTAATTTGATCTTGAAGTGGCAAAACGAGGCTAAATAACGATATTGTTTATGTATTTCCTAACAGAACGAATAAAAATGGGTGAAACTCTAAAATGGGATGGTGTGAAAGACTTGATCATCAGCATATTGTAATTGCAGCACTGCAGTTTGCTGAGGCATTTGCTAGAAAGAGCAGTTGCAGTAAAACATGATCAGCCCTTTGTGTGGTAATTGTGCAGAGTGTTCAGAGCTGCTGGAAGTGCTGCAGGGCCGTGTGTGCACATTTGGCACACTGCAAAGAGTGCCATTTAACAACAAGGAAACGCAAATCAGGAGCAGAAGTAGCAGCAACCATGTGGTGCTAAGTCCTGAGGAATAACTGTTTTTTCATGGTTAAAACTTGAAATAAGAAATCCGGGCTCTGTTTTTCTGTGGAGAGGCACCACAGAGAGCAGTGTAATAAAGCTTCTGTTGAGAAACACAAGTGTGGAATTAAACCTTGTCCCTTTCAGGAAATATTGTGGAGATTTAACTTGCCAGTTTGTGCCATTGTATCTGCAGCGGAAGGGGGAATGGTTCTGAGGGAATGCTGTCATCTGGAATTCAGCCAGGGATACCCTGCCTGAGCAGGAGGGCATGGGGCCAGGCCAGTACTGAGTGAACTGGGAAGGGGAGGAAGAAGGGTAGGAGCAGTGTCCATCTTCAGGGATAGAGGTGAAGGAGGAGATCCACTTCGGGACTCTGGAAGATCACAGGTGACTTTCGCATGGGAGATGGATGTGCTGGAATCCTGTGCCTCAGGAACTCAGTGTGGCTGGGATGTCTGAGTGCAGTCCAAAGGCTCCTTGGTGTTCAATCCACTCTGGAACTCGGGTTCTTAGACCAAGAGCTGTAAAATCCACATGGGCAGAGGCTGTTGAGCTAGACATCATCATTAAAATAAGAATGTAAGTATTGGAGCTTGTTCCTCTAAACACTTGCTGCACAGTATCCTGCTCCCTACTCAGTGAGCTGGGGAAAACACACACAAATCTTTGTCAGAGCCTGGACCACAGCAAGTGCAGGTGCCTAAAATTAAATACCTAAATAAGCCATCTGGATTTGAGAACTCCCAAAGCTCCCATTAAAGAAATTAATGCCAAAGGAGAGCAAATTCTGCTAATGCTTGGGAGGGGTGAAGTCACTTGAATTGCTGTTGTCAATAAATGTGATTTTAGTCGTAAAGCTCAGGCTGGTACTCTGCTGACCAGTAAATACTGTCTATTGATTCTGTCATCTGAATTAATCTGGACTGGATCCTGCTTCCCCTTAATGCTTGCTTTCTTAGTATCAAATGCAAGAGGCAGAAGTAATGTGAAAATATGATTTATTGCTTTAAAACATCAGTTTGGGCAGCATAAAACTTGACCAAATGTATTGCCCATGTGAATACATAATTGTGGTGGTTAATGCAGGGCCAATGCATTTGTGTTGGGAAGAGATGGAATATTGCATGGCTTGGGGTTGTGCCTGATTAGCACTTACTGCACTGTGCTGTTCTGATGATTTTAGTAGCCTTTTATTCTTTTTCACCCAAAGAAAACCAGGCACAAGTAAAATTGCTTTATTAAAGTAAGAGGTGAGCTTTAGTTCTGAAGGAACAGTGTTGTTATAAAAGCATGTCCCCCAAAGGCAGTGTTTTCCATTAAAAGAAGAAGTTTAGTGAATGTCCATTAGAATGGGATACCTTCTGGTAATAGGTGGTCCCAGGAGCACCTGCTCTCACAAGCCTTTTACAGAGCAGATCCTTGAGGATTTTTATACCCTACAATATATGGTAGTCTGTCTCTAGTCTGTCTCTTACATGTGTTGTATAATTCTTTTGTTGTTCTTTTTGACCTTCTACCCTCAACTTCTTGCCAATTTATTAAACTCCTGATAAACCTTTTAGCACCTACAACTTTTTCCCTTCAAATAATAGCAAACTGCTGTTTCTGACAAAGTTGAAGTTCTGAGCCTTTTGTTGAGACAAGTCTTTTCTCCATTGTTAAATTTTAACATTTCCCATTTTTGAGCTACTTTACTTTTAATGAGAAAACTCACAGCAGATTAAGAAATCTGTCACAGTGAAATGCTGGGCATTAAAAGTTACCAGAGAGAGAAGCTGCAAAATGACATCAATGGCTAAATAAAAGGTTTGTCAGGAAATGTGTAAAAATCACATGTTTATAGTTTCAAAAACAATTAATTACAAGTGGGCTGTTTTTTTAACCTATCTTTCAATATTTTAAAATGCCTCACAGTCATATTAAAAATTTGAAATTTCTTTGATTTTTCTGGGTCATGTTTCCAGTTCTCTTTTCCTTCCTGTTACACAACTGACTTGCTTTCCATTATTGACTGATTCATATTTTAGGATGAATTTATGATGGTTAAACATGGAGAAATGCTGAATTTCAAGATTTATACTTCAAGCTCTTAATTTTCAGTGTCCTCTCAGTTCTTTGAAATGCAATTTCCAGAGCGGATAGTTCAGCAAAAAATTCAGTTGAGCATGGTATTTAGAAACTTTGCAGGAGATGAATTGTTTTCCTTCTTTCTGAGCGTGTTGGCAGTGCCTGTCTGGTTTTCTCTTGGAGTCCTGTTGCTAGGATGGGGTGGGATGTAGGGTTGATGCAATCTCGGATGTAATTTATCCAGACATGTATTTGCCGCACAGTAGATGAATACAGACTCTAACACAGCACAAGGTACGTACGATGTTGTGGGTGCTGTTTGTTCTCCGGTGACAGTGAGGAAAGGCTGTGGATGTGCTGTGAGGACACAGCGTTCGTGTCTCAGGGCTCCCAGTGGGCTTTGCCCTCCTCGACTGCTGCAGAAAGCTACCCCTTCCCTTCCCTTCCCTTCCCTTCCCTTCCCTTCCCTTCCCTTCCCTTCCCTTCCCTTCCCTTCCCTTCCCTTCCCTTCCCTTCCCTTCCCTTCCCTTCCCTTCCCTTCCCTTCCCTTCCCTTCCCTTCCCTTCCCTTCCCTTCCCTTCCCTTCCCTTCCCTTCCCTTCCCTTCCCTTCCCTTCCCTTCCCTTCCCTTCCCTTCCCTTCCCTTCCCTTCCCTTCCCTTCCCCTTTTTTCCCCTCTCCAGGTCACCGCATTTCCCCCCGTGCTCCCGGTGTGAGGCCGCTCCTCTCCTCGGTGCCATTGCCCCCAGCATTGTTCCAAAGCAGGCTCCGAGCTGCGGGGGCCCTGGGGCAGCGCCCGGCTCCACGTTCTGCACAGGAGCAGAGCCTTCCCACGGCCTGTTCAGGTATAAATCAGACAAATAAACAAGCCCAGGTCCCTACGGGGTTCCTGTGTCCCCTCCCTGCTCCAGACCGTCCCAGTGCAGGCAGTAAAGTTGTTTTTCCTTCCCACACGAAGGCGCCGGAGGTAGGGCAAGCGCTGCCCGCCGTGGCTGCCGCAGGCTCCTCACACGCGTGTCCTGCCAGCCCGCATTTCCAGTCCCGCACTGGAGGTGTTTTAGGACAGAAGCGTGCAGTGAGTGTGGTTTGAGCACCCTGGCTCCTGGTGGCAACCCTGGCACAATGAAACACTCATTTGTTGGTGTGACAAATCACAGGACCTGCCCTGGAGACAGATGGTTCTGTGGCTGATCCGACCCCTGCTTAGCTCTCTGCTGGAAACCTTTTCTTGCTGTTGCCAGACTACAAAGAAGTGCAGTCTTTTCCTTGGCAATTAATCCCTATTTCACATGACGATCTGCATTCAAGCAGATGATGAACTGTTGTCTGATCTTCTCCAGGAAGAGCTGAGGCTGTAAGAACAAAACCAAAAACGTGCTGAAGAGCAGCATTTTAGAAGTGGGACTGGCAGAAGATACCATTCCCTTCGAGATAACCGGCAGTAAAAAGTCCAGAAAAGGAACAGCCAGGATTTTTGTTTTTTTTTTTTTTCTTTCTGTGAAAATAGTGTAGGGGTATTACAAAACTGAATAGTGGGTCATTTCCACACTGTTGGTGGAACCTTTGAAGTATGTTCTAGAATTAGTTAACACCTCATCAGCAGCTCATTTTTTTCCCCCACCAAATCAACTATGGTGTTGGTGTTCTGGCACTTTTGTAATGGCATATGGTGATGGGGAAATTCAGCTCCTGTGCTTTCTGTGGCACCACCAGCACATCCCAGATATTATCCCAAAGCTAAGATAAACTTCTGTTGGCAGAGCAGGGACAGCGAAAATTATTAGTTAGAACTCTGATACTTCAGTAAGACCAGGATGTACTGCTAATCTTGTGTGAAATGTGTAATCTCATTTGTATGGATTTGATTTTACTTTGAAGTTTGCCAGTTCTCTAAAAAAGAAAAAAAATCCTTGAAGCATATTTGCTATTTCTGTTTTTTCCCCCAGAAGTTTGACAGTGCTATTCCAGTATAAATTAGAAGAGAGTTTTCAAATCTCAGATATTCATAACCTGAATTGATTTTGTCCAGAAAATGATGGGTGGAATTGCTAGCTACTAAAAGGGCAAAGTCTCTAAAAACTGAAGCCTGAGCATTGTTCTAAAGTCCCCTCAGACTAAGGTATTTTTACCTGCTTCTGTACCAGTTGAGTGTTGTAGAGGTTGCAGCAGTTCTTTGAAATTCCCAATTATTCGAGACCTTCCAATTATGTCTCGTATTGATCAGCATGCAGGAGACTCGTCTGGGCAGAACCAATGATCTGTGACCCTCTGGGAGCCTCTCGTGCAAATTCAAAGCATGTGGATAATTCAGGAACAATAGCATGAGCCTTTGTGGGCTTAGGGTGTTTGCAGTGGAATTAATGCACTCACTAGTTCAAAGGCTTTGTAAGCCAAATGTCAGCTCAGCTCCCTGCTAAACACTTTCCTGGGACGTGTCACTGGGAACCTGTGAAATTAAACTGGTTATCTTCATCCAATTCCAAATACAAACCCAGCATGTATTTGTTAATAATGTAAAAGAGCCTTGAACAGAAAAGCCTTTCTGTGCTGCATTTCCTCCATTTCGTAAATGCAGAGGATAAATACAGCCTGGTCATTTCATAGCTACTTCAGTGGTCTCAGGGCTATAATTTACTGAAATGTAATGAATTGTTATTTGTGAGGGGGCATGTCGTGGTTGGTTATTTTTTCCTTGAAGCTTTTTTCTTTTTTTCTTTTGTGGTTTTTGTTGTTGTTTTGTTTTGTTTTGGGGTTTTTGTTTGTTTTGTTTGTTTTTGTGATGTGTTGTTTTGTTGGTTTTTTTTTTTAATATGTTTAGTTGGTTTTTTTTTCTTTGTTTGTTTTTGTTTTGGATTGGCTTTGGGTTTTGATTTTTTTTTCCACCTTGGAGAATAAACTGCACAGGAATGCCTTTTAAGATGGAGATGATGTAGCATCATTCCTTTTCCCAGAAATGAAAAGTGTGCTACGTGTTTAGTTTGTGAAGGAAGCATTGAAATGAAAACTTCTCTGCTGTTAAAATTTAGTGTTGATTCTGCTCTGCCTTTGGTTCTGCCACCATTATTGGTGTTTGTCTGAGTGCAGGACCCCGATAACAGACATTGGCATGGTTTTTCTGGTAGCACCTGTGGGTGCACACTGGAAGTTTAGAAAATTCCCAATTCAAGCTGCACAGTACAAGGAAGCTCTGCTTTCTATTCACCTTTCTAAGGCTATATTTCAAAGGTATTGGTGCAAGAGTCAATAAAAATGAGGATTTGTAGGAGTTAAGAGATATTCTGTTCCACTGCTAGCTTCTGAAATTTCATCGGGTTTTTTTTGTGATCATTGACAGACTGTGTATTATTAGCCTTGAGTGAAATAAAAGCATTTAACTTTTCTCAACATATGAAATACTTGTTTTTTAAAGATTACAAAAATTGATTTTAGTATTTTTCAATTTTAAGTTCTGTTTTCCTCAAGTCCACATTTTAGCTTTCAGGATGTTCTAGCACATCTGGAGCTGGGTGAAAGCAGTAAGTTGTGTGTATGAAAATGTCTGTCAATGTTTTCAAATCTCTTTTGTCATAAAGGGATTCTGTACTTTCTGTCCAGAATTGTGTCTGTGCTGAAGTGAACCCAGCCAGCCCCAAACTCGCTCCCGTTCGTTCAGTTTTTGCTTTCTATAAATTGTGTTGTGGACACACACATTCAGAGAGCTAGGGAATTACAGCTTGGAAATTCTTTTCAGGCCTGGATTTCTCCTGACTCTCAGCTCCATTCCCAGGCTGACAAGCTGACTGCAGCTTCAGTTAGGGAGGAGTCTCCCAGGGTGAGAACACGGTGACAAACAGAGTGGAATTCATCATAAACATTAACACCTGGTGTCTTTCCCGTGGGACACATCCTGAGGTGCTGTCCCAAGGATGTTTTTCCCAATTGTCCAATGAGCTCCTGTCCTGTCCTAGCTGCACTAACACACTTTAAATCCGGGCTGTCTGTACAATAAATTGGCCTTTTTTCCCCAAAGAGCTCCATGTGTGTTGCTGTCCTTTCTCTCTCTTTGCAGGGCAGTAACCACATTGTGTTTGCTGGAAGTTAAAGCAGGTCAGTGCACTGAGTTAGTGCAGTGTGCTGCAATGGCCAGTGCAGTCAGCTGCAATCTTGCATCTTCCCATCACCTCCGGGGCTCAGCTGCAATATTCCCTCCTGGGCAAGAAGGAGGTGCCTGGCACAGCTCAGTGTGTCTGCAGCTCAGCTCTGATCCTCGGAGTCCCCTGCCAGTGGAGTAACCCAGAAAGCTGAGTGAGCTCAGCTCCTGCTCCTGGCTGTGTGCTGGCTCTCCTGGCGTGGCAGTGCTGGGCTGGTCCCACTAGTTTCCCTGGAAATGCCTCCCCTGAGGAGCAGCTGGAACGGCAGCACAGTGCTGTGCTATGTTCCCATGTGCCAGGTTCAGTGGGGATCAGCACATCTGGCAGAACAGGGGGTCAGCTGTTACTGTGTGCCCCATCTGATCAAGAAGCTGCGGCTCGTGCTCGGGACCATGACAGGAGTTCTGTTGGGTGATGGAGTGTAGCCGTGGAAAGGGGTTTTAACCCTTTAAGTGCAGCAGAAATAAGATGCACAGCTCCATGGTCGTCTGTCATGACAGGAAGAAAGAGCCAAGTTTATTCAGAAACACACTTGGTTTTATAGCATGACTGCAACTCCAAGAGTAGAGAAAAGGTGATTGGTTCAGAGAGAAGACACCCCATTGCCAGGGCCTGGGCACACACCACAACAGGTGTTCTATCTTGTTATTTATTCCTTTTTATTGTGACCAAATTATCACCCTGGGAGAAATTCTCCCTGGCCTTGAGCTGGACCAGCTCATCAGCTGGGAACAGAGCTGAGAAGCTCCAGCCTGGAATATTTTTCAGGCTGTAACTTTCTTACTTTCTCAATATGTGTCCCACAATGGAGCTGTGTGTGCAGCCACGGGCACTGAATTCATCCTCCTGCTCAGGCAGTCTGCAGCAGAGGCATGGCAGAGAAATGGGGACTGCCTGGATAAAAAAGGAAAAAAGCTGTCAGGTCTCATTTATTTTCTCTGTTCCTCTGCTACCCTTTGATTAGTTTATAAATCAATTTACTGTGCATTTAACTCAATAAGAAGCTTTATGAGGAAAAGTGGATGATCTGAGATGATTGTGTTTGCTTTTGTAGAGTTCTTAATTTTTTATTAAGGACAAGTGGAGATCTCATATGTATATACACTCACACACACATTTTTTCTGTGCTGGATCGTTCCCTTGGCATTTAAATGTCCTCTGCAGTTGTAGGAGACGCACAACCCTTTAAACATTTAAACTCTTTTTACAGAGTTTGTGTCAGATTATACAGGGGCATGGAAAAGGAAGAAAACCCCCTGAAAAAATAATGATGTGTTGCAACCAAAGGCTGTGTATGTTTTGTCAAAATCATGTGTCCTGTGTCCACCAGCAGAAACTGCTGTGATCCAGGTTAAAGTCACCTGTTCATTAGCTAATAATTTATCTGTCATACCAGCTGCTTGAGCTGTTCTGGTTTGTTGTTTGCAATTAAATTGATGGCAGTCACTTCCTTTTTATTTCCTACAAATGGAAACGCAGCCATCTTTCCTGCTGAAAGCTTAGGCACTTCTCATTTCAGTGGGAAGTACTGTCAGAGTTGTTTTTCTGTCTCAGTCCACTGGGTTGCCCAGTGTAGGATTTTCAGACCACCAGGTGCAGTCCTGACTCTCGGGCATGCTGCAAACTGATTTCTTTTCCTCTCTGGGCTCTGCAGTTGTGGCCTCTGGGGCCGTTCCCCAACTTTTTTTCCCGTTCCAGAAGTGGAAGCAAGGAGCTGTGTGGAGGCTCAGCAGTACAAGGTGCTGTAATATCACTTGTTTCTTAACCATGTGCATTTCATTGTAACAGCTGTTGATTTGATCAATGTAGATATCAAATACTGCTTGGTAATATAGGCATATCAAATAAAAAAAAAAAGAACTTTTAAAATTGGTTTTCTGTCTCTTTAAAGCCATATGAAAGTAAAAATTTAATGGAAGGTTCCTCAAAATGTGATTTGCTCCTCTAATAATATGGAGCTACAAAAAAGCCAGATGTGTTTGTTCCTTAGGTGTGAGTTAGCTCTGTGTCCAGTTCTGTGACCTCCTTGATGAATTATCCTGGTGTGTTTGTTAAATAATAGGTTCCAAAAGACCTTTACAAGGTCACCCTGACAGGTGAAGTCTAATTTCATGCATCATTGACTGATTAGTTCAACAGGAATGGATATTTAGGGTATAGAAAAATCTCTCTCCTTCCCAAAAGAAGAGATTGCAGCATTTTTTGGAGGTAAGGCAATTTCCACAATTAGAAACACCTTATTAACTTTCATGAAATATGTATTTCTCTTTGCAAATTAAGCTTTCCTCGCAATCAAGCTTTGCCTTAATTGCTCTACAGAAAATAACTGCCAATAAACAAGAAAAAGAGTCATATTTACATACTTCTGTCAATAATGTTTGTTGATCTTCAGAAAAGAGTAAACAGTTCCCTACAAGAGCTTGGTTTTGCCAGCAACTACTCTGTGAGAGTAACTAATTGTTGGTTTGTTTTTTTTTTTTCAAGATACATGATAAAAGTTTCATATAATTCCATGTACTTACAGCTGTTTGTTCAATATATAATAAATCAGTTTATTATGGCAACTTAAACTTGATTTGGATGTGGCCTAGCACATCACACCTGTCATAGTGCCCTCAGCTGGCTACAGAAGTTTAGTGATGTTAAAATGGATTGTTCCCAGAAGTGCCTTCTCAAGTCATTAATTATTTCCTTTTTTGGGGGGGAAGAAAGGAAAAGGCATTAAATTAGTCTTGATATGACCCAAGAAGAAAGTAATACATGGTATTCCTGATGTCTGTCCTGCTTAGTTGTGCTGTTTGGAATACCCATGCTGGGTGACAGCTGAGCATGGGAAGGGTGATAGATAATTGATGGTGTGAGCTACAGCCCCTGAAGTGCCTCCTTTTCGGGCACCTCTGGTGAGCAGATGTGTTCTTGATGCATGGAGTGTCTTTCCCTGGAGACACTTGAAAGGGAAAGTGTCACTCAGGTCACTAATGCAGCCTTTGTTTGGCAGTGCAGTGCACAGCAGCTGAAGGTAGGAGAACCCATCAGGAGTGTTGTGGGAGGCGAAGCACAGCTCAGTTAGCAGGGCAAGGATTGTGCAGGTGTGGCTCCAGGTGCTGTTGTTCTGTGTCAGACAGCTCTGCAGAGGTGTGGGCTGTGCAGAGGGACAGCGTTCTGCCGCGGTCAGTGGCTCTGTGCTCTGAAGGGAGGGTGACATCCCAGGGCAGCTGCCCGAGCAGGGACAGGGACACTGAGCACACCAGGGCTGCTGTGCAGCACCTCCTGCCCTGCACTGCGTTGTGTCCTCTGCAGAAAAGGACACCTTTGAGTTACAAAATCACTGTATTCTGCCTTTTCTTAGCAGCCTGTCTAAAGAGGAAGGGCAGGGACGAGGAGCAGTCGTGTGTTCCAGGTAGCTGAGTAAAGATGTGGCTCAGCTGAGCTTTGCAAATAAACAGTTTCATGGGGTTTCAGTCCTTTCAGTCAGGAGGGAGGAGTAGGAAAAGTCCTTTTTTCTGAGACTTCCAATCTCCTCAGTCTGTTCTTGCATTCTATGGCTTAGAAAAATAAGGGGTAGCTTGATTATATAATTGCCTATATAGAGGGGAGAGAGATTGGTGATAGCAGCTCTCTAATCTACCAAAAATCCCAGAAGCAGTAATGGGATCCAATTATGACAATTTGAAGTTGAATTAGAAATTTAAATGAGGGGATATTAGAAGCAGTTAATAGAATTAAGTAGATTCTTTCTACTATAATGCTTTTCAGTGGACATGCCAAGCCAGCATCCTGTCAGGATTTATTCATAGAAAAATGGGTTTCCTCCCTGGCTGACAGAGATGGGCAGTCAAGGATTTTAGATTTCTTTCTACTTTCAATTTGAAACTCTGAAATTGAAATACTTAAGTGCAGATTCCAAATTTCAATATTGGACAGTTCAAGCTGAACCTGGATTTTATAGAATTGAGAACTTTTTGTACTCCTCTAAAAAGGATATTTCCTTTTTAGGAATCAATCTGTGATTTTTCCAGGGGGGTAATTGTGAAAATTATGAGGTTTTATCATGAAAAAAAGCACAATGAAATTCAGAGGAAGACGTTAATTCTCTTTTTCTTTTTAAACAGTTTATCGTTTCAATAGCTCAGAAGTCATAAGATAAAAGGGTATATTAGAAAAAGACAAAAGAAAATAGTAATTCTAGCAGCTGGCTAAGAAAATACTGCAAAAGGTCAGGGAGTTAAGTGCTCATTTCTTGCTAAAGGTTGAAGAATCCCCTCAGAAAATGCCTTCCCATTGCCTGGGGGATCAGTCTCAAGTGAGCAGCTGGATTTTAGCTTCAAGTTAGCAATGGTAAATACCAAAGTACTGTGTTTGCAAGCACATTTTGCTGTTGACTAACAAACAGCTGGGCTGTGTTACGTGGGACATAAGGTTTTTCAGAAATCATGTTCGGAGGTGAAGCTTTCTGGTCTGCATGGGATGGCTGCTACATGAATTGAAGCATTTTGTCTGCCTAGATTAAAAAGTGCTTTTAAACCAAGTATTTTCAAACCTACCTGTCTTGTGAGACAGTGGTGCTCTTTCCTTAGTCATGTAAATCTGTGGAACCTGCCAGTAGTCTAAATGGAAAGCCTTAAATTCCTAATGCTGCTTTGTAATTCATGCAGGGCGTAGTTTAGTACAGGCACCTGGTCTGTAGCACCTGAAAGCAAAACGTGTATTTTATGATTAACCATCTTATAAATCATCTCCATTGTTACAAAACATTGCACTTCTGGAAAGCTCTCTTCCCCTTTAAGCATCCTCTCCTGTTTTAACAGCAGCAGCAGCAAAAAAACCCCAAAACGCTAAAAACACCCCAATACTATCCCAAGTAATTTCTACTGTTATTGTCTCATTTCTGGTTTTCTGGACTTGCAAAAATGTTAAGAATTTCCCAAGTAGAATCTTTCTGTCCCAGCTCCCAGGCTGGAAGGTCTGACCATCTCCTGTTGCCATTGACATAACATGAGTCACAATGAGCAGCTTTTTGTGTTCCCTGCTATCAAAGCTGCTGAATTGCTTTTCACCACCACTTGTTCCATAGAAAATGGAAGCTGTTGAATAAGTTACTGTGTTTCCTACTCAAAACTACATTTAGCAAGTAAAATATGTGCCAAAATGGCTCCTGTTATTTTCCTAGTACTTGTTTTAAGAATTAGTAGATTGGGTGTCCTACACCAATTAACAACATTGTTTAGATGATATCAAAGCCATACAAATCAAAATAAGCAATTAAAAAGTGATAAAGGGACAATGCAGGGTGAAGGACTTTTGTGTTCTGGATGCCCCCTCGTCCTCTCCCAGTTCATCTGGCCCTGCTGAGCAGAGGCTGCCTTGGCCCTGGAGGAGTTTTCTCTGCTGGGCCATGGCAGAGGGGACAGGTAGGACAAGCAGGGACATCCTCCTGGATGGAACACTGCCCAAATAGTCATCTGTCACTCATGGCTCAATTGCCTTGAGCATCTGCCCTTCTCAGCAGTTAAAGGGCACTGAGAGAAGGAGCAATTCCTGATATGAAATTAAAACTAAACTTAGTATTTAAAAAAATTCCAGAAGAATTAAATGAGTCAAATGCTGTTTCTACCTTGCTGAAATAATATTTAGTTTGTATTTTGGTTTTGTTCTCCACAGAGCTGGTTGTAGGCAATCTTGGGGATCATTTGCATGACATGAGCAGTCAAAATTCATATACCCAAACAAGTTTCCTGGCTTCAGCAGTCCTCACTTTGTCATAGAAACATATATAGGGCCAAATTTTATTCTTGATAATTGATGCTGTATGGATTAGCAGCAGGAAAAGTCTTACAGGTGATTGATCTGGCTGCTGTTCTATGCCTAACGTGATCTTAACTGAAGGGGCCTGAATGAACCAGTGTTGGTTTTTGATAGTAATTTGCATGTAAAATCCCAGGAGTTAAAAATATCTGATACAGCCTTTGACAAGAGCCCCCATTTGTTTTGGAGTATTTTCTATCAGTGTTTGTGGGGTCACTTTGCCTATAAAGGTTCCTTTTCCATCTGCAGTTGATTTCTCACCCCGTTAATCCTGGGAAGAGATGATCCTCCTGAGCCTTTGTTAGAGCTGAAGTTCCCCTCTCAGCTTTAGGCTGAAGGGTTTTTCTTTTCTCTCCCTTGAAGCCTGTTCCCACTCCCAGCCTGGAGCTCAGGGGTGTGTGTGAACTGTGACAGCCTGAGCTTCCCTGTTCATCTGCAGCTTCCTCCCCTTCCTTAGGGTAAATTTCTTGCTCTCTTCTGGAATGAGACTTTACAGGGTCACTCCAGAGGCCTGGCGAGGTGGGGCGTGCTTTGGGAAAAAATTTAAATTAAAAAACATGACTCTAGACTGATCACTTCCTCTGTGACATCCTTCCAGTTGCCCTGTCCTGAGAATTGTTGTTATAATGTGTCAGTAAAAAAATGAACACAACCTAATGAGCAAGAGAAAGCCCCTCCAAATACTAGGAAAGACATTACTGAAAGCATGTAATTATTTTTACCCAAATGGATACTGCACATGTTTTTGATAGGACAAAAGTTGTAGACATCACATTTTATTCTTAAATAAACCTACTGCATGAACATCTCAGTTCGTGCCCAGCTGTAAGTTCACAGATGATTTATAAGAACTTTCCTCCTTTCAGACAGTGCATTTGTTATCCATTCATCTGACTGTACACTGAAGTGATGATAAATGTTGGAAAGTTTCATAGGCGTTAATTAATGTATGAAAATGGAAATCATTTGCACAGTTTCTAACTAATTCTTGGGTTTTTTTGGTTGAACTTAGAATTAATCATTATCTACATGCTGTGTGAAAATAACTTACTTTTTGGGGCTGCATAACCTTTCAGATTCTTTATTGTGCTGAGACTTTCATAATTAGTATATTATCCAAGAATATTTCCTTGCCTCCTTGCAAAGATGAACTTAGCAAATTACCTGGGTGCTAAGAGACTAAAGAGATGGCCAAACAGAGATTAAATTGATATTGAGCAAAACTGACTTATTTTTCCACTGATCGAAACTGTAAAATCTTTATCAAAGAAAGTAAGTCCATGATCTCTTTCTGACCACCTCTTAATCTCCCTGAGATTCTGGGGCACAATAAACTTGTGTGTCAGTATCCTGGCTTTTCTGTGAATGTCCTGGAGGTATATTACACCTTATCCCTTACAGGAAATGTAGCTTTTACACCTCTGTGCTTCCCCCCTGCAGCCCAGGATGCTCCTGGGATCAGATCCTTCCCAGCTCCCTGCCTTTGTCACTTGGGGTGTTTCAGATTGCCACCAGCAGTGAAGGACAAGTGGCTGCAGAATGGACAAACCTCAAAGGTTGGGCATTTCAAAAGGAAAATATTCACCAGAACCCTGTTAGGTGTCATTCCGTGTTTTACTGAACGAGAGTAGCCCGAGGCAGCTGTTGACACCTGAGTGGTTACCTGAGAATCCAGGTGGGAAAATCTTTTAAAATGAGTGCAGTTTTGGGGTGAAATCTGAATGTTCATTTTGCTACTCAAGTGGGCTTTCCTTTCCAGAAGGTTCAGCAGTGGGATGCTTAGACAGTGGGTGCACATCCAGTTATTTCCAGCTGGTAATCTTTGTCCTCCTGTGCAGGCACAAAGGTCTGCTGGCCTGTCAGAGGCCCGTTTCCGTACCTGCTGTTTGGGACTGGATGCAGTTAATTGATAGAAGTGTTGCTTTAAGGCTATCTGCCTGAGCTGTGAGTGTGAAAATGAGCAGCATTTCTCTGAGAGTCTTCAAAATTCAAAGTAATCTTGTATATTTTCCTTGTTAGTTAAGTGTAGTTTTAAATTTTGAGAAAGGAATGCTTGAGGAGGTTCAGGACAGGGTTCCTTGCCTGTCCTGAGAGAGGCACACAGAGGGGAAAATACGATTGTTTTATTTAAATACATAATAATAAAAACCCTTCCAGATGATTTTTTTAAATTTCTTTGAAATTTGTGTTCTTACTTTCCATAAAGAACTATTCTACCATTATCAATACATCTTCCAGATGATGCCTTGTTATTTGGTGACTCTTACCTGAGAAGGTAAATTTTTTTTTTTAATATTATTAAATTTTCACAGTACAAACACATTTTATTTCCAACTAAATTATAACGCTTTTAAAAAGAATGTTACCATCACAGACAGCTTCCTATTTTACACTCCAGTAATTCGGGTCAATAAATCCAATTATATAACTGGAGATACACGAGATCACACCAGAGAAAGGAAAAGCAAAGACTTGAATCTCTAGTTTGATGTTAAATGCTGAACCTGGTTATGCCCTTCTTCTCTGTTGTGTAGCAGAGCACTTCAGTTTTTAAATTAAAAGCCCACATTTTGAATTGACTTCTTGAATCTGTGAAGTATTAATTGTTTTATTAGTTTTATACCTCAGATCAGTGAGATGGTTCAGTTACACTGAAAAGGTGTTACATCTTCACAGCCTCTGAAGTGGAGGCTTTAAAAACAGAAATGGGTTAAATGGGTAGTTTTGAAGCCCAGCTCGGTTAAGGCATTCTAGGATTTCAGAGTTACATCCTGATGAGCTGAAAGACAAGACCTCCATGGCATCTGTTCCAAAACGTAGCAGAAGTGATTGAAGCAATTCCCTGGGAGCAGCGTGCTTGTTCCTCACTGTGCCTGCAGCTGCTTGTCCTTCAGCAGAGAGCACAGGAGCAGCTGTGAGAGCCCTGCCCAGCCCAGAGCCCTCTGCTCCAGGCGCCATGGCACTGTCCCACTGTGGCACTATGGCACTGTCCCACTATGGCCCTGTGTCACTGTGGTCCTGTGTCACTGTGGCCCTGTGACACTATGGCTCTGTGACACTGTGGCACTGTGGCTGCTCCCTGGAGTCTAAGGGACTGTGGCTTTAATGTGACTTTCATCAGCTTCATTTGCAAGTAGGTGCTTTTGTAGGACTGCTGAAGGCTGCTTGGTGTCATGTTTTTATTAATTAATGGTAAATCAGGTTTAATTTAGGTCTTCTTCCTGGCCTGATGAGCCTATTGCTGTACACTGGTGCTGATCCCAGCAGAAAGTGGCTGCCCAGGGACTGAGGTTGGGAAATTTGGGGATGTCTCCTGGGAGTGCCCTGCTCTCACCCCATGCTGGCCCTGCTCCTGTGTGGCTGCAGGAAGTGTGAGAGCAGCCAGCAGCACTGCCTGCACTGATGCTCTGGTTTTTCCAACTCCAGCAGAAATCCATCAGAGAGCTCTGCCCGTCCAGGGGTCACAGCCCAGTTCCTCCCCAGTCAGAGGGGATGTGACAGGTGACAGCTTTTACTGGGATCACTTACAGCTTTTACTGGGATCACTTACTCCATAGAGAGTGAAGCTTGGCTACAATGGCTTTAATTGCTGCAGTAATTGAGGATGACGTTTTATTAGAAGTTCCTCTCTACTCCTGCTAGTTTTCCAGCAGCTTGTAAACATGTAGAGTAAAGCCATCAAAGAAGGAGTAGTGATTTTAAGCTGTAAAGTTCACTTAAAACCTTCTTTGTTCACAGGATTAAAGAGCAGGAAAACTTAGTTATTGCTGCACCAGAAGTAAATGTAATTTTGAAAAAATTTATCCCCTTTTCTACTGCATTGTTTTTTTCCACAGTTGGAAGTACATGGAAAATCTGGGCTTTTTTGGTGAACCCAACAGTATTTGCCTCTGATTCTCTACTCCTAGTCTCAAAACCTGTCTTTTTGCTGTCTTTGGTCTCTGAGTGTCTTGAGGCTGTGGGTGTGCTCTTGCATCCAATACTTGGCAGCTTCAGTTCTGGAAAACTAGATGACAGCTCACAGACAGAGCAAGGCACTTCAGTGAAGTTTCATGGATGTCTTCTGAGGTGCTGAATGAGGTCATTTCTCACTCCATAACTTTATCTGGAAGAAGAAATGTGTGTTCACAGCCCAAATCTTCCAGTGACTGTAAACCAGAAGCTGTATCTGTGTTGCAAGAGTAGAGCCTCTTGGAAAAAGATGGTACCAAATAGATCTGTGAAAAATCTGGAGGGAAAGGTGAGTGTTGGGTAAGAGCAAGGACTGAAGGGTGCATGTGTGACCAGGTAAGACAGAAGAAAGGGAAAGGTGGGTGTTTCTGAAAGAAACATGCAAGAAACCAGTAGGTGCAACACACCATGAGTTCAGAGATGAGGTTATAGGAGTTCTGATTCCATACAGGGAAATGCCACATTCAGTTCCAGACCTACAGCAAAAGTAAGTGAAACATTACAGAAAATTAAATCAAGGAAGGGATAAATTTTGAGAACTAGAGCGAAAGGATCCTGAAAAGCAGAACATGTATAATGTCACTATTCTTATTGTCAACATATTATTTCTATGTAAGCATAGGTAAAGAACTCAATTTTTGTTTCATGGTCAGCAGTGAGGAGGGCAGTAAAGGGAATCCTTTAATACAAATACCAAGGGGAAAAGAAAGTTGTAACTAGATGCTTTCAGTGGTGCTCAGGAGTTTTCTCAGGGGAAGTGTTCCAGCTGAAGTTGGGAGAGCACTGGGACATGTGCTGTAGGAAAGGACCTTTGTCCAGCAGATGTAGCTGGACACTGTGGACACTGTGGTGTGGGATGCCATCTAGACAGGAAGAGAAGAGAGGAAGGGCAGTGGGGACCAAACTGGCTTAATGTGAGTGTCTGAACACGCTGTGTTTATTTCAGACTTGCATTAGCCTGGGGCAGAGCAGCCTGTGCTGCTCCTGGATGTGGCATGAGGAGTTGATTCCATGCTTTGCAGACCAGGATGGCCCCTGAGGTGGTCTGGTTTGACATGGGAAGAGCAGAGTGCTCATCTTGACAGTATCCAGTACCTGTACAAACCAAAGGCAGGGGACAGAAAGGCACTGAGCTTTTCCACATCTGCTCAGAGGAACGGGCAATACTGTGTTTAATTTCCATTCCTTTTTCAACACTGGGAGAACTGCTCAGTCTGCATGGTATAAACACTTGAAGTTTTCAGTGGGATTTGGGATTTAAAGGAGAAATATGATGGCTGCAGTGGGAAGTAACCAGATTATGGTAGAATTGTGTGGGAAGAAACAGGATCAGTACTGGTCTAATTGAAGTCAGTGAAGAGGCTTTAATTGAATGAGGGCTTCAGTGTGAGTGAATGATGAATTTCAAATTACAAAACAAATTGGCAAAACAGGTGACATTTCTGCTGTGGACTGTGAGTTTAGGGAAGTTAAATTCTGCTGAATGGTGACAAAATATTTTGTTCTGTGAAGAGTATGAAAACAGGAACAGCAGTTCAAAACCAAGCCATCCCCTTTGGGTTGTGTGGGAGACTGTAGACACAGAAGAGTTGGCAGGTGCTTGGGGGTGCTTGGGGGCTTCATTTTGGTGTTGGGTTTATAGAGGTTGTTTTTTGTGGTTTTTTTCTTGGTTATTTTTTTTTGGATTAGAAGGAGGGAGTTTTTAAAAAAGCTAAACTGAAACCAGAATTAAAGAGACATCAAGCTATAACCTAACCTTGGAAACAAGAAGAAAGGAAGGTGGTGGAGATGGGTGTGAGGGTAGAAATCCAAACATCCCAGGATGGAGAACTGATGAGTGACCCAGTCCCTGTGGGAACTCAGGGCAGCATCACCCCAGAAGGGGATGGAGAACTTGCCCCTCCTTCCAGAGCAGCCCTTGGTGGTGAGGAAGGGATGAAGGAAGTGTCTGCAGCATTTCCTGAAAGAACAAGTCCTTGTGACCTCCAGTGGTTTGGGTGGGTGCACTAGAGGGTTGTACTGTGAGTTTCTCATGTATCATGAGCATTTCCTTTAGACAAATGTAAGCAATTGTCAGATTTTTAGACCTTGAAGGACCAATGGTTTTATAATTACAGGTTTTAGTTAAAGATCTGAAGATCTGTCCAACACGGGTCACTAAAGGGCATCCTTTCTGAAAACTAATTTTATCTTTCTGTGGCTATCTGGGCTAAGTGCTCTTCACTAATGCTAATGAACCAAGCCTCACTTAAAAAAGCAGCAGAAGCCATCATGCTTTTCCTTCCCTTAGTCTGTAATTTGCATGCCAGTAGTTTTTAAGGTCTCTTCTATATTCAGAGGTCCCAGAAAACTTCAGGCTTGTTTTACTCCAATCTGTGTAATTGCAGCCACTCCTGAGACTCTGACTGGAGGTGACCAGTGTAGGTAATGTGGGGGAAGTATAGAATGTGCTCTGCAAATACTGCTCAGACCAAGATTTCAAAATTGCACCAAGTCCCATCAAGAAGCTTCACAGCTCCAAGTGTGTCAGGACTGTTGTGGTTTGGGGCACATCCAAAGCAGACCTGAGATCTACACTGACGTGCCCTGTATTAAGTAAAATCTGTTCAGGGAGAGATCTTTTCCCCAAATTCTGAAGGCCATTGGTTGTCTGGTAAATTCAGCACTTCTATAGGAGTGTGACAGTCTCCCAGCAAGCTGGCACGATGCCCACAGCAATCAGACCTTTGAAGAACTTTGTATACCTTCAGTTGTGTTGCAGGTTCTTATTGGCACAATAAGAAATAAAGCCAGGCTTACACCAGACTTGGAAACATTCCTGGGAAGGAAAAGAAGCCAGTAAGTACATTGTATTTTACTTTCTGAAGCACTTCTTTCCTTCTACTTGTAATTATTGAAATTTTTTTTTTTTATTTTTAAAACACTCTGGTCTGAGCACATGGCACTGTTTTCTATAAATTGTTTTTTTCCTGTTAATTATTTGCAATTCTTGCCTCAAAGGAGAAAAGAAGATTAATATGTCAAGGAAGATGAGGAACCTCAGATAAAGTGAAGGAGGTTCAGGAGAAAGAGTAGCAACCAATATTGTTTTCTTCTTCTTCTTTTAAATAGATACTAACCTCTCCATGATCCTAATTAAATTAGCTGAAGTTTAGAACTAATTTTGCAGCTCAAATTTAGATGTACAATTTTCTGATATTAGGAAATTTGATGTAGTTCCTAGTTCTAAAATAAACTAGCAGCACTATTAATTTGACCTTGGTTTTAATTAACCCAAGTGTGTTTTGACATCCAGGCCTCCCAGGGCATCACACAGTGTAAAGGACACTGCATAGAAGCTGCTTGCCTTGCATTGCAACTCAGTGCACATGTTGGAGCTGATCAATTATTTTTACCTTAAGGCAACACTGATATGCTTTGCACAAAGTTAGCAGCAATTGCTCAGAGTGCTGAAATCAAAATATGTAAAAGCTGATTAATGAACTTGTACAGGCACATGCTTCTGTTTACTGTGCTTTTGTGAGAATAGCTGTCCTAAAACAATTTCAGAAATGGAAGGTTAAAGATAAGAAAAGAAATGGAAATTACTTAATTATTCCATAGAGAAGAATCCAGTACTGAGGTGGGTAAACTTCCCCATCCCTGTGAATACCCATATTGCATAAATCCTTCCTTCTGCACTTGGGGTTATGTGCCTGAGATCCCTCATGGTATTAGAATTCATTTGCTAACGATAACTCATTAGTGGTGATTACCCTGTACTAATAACTCTTCACAGGCTTCTTTATTCTTGTTATCCTTTTAAACTCTAATCAATATCAAAGGTTCTCTGATCCTGTGGTAACTTTCATTTCTGCCCACCTCCTCTTTAAATGGAGTAATCATTGCACATGCTTTTTTTTTTTTTCTATTTTTGAGCTGAGATTCCTTTGCAAATCACAGACTAATTTTGTGACTGGCACACTGTGCATGGTTTGAATTGTAAAGGGTTGGAGATTCAGAAGTGTATATTTGGACTTCTGGGAGTTAGAAACACAAAAAAGAGAATGGGAGAAGAAACTTGAATAACTGAGACTTTGAAGAACTTACATTTTAAGTAAACGTTAAACTCTGAACATATATTTTAGACCTATAAATATTAGTGTATAAAATGAAGCCCAGGCAATTTCAAGATAATAGGATTAACTGTGACCTGTTCCTAGTGGAGCAGGGGACTATATTTGCAGTTTAACTTCCCAGTTTGGCTCAGCTTGGTTTTATTCCATCTGGGACTGAATTTGGCAGATTTAGGCCAGCACTTTGAGACTTGAGTGCTTTGAAATCCAAACCATCTCCTTTTGGTGGATTATCACTACCAAGGGAAGTCAGGGCTGCAGAAGGTGAGCGTGGTCTTGCTCAAAGCAGATGCAGCTTCAGGTGGAGCTGCTGCTCAGGAGTAAACTCTGCCAAGTGCTGAACGAGTAGGAGCAGCTTTGCAGGGGTGCTGAGGTGATTGCCAGGCAAAGTTTCACAGGAGACACGATTTCCCTGGCTAGTTGTAGAGCATGGAAAGGCCAACATCCTCTGTTTGATGAGGGTGGGATACATCCCACCTGCCTGCTGTCTTGGGGGAAAAGGCTCCTGAAGTCACATGGCTAGGTAGGGATTTCCCTGTTTGTTTTTCCTCCTTACCATCTCCCCTTCAACGGAACTAAAAAGTGAGAGGTGGTTGAGAATAGGTTGTTACTTAGAATAGGTTGTGATTTACATTTGTTCGACCTGTTTCTTCCTGTGCCACGTGACTCAATTTTTTCTGTATTTTTAGCTTCATTTGCTAGTTTGTGATTACAGTTGGAGATGAAGTTAATTAATATGGAGAGGTGATTATGCTATTTGAAAAAACAAAGGTATATGACAGCCTTAATGTCTTAGTGCTTCACTGGTCAGGGCACACAGAATGATCAAATTGATTCTTTCTTCCCAGAGTAGAATGGCTGGAGGTAGTGCAGAAGAAAGAGGAGGACTGGCAATTACAAATCCACTGTTCTGCATGTGTATCCTTCTATTTTCAGGGAAAAGAAGGATTTTCCCTGAAATACTTGGGTTTTTAACCTCTTTTGGCATAGATTTAAACACCCATCTTCTCTGAGTACAAGACTGCAGAACCACCCTGTAAACAGGTAGTGCATTCTGGAATTTTTGCAGAGACCATCTGGATCCTTGCTGGTGTTTTGCCTTGTTGCTGGTATTTTGATTAATGTGATGTTCCTGCAGTGATCAGTGGAGGGACAGCTCATGCATCTCGTGTTCCATGTGACTGCTGCTCCTCACCCCTGCCTGTGAGCAGTGGGATGTGATTCCTGCATTCTGCTGCCAGAGGAAGCTGGGCTGAGTTTGGAGGAATCTGCAGTGAGGGAGCTCAGTGAGTGCCGTGATAGCAGCTGCAGTGCTGGTGAAGACTGCTGCAAGTTTTCATCCAGACACAACTGAGGAAACATGAATCCTCTTCCTGTTGTTGTACCAGTTGTGTTTGCAGGGAAACTGTGTGCTTTTGAAACCTTTGAACTTGCCAGTTTGGATCAAAAGCTCAAGGTTTCTACTGAAAGCTTTTAGTTGGGCTTTGTAGGAATCCTTGTAGCACACCACAGGATAAAAACCTGCTAATGTAGCTCTGTGGTGTTCTCTTTGAACTTCCTGCATGGATTAACTGGAGCAAACCATAAATAATTTATAGGTAATTGTGAACACAATGAAATTTTTAAAATTATTTGAATATGCTATTTTATACTGCTAGAAATGATGTGCAAATGAACAAGATGAACACTTGCTCTTGGTGTGAATTCTTCCAGTGGTGCAGTTGACTCATCTGTACAGTTCTGCAATGGCAAGTGCTGCTCCTTGAGCCTCACACAGAGCACATCAAGTTACTTTTCCTGACAAATTCAGGCTCGTGCACTGCTAAAACTGATACAGGGATGGAAAGAATTGCATTTTTTTTTGCATTACCAAAAGGTGACTTATCCCATTTAAGACAATTTTTGCTTTACTTCATTAAATATTAATTTCTTGTTGAACCAATTGTTATTTCTGCAGTTAATTTTTCTTCTTTGGAGAAGGCTTGAAGGAATATGAAGTTTGTTCTCCTGACATAGTGGAAATGGGAGCATGAGTGCTGATGTGGAATCTGCTGGTCCGTAGGCTCTCATTCTCTGTTGCATTTGCAGAAAGAGCAAGCTCAGATTTTTGTATTCCTCTGTGATTTCACTTCTTGCAAGCTGAAATACAACACACTTCAGAAAGATGACTTAATATAGTAAAAAATACATCCAATTCTTTCTTTTCCCAGTTATTAATCATTTATGTATCTATAAAAGTGGCAGGTTTGCCCTTGGGTTTTGGTCATAGGTCGTTATGATTTGCAATCCAGTATACATTATTGTTGTGGCTTGATACAGGGCAGAAAAAGACAGCCTGAGGTATGAATAAATCATTCAGCCCACTGTGGTAATGCACAGCAGTTTGTGTCACCACTGTTCTGAAAGGCCAACAGTCTGACTTCCCAGGAGCAAAAAGTTTTAAAGAACACAACATCCCTGCGTTTTGATCTGCAAAATGCAGCAATGGTGATTAAATGTCTGAAAGTTCTTTTTAAAAATAATGAGAGGTCTGAAGTTTGGGGAGCCTTTCAGTAGGGGTTCAGCACATAGAGATCATCAGCCTTTGAGATCATCAGTGAAACCAGGAGCTAATCAGCAAACTGGACATTTCCTGTGAGTGCCTTGACAGAAGCTGTATCTAAAATGGCAAGATGGCTATTGTGTCTCCTTCAAAGAAACAAAGGTATGCTTGAAAAATGCCACTATCTTATTTATCAGCTAACAAGGAGATACCAGGGAGTTTTCAGAGTGGCATTCATACCTCTGTGCTGTCTGTTGATGCTGCTGAAACAAAGGTGCTCATTGGACTTGCTCTCTGGAATTCGTTTTGGAAAAAACCCTGGGTTGTAAACTGCATTTCTCTGGGTTTTGCTTGGGCCAGGTTCTGTGTTAATTAACCCATGCCCATTTTCAAAACTCAAGCTATCAATGCCTCCAGAGCAGAAACTTAGTGTTTCAGACTTGGAGCTTTGAAGGCTGTTTGAAGCAGTGTGGAAGCATCTTTTGTGGTGCTTTTTCCATTCTCTCTGATATTCAGTTCCTGATCTTATTATTCTGTAAAAGGCATGGGAAATATGATTAGTTTTAGTTCAAATACAAAGAAGTAGGTCATGAGCAGACTGTGAAATGTGGGTAAAATCCTTTAAATTAAATTGTTTTATTGAAGAAAATTATCTCAGTGCTTCTACAATGGAAAGGCTGAACATGAAAGAGATGTTTAGTGAAAAAATAAATTAATAACAGCTTAGTATAGTGCTAATGAAAATTATTTCAGTGTATTCTGCATTGGCTATTGAAATCACAGCATTATTTTGTTTATGCAGTAAAAGGAATATAAGGCAGACCTGTATCCTGAAATCTTTGAAATTACATCTCTTTTATAATTAGATAATTTTTTTGTTAATCAGAATCCTATAATTTTATTCCAATTAATCTCTTTTGTTCTAGATCTTGTCCTTAAAAAGGGGAAAACAAACTGTATAAGCAAAGTTATCCATTTCCTGTGTTTCAAAGTCTTACCTTGATAAGGTGAGAGGAAAACCCTTTATTCTCCTGGATCAGCTCGTGTGGAGTGTGCTCACCTGGCTGTTCAGGGTGGGGAAAGCTGATACTTACTGCACTATAGGCAGTTAGGTTTAGCAGAACAGGGCATTGCTGCTGTTTGATAAATGGGATAAAAAGCCCACGAGGGACTGGGATGCTGATGTTCAGAGTATGAGAAGGCAAAGGGCAGTGTGTCCCTGGGTACAGCTCATCCTGCCTGATGGGCTTTGTGCCCTGGGAGTCAGGCTTAGACCCCTTCCCCAGGGCACACACGGAGCCTTGGCTTAGCTGTGCCTTCTGCTCAGGCTCCAAAGACCGTGCAAAGTAGGAAAAGAAATTCCAGCTAAGGCTGTGCTGAGCTGTGGGTGGCCCATTGGTGTCCCAGTGCCTTGGACACCAGGCCAGGGAGCCCTGAGCTGACCCCCAGCACAGCCCTGACAGTGCTGCTCACACAGAACTCATTGTGTCACCACAGTCCACTCCTAATTCACGGAGCTCTGAATCTGTCTTTAACAGTGTTGACCTTTAATGGGTACACTTGTCACATTTTTTTCCATGTTTCAAATAGCATAGTAAGGCTTACTTAATTTTTTTAATATAATAGGAAGATTAAAAGGTCTGGCCTCGTTATCATTGCTGTGTTCTGTGAACAAATGTTTTTTTCAGTGGGCAATAGCAGGACTATGAGGTAAAACTCAATTTTTATCATCTTTCCTGTATCTGGTTCAGTGGGGTCCTGATTACGGGGCAACCCTCTATTGCACCAATGTGACACTGAGATTCTGTTGTCTGTTAAAATGATGTTTTGCTTACCATGAATAGTATTACTGATTTTTTAAATTATGAAATTACAGTCAAGTAGCTTTTTCATATGTGATAGTGAAATTCTTGCGCAGTTGATTCTGAGAAACATACATTATTATTTCTAAGTTACCTTTTTTATTCTGCTGAATGATGAAAGCCATTACAATGCCCTTCTAACTATGTTGAGTTTAACAGCTACAAAAAAAAAATCAATGCTTAAAAACAATAAGTGGGAGAATGAAATAATTAGGTGTATCTTTATTGGAAATTACAGTTGTGAAGCGTGGAAAGGACTCTCCAGCTAATGAAAGTTAGAAAGTGGTATGTTTATTAACAGCACCAGGCACATGGGCAGTAACCTCCCAAAGACATGCAAAATTCACAAAATCAAACAAATTATATATTGTCTTAGCTCTATCTAGCTCCATCTGCTAATAATTAACCCTTCTACTCTTCTATTCTTCTTGCTAAAACTCGTAATCAATACATATTGTTTCTATCCTTCTAGCTAAATTCTTAACCCTTGATTCAGTTGTACCTGAGTATTTGCTGCCTGTGCTTGCTGTGGTATTAAAATTACGACTTTTTCTGCAGTCTTGATTGAATCAGAACTGGTAAATGCCTGGAACATCCCAGTGCTGTATTCTGCAGCACCTGAGTAAAGGGGCTGTTTGAGAGAAGCCTGTCTGTCTGTCTGTCTGTCTGCAAACCTCTCTCGTGCTGTGAGGCAGCGTCCTGCTGGATCAGAACATGCTATTGGTACTAGGACAGAGTGCTGCGACCCTCATAATTTTAAGCTGTGCTTCAGAATCCAGAGAGGTGAGGTGTGGCCTTGGAGGGGAACAAGCAGGACTGTGAGGCTGGGTGGGATGCAGGGGTGGGCAGGCAGAAAGCTGTGCTGCTGCTGCTGAGGAGGATGGGGATGGACTGAGAGCTGCTGAAAGGGTTCTGGGGCAGCAGGAAACGTGTCTGGGGCAGCGTCTGGAGTGGAGGGTGATGTGCCTGGTTTGGAATGACCATCACTGCACATTTAAAGTGAATTTTGTTTGTCCTTATCCCAAGTCCTCCTCGATGCAGTTTCTGTTTTCTCTAGCCAAGGAGATGAGGTGTAGCTGATCTAAACAGCTTTGTTCTCCTCCTCCTTGGCTCAGTGTGTTACCTTACACACCTGCTCACTGACTTTCTCAGCTGCTTGATTTGCCTTTTCCTGCTGGGCTCTTGGGAGGTCCTCTGGGTGTGAGTGTGTGCTGCCCAAACTGATGGTGAATGAATTTGTGTGATTGTTATAACTTTCCTGTGTGAGTTTTTTTCCACAGACTGAGTTGACTGCTTAGAGGGCATGAAAATAGCCATAATCTAAAAAAGTACTGAAGCATTTCTAACAAAAATTATGCTGAAATCCCCTGTCCTATGAAAAGCAACTAATGCAGTAGTTAGTGAATAGTATGCAGAGTAGTGGTCTTTAAACAGTTAAGGGATTTTCATTATGAATATCATTACTACTGTTCATTTCTGAATTCAGCACTATTGAGGGAACAAGCAATTACCCACCACTCAAGGAATTCCCTCCTGAGCTTCCCTAAGTACATTTTGTAAAGTGATTCAAACACCTCAGTGTCGTGAATCTCATGTCTCTGTCACAGCAGTCTATGTAATATATGTGTATGTAAAGAGACATTGTATAGAGTTACATTTTTAATCAATCACTATAAATATTTTATTTGAGTGTGAGGGGAATTTACTATTCATAAACTAAGATTTTGCTAACTGGGATTAGGCCTACTGCAGACAAATGATTTGCAAGCACTGTAGTTCCAACAGTTCTTGATGATTTTACCTGTGTGATTTCTTGCTCTACTTGCTTTTCATCTCACTTCTCTCACCTTTATAAAAGTGACTTTCAGTCTGCATCACAAGATGCTTTGTATCATGTGGCTTAGTGATAAAATGTTGGAGGAAAGCACAGCTACTGAGTTCTGCCAATTCTTGGGAGTTAACAGAATGATTACCCAAGCTATTGGATTCCTGTGATTGATCTTGTCACACTGAAGTGTTACTGGCATTGGCTTGATTATAGTCTAATATCTGTCTGTATAAAATGTTCTACATATAAAATAGCTTTAAAATGCCAACAGAAATGCCATTATTGGTAGCAATTCTCTGCATTAAAGCAGAGCATTTGGAATTGCTTTTTGTGAGGGTATTGTTCCACTGAGAATTCTTACATACTTTCCACTGTGTTCTCTTCAGGACCCAACTTTCTTATGGCCTTGGAGTTTCAACATGGTACAAACACTGAATTTATATTTGCATCATCCCTCTGATAAGAAGAAACACACATTTTCTGATGTGTAGATTCAAATCTTAGGGGGTGATTAGGATGCCAGTCTAGAGGGTCAAGAAAAAAGTGTGTCAGAGACTGGTGTCAAAATGTGGTTTGAATCTGAATAAGGTTCTTTCCTGAGAAAAAAAAAAGGTGCTTTGGCATAACATGAGAGACATGGATGCTGTTAGGAATTTGCTGACCCATGCAGGAAGAGTAAACTGTGATGTGCTGTGTGCCAACAGTCCCTGATCAGGAGAAGGAAGCTCCTTGCTGTGGTTAGCACCCAACAGTGCAGGTTCCTTGCCTCATTCTTCACCTGGGGATGGGAGCAGGGCTCCTTTAGGGTCAGCTCCCTTCACAGGTGAGTGCCTGGACTTCCTAAATGTTGATACATTTACAAACCTTGTAGAACTGCTGTGCCACTTACCAGAAAACAGATGGTACCTTCAATTAATAATGACATAAAGGCTGGTCAGGTAACTGGTGGGGTTTTGTCTAGCGACGCACAGATTTATAGTTAAATTAATTACATGTTTCTGAAAAGCACTATTTTTGAACAGGTTTTGGTGTTTCGTTTTCTGAAAGTGTTTTTGAGAAACACAGGTCTTTGTTCTAGTCAGATGAAATCTACTCTTTATTTCTTTACACCAATAGAATACACTGTGATACAGAGACGATCCTGATGCAGACAGTACTGCCTTATCAGAAAACTTGTATTGTGCTTCCCTACTACTGCATTTGATAATTGTCTCCACAATATTGACAAAACTCTCAGGAGAAAAAAAAAATAAAGGAAAAGAAAAAACTAGTCTATACTAGGTGCAAGCATATTGAATGGACTGTGAAAGAGGAGAACTCGGGGAGAGATGAGCACCAAGTGCGCCTTTCTGAAAAGGTGGATGTGTGTCCTGTGGAGCTGTGTGCACCATCTGTGTGATTCACCTTCTTTACTGGAAATGGAACGTCTGCATCTGACTGGATGTGCTTGAAATGAGAGCATTTTAATAGACCCAGGTGCTTTACATTTAGAATGGATCTGCTGTGCTGCCAAGTGTGGGGTGCATTCTGTTCCTCCAGACAGGTGAATTATGGGCAGCAGGAGTTTGAAGCCATCTTCTGTCTCACAAGACTCAGATCAGCTCTTTTTTCTCCTCCTGCTTTGTTTTATTGTTAGCCAGCAAAAGCTTTAATCATCCCTTTCTATTCTTGTCTGCCCTGCAAAAGAACAGTTGTGAAGATGACTCTGCTTCTAAACTGGTTTCTCATTCAAAGGGACCTAATAGTGGACAGATGGCCAAGCCCTGGAAAATAGGAAATGACAGCAAGGAGAAAATTCCCTCTGCCAAATACCACTGCAGCTCATTGGGTGGAGGAAGCTGGGGGGAATATTCTATTCCCATCTCTTAACGTGAACGAATCTGGCAGAATTTCATTTTGTTTGGGTCAGATACTCTGCTCAGTGTAAGATTTGGAGCATTATCGTCTTTATCTCTTTTATCTCTTGGATTGCTTAGGCAGGCATTTTGATGAGAATGTGCCCTAGGTGTTCTCTGAGCTCAGGCTGCAGCCACACGAAGGAGAAATGACAGATGGGGCCATTTGAGTGAAATCCATCTGCTATGATAAGACTCCTAAGGGCAGCCTTTGAAGGCTTGTTGGAAGCACCCGAGCAGTGCAGAATTCCAGGGGGTTAATGCCTGCACCATTTGCCTGTTAATTCATTTGAGATCCAGAAAACTTCTGAAAGGAAATTCTCTCAGATGAAACTCTTGCAACTCTGTGAGGGTGAGACATCCCTGCTATTTCGTGACTTGAACCACCCAGCAGCAGATTTTGGGATGGACTTTTTCTCATCTTCCAAGAGAAGCATTTCAAAATGTACTGGTTTAAAACAGCCAAAAGCTTCACATTTATAGAAATTTACCAAAACTATTTTTTGAAATCTTCGTTCATTAACAGCTTTGATATCATGTGAGATCATTATGCATGCCCTTGATTTGGATGTCATTTTGAGATCTGCTCATGAGCTTAACACACATGTTTTTTTCCCCCCACTCTGTCTATAATTGAAATAGAGAGAGGGAGGGAGGGATGGGAAAAGGACTCCCATCATGATTGGGAAACCAAACTCCCACACAGGTTAAAGGTGAGGATGCTGCACTGTGCTGAAGTGTTTAACACCTCACACCTCTACGGTACTGAGTGACTTAGCCCAGGTGAAACATGCAGTTGTTGCTGCTTCTTCTGCATCCCTCTCTTGGGTTTGCTTGAAGTTCAAATGGGAAGAAATCCCCAGAACTGAATCATTTGAATATTGATGTGTTGTTGTCTAGGTCAAGCATTTCTGTCTTTGTTTTGATCCCAGGTGATTGATACCTACAAGTAGAACAGCTTGTTTCTTAGTGTGATGATGAAGGAAGTCTTGGAGTCAAATGAACTTTTTGTTCTGGTTTGTCTGGTGTTTTGCTGGTTTATATATGTGGATGAAACAGGTGAAAAAATAGGTGATTGGGATGTAAAGATAATGTCAGATCATTGTGGCAGTGACAATGAGAATTTATCTGGGACTTGTGCATATCCACAACAGGAGTTTACCTGCACCTGCCTTATGGAAGGAGAGCAACACAATTCTTGCATAAGAAATTCTCCTCAAAGTATTTAGCAATGAAATTAACATAAAGTGAGCTGGCTAAAGAGCTATAATTTCGCTTGCAGTTACTCATTACTCTGTGGTAAATCTTAATTTGGCTCTATAAGAAATATTCTTTTCATTTTAGTGTATGTGTTCATTTAGGAAAACCAAGGGGTTACTTAATATGCAGTTTCCATATATTGAAACATTCTTTGCATTCCTCTTTGTTCTTTCAACACTTGAAGTGTGTTTCAGCATAATCGGCCTCCCAGTGGATTTTAGCATGAAAACAAATCTCACTTTAATTTCACAAACTTCAGTTTACCGAGCAGTGCAAGGAAATTAAATTACCTGTTTGCAAACACAGCCTCGTTTCTTAGGAAACATTTTTACTATCACTTGCAATTTCCATGTAGCTCTTTCCACTGTGAGTTTTTAACTATTGTGGTTGTGCCATTAATCAAGAGTACAGGCAGGGGGAGCAATAACTCAAACAGGTTTTCTGCTTTGGGACTTTGTGGTGGATCGATTGTGGGCTCAAGGAAGGGTGGGATGATGTCAAACCAGAGCTCAGGCACTGTAGGGTACATCTGCCAGAGTTAGTGGTGACAGTGGGAGAGCTAGCAGGTTGATTTGTATGTTGTTGTGGGCCTGGAAAACCATATTATCTCTGTCTGTCATGTGCTTGAATAATTTCGTATGTATTTTGGGTTTGAATATTCAGAATTTTGAATACATTGCTTCTCAGTCGTTGACCCTTAAGCTGCTTTTGTGTTATGCCACTGGTAGGCACAACATATTACAGCTTTTTAGAACCTTCCAGCATTGATGAAAACAAAGTTTTCTTGAAACTGCTCACCCTTTCAGAGCACAGCCATTACTGTAGAAACAAATTATCCTTTAGAAGGATATAAGAGAAGATGATAATTTTTTCAGCACAGGGTGCTTTATCAGAAACACTGATGTATTGACTGTGAAATTTTACAGGGAAATACGCCAGCCTTGATGAGCCTTTTGTGGAGTATTTCCTCAGGTCTCTGATGAGAGTGATAACTTGAAAGAGAAATCCCCAAGAGAAACCCATAGACTAGAGATTAATATATTAGCCTCATATGTGGGATCTGGAGTCTCATGTGACTTATTCCTATCCCAGCTGATTATTTTGGAGCTGCCTTCATGCTAAAACTGTCTGCCTGGTGTCATCTGCACTGTTGTTTTCTGGTTTTGTGTTTCGGTTTTTTTTTCTTTTTTTCAACAAATCTTGAAATGCTTTGGTTTTCTAGTGGTATAAAATCGAAGATTCTTAAAAATATTTTCCTTAACCTGTTAACTATTTCTTTGCCATCTTTGTATGGCTCTTGTATCATTTTCTGCATGGATTGTCCCCCTGCCATCCCAGGGAGGGGACTTGTGTGACACTCCCATCTCCACACAGGAAACAATCAAACAAGGATGCAAACGAGTCTTCATGGTAAACATGGCAAGCATGGAAAGCAGTGCCTCAGACACAAGGAGAATAAATCTCTCTCTCCTCAGATTAAGTGCTTCTCTGAATGACAGTTCTTTATGGATTTTTCATTGGGATGATGTACAGCATCCATTATTTTGAAGGACTGCTCTTAGATCCAGGTAATCCCACAGCACTGGATGTTTGTGGCTTTGCCATGGAGGCATTAGGTCTTAGCAATATGAACACAGGCACAGAATTTTATGGGCTCTAGAGGTGTCAGATGGCAAATTACATCTCAGCCATCTGAGCCAGGGCAAGCATCATAGTTGATATTTTATAGAAAATTATTCACTTACAATAAAGGAGCGGGGGTTGGAGAGGGAGGTTTTTCCCCTCTGACTGATCAACCAAAGGCATTTTCATTAAGGCAGTTCCTGTAGGTAGGTGCCTGTACAAGGTATTTATGTGGTGTGGGAGTCTCCAACTACAGACTTGGATCTCTGGCTCCTTTGAGTAAAATCATCTCTGGCATTAAGTTAGTTATGAAATTGTAACTGATCAAGTTTATTACTACCTCAAACTAATGCGTGGGGTGTATGTTGAATTTAGGAATTGCTGTAATCTCTTTTGCTTCTCTATTCTGGCGCTTACTCGTTACTCTAAAGTAGATCTATATGTGGACACACATTTAGAGAGCTAGGGAATTCCAGCTTGGAAATCCTTTTCAGGCCTGGATTTCTCCTGACTCTCAGCTCCATTCCCAGGCTGACAAGCTGACTGCAGCTTCAGTTAGGGAGGAGTCTCCCAGGGTGACAACATGGTGACAAACAGAGTGGAATTCATAATAAAGATTAACTCCTGGTGTCTTTCCCATGGGACAATCCTGAGGTGCTGTCCCAAGGATGTTTTTCCCAATTGTCCAATGAGCTCCTGTCCTGTCCTGGCTGCACTAACACACTTTAAATCCGGGCTGTCTGTACAATAAATTGTCCTTTTTTCCCCAAAGAGCTCTGTGTGTGTTGCTGTCCTTTCTCTCTCTTTGCAGGGCAGTAACCACATCTATATTTTCATTCTTTCTTTTTGAAGGAAGAAGGGAATCGTGTCAGCAGCCTTCACCAGGGTGCTGAAATAGGACTGCAAGGTGGTGAAGATTTCTGTGCTTGTGTCAGCAGTGTCAGTAGTCCAGGCTGGGCTGTGAGAGGTGGCACTGGGGTCCCTGTGGCACAGTCTGCAGTCAGGGTGAGGGTAAACAGCTTCAGGCTGCAATCCATTGTCAGACTGAACATAAATGGGCCGCAGGGTGGGGGGAAAGGCCACAGCACACACTCTCAAGAGATAATTCTCCAATGTGGTTTTACCAGTAGGAAAGCTGAAGAAAGTTTTTTGTTGTGAACAAGTGTTTGCTGCCTCTGCATTTCATTCCTGTAGTGTCCTCGTTTTGCTGTGTAACAGTGCTGAACTGGTTTTGAACTTTTTTCTGCCCAGCTTTGTTTCGTATCCATTCTTCTTGAACTATTTAGTCTGTGGTTCACAGATTCCACGCATGAAACTGTGCTGTGTGATTCCAAAATCCTGTGGGTAAAAAAGAACACTTTTTCTCCCAGTCTTCTATCTTTTTTTTTTTTTTTTTTATTTTTTTATTTTTTTTTTTTTTATTTTCATGAAGAATTATTTTGGTCCTGAAGAAATTTAAATGATCCTGTTACAGTGTGACCTCACAGCATGATGCAGTGATGACTTGCTGCTGCAGGGATAAGCAAGCAATGAGTGCCATATGTACCCAGTTCTGTCCCTGTGGAAAATATGTGTGAATGTGGGGTAGGTTTAGTCAAAGTTAACACCCCTCTGCTTGAGGAAAAATAGCAAAGTGTGACTGTGACTAACTGAATAATTGAATGGCTAATTGAATTCATTTCTAAAGGTGACTGCTATGAGGGGTAGCTTGCTAGTGAAAATAACTTCCTTCTTAAAATTAAGTCTTTTCTGTAAAGCTACTCAGATAATAGTGCAAGGAAATGGATTTTAATGTGGCTGTGGTCATTTTTTTGTATTGGTACATCATTAAAACCATGTTTAGTGTGTTGAGATCAGAACAGTTACTCTAATGCTAACAGTTGGAGAGGACTGAAGTAACCAATGCATAGATTATATTGTGAGCATTAATTTCTGGCTACTTTTTTGTTTGTTTTTATATGCTACTTGGCCAGCTGCAGGTGTGTGGTGTGACTTTCCATAACTAAGCAGTTAAAAAAGAATTACTGAGTTACTTTGATTTTTACAGCATCCTGCCTGCAGCTTAAATCCAAGCTCAGTGCCTCTGGGTTTGTGTGCACCTCTCTTCTCCATTTCAGAGGTTATCCCTGGGTACTCTGTGCAGAGTTTTGGACAGAAACAAAGCAAGACACAATCCAGCACAAAAGGCAGCCAGTTTGAAGGACTCATTACAACTGTCACCTCTGTATCTACTCCTGATGCAAGAAGAGCTGCTTCTGACAGGCTTCTCTTCTGCATTTGGCACTTTGGCACTTGACATGGCAGATAATCTATGCAGATCCTGATCCAGCAGATTCCTGTCTCAATATGCTGAAAATATGCAGGTGTATATACCTCGAAGTCAATATACAATATACAGGTGTATATGCCCCTAAGTCAGTTAACTCATCTTAACGACTTCAGACTGGAACTTTCACTGCTGAGTGTGTTCTGCCCTCTTTGGCCAGCACTATTTAAACATGCATCCCTTTTATTAATTGTGTCTAATCCATATTGGATGAAATCTAGGTAAGATCCAGTATTCTCTTTATTTTACCTCTAACTGTTGCAGTGTTGTCAGTTCAGTTGGGAATGTGTACCAGAGATGGAACCTGTCGTATTGTCTTACTATTGCTCCACATGGCATGGATCTAATTTCCAAAGTATTAGTTTTAAGCTAAAAAACACCCCTAAAGAATTAAAAGGTCATTGCTTTTAATAATTTGGAACGATAGGGACTGTTACATTTGTTACATTAATTTCAGTATATAATAGATCCCGTGGTCATCTTTTCCTCTGGCCAAATCGTTTCCTCTGTTATAAAAGGGACATCAGATCTTTTTGTCAGTTCAACATTTCATTCTACTTCAGTTCTATTTCCTAAAGAAAGGTGTAGCTTCGAGGCTGATAAGACCTGGCCCTGATAGATTGCTATCCTTTCCCTTTAATGTCAATTAAAAAGTTCCTGCAAGTGCAAGTTACCACTTTTGTCATTCACCTATTTCAAAAATGTGATATAATGAGGCTAAAAGAGATAATAATATTTGTACACTTGTGGGTTGCATAACCCTTTTAGTTTTGAAAGCAGACCCTTACTTCCAGTACTTTCATGTGACTGTCACTTTTAATGTGAAAAACAGTATAATTCCTCCACCTGGAAACCAAGTGGAAAGGACTTTCATTGTCAGACAGAAATGATTACACCTGAGTCCTCAGTCTGTGGTGTTCCCTACAAACATTTGCTTCTTCGGGGGAATGTCTGGACTGCTCTAGGAGCAAATGTCTGGTATCTGTCTGGTTCCTGTTTTCCCCTGCCACAGAGCTAGTGAAAACAACCTCATCTCCAGTAGTAAATAGCCTGGGAAGCCCCAGGCAGGTGTTTGTCCATAGCAGAACACAAGCAGGCACATTCTGTATCTGCTGGCAAAGCAGTGCTCACAGAACACTGATCCTCTCTGCCCTTTGCCCGTCACACATCTCCAGCCTCTGTCTATGATGAGATTTTATCCCTCTGCTCATTTGCACCTCCGTGCTCTTTCATTCCATGCTAACTGCTGTTCTGTATTTCACTTCTGTGACATTCCTGTGCCTTGTCTGTCACTTTTTGAGCTTGCAGTTGCTACATGTTATTAAGGCAAATTGTATCATAAGTGACAACATAATCGATATTTTCCTGATAATGGCACAACTCTACTTTGTCATGTTGGTGAAGAACCATATGAGTGGACAAGTCTCTATACTTTTAATCTTCCACATCTCAGAAAAAGAAAATCCATGCCACTGTCAGAACAAATAGTAATAGAATTAGTTTTTCCTACTGGTTAACATAACAAAGCAGTCAATTAAAAGAATAATTTATAAACACCATATATTTCCATAGAATTAAAACTTAGGGGTCTTATGACTGGCATTGTACTCCTAATTTTTATAAACCTCATTTGTTAACACCTGCAGGCAAATCAAGGAGGTGATACTACTTAGAGTAACAGAATTATGGCTACAAATGAGAGCTGTAAAAATATGCTGTCTGAATAAAATAATTTTAAAGGAACATTTGAGGGCTATTGAGTGCACACTTCACCATGTTGCTCAGAATTCTGTTTTCATTGTTGTACGGGCTGTAAAGAGTGTGATATTTAAATTATAGGGAGGTGAGGAGATCTGCAGATTTCTGAGGAGAATGGCAGGATCTAGGAACAGCCAACAAAGCTGTTTGTGCTGTCTTCAAACAGAAGAATCAGGAACATGTGTTTGTACTGAAACAGGGTGGCTATACAGAGAGAAGATAATAAAAAATGGGTTTATACTCTCAATTAGCTTACTTCAAACTGTTTTAAAAAGACAAAACAAAGCTGTTACTATGTCCAGCCCAGGGCAGCCCCACAGGCAAACACTATTAGTACCTGCCTTTTTATCATTTATTGTTAATAGAAAAGGAACATGCAGCTTCCTCAGGGATTAGGGTGGATGCACCTGCAAGTCATGTGTGGAAAAACAGGAGTTTAAATTGGGAGAGAGAAGAGGAGGAAGAGCCTTTCCTCTGGGGAAAGAGGAGACATTCACTTTATGAAGGAAAAAATGTAGTAATGAATTGCGATGGATTCATTTAAATTTAATCTTCATATTATAAATTAAAGTGCTTCTATGGAGGATGTTTCTTTAGAGGTTAAATATCACCTGAGACTTGAAAGTGGAGCACATGGGGCAAGCAGAGAGGTTGTGAGGAATCGGTTGGTTCTTGATGTTTGCTTTGTAAGTGAAAATTCCAAAGTTTAATCTCCAGTCACTATTCAGCCAAAATAGTTGTATCATGCCACCAAAAGACAATTTGTACATTTTTCATTCTGCTTTGGAATTTGGAGATGTGTGGTCTCAGGCTTTCAGACCAGCTGTGGGTGATTAAATAGTTTTAAGAGCAAGAGCAAGCAAAGGCAGGCAGTTGGGCACCTGTGTGGGTTGTGACAGTCACTGTGGGCTGCCCTCAACTGAGGGCTCCCAGCCACCTCTGCTTTGCTTTGCTTTGCTTAGAGATTATTTTTGTCTCTTGTCCAGGTTTTCCCCATTTGATAAGAGAAATAGGTGAGATCTGAAACCACATTAAGAATTACACTCATGTCTCAGGGCTGGGGTTGGGCTGCCAAATTGTGTTCTGTGGTCAGGTGCTCACATCAGGCAGTCATCTGGTGTGGTCACTGCACTGGTGTCTGCTGAGTTCAGAGATCTCGCCTGGTTCTGCCGGGGTTGAGTCTGTGCCAGCTCTGTCAGCTGCTAGAACAAGGGCTCTGAAAGCTGGGATGTGCCTCAGACACTTCTGCCTTTCACTTGTGGCTGCAGTTCCCTGCTGAGGAGAAGTGACCCCGTGAGCATCTGTGATTTCATAAAACCTTGGCTCTGCACTGGAATGGCTTGGAGCATTCATAAATTCACACTCATAAATCACAGCTCAAGGGATTTCTTCAAAACTTTGAGAATTGTGTATTGTAGTCTGAAGATTGCGATATACTCTTAATTTTCATAACTTAGAAGCTTTCCTATTTAAAAGTGCTTTGTTCACTTCAGCATTGCCATGAGACTGCTTGGTGTGTTAGATCTGCAGTGCAAGCTTGGTATAATGCAGTTATGGTTATAATCCTGCCTTCTGAGAAATGTCCTGAAGGAAATGATGAGGGAAGGACCTGGATAAAGGTCTGGTCTGGCTGCCTGTGGCCCCTTACAGAAACTACTGGCTCAGATGAGGGTTCATGAAAGGTATTGTAAAAGCTTAAAAGTATACTCATAACTATTGCCAGTCCATTTTCTTTTTCAGTGGAGCCCTGAATAAGCTTTAGCCTCTGAATGTGCACCCTTCCTTGGGAGGGAGAAATTTGTATTGCCATGTTTTGCCTGATACATAAAAGGATGCTAAAACTGAAATAAAAATAAAGAAATAACTGAAAATATCAATGTTAAAAGCAAGAAAGAAAATAGTAAACACACTGTGATCGATACCAGAAACAGACAAGGCTAAGTGAATTCAAACATTGACATATGTACAGGAATAAAGTTCACTGTCTTTACCATCTAAAAGTTTAAGGCAACAGAAAAAGCAAACAAACCAAGCAAAAAAAGCCCCAACCTGTGACCCTTACTGACCCTTACTAGATTTTTAAGTTGCTGAGGAATTGTTTTGTGTACACACTGGGAAGTAGCACAGGTGCTTGTGGCTGTGCACTGCACACTCAGTCCTGCAAGGCTCACTGAGGTGGGGATTTCTCCTGTGTCCTGATGTCTGTGCTGGCAGTGTTCTGTTGTAAGTGACACTGTGAACACTTGTGATGCTCCTTGGAGCTGAACCCTGCCTTGCCCATGTGCCATCACCCATATTCTCTTGTATAAAAAAGAACTTTCATTTTAACCTTGTTTAGTTCAGAAAGAAACCCAGGTACACATTTTATTAATGTTAATGCTGAGGCTGTCATGGGGTGATTAGAACCTTTATTTTTCATAATGATTTTTCTATTACAAACAGCATGAGATGACAACAGACTAAACCCAGAAGTAGGATCAGAAGCTGGAAGAATACACATTGAAAATTTATTTATAGATGTTGGGCCTTACTGGGATTAATTCACCAAGGATTCCTCAACCCTATCTCCTAGCTGTGTGCAAACATGACCAAGGCAGCTTATTGACCTAAAACTGGAGTAATGTCATTGGTGTCTGTGATACTATTTCAGATTGCTCTGCTGCAGTTGTGATGTGGAGTTTTGTGATGCTGTGTGTTGCACAGAAGCTTTCTGAACCTGCACAATTCGCCAGACACTTGTTACATCCTCCAAAAGAAATCGACTTCCCAACATAAGCCTTGCAAGGGGAGGGTTTGGGGTGTGGGAGGATTTCACTGTCGTACTTTGTTTTGGGTATGTTGGTCTGGGGGTAATAGTGGCTACAGAAACCTGGGATGCCGTGAAGCTGTTGGAGTAGAGCTGACTTACATTTATTTCAGTGTAATCAAATTATGACTTGTGTAGGTTGTTGTCCTGCTTCTGATAAAAAGGTTTAGTAATGAACTTGGCCACAGCATTTCTATATAGAATGGTGACTGATTTAAAAAAACAACAAAACAAATGAAACAACTGACATGAGTATTTTTGCAGACAAATACTTCCTCCCTTTCCTAAAATTCCATGGTTATAATATATTTGATGTGACATTCGTTTTCTTTCTTTAAACCCATTTTTTGACAGTGTCCTTCATTCAGTGGCAAAGACTAGAAGCTACCAGTGCAGAGACGGGCTGCCTTTTCCCTCAGCCCTTTGTTCTCAGATTTTGCAGATAACTGTCCCCCTAAAAAGGCAGGACGTGTGCACTGTAGTGCCTGCACGATACCAATGCTGCCATTGCATTGTGCTGTTACAAAAGCAGAAAACTTTCCTCTGGCAGTGCTTTCCCTGCAGAGCCTGGAGACTGCTCAAAGTGCTTCTGCTCTGCTAAGTTCTCTGAACAGGCTCTGTCCTAAAAGCTGTGCTTAACAAAGCCAGCCAGTTCAGCTTTGATCAGTGGACAAGGAGAAGAAAAAATCTCAAGCAGCTGCCTCCTCCTGCACAGCAGTGTTGACTGCAGAGTGTTGGGCTCTGGGTTGCAGTGATGGGTTGTGGTCCAGGGCAGCAGAGACTGAAGCAGCTGAGCTGTGACTCTGTGGGCACCTCTTGTCAAAACTGATGCTCTGAGCTGAAGGTCTGGAGTAGTTCAGGAGCTCATTCCCAGGGGAATGCCAAGGCCCAGCCTCGGGGGAGCAGAGTTATTTGTCAAAAACATGGGGCAAAAGGCAGTTCACAGGACTTTCAGCCATGCAATTCTACTCTAGCCCTGAAGTATGGCAAATCTTGGAGCTCGTATGATTATATACTTGTTGCCTTTAAATCAGCTGCTTAAATTACTGTTTGACTTGTTGCACCAGTGAGAATGTGATCTGCCTGATAATCTTAACATTTTCTTTTTTTATTCAGTTTTAATTTTAGCAAGGAACAGTGAAAGGAAACTTGTTGCTGGTGTGAGGTAGGAGGGAGCAGACAAATTGTTCGGTTAGCATGGTTCTTATAATAATTGCCTAACTAACAAAGGCCATGCCAAGCAAATTCAGGGACTTTTTTTCTGTGTTGCCCCTCACAATGATACAAGCACGAGGCCTGTGTGTTATTACACTTTGTTATGCAAATGTGCAGTGTAGTATCAGTGGTAATACTGATGAAAATATGTGAAGCATTTGTTAGGGCAGCTTGCATATTATCGTTTCCCTCTGTCATCTGCAGCTCGTTAAAATGTATGAACACATTAAACACACTGGGATAGTGGTGTGTGATGTGTGTCTGCAGTGGCTCCCAGGCCATGTTCTGCACAGCTCCATGGTGTGATGTGTGTCTGCAGGGGCTCCCAGGCCATGTTCTGCACAGCTCCATGGTGTGATGTGTGTCTGCAGTGGCTCCCAGGCCATGTTCTGCACAGCTCCATGGTGTGATGTGTGTCTGCAGGGGCTCCCAGGCCATGTTCTGCACAGCTCCATGGTGTGATGTGTGTCTGCAGGGGCTCCCAGGCCATGTTCTGCACAGCTCCATGGTGTGATGTGTGTCTGCAGTGGCTCCCAGGCCATGTTCTGCAGGACCTTTCAGCTCCCACACGTTGGGCCCTGCTGTTCCCCCTCTGCCATCCTTGCTCAGGTCAGACCTGCCAGGAATGGGGATGGGGATGGAGATGGGGATGGGGATGGAGATGGGGATGGGGAGCTGCTGCTGCTGCTGCTGCTGGGGAAGATTGAGGGGCATCCTTGCTGTGAAGGCACTCAAAGGAGTGCTTTGAAAAGGAAGGTACTTCTGAAGGGATGCCAAGCTCTGCTTGATGCCATGTCCCTTCTGACAGCAGGGCTTTTCCTCCCTTGTGTGTTTGACTGCCTGTGTGTGAGAGCAGTCAAACACATGGCCCCTTGTGCCTGTTCTTGCTGAAGCACAGCAGGCCTCTGACCCTTGCCAGGCAGGCGACTTTGGTTAATTGTGCTTGTAGATTCTATTGCTGACACAAATAATGTAACATACATTGTTTTTTCCAAAAGCAGTTAGTCTGGATTTTTAAGTGGATTTTTTGCTCTCCTGCCTCTTTAATCTCTGCCTTAGCAGTAAAGGTTGATGAGCAGTGTTGAAGATGTGCTGATATAAACACAGCCAATTGCCAAATCACTGCGTCAACCTTGTTAAATCCATGTTTACGTGATTATGGGCTGTCATTTCTGCAGTTATGTAGCTGCAGGCACTTTCCTGGGCTCCCAAGCGAGATCCAAACATTGAAGTGACTGCTGTTTTTTGTTGCATTTTAACATATAACAGTTTTAATATTTTTAAGTGTGACTGTCAAGTTACTGTGTGAGGATCTTGAATGAATGAAGTTTCAAGGTCACAAAAAACCTGGAGTTGTGAGGGTTTGTTTTGGGTTTTATCCAGGACGGGCTCTGGGCAATTAGAAGTGTGCTTTTAGATCAGATAAAACTTGTGAACGTTGTACAGTTCAGCTGAAGACATGACAGGTCCAGACCTTTCTGCTATTGCACAGGGGGTCATACATGCAACGTGAGGTCGTTAGAACTTTTATTTATTTGCAAAATGCAAATAAATAAATAAAGCCTATAACTGTGATCTAATTCATTCCTTCTATCATCCTTTCAAGCATTGGTCTCTCCAAATCAGGCAATAAGCAACTGTCAGTGTTGACCCCTGAAAAATACTTACTTTTTGCTTTACCACTTAGGGTATGGTGTCATTTCTGCATTTAAGCAGCTTCAGGCAGTTTCTTCTGCATCCTGGTTTGTGGATCTTGGCTCCTGTCAGGAGACCCTGAGTGGTCTGATGTGCCCTCACTTCTGGGGCTCTGCCACACCGTGCCTGTGATGCCCACCCAGAGTGATAGGGAAGGTTCTCCCCAGGCTGGGGACTGAACAGATGGGCTCCTCTTGGTCCTTTTGGTGTCACCCAGAGTAGATGCTCGCTCATTTGTGTGGTTCAGCTGTGATTATCACAAAGCTTCATTTTCATCTTGGCTTGTGCTAAGGTCTGTCTGGTTTGGTGTTTTATGTGTGCTTGCTCTCCAACTGTACTCATTCCTTCCATGTATATTCTATTGACCATGCCATATTTCTTATATCATAATGTCCTATTTTGGAGCCAGAACCTCTTCTTGGTGATGTTAAAAGGAAGAGCAGAACAATTTTCCATTAGCAACCCAAATTTTGTGAGGGCCAAACGTCCTTTGAATATACCATTGAATATATCCATTGCAATCAATGGATGAAGAGATTCTGATTATCAGCAATTATTTTTGATGAAAAGAGCCTCAAAAACAGAGTATCTAGAGAGCTGTTATTTAAAATTGGAACATAGAAATTGGCTGGAGTAGTTCTTTTAGGAAGCACAGAAAAAAGTTCTCCTTTATGTTACACACATTTTCAAGTTATGACTGGCTATCACTAAGGTGACTTTTTGCAATACAAAACATAATTATTCTTGGTGATATCTGAAATACTATGAAAAATTGAAGTCCAAGTTCATTTCTTGAAAATATGTCCAGGAGCTTTAACCTTTTCTTCAGATTTCAAAAGAATGATTTATATAGTTGTATATTTTTATGCCCAAACCTAGGGGTTTTTTTTAACCAGGTTGTAAAAAATATTAGAAATGTGACTTTAGTTAGCTGTTTCTTTGACAGCAGCCCCTAAAGTTAATGTAACAAGCTAGCAGAGCTTTTTTCAATTTTGGTGGGGATTTTTTAAAATGGAAACTTGGTTGCCTGCAATCTCCTTTCAAAATTCTATTGCTTGCTTAAATGCAGATATTATGTGCATAATGAGGGGTAAAACTGACAGAACATGTCTGTCACTGGAGTAATGAATATGAAATGATCAGTTTGAAATGAATGAACTGTAAAATATATCATTATTGTTCAGTGTTCCATACCTTTCACAATAAAAAGCATGAAATGAAATTTGCAGTAAAATGTGTCCCGTCTGTGTTACTGTAGGACACAAGTTGAGATTTCACGGGTCAAAATCATTCATACTAGCAATTCATAGAGGTGGTTGGTAATTAGGGACCAAGTGATGAGGGAAAATAGTGTTTGATATTTAGTCATGAGTCTTAACCAATTAACTAAAAAAATCTCCAATGGGTAGAAAATGCAATTTCATTTTTCTTCCATCAGTCTGTCTATTGTTTGACAAACAAGTTTTTCTGCCCTGGCCAGAGCCCTGGAAACTCTTTTTACAGCAGACACCAGTAATTAGGGAATGATCTGTTTAATTATCAGGGAATACTAATAAGGAATGAGTGGAAGCTTAGCTGTTTTTGAGATTAGACAGACAGAAATGAATTAATTTATAGATATAAAGAATGTATCTTATGCAAGTACTCATACCAAGCTCTTCTGAGCACTTAATTATTCCAGTATTATATAGTATCTGTTTTGGAGGAAAAAGTCCTGATTACATATAGTGTTCCAGTGTTTCTCGAAATCAGATGTTTTCTCCAAATGTGTATTTTCATTTTTGGAGTAGAAACGCAACTAAGATGTCACCTCCTAAGCAGTGACGGTTGCCGAGGGCAGGAGCTCCTGTCTGGCTGCTGGGATTGTTTCACTCGTGTGCTTGCTGGCCTGTCACACACCTGAACGTTTCTCATCAGCAGACCAGCAGTTCTCCAGCAGTGTCTGATCTTCCTTCATTTGTCCCCGTGCTGCCAGAGCCCCAGTGGCTGCCTATTCCTCATGAGCCACGTGTGACCTTGGTGGGCTCAGGGCTCTGTTCTCAGGCTGGGAGTGTGGCAGTGTCCCCTGGCAGGCAGTGTCCCCTGGCAGGCAGTGTCCCCTGGCTGGCAGTGTCACCTGGCTGGCAGCAGGACTGGGAATTTCACCTGGCTGGCAGTGTCCCCTGGCTGGCAGTGTCCTCTGGCTGGCAGTGTCACCTGGCTGGCAGCAGGAGTGGGAATGTCACCTGGCAGACAGTGTCACCTGGCAGGCAGTGTCCCCTGGCTGGCAGCAGGGCTGGCAGTGTCACCTGGCTGACAATGTCACCTGGCAGGCAGTGTCCCCTGGCTGGCAGCAGGGCTGGCAGTGTCACCTGGCTGACAATGTCACCTGGCAGGCAGTGTCCCCTGGCTGGCAGTGTCAGCTTTGCCTGCTGTTGGGAGCTGCCCAGCAGGAATCACTGCAGCAGATGTCCCTTGGTTACCACACGGGTGTGTGAATGTCCCACAGAAGCTGCTGCCTGTCCCCTCCCAAAGGTAACCCGGCTGATGAGGTTTTCTGTGAGGAAAAGGAGGAGGTTTTGCTGTGTGGTTTTGTACAGTCAGGAAGATTGGTCAGCCCAGCCTCAGTTCTTTGTTTCCTGTGGGGTCCCCTGCCCCAAGTCTAAAATCTAAATTTTGTTATTGCCTGAGGAGTGCAGAAACGCAGGCAGGAACTACAAATTTTTGAAGAAGGAGAAACCTTAAAAGAAACCTTGGAATGATATTTATTTTGGCATCTGATGAAAGGCTGTGCAGGTTCCAGAAGGCTGGCTTCAGTTATGTTTAATACCAGAGGGAGGGAAAAAGTAACCCACACATTCAGGTGGTCTCTAGGTTTACCTTCCTCTGCCTGGACATCTCCTTCCTCACCTGTTGATGTGATCAGGATAATATGAGGAGGGACAGTTGCACAGAGGGGTTCCTTGGAGTCAAGATTCAGAGTCAAGGTTGAAGAGAGCTGGAAAGTTGCCTTAGTCGTTGTTGAATTTGATAATTTGTTCTCAATCCTAAAGAGGCTGAAATACTAAAAGTGTCTTGGTGCTGTCATTGGATCCATATGGGGACAAGGATGTGTTAATTGTTGGTGCAAGGTCATGGTCCAGCTCTGACTGGAACTCTGGGAACTCTGACTCCTAATGCAGGCAAATTGTGCCACACTTTCACCCCAGGCTCTACCTGTACTCAGCATTTGTTATTTAAATACATAAATGTGGGAATGAGGTACTTGCTAATATAAGAATTGCATTTTAAAACTTGGCTGTTGGCAGTATAATTTCTATGTAAATAGACTGATATGTTTCAAAACACTCAGCAATTAGGAGACACTTGAGGATGTTGAGGGAAGAAAGAAAAATAAGAGCCTGTTTCCAGGTTGAAATGCAAAAAAAAAGAGGTGAAGGAGTTTTGAGGGAAGAATAAACCATTCAGATAGGATCAGTGATAATTTTAGGTTTAAATCTGTAGAAAATGTACTGAGAGAAAAGATTGCCTTGGAAAAAATAAAGACTGCATTGATAATGAGGGTGCATAAAAATCAATTAAATTAAGCATTGTGTTATAAAGTCAGAGCTGTTTATAATCAGAAACAGCATCAAAGCTTAAAAATTTATTTCTTTCAGGCAGTTCCTAGGTCTAGACTCAGCTGTTAAAAGAAAACAAATGAAGTAGAAAAAGTTAAAGTGTAGTTAGAATGTAGCTGAAGAATGCAAAGTAGTTCTGAAAAGCAGGGTGTTGGTGTGGTTGCCATATGGATTCCATGGCCCATGGAATTAAGGCATTCTCTGCCTTGGAGAGCTGAAACACAGAGGTCTTGACTCTCAAAATGTCTGGAACACTCACATTCCCATTAAATTTTGGGGGTGGACAGATCATTATTTGTTTTGGAGTCTATAGAAACTTCAGTCAGGACCACAGACTAATAAGAGCTGTTGTATGAAAGTGCAAAGGAGTTGGGCTCGATCCCAAAAACCTGCTGTTGTTCAGGAGACTGTAACAGAGCCTGTCTGAAACGAGCAGCATGGAGAGAGCTGCACTGAATGGTACCAGAGAGGAGACTTTACTGGTGACTGCCAGGGCTTCCTTTGTCCTGCCTGGGTGCCATTTACTGCATTCCTGCTTTCTGCTGGGGCTGAGAAGTGCCTTGTGCACTGATGTAGGAAAATTTACATAATCCTTGTTTTATTCATGTGTGGACCATGTGACAAGTGCCATTTAAAGGTATATGCTGAGAGGTTTGCAGTGAGGATAGAAAGTCGGTTAATAGATTTATTTTGAGGTACATTTTGACTTCTTAGAGACATCTGAACACAAAATAAATGCTTGCAAATGGACTTCCTGTTGTGTTTCTGTGGTGCATTACTGGTAGCTGTTTTTACACTTCATGGTTTATCTGTGGGTGTGGTCCATGGCTGTTGGACAGGTTGTGATCACATGGAACAGAGCTGTGCCACCCTACCTGTGAGCAGCTTGCAGTGGAACAGTGAATGTGACACCTGCAGTCCCCTGTGGTCTGCCCATAATGCACAAATAGTGCAAGACTATCAGAGGATGTGTACTCTAAGGGTTCTCATGCTCCCAGCTCTGGATTTCTGTGCATTTTCACGTTTCTCCCTTGACCTTTCAGCTTCATGAGCCTTTGCCCACGCAGACGTGCCTAGAATTTATCAGTCTCTCTCAGTTTCTTGCACTCTTCTTGTTATTCCCTCTTAAAGAGTTGGAGTTTCTTGGTTTTCATCAGGGAATAAAGCATCTCTTCTACAGTGCAGTCACAATTTCAAAACCATCATGGTTCATTTGGAAGGAGTGGTGATGAAGGAAAAAGATGAGTAGCTTCTTTCCAGATCTGCTGGATGAAGTAAAGGACAGGTAATTTGCAGCAATACCTGTCCTATACATGATTAGCTTCTCTCTATTGCAATATCCTTCAGCCCCTGTTGTATGGAAATCTGTAATTTTAAACAAATTGTGAAAAGATGAACATCAATACTTTAGTCTATTTTTTTTAAAAAGAAACTACTTAGTCCTTTAAAATCCGTGACATTAGGGTTTATCTCATTTCCCAAGATTTCCAAATGTGTAGGCTTATATGTAGGAGCATAGGATTTCAGTGAGATTAAATTTGTTATAGTGCTCATGTCTGTTTTATCAAAAGAGTGTGGCATGAAATTTTATAAAGGCTACAGTTTTAAAAATTTTTTTTCATTTATTTTAGCCTCATAATAGAATAGGGGTTTTAACTTGGAATTTTTCAAAACAGAGTGTTGCTGAAACACTTGAGATGTAAGTGCATAAAACCTAAGATACCTTACACTCTTTTTTAAAACGTCAACTCAAGGTACTATTTACAAAGGAATACATGCTAATCTGAATGATAAGGTGCTGAGAAACTTTGGAAAATCTGCTCAGGCAGTGTTAAAATGTCTCGAGTTCTGAGTTCTGTAGTAGCTGCAATGTTCACTTTAGAGATGTCATAATTGAGACATTCACAGGGAGAAATAGCAGCAATTGGAATCCCCTGGTTTTGGTATTTCAGGCAATAAGGGGGGTATTACAGATGCAAATTAGTTCTGTAGTTAAACAGGGCATCCTGCAGCTCCTCAGTGAGGTCTGTCTGGTGCTGTTAAGGGATTGCTCTTGCTTTTCTGCACAAACACTGAATTTGATTTGTTTTGCTTCCTATAAGAAGACAGTGTCATGATAAAAATGCTCCTTGGAGATCTGTGTGTTCCTCAGCATTATGTGAAATATCTGGAGTATTTGCAAGGTGTTGGTTCCCAGTCAGTGAAACTGCTGGGAGCCCTGGTCAGCTCTGACAGAACTCTTCAGAGCTCACTCCATTCTCGTTTATTTAAGGAATAAGGATAAGAGTCAGGTTAATTTAAAATTCCTGCTGTTAATGTTCATAATGGAAAAATAAATCCATATTCTGAATAATTTTCAGCCCAAACAAAAGAGATAAAGTGTGTAAGATTGGGGCAGCTTCATACAGTGAGCATGGAGTTATTAAATATTGAAGAAAGTTAAATTAAATTATAGAAGGATTAAATATTGGGCATCTCAAGCTTTAATGTCTGTTTAAATGAGAATGAAGCTGTTTATGAGCAATTCATGTTGAATTGGAGATCATCATGGATAAGCAAGATAAGTTAAATGCTTTTTGAGTACAAGTAAATAAACACCTTGTTTGTGACTTCTTTGTGCCCTTGAGACATCAGTGAAAACGTTTTTATACCATTGGATACTTTCCCCAAGGTTTTAACCCTTTAACTTTCATTTCTGAGGATGTGATCAATAAGGGCTGTTAAAGTTCCCATGGAAAGCTGTGGGACAGACTCATCCCCTAATTCCAGTTTTGTTCCTTACATATGAGACATGTGCAGCTTCCTGCTCTTAATGCTGAAGCATGGAAACTTGAGAGCTCAGAATTCAGGTTTGCATTCTCTGAAGTCTGTTTGTTATAACAGCTGTCAGTAGATAAATTTGTAAGGACATGTTGATGAAGGAGTTGAAATGTCTTTTGTGTTAATTAAAATAACTTTTAAGCTTACAGGCACTTCAAGACCAGGGACCACAACTACGTGGTCCACTCCCTAAAAGATGGCAGTGAGATAGGGTGTAAAGGCTAATTCCTGTCTGCATATGAAAATCAAAAAGTGTTCTTCAGAAATAAGGGTCAGAAGTAAAAAAAGCTGCTGAAAGTTTTACATCCCAATATTCTAAGTGGAGTTCTACAAAATTTGCAGCTAGATTGTTTTTTTCCTGAGCAGCACAGGTTTGGGTTGGCCAAAGCATTAATGAAGTTCCTGTTAAATACTTGATGTTAATTTGGTCAGTGCTAAGAAGTTTCTGTCCCCCACTCACAAAAAACCCCAAACAAACAGATTTACAAGAGAATTAAGCATATTTATAGCTGCATAAACATCTCAACATGTCAGAGTAAGTACAGAGTGTGTTATTTTACTTTAGAAATAGCCAGCAGTGGAGTAATTACTGATATTATCACGCCTATTAGGCAAGGCACTTGGTGCTTTTGGTCAAATTAGTCTGTAATACAAATTAGCTACTGAAAAAAGAGTCTTCCTTTTCAAATGTTCCCCCTTTTTAAAGATAAGAACAGATTTTGTTGATGGGAACTTTCATGATTGAAAGGCCTTCTCTCAGGGGCCAGAACACGTGTTTATGGCAGAAAAGTTGATGCAGTGTTTGGTGCAGAGTGGGTTTTGCTGTGCAGCACAATCAAAGGAGTGCCAAGGCATCCACAGCAGCTCCACTGGGTAATTTAATGTTGCTGAGATGCACTGCCCGTAATGTATTGCTCAGTTAAAATGTTCTCCAAAGAGTTCACATCTCATAATCACACATCATAAATCATAGAAATTCTGCTTTAACTGATCTTAGTGTCAAAACTCCCATTGCCTTAATTGGGGCAGGAGTTTCACATGATTATTTTATGTAAAAGCATATAAAGCATTATGGTTTAAAGTTGTCTATCTAAAAATAAAGCCAGAACATAACAACTGGAATTTCAGTAATTCAGGCAGTGGCATGACAGGGAGAACAAAGTGTGTGGGAGAGAATAAATTTCTTCTCTTTGTCTTTGGCAAAGCATATAAAATGTGTTTTATATCTGAACGTTTCTGGAAAGTTTTCAGGGTTTTTGTAGGTAGGGAAATAGTTCCTCCTGATACAGCTACTCAGTGGTGTTTTTCTTCATCCTAATGCTGAGAAAGATTTAATCCTGTAAAATGCAAACATTTATTTACTTCTCCTACTTCACAGCCATTTTCAGTTACCACTTTTTTCTTAGTTTCTTTTTCATCAAAAATGCATTTATCCATGTCCTTGTTTTCTCTGCCTTCCAGAGGAAGTCTTAAATTCTTTCTCAAGCTCCAATCCCAATTTCTTTAGTGACCTAAGCCCCCAAATCTGCCTGTCTTCTGAACATTTTTGTTCCTAGCTGCTGCTTTATGAGATTTGGGATTTTGCTGCTGTCTTTGGTTTCTATTCCTGGCTCATTCTGGAAATCCAGGATTCAATCTCAAGACATACCTTGGGGGAATTAAGGTCTCCTCTGTTCTAAAGCTACACATGCACAATCTCTGAGATACTTCACTTACCAGAAACTGGAACTAGTGGAGACTCCAGTGAATTTCTGTTAAGGATATGAGATTTCAAAACTTCTCACTTGGAAGGCCTTTGACACCTACACAGGATTCCAGCAGGCTGAGCTGAAGGTCACTGGAGATAGCAGATGAAAAGAGGTGGTAAGAAAGCTTAAATTTTTAAGCTAGAGATGAGAGAACATACTATCAACACAATTAAATGGAAAATAAATCCATTGTGCTATTTAGAGGAGACAAAGAAAGAAAACATTTGGATTCATAAAGCAATTCTTAACCATTATAATTTGCTACCTGAGGTTTTAGCTGCCTGAAGTTTAGAAATGGTCATTTAAATCGACTGACAATATTGAATCTGCCCTGGTGCCAGGAATGAAACCTTCTAATAGTCACTTTTTTCCTTTTACAATTCTTTTATAATGTCTTATTTTTGGATCAGTGACATTTTCTTAACTGATTTCAGTCAGAAACCATTTTGAAAATGACACTGTATTTTCAAACAAGTGTTGGTCTCAGCTTAGAGAAAAGATGGCTTTGCTCATAAGATGATGGCCTCATACACTTTGTCCTTACTGTCCTCCTGTTATTGTAATGCTCCTGCACTGACAAATCCCAGCTGGGTGGCTCCCAGGCTTTAAGACGTGGAGGATTTAATGCCCAGCCTGTGGGGAATGCTGGGCATGTGGTGCAGTGCTGAGCACACGGGATGAGGTCAGCACGCTGTGGGCGTTGTGAGCATCACCTGGGCCTTTGTGCATCCCGATCCACTTTGTTCCACCTGGGGCTGTCCCCTGCCCCTCTGAGGACAGCAGTCCTGGGCACCAGGCTGCTCCCCCTGCAGGGAGCACACAGGGACCCCTCCCTGCATGCCAAGGCTGTGGCCACATCCTTGCGTGGGACACGTCAGGAAAATGCCCTGTGACACAAACCTCAGGGCACTGACCTCGAGCTGTAATAGAGGAAGATCAAGTGCCTTATCGTAGGTGATATAAATTATTTATAGTGTGGGTTGCTGTGAATGACTGTAGCCCTGGAAAGGGGTTTTAACCCTTTAAGTGCAGCAGAAATAAAATGCACAGATACATGGTCGTCCTTCATGACAGGAAGAAAGAGACAAGTTTATTCAGAAACACACTTGGTTTTATAGCAGGACTGCAACTCCCAGAGTAGAGAAAAGGTGATTGGTTCAGAGAGAAGACACCCCATTGCCAGGGCCTGGGCACACACCACAACAGGTGTTCTATCTTGTTATTAATTCCTTTTTATTGTGACCAAATTATCACCCTGGGAGAAATTCTCCCTGGCCTTGAGCTGGACCAGCTCATCAGCTGGGAACAGAGCTGAGAAGCTCCAGCCTGGAATATTTTTCAGGCTGTAACTTTCTTACTTTCTCAATATATGTCCCACAAATGACTAATAAATTATAGGAAGGGAGGCACGTTTAAAAAAGACAAACAACCCACAGCATGGGTATCTTTATGTCCTCACTAAATATATTTGAATTCATGCAAGCCTTGTACTGATTCTAGCTTCCACCCAGCTAGAAAAATGCAAGGAAAAGCGAGACAATAAATGCTTCCAGAGAAGATCTTTTGTGAGAAAGACAAAACCTTTTTCTTTTTTTTCTACTTTTGGAGTTAATATCAGCGTGCTACAACTTAATATGCATTAAGAGGGAAAAGACTTTTTTGTATAAATCTTACTGCTGATTATCCAGCGTTTTTTGCTCATTTGAGCTTAACTGGCTGTGTAGTGCTCTGCTTTTTTAGTTCCTGAAACTTCACATACAAATCTGTGTATAGATCTCTTCCATCATCTTTAGCAAATGCAAACCAAAGAGAAGGAGTTTGCTTTAACTTGATTTTATAGAATACTTTGAATTTGTAAGCATTGTTGAGAAGCACTGAAATATTTTTTAACCATTCCTGCCTTTTCCATTTTAAAGATAAAATGAAAAAATCCCATCTTATTTAAAACTTTAAAGAATTCCCAAAAGGATGCGTATTAATATTTAAAATATCCTAATAAGCACTGTATATAATCAAAATTATGGAATTTTTCAATAATGGGAATTTTGTTTTTCTTTTCTAGTTTATAAACATAGAGTTTCATGTAGCCTGCAATGGACAGCATGGTAAAACCTTTTTGTTGTGGTGGTTAAATAAATGCAGTGTGGTATTACTATGTTTTTGGAAACCTAAAATCTGACTCACATATCCTGAAGCAGAATCAGTAGCTCAAATAAGACAGGACAAAACACTTTTGAATTCTATTATTTTGAAGACACTGCATAGAGATAGGAAAATATCAGAGATTTGAGAGCTATGTTAATCTGTGCATAAACACTGACTTGAACCAGTCTAATATTTTGTAGTTGTCCTTTTGTCTCAGAGTAAGCAACTTCAAGTATTCATTGATCATGTTAAATCTGAAGGTTTTTCCTTTAGAATCTGTTATTTTATGGAAGCCTGTAGAATGGTTGCTTCAGTTAGTTCTAAGGTAACATTTTTCCAGCCTTTAGCAGGGAGAAGATAAACAATCCCCCCAGCCAGAACACCAGCTACTCATCTCAGCATTAGAGATTTCTTATTTTAAAGCAAGTATCCGAAACAGTGTAAAAGGATCAATAATTTCGTGATATGAAAATATTTGAAGAGAGATGATCTGGTGCAAAAGAATTGCTTTGCACTCCCGAAGAGCATGGATATTTTCCATTATTTGTGAAATTTCCACACCACTGGCCACACGAAGCTTATACAGCCATAGTTTTTACATTTGGGGATGTATTTTCAAGATTCATCTCCAAGATAAGAGCTTGCAAATCATTTGATATTTTATTTCGCTTTTGCTTTATTGTTCTTTTCCCAATACCAGTCTCTAAGTTCTAAACTGTAGCATTTGTTTGTAATGTACTTTTCTTCCCCCCAATATAATTTAAGGTGTGGTGTTGATGCCACTGATTTGACTGCTGTTATTGCTCATGGACACCAACTGGAGAAAGCTAAGGCACTCACTGGATCCTGAGAATTCCTTAAGTAAAAGTCCCATCAAAAGCATTCTCTAGGAATCAGTAAGAGGAAAGTTGAGGTGTGGGTTTTTTTTGTTTGTTTCCTTGTTTGGGCTTTTTGTTTGATTGATTTTTTTTAAGAGCTCAGACCCTTAACAGAATCAGGAGGAATGAAAAGCATTTGGTGCTTGAAATTTGAGTTGCATTTCATGTGAGCTCCTGTTTACTGTTTCATTATGGCTGAATTGCCTCTGCCTGCAGTCAAGGGATGCCCTTTGGCTCAATGTCCCTCAGAGCCTGGGAGTCACACCTGAGTGCCACTGGAGCACATTTGTGTGTCTGCATGTTTCAGGCAGTTCACCTATTCTAATAACAAATGCAGAATACTTCAACTGCCCGGCAAACCAGAATCCCAAATGCCATAAAAAGCTCTGAAATTGCATCCATCACTTCTCATTTTTCAACATCGACAAGATTTTGGCCTTCATCTATTACATAAACTCACCAATTTCTCCTCTGGCTGTACAGTCATTACAAGATAAAGAGATTTGAGATCCCTGTTTTCCATTTCACCTTTTCCTGACACATCCCCAGTTTAATCTTCCTGTTGCTTAGTTATTGCAAAAATGGGCAAAACCAACTACTGTGAAGATAAGTATGCTTTCTTCTGAAAGAAGATCTATTGCAACATAGAAATGAACTCAAAGCTCCCAGATTAGTGCTGGAATATAAAATAATTCAGCTTTAGAAGGATCAGTCTTCCCACATCCACAGTTTCCTAACGGTCGAACAAAGAAGCAAGAAAGGAAAAGGATGAACTTCAATTTGTTATAAATGTATTTGTATGCTTTTACCAGACAGCCAGTGAAGAAAATAATTTGTTAAATGCTCACGTTTACCTGTGGCAGAGCCCCCTCCATTGTCTTGTCGGGTTTTGCTTCTTTCTTCACAAATGGAGGAAGTTGAATCTCATTGATGTCAGGGGGTTTTACAGATGACAAGGCATGAAAGAGTTTAGGGTTATAGCTGTGGATTTTGTTTGGTTTTGTAATTTATTTATTTATTTTTTTAAAATTTGGTTTCAATTTAACTGTCAACTCTCCATTTTTGAAGTTATTTCTGTTAACTCACCAGGTATTTTCCTCAGAACTGGGTACACACAGCTAAATAATAGGTATAGAAATTACCTTGCATCTGAGTTTGCTGCAAATGGGGTAGATGTTCCTTGGTGCAGTGCTCCCTCTTGCCTGGGGGAGTACATTCCTCAAACTGAAATGCATTTAGCAGTCACCATTCTATTCCTTATGTAGGAGTTCCAGTGACATAACATTCAGATTGTGCCTTCAGGAAGAAACCTCAATTTATAAGCAGAGCAAAGCTAAGCCTCTTGCATTTCTCCCTTCCTTTTTATTTTGTGTCTTCATCCTTTCCAGTCCATAGGAGATGGATGGTCAGAGGGGTGTAAATGGAGAGGGTTCAGCAATAAGACAATCTGCTGATAGGGTGTAGCCTCTCCTTAAAGTGGTTTTTTCTTTGTGACCTTTCTGTGTGCTTCAAGACCCGATATCCAAATGTTCAACAGCTGGATTTGAATGACAGGTTTTTCTAGAAAAACTCCAGATCCCCTGGTTAAACTGTAAAGAAGTGCAGAGTTTATCAGTTATTAAAATGTAAGATGTTTGTTTTCTCTACAATGCTCAGAACACAGAAGTAATTGTAGGTATTGTTCCAAAAATACAAAGAGAGAAGGTGACCAAGAGTCAAGTGTTCTCACCCACCATTCTCCTTTGCGTCTTTTCAAGTTGGGTTCCTCTGGATGCTCTTTCTCTTGCATCAGGGCTTTGCAACTGAAAGTAATTCCTTCAAAAGTGTCTGAACCTAATTAGGCTGACAGTTGAGAGCACATTAAACATATTTTGAAAATTGCCTTTTTATTTTAGTGTCTTAATTGGAGGGATGTCTGCAAGTGTTGGCTTTCTCGTCAGTGCAGTACAAGGTGGATGTAATTTTTCTTTTATATTTGAATGTTTACTGTGGGGATTTTGTTTGTGGCTTTTGAGTAATGCCATTAATATTGGAAGTATGTTAAATACTTTCTCTTTATAGATAAAATGAGCTGAATGGATATGAAATACAAACCCAATTAATTAGGCATGGTTTTTTCTTCTCTAGTGAACAAACACAAACCCTGGATTGAGACGTCGTACCATGGAATCATAACTGAAAACAACGACACTGTGATTTTGGACCCTCCCCTGGTTGCTTTGGATAAAGATGCACCTGTTCCCTTTGCAGGTAGGAATGTACATGAGCAGCAGCCTTTGAGCCTGTGGACTGCATTTTGTATTTGTTGGCATTTGTAAGGAAGGAATTTCCAGTGTGGTTTGAAGGAAGTGTAAAGGTTGTGTCTGAGTACTCAGGACCTGACTGTTGGCCCACAGATCCTGAAATGAAGTGTTTCCTACACTGGATTTGTTGTGAGGCAGAACAGAATAAAGAGAATAATCCAGCAGGCACCCACTATCAATATATTTTTAATGAAAACATAATAATTATACAATTACACTTGGATTTGCTTTTATAGAAATGAATCATTGCAATTGCCTAAAGTTATAATACATAATTAATTTTGTTCAGCAGTAACAGCTTTCCCCTGCTTTCTCTCTTTCCGTTCTGCTCCCTGGCTATGGACAAAATGTGTTACAAATCTTTAAAGTTGCACAAATCATATCTTACTGTGTAAGTACTTTATAACTGTCAAGAGTGGGACACAGAATTGAATGGAGGCTTTGAACATTTTTGCTCAGGTTGCTGTATGATAGATGTATGTCATATACAAGTTTGCATTTGTATTAGGTCTGTTTTACCTGACACCTTTTCTGTCCTGAGTCCCTTAAGCAGAATATGGGACTTCTGCATGTCGAGCAGCTTACTCTTAAATTCCCTCTTTCATTAAAAATACTTTTTGAAGAAAAGGGAGAATAGTAAATCTTGATAGCTGCTCTGAAGATCCTAAGATGGTGCAGTGGTTGGTGCAGTCTTTTTATGGTATTGCCTAAGAATCTTCACCTTTTCTAAGGAAAGGAGCTGGTAAAGGTGAGTGTCCTGTTCTCAGGGAGTTCTCATGTTCAGGAAGCAGAAGTCAAGTGCTTGTCCCAAACAGCACTTTAGAGCATCCTGAAAGAATTTGTCTCAGTTACTTTTCCCAAAAGCTTACACTGGCATCAGCTCCTACCCTGCCAAGCCGGGGCTCCCAAATGGTTTTTATATATTGACCCCCATTTTAATATCAAGATTTGTTTGTCACTCATGGTGCCCAGTGATTCTTGGCTGCATGAAGATCGGTTCCTCATGAAAATATGCCCTTGTAATTTTTTTTCCTTTTTCAATGTTTCTATCACTGTGGGTGTTCCATCTTAGATTTGGTTCTTTTGCTTGCATTCCCTTAGGATCCTTCCAGGGATGTTCATCACGTGCTGTTGTCACTGACACTGCAGTCTCTGCTGACTGGGAATTTGTTAGCCTAATTATTTTCTTCAGCTTTTACATTGAGAGAATCAACACGTTTTCCATTAAATAGTGATTTACTTTTCATGTAGAAAATCATTCTTTGAAATACTGAACTGACACAGACAGACTGGCTTTTGTGATAAAGGTTATGTTAGACAGTCGTTTTAATTTAGCTTCTCCATTTATTGATTGGAAATATTTGTACTGTGAGAAGTATCTACTTCTTACAAGGGTAAATTATTTCTGTGTATTCCCTGATATTAATAGTTCAATTCCTGATAATATTTGGCCTCATGATCTGCAGTCCAGGCATAATATTATAGCACTAATTGAATCCTTCATTCCCTTGAAGGGCCTGCATTCCCTATGTTTTTGGAAAAAACCTCTATACACTTTTTAAAAAAACTCCTATGTTTTAAAATTTTTGGAGGAACTTACTATTTCTGTTGTATTTTTTGCTTTAATATCATGTACTTTTATTTGGTTTCATGATATCATTAATTTATTAAAGGTTTTCATGGAAAATTCAATGTGCATCATATATTTAGTAGGAGAAAACTGAAACAGATAAAAGTACAACATTAACAATATGCAGTAGCTGTACATTTAATAGTGTGGTAATGTGGGATATCTTTTATGGCCGTATTTTGTTTAAATGTGGAAATTCTGATTGTATAATATATCAGTCTTCAGTTGTAACAGAGAATCAGAGTTCCAACAGTTCCTTTATCATCAGCCTGTTAATATTTTCAGTATTTTGTGCAACTATTGGAGAAGAAAAGAACTCTACTACTTGGAAAGTTCTCCATGTTTGGTCGTTTGGTCATTTTTAAAATGGACCTAGATTCAAGAATATTTCAGGGCAGATTCTGATCTGTGCTGAAATGTCTGCTGAGATCTCCTTGAGCAAACTGTAGTAAGATTAAATTTCTGTGATTTCTTCCTCTGCAACAACCCCTGCAATAGTTTACAGGCAAATTGTTTGTTCTTCCATCAAGATTTGTGTTACTTCAGAGAATTTTTTTTTTTATTTTCAGTAGAACTAGTGTGCATTAAAAACACATACACAAAACCTACTGACAAAAGAGCCCCTCCAACAAACCAAAACAAAACCCAAAGCCCAAAGCAAACGAAGAAGACACATGTGGCAGATGGGCAGGAGGTCTGCAGGACCAGAACTGAAGCAGGGCACAGGCACAGTGCCAGCTCCACTCCAGGCTGATGTACAGGGCACACCTGTGCCCAGGTGTTCTGCCAGCTGGGAAATCTTCCTGCTGTTCTTAATGCCTTCCCTTTGAAGTGCCTGTCTTCCATCAGTGACAGGGTTAGGGAAATTCCAGGATTTATCACTGTGACAGGTCATGGTCACATGGTATTTATTTAATACATTTATCTACTAACTTACTTATTCCATATTTATATGTTGCTAGTGGGGGTGTAGTTCCTTTGGACACGTGCTTAACTTAGTCCTTGTGTTTGCACCTTACCCTTTGCTGCTTGCCCTGGTGCACAGGTAGTTCATGCATTTCGTATTTTTCACCAGGTAACTGCTTTGTTACTAAGCAGAACTAAGCTGTTAAGAGGCATTTGCTATTCAGTGATTCTTGTCTGCCCTTAGTGCTTTGATACATTTTGTGTACCCATTCCCATGATCTCATTTTTTTTTAGTTTAAATGTGGCACAGGCCTACTCCAAGCTGCAGACAGTGTTTTGGTTTTCACTTATGGAAACTTTAACGTTTTTCCTAATACCTCTGCCTTTTTTCATCCCCATGGCTACTAAGGCAAGTTGTCAACCCCTTCTAGGAGTGCACACATTATGGTGCACATCAAACCTGAGTGGTCACAGGAGAAAATTTATATAATCTGCACTTTTTTTTTGCCTCTATCTAATGTTTGGCCTCAAGGGTGATGACTGGAGAAAAAGTCTTCTGTGCAGTTGCCTTCCCAACAGGTCTGTATTTCCAGGAAGAACTAAAGAGAGACTAACAGGACTAAATGTGCCTGTGAAAATGCTGGCTGTCAAATGTGATCAACATTTTTCATAACTGGAGCATGAAGACTTTCACAAGATTGCAATGAATGGCTTTTGGTGTCTCTTTATCTAATGAATTTATTGTGAATAATTGAAGTATACGTAAAGTCCTGGTTCTTAAAATTATCGTGTTATAAGCATACCTCATTCTCTCTTTTTATGCAATTGTATTTTTTGTCTCCTTGTTTTGAAGGAAAGCTTGACAATACCAGTATAACCTTGTAAGTGTGAGAAGGTTCAGGATCAGCAGTTTTCCATATTTCAGTTTTTCAGGTGCTGTCCCAAAAAGGAGTTTCACAGACTGGTGTTGAAATGCAACAGACCTTTAAAATAACTAAACTCACCATGGCATCCTGGAGCCTTTTACAGGGTATCAGAGACATTCCCTGACCCTCCTTTCCTCCCCTTAGCCAAAAAATACCCCCAAAAATAAACCCCTACAAAACCCACTTTGTATAGCTGCAAAGTGGACTTAGGTGATTTAAGGACATCCATAGGAGCAATCTCTATTTTAAAAGATCTGATAAAATGTACCCAAAAGAAGGAATGTAAGTTTTATTCAGTTTACACCGATTGGCACAGCCATGCAAACAGTCAGCTCCCTTTGTGGTGGGGAGGCTGGTAACCACTTCCAGGATTTGACTCTCAGGTTTAGGGGTAGTTTGGCTAGAAACAAGGTGGGATCTACTCAATCAATTTGTCAGGATTTTGTCCCTCACCAAATGCTGTGAAATTGTGGAAGGATTTTGGAAGAGACATCTATCTGCATTCCAATAACAGCAACTATGTTTCATCAGCAATGCTGTGCAAAAATAGATCTGAAAGGAACTTCAGGATGTCATCAGTCCCTGCTCCTGCCCAAGGCAGGACCCTTGTCATTCCTGAGAAATTATTTTCTTACCTAACTGTACAGATCTGTAGTGGCAGGGATGCAACAGCTTCCCTGGGCAGTCTGTTGCACACTTCACCATGTTCCTGGTTTTTCATGAAGCTTGGTCTGAACTTTCTGTACAGTGCTTTTAGCCCATTAGTATTAGTCCTATTCCACAAGGCAGGGCAGATTATTCCCACTTTTATCTTTCTGCCTCAAAGCACTGCAAGCATCCTAAACAGCCTAGTGTGGAGGGGGTTTCTGCTGTTTGTGGTGTTCTCTGAAGCAGAAAAACAGGAGGTGATGTTCAAGGCAGCGAGGTGATGGATGTCCCTTGTCACCCTGGAAGAGAAGAGCCAAACTTGTCACTGTGCCCCCACTTCTGGGCTGATAAAGTCACATTTGAGTGCCTTGTGTCCCAGCGAGGCTGAGCTGGGTGATTGTACCAGGGTGTACCACTACATCTTTAGCTACTTTTATGCTCTTGATAAATTATAGAGAGCCTTTCTTAGCAAGGTCAGAGGTCTGGCTCCCCCCAGACAAGTAATCTGTGTCTCAGAAGCAGTTCCAGTTCATGCCTCCTGGGCAGATGGAGTCCCAGTCTCTGACTGTATTTTGGCTGTGCTGAAAGCACTGTAAATAATAAAGAGACAATAAAACCAGCCAGGAAGGATGCCTGAATATTCACTAAACTACAAGCTGCAACCACAAACTCTCCAAATCTGCTTTTTTTATTTTAGCAGTTCAGAGGAGTGTGCACCACAACAAATCCAGCACTTGTCAGCCCACTTACACCCTGGGCTGAACACAAAATCCCATTTCTCTGCTTCAGACTGTGAAGCTGTCCAGCCTCCTTGTTTGTTTGTTTGTATTGATAAGCAATGGCATTAATAACAGCAACTATTCTTTTGGTTCAACATTAAAAGTACAGAAGTTATTTTAAAATTGTCATTCTGAATATTATCATTTTTACTCACTGTCAGCGAGACTTAGAACACAAGTCAGTTTAGGATGCCCAGAATTCATTGGTGTTAAATAGTTCTCTGTGAAAATGAAGCATGATCAAAAAATATGAAGTGCAGGCAAAGCCATGGAGTGTTGCAGTTGTTTATAATATTTTTTAAAATTATTTTTAATTTCTAGCTTTGAAGCTTACATTTATTACTGTCGTTTAATTAGTTAAGACTTTAGCCTTCAAAGGCAAAAAAATGGATCTCTTCATGGTGATCCTGTTCTAAGGTAAAATAAAAGATTGGTAACAGCACAATTAATTTTGGGGATGCTGTTCTTGACTTAAGGGATGCTGCTCATCATCCAGTAAAGAGTGATAAACATGCTCAGGTTTCAGATTTAGACTGCACCAAAAAATCAATGCCTCTCTCAGTGACCTCTGTTAGTCCCTGAAGCTCGGAGATGAGGGGTTTGAGGGCTTTGGGGTTTGGCTATTTTCTGTGATTGCCCTTCTTAGTCACTTTTACAGCTGTGAAATAATAGTAGGTGACATCAGTGTGTCCAAAGAAGACTAAAGGGTCAAGGATTCAGGCTGTTCTGATGGAGCTTTTAGTGGCTGCTGAAGGGTCCTCATGGCAGGAGGAAGGGCTAAGGAGAAAATGAGAGGGACCTGCAGGGGACTGAATGCAAGTTCCACCTGACAGATAAAACCAATAATGAATGGGAACTTTGAGGTACTTCATTATACCTAAATATGTTAAATTACTTGAAGCTAGAAAGAAGCAAGGAAAATAACCAACTAATTCCAATCTGATGATATCCCCTTAGACTTTTATAACTACTTACAGAAAATAGTGATTTGTGATTGTCCACATTTGAAATGCTTTTGAGTGGTTTTCTTTATGTACAACACTTGATCTTTAGAAAAATGGGCAGGATATTACAGTGGATTTCAACCCTACACAATAGGACAGGGACAGGATGTGGCATTTTATAATCCTGAAGTGTACTAAATAACCATTTAAGTAAAAAATTGATTAGTTGAAACAGATTGTCACTGAAGGTACTAGGAAAATAGTGAGAGTTGTTAAACTTTTGGACTATTCACAACACAAGAGAGAAACCTGAGTGGGGAGTACTGGAATTGCTAAGCCTATAGGTCCAAAAATTTGTTGCTGCTGTTATGCTGTGAGGATGGATGTAGATTTTGTGTCCCACTCCTTTGAAACTAATGAAGCCTTTCTGTATGAGAGCCATTGCTTATAATTAAGAAATACACTGTGAACAATGGGCCTGATTCTGCAGCTGAAGTATGAAGTCATTTATTTCAATGAACTATAGCCATTACCTTTTTATTTTCAACAAAATATTTCAAAAGCTACAGGAAGTATTTATTTTGTTGAGGTACTATTTTAGCAATTTTTTTTTCTGCAAAGAAACATTTTAGTGTGGATTAAGACTGTAACTTGCTTTTACAATGTGATTTTTGCTATGTAGTTAAGAGTAGTTTCTATACTTTTTAGACATTCTCTAAAATCAGAGATGATTCCTCAATGACTCAAATTCTGAAAGTCACAGGAAGGACAGCATAGGAAACTCGTCAGTTTGGGGGTAAAAAGGATGAGGAATAGTTCTCTTGTGGTTGGAGTGATACGGGAACGGTTACCTGAGCTCTGAACAGGCTCATGTATTAAAGTAAGTGTGAGCAGCTGAAAAATGTAGAACTGCTCTAGTTATCCCTCATCATTAAGATTGCAGTGGAAATCATAAGTGCTTAGGTTTTTGCAATTTCAGGTAGAAATGGACATTTTCTAACATGTATTGATATAAATGAAATGATTTAAAAAATTATGCTAGCAAGCATAACTCCAAGCCATGCAGATTTACAGTGGACCAGTTGAAGCAAACAAGAATGATACCCTGGGACATTTTCTCTTCTTGTGTAGTTTGATACACTTCATTATTTGAATTTGAATTACTCAAGTAGTAGCTGAGCTGCTCACTTCTGTTCTCCAGTGCGTGTGAACCCGAGAATTCAAAATTTGTACCCTCTTTACTTCCATTGCTGCAATAACAGGAGGGACCCTCAGAGGGAGGGCTGAAGGAGCAGTGTGTGGACTCCAAGGAAGGAACAAACTGAGTCAAATAATGCAAATTCTACTCTAATTTTCTTCACACTTTCATTGCGTCTGTGGTCCACCCATTAATTCAATTACCTCTCTCTTCTTTACATAAATACTTCCTTTTATGTGTGGATTCCTGTGTCGTCATGTTCCTGGGTGAATGATGACGAAAATCAAAAAGGACTGCTTGCAAAAGCATGCAGCATTCTTTATACAGACTTAGGAAAACAATTTATAATACCAGGAAGTGTTAGCAGTGCAACAAGTGGAATTGGAATATTTTCCACCTAAAAGTTTACAGCAACAAAATTGGTGCTGCAGGATTCCAGCTTGCTTTAAAAATAAAATCAAAAGGCTTTAAAATGTGTTCCTCAGATGGGAACTACGTGAGTTAGTGTAAAGCAGCAGGGACATGTCACTTGTAATGATGTCTAAATCTTAAAAACATTTAAAAATAACAGCCTGAATAGGTAATTATTTATTCTTTAGAGCTCCTTATGCCTATTGGCCAATAATTCTCCTGTGGACAGAATAGATAAGAACCCCCACTTTTCTTTAAACCTTCTTCTTTCCACTCAACTGAAAATAATTTATTTTTCTGGACAAGAACAAACACTTCCAGTAGCCTGAAAGTGCTGTTGATCTCTTTGCTTGCTAGGGCCCCCTAAAAAATGCATGTGATGCTACTTTTATGAAGCAAGAAGGGGAAGGAGAATATAAAGAATTCAGACTCTGGACAGGTGGTTTAGGTCATTGATTTTCTGCTCAATTCTCCTGTTTCTGGCTGTGTGAAATTGATCAAACCAATTTGTTCTCCTGGCCTGTGGTTTCCTCCACTGTCCTTTTTTCTGTGTGTTTAGATTACCAAAAAACCTCTCCCAAGTGCTTTTATCTCAGTGACTGTGGGGCATGAGCATCTCTGAGTGCAGCCCCAGCACAAGGAGGATTTGCTGTTCTCAGCTGTTTTCTGTTCCATAACCATTTATGATACAGCTGTGTTGATAGGACATGTAACAGTGACACCAGACTGGCACATAGCAATTTTGTTCAGTAATTTGGAAACAACCTCTCCATTTATAAAGGAAGGCCATTGCTTCTGAATTAAATGGACCAAGTCTTTATATTGTTTTAAATGTTGTTTGATGTCAGGGTGACTTGTTTCTCAGAGTGAACAGCAGTGTAGAAAGGACAGTGGAGGCAATATTAGATTTTTTTTTTAATTTGTTGCCTCCATCGTGGTGGGGGTGGACATAAACATAGGAGAGTTCAGAATGTTTTGAGAAAGCAGTATATCATTTGTGTTAGGTTTTTGCAGTATCACACACTCTGCCACTCTCAGGCTCAGCAGAGACTCTGCTCCTGCCCTGGTGGCAAACACTGGAGCTGCCCAGCTAATTGGCTCAGGTTAATTAAGGAGGGCATGCTGGGCTGATCCGGGGATGAAGATGGGCACCCAGCCCCATCCTCAGCTCCAGGCATCTCCTGGGATCCTGGATCCTCTCCTTGCAGGTCCCACTCTGGGGTTCTTGCTCTCTGCCTCCCCCAATGTCTTATGTCAGTCTCAAGGATTTTATTGATTTGTTTGTCACCCCCTTCCACACCCTGAGCCTGAGACATTCTGTGCTTTCTGAAAACCCAGCAGGGTGTGAGCAGACAGTGTTGGTAGGTATGAAGTATAGACAGACGTGTTACAGGCATTTTTTGTGTTACTGTAAAACTTCTGTGCTGTAAGAGCAGCTTTTGGGCACAATTAACCAGCGACTGCACTTTGTATCCCTGCAAACACTTACACTGTTTTTGTAATGAAGTATTTCACATCATAGGCCAGTTTCCCTCACTTATAGCACTGTCTTTTGTTTGAAGTTTAGAAAACTATACAAAGATTGAGAGCAAAAGAACTAGTTCTTGGAAGTGATTGGTTTTTAGTTACTTCATTGACTGTGACTCCAGTTAGTTTATACCACTTAGTTTTTACCGTGGTGATATAAACAGACTGCAAAACAAACCTACATTACCTTTTAAAATTTCATTTTAAAATTTCTGATTTTTTTTTTTTTTAAATCATGATGTACTCTAACTTACTTGCCCTTTATATAAAGTTTAAAAGAACAGAAAAATAATTTGGATTAACAAGTGAGAGCAATTGTCAGCCTGTTGTAGGAATTCATCTCCATAAAAAACTATGTTAAAATTTAACTAATTTCCTTTAAAATTATTTAATGAATTAAATTTAAATTTAGTTCAAGGATTTAAAATTAACTTACTTCTGTCACATGACAAAGAAATTTAAGTAACTGTGATTCTGTGTCAGTGGATATAATAACCACAACATGTCAGGCCTAGTATGTTTTGTTGTTGCTGAAAAGTTTTTGACTCAGGGTGGGTCCCTTTTTAGACAGCTGCTCAAAAAAATTTCTGAAAGGCTCATTGGTACTCGATTGATTTGTTAGTGCCTGTGACAGATTTAATGGATATTTCTGACAAGACCTGCTCCTTACTGCTGCCTGCCTTGGAGAGCTTCCAGGTGTGTTAATGGAAAAAGTCATGAATGAAGGCAGGAACAACGAGCCTTGCATGTGGTGTGGAATCCAGAGTACAGAAAGGAAATTCAATCTAACACTGTAATTAATAGGCATGCTAGAATTGAAAGGATGACAGCAATTTAACGTCAGCTTTTAGATGTTTTTGGCCTAGAATACATTGCTTAGGACAGCAAATCTTCATCCCCACTGGCAGCTTCCCCAGAGCTGGGAGCTGTTCCTGCACAGCCTCTTCTGCAGGGCTTCACCTCTGCAGCACTTCACTGAAACTGGACAGAGCAAAGGGCAAAATCCTGCAGCTCTGTCGGCTCAGATGGGTGTTTTTCCATTTCTGCCTCTGTGCTGTCCTTGTGTGTGGGAGCTGGCTGCTGTGTGGCAGCTGCCTGCTAGAACAGCAGCGGGAATCATGTGCAATGAAAAGCCCCATACGCTTTGTATAAAATTTTTGATTAAAAAGTGCTTCCTTGAATGGAATTTGCCCCAGCTGTTGCCATCTGTCAGTTTTTCGGTGCCCTTTACAAAACACAAGGGTGTTGATTTTGGTGCATCTCTCTGGGGGTGCTGCTATAGGATGTGCCACATATGGCAGATGAGCAGTGGCACAGCAGGAGCCAAGGGCTGCTGGGTGTGGGGCTGAGCTGATGGACTGAAAACAAACCAGTCCTTTGCTTTAATTTGCAAGATTGAAGTAGCAGGCCCTGCCTACTGTTGACTGCAAAGTGCTTTTCTGTGCTGCATGTGAAAGCACAGCAGAAAAAACACAGCTTTCTCCTGAATCCCCATGTAGTTTATTTGCTTGGTGTGGTTTTACATACAGGGAAAAGTTAATTTGGTTAGAACTTTTCGTGCCACTGACTGTGGCTTTGTTGAGCAGATTTATATGTAGAAATAACTTCCCTTTGCAGATTTATTTTTTAAGTTTTTTATTTCAATATGATGGTATCTTCATAGATCACTCAGGGATGAACACTTCCACGTGTGTCTGTCCTGATGCTGTGACTGCAGGTCTAGAGGTGGTGGTCTGACTTCCTGAGAGGTGAAAAAACAAAAAGCAGGGCAGTTTCTCAGAACAACAAGAGAATTTTTGGAGTAAAAAACTCCAAAAAGGAAAAAACCCTCAGAAAATGTATTTAAATGTATTAAATAAACCCTGAAGTCAGAAAGCTATAGACCATCCTAAAATGCCTTGTTAATTCTTTTGGCATGTCTTAAGCTGCCTCGGCACACGAAAGTTTGCTGAGGTTTGAAATAACACTGGAGGAGGGGCACTAGGTAAAGGGGGAGGCATCTGGAGCCACAGGCTGGGTGCATTTGGGGTTTTCAGCAAGCACTTTCTGCCATTTAAGCTAAGGTAGTGCTTAAATTTGCATTGCCATTAAACTTCATCTGAATTTTCAGTAACATTTTGCCCATAGTGCAATTTCTGTGTGAATTGGTCTGTGACCCAGAATAAAGGACTACAGCTACTTTGCTTAAATAACATAAATTGTTTAAAATAACATACAATGTCCTAGAGTTTTTTAAATTGCTGTACTGAAGATGAAATTAGCTCCTACACTCAGCCTTGAAACTGACTCTTAATTGTAGAAGATACTGACTTACGTTCAGATTGCAAGTTTAAATCATGCATAAATAATATCAAATATTTGTTAGTTCATTCTGGGATAATTTTATTATGAAAATGGGAGATTTTGAACTCTGTTCCTATGATAGAGATGTAAAAATCCAAACATCAGAAGAGAAGTGAATGTAGGTTTAGAAAATGAAAGTTTGGCTTTGAATGAAAAAAGAGAAAGCTGAGTCATTGTTTCCTAAAACTAATGGGAAGTAATTTAAGGTGTTGAAATAGGCTGTCTTGTTGTTGGCTTATAATTAACTTTTGAGATTGATAAGTCAGTAGATAAACTAGGAAACAGAAGCCTGAATACCCAGAAGGAGAGACATACTGAGCATTTCAGGTAGTTCTGTGATTGCTACAGTCATAATATTTATTCTGAGTTTGTCTTCATCTCAAGAAATGTTCAGACTCAATAGTGTTTTGCATATGAAGAAGGAACTGCCGTCTTTCCCTGTGATTTATTGAAAACTGTTGGGTTTGTGATTCTACACTGCGGTTTTCTGCTTTCTGACTGCACCAAAGCTGCTCACATTATGCTGGCTCTTTAGTTGTCACTTGAGTAAAACCAGGCTTTTTAGGAGGTTTGCGCTGGTCAGAATTGATCAATTTTTTATCAGGCAACCAAAATAAGTAACTTAGCACACTTCAGGAGGGTGCACAGAGCACAGAAATAGGGCATAGGAATTAATATTTCAGTGTTCTGCACTTAAGCCCCTACGTGCTGCCTTGCTGATGACAATGGAAACAACTGAGGAAAGGAGGGAGGGGAGTGTTTCCTTTCTTCCATTAGTTGTCAGCAAATCCTGAATTGACTGAGGCTGTGATCTGATAGCTGGTGTTTCCACCTCCCTTGGCAGCCAGTTTTCCCATACACTCCGTTTATTTTGTTCTTATTTAATAATTATACTTTCATATCATTTCTTCTTTGAGCCAGGGTATGTATCTAGAAGGAATTAGAGCCCAGAGGACTTCAGAATCAAAATCTAATTCTTTCATCTGGCACAGATTTTGGGCAGTCACTTAAGAAGTGCCCAAGTTGATTACCATTCATCATCTGGTGTCCATCAACATCAGTGAACATCAGTGGAGGAATCTGTGGAAATAAATGGCTGTTATTAATAGAATTGCTGCTGTTCATGTTCCCTGTACAACCCTGATGATGGTAATGTATGCAATCCTTCCTCTTTCACATTCCACCATTTGTTTGAACTTTTTCTGCCTCGTGTTTCCTTTTGCTTTGTAAGGGTGGCTTCTCCCATTTTCCAAAACTATGCTTGCTTCAGTTTCAGGGCTCTGTCCAAACTGGTCAAAGTACAGGATGTATGTCTGTGTATATTCATCTCCTTGAAGGAGAAGTTCTTAGCAACCTAAAACCCTCAGAGTGTTTCATTTTATTTACTGTGGACATTCAAAGATCGTAGGTCAGTCCTGAGAGGGAGCTGTTTGCCTCTCATGGCTTATTGCAATTCTTCAATCGTCTCACTTCATAAGCATTTAATTTTAGATTTCTTGCTATTTTGTTTATCACAGTCTGTACTTGAAATATAACTTAAAGACACAATTCTCATGTGCTGTTGTCTCTGAAATTATTCCAGATAATCAGTGCATTAAGTCGAGAAAATGCAGATTGCAGTGCTCCATGTGCTGGGCCAGAGCCCTTCCTGCAGGGGACAGAGAATTCTCAGCTATTCATTATTTGTGCACTTCAACGCAGATGTCCAAGAGGTTATACACAAATTTGTCTATTTCTGTCTGTTTCTAAGTGAGCTTAATCATAGGCACTGGAAATAACATTTTAATTTGTAGGCTTTTAAAGTTAAAGGGAGGATGCCTTTTCTGCTGCACCACAAATAAATGTGTGTATTTATGGTCCGGTTCCTGGCTTTTCTATTTCTCTTGTGCAATTGTCACAGGATTTCTGATCTAATAATGATCTCATCACTGACATTAGAACCTTTGACTTGCACTGACACATATCTGAAGAGGATGACTCGTGTCAGGGCTGCACCTCTTGGCAGTTTCTGCTTTCTGCTGCTTCCTTCTTCTGAAAGTTTTTTAGAAAGCTTTTCATGAAGACACTCTATTTATTCTTGGCATTGGAATAGTCCAGAGGCCATTTGTACACTCAATAGATTACCTCTGGTTTATTAAGAAAATGGACACGATCAGTTTGAAGTGGTAAGTCAGATTTTCATCTACAATGAGTTATCACTGCTCTGCAAAAGACTGAAGGCAATATGAGTCTGGCCCAATAAGACACACATGGGTCTGACCCAACAATTTTTTCTTGTTTACTCTCCCTTTTAATCAGGAAAGTAGCTTTGTTTTAAAAAGCCCTTTTGAAGGCATTTCTGATAGTCATAAAATTATTTAATGGTTTCACATTTACTATGGGATTGACAAGAATAATAGGCTACATTCTGGGATGCCAGTGAATCCATTTTTTTTTCAGAGACAAGGGTAGGAAATGTGTATTTTTAAATTTTTTCTTGTTAATAGGTCTGATTGCTTGGAAGAGTGGACAGCTGCAATAGCTCAGTTCTGGGGCTGATTTCAGTAATGTTTCTCTTGGTTTCCAAGGGGAAGCAATTACTTCCTTGATAAATAAAACAGGTTCCATGTTTTCGACACTAATGAGGAAAACCCGATAATGATAAAATATGTCAGTGTTCATTTTTGGTCTGTGTGAAGTGTGTGACACAAAACAGTGCTGTTTGGGGAAAACTGACCATCCAACTGCTAGTGAGAAATAGAAACAGCCAAGAATTTCCAACCACCTTCCCTCCCTCTCTGGTTTACTTGGAACAGTACTGCATCTTTTATTTCATGATTATGGCCGTGTTACTGCAGCAAATAAATGACTGTTAGACCTGCAAATATCAAAAGTGTAATGGATTTAAAATTATACATACAGAATTAAATATTAAAGAGCTGTTTGAACCCACTGCTCTGTTAATGATGACTCAAGTCCTGGATCTACTTTTCATTTCTTTCAGTGAAATGCTGACAGCAGTTCCTTGGCTTTTTTCCCAGTCTTCCCTGTAAAAATGCTCTATTTCGAACGCATAGCCTTTATCCTGTGCTCAGCAAATAGGAACTAACCTTCCTGATGGACCTTAACTTCCTAATTTCTAGCCCTTGAAGAATTGAAAAATTGACAAATTGACTATCAAACAAAATCCAGTTACCTATAAAGCAAAATGAATCAACTGCTGCAGAAAAAGCAGCCAGTCTTTATCACTGCCAGGAGAGCAGGATCTTCAGTGTGGCTGAAAATGAGCAAAAATAACAGTAAAAGAGTAAAAGAGAAACAACCATCCCCCCCCCCACCCCGTGTTTTCTTTTCATTACTAATTACCAATTCTAAGTGTGCAACCATCTGCCACAGCCAGCAGTAATATCCTAGGAAGCCTGAGCTGGGATTTGCATCAGGATGAGTGGCAGGGCATGGAAATCTTGAGCACTGTAAATGAAATAGTTCTCCTGGTTTGGAAGTTTATTGTTCACTATAAACCAGTATTTATATGCTTAGCTCAGCCCTCTGGGGCATAGGGACAGAGTTCCCAGCTCTTCCCAAAAACTCCACTTGTACAAAAAGTTCATTTGCACATCTCTTGTCCTCAAAGACACATGGGCCTGAAATGTGCAGAAGGGGTAGATGCTCTTCTCTGCTGCTAAAGATTTACCCCACATGCTGAGGAATTGCTTTGGATATAAGCTCAAGACTACAGTACCAAAGTACCTAAGGGAATGAGAACAAATTCCAAGTTATGAAAATTGAGAAGAAGGGCCTGTAGAGCAGGCGGTTTCAGTTTTGAAGGGGATGGGGTAGTGAAACTGCTGTTTTGGTTTTTTTCCTTTTACAAATATCTTCTTGTACACCTATTGACCAGCTGTGAGGGATTACTCAAGAGTCAAATAATATTTTACATCTATCCTGGGATGGTTCTGTGGGAGTTTGCCTCATGTTAGGGAATCAGTAGCTGTAAATTTAAGGGGAGCATCTCTGTTACATCCCTAAAGAAGTTGTGTTTTCACAGAGTGAATGCCATGCCAGTCCTGGTTCTTTCTGTTGGGTTCTCCTTGGTGCTGACACCAGCTGTAATGTAATGTTTGATTGCTTTGGTGATGGTGGTGGTGATGACCCTTCTACCAATCCAAAAGGCAGTGATAGTGATTTTGGGGGTGCTGTCCCTCCCAGCTCTCAGGCTGAGAATCCCCTTAGGGTAGGGAAACAAGCAGGATTTTACTGGAGAGCAGTGGTTTGTGCCCATGGGCACTCGAGGAGGCAGCAATAAGTGCAGGGAGAGGAATTGTTCCAAGGGAGGACTCCAAGCATCATCAGAGCCAAGGGCAGCAGCCTCTGCTGATGGGCAGCTGCTGCTTTCAGCTTCTTCTCTATTTAAACTCTTAAAGGGCTTCACTGTTCCCTTTCAGGATGAAAAGTTCCCTGAGTTCCTCATACCATATTTTTAAATTTCCTTCAACAGTCCTGTGAACTTGGATGTGAGTCTGTAATGTCCAGGGTGCTTTCTGTTCCTCTGCCTGCTTCAAATAACCTATTTCTATTAGCTATTGTATCATTTCTGCCTGAACATAAACCCACTTATTTGGTTTGTAATGTTCTTTTTCTCCCTTAGTTTTCATAAGTATAAAATATTTCCCCAAGCAGTATGAAAAGATTAAAATTCAATTCAAGTGCTGAATTATGCATAGTTTTCAATTTGGCAATACTCTAAGAATTTTTTGTTTCCCAGCTTTTTAGTGTTATGAGAAAATATCTACTATCAAATGTATCTTTAATAGATATTTCCTGGTATTAGATGACACAGTTGACATTTAATCCATTCTACAAAGATGTCTAAATATTTAATTTTACAATTCATAGCGGCCAATCTTTGATAAATGGAATGCTTCCATTTATGACTAAGATTTGAGGGGAGCAAGCATATAAACAAAACTGTTTCCAGAGGGGAGGAAAATAGGTTCAGTTAATTATTTTATTTAAATGTGCATGGCAATATCTATCAAGCTGCCAACATAGGAGAATAACCATCAGCAGAATAAACCCTGAAAAGCATTAATCAAATTTCAGTATGATTAGCATTCTTAATTTGAATAAGGAGTAGGATCCTGAAGATATGCAATGCTGCTGGAAAAAACGTGAATAATGGATAGTAATAAAAGCTTTAAAACAGAGGAGAAGTTTTAAACACCCAGAGTTTTGCTCTACCATTATTTTGTCTTTTAGTGTCTGAGTTGAAATTACATTGGACTCACTTTGCTGGAATTAAAAAATACCAAAGTTTAAGATGCTGATTTCTTTGCTTTTATAGTTAGATTTTTGTAGTTCTTTACCCATAGACCTTTCAGGGGTTGGCAAGGTGAGGTTCCTTATTTCTTGAAAGGTACTGAGGAGAATTCTTTAAACATACTGCTTTTCTTTCTCTTTTGTTTTGAAGTGACATTTGCACACAGCCAATAAACTTTGTAGCTTTATATAATCTTATTTAATCTTATCTTGACCTTCTCAGGCATGCAGAGAATCAAATGAATTTCACTTACTTGAACTTGGTTCTTGAGGTACTCTCTGCATTAGCTCTTTACATACCTATTTGCTTAAAATGCTTCCAGGAATTATTACTGTTTAAATGTATGTATTCATTCTTGCTAGAAATTTGACAGAGCAAATTTTACTGGCTTTATTGGTTCATAATTTTAGCTTTATGTATGGAATGTGTGAAGCGATGCAGATGGATTTATAACTAAACCCATTCATCCTCATGAAATGTATAGCTGAGGTCCTTAACTCGAGGATATTTCTGAACATTCATATAAATGCTTTCATTAAGTAATCAATAGCATTGAGTATTTGTACATAAACCATATGGATGAGAGATGTCAAAAAGTAATAGGGATTGTAAATCCATTTTGTCAGCTCTCAGAGTATTAAGTGCCTCAATACAAAATAAAGGTATATGATTGTGCATCTGTTTAAGAACTGATAGCTGTAATGTTAATACACTCTAGACATGTTTTAGTAGTGCAGAAATAACTTTTTGGTTATTGAGTTTAGTAAGAAACCTACAGCATTTGACCTACTATTGGTGAATTTAGATAATACCTAATAGAAATACTTTCAATCAATCAACTCCTTTATACTTATACAAAAATAATTTTTTCTTTTGTATTAAATAAAGGTTTCCTTTTGTAATTGTTTTGTTGTCTAAAGGTCTAGAACATTGAATTAAAATGTTAAGTGTTGCAGTTCAATCAAAAATACGCTGGTTGCAAAGGATTTCATAGTTGGCCACAAATGAGCAGGTTATAAAACAATCAGTTACAGTAATCTGTGAAAATGGTACTTTGTTGTTATTGGAAAAGAAAATCCAATTCCAAATTTCATACAGTTCTTTCAGAGTTAATGTTTTTCCAACAGCTACATAACTTAGGAATTATTCAGCTGCTTAAGTTATGAGCAAACGCCCAGTGCATAAAAATCCTCCTTTCAACTTGTCTCTGAAATGAATTTGTGGGAATGGAGAAGTAATGAAGGCAAAAGCAGGTGAGAGGATTGTTATCAGGACTGTTGTGTTATTATTATCACAAGGTTTTATTGAGGAATACATCTTCCCACAAACAGTTCTGGGAGTGCAGTGAGTTGCTCACAGGATAAAATGCTCTCCAGAAGTGGCAAAGGTTCTCCTTTGTCGTGCATCTCTTGGGTGGCCCTTGGCTGAATACCAAACAGATTCCAGCACGCTCGGAGCTGGAATCAGGGAAATCTTTTTGTAAAGACAGGCAAATACAACCAATCAAGCTTTCCTGATTCCATCAGTCTCATTCAATTACCAGGAATTTAATTGAGAGCAGTGTACAGAACAGGACCTGGAGGTACAAGCATCCTGTTGAAATTGCCATTGGACTTGAATCGCAGGGAAAACTTTGCTCCTTCTTGCCACACAACTGTTGTATAACTTTCGTGTGCCTGAAAATAATTTCAAGATCATAAATTATCAAGTACCTGTCCTACTCCTCATATAGGCCACTGGTTCCACTGGCTGAACCTTCCTTGGCCCCATCCTTGCCCGTTATTCGATGTTCTTAGGCCAAGAAAAAGTCCCTTGGTAGCTGTTCAAAGGGTCTTTAATTAAATGTGGCTTGGCTTGTAGGATCAAATCTTCTCACTTTTGACTCTCTTCAAATAATTTTCACAAAGAAGATATAACATGAAAAGACTGCTTTTAATAATTGGATTTTACAGCCATTGCACCTTTCTTTGTGTGTGCAAGCACGGGGATTCCTGACTTCCTGCTATGCCCATTATTTATTAGCAGCTCTTTTCTGTACACACATGCACAGAGCCATGCTACACTGTAGGAAGCAGGGGCAGAGATCCCAAAGAGGGACCTTAGAAGGAATTTGGGTTATTTGATCTCTTGAAGAGGGGACTGCTGGAACAAAGGAGTTTTCAGGTGCATTAAAGGGCTGATAGGAGGAAGGTAGGAATATGCTTCTCTGCTTGCCAGGACTAGAAGAAAGAGCAGTACTTTGAAATTGCAGCAAGAGAACTTCTGATCCATTGCTATTTATTTTTATTTTATGAGATCCTGTGCTGTGCTTATGATCATTAACTATTAAATATGGGGAGTTAGGAACTTTTGGAATTTCTATCATTAGAAACTTCTAAGTAGATGTTGAAAAAGGTTTGGGTTAGAAATATATTTGCTTACAGATGCAGTTGGAGTAAATAGTTCCTTATTACCCCTTTCAGCCAGCCTCTGGTTATTTTATGAAGGATTTGAAATCCACCCTATTAAAGGGTTAAAAATCATATGGCAGGGAGCCTCCAGTGTGGTGTCAAGCAATGCAGTTTCCATTACAAGAATAGAAATAACACTTTGAAGTCTCACTGTTTTAAAAAGGTTTTTTTAATGGAAAACGTTGTCAGTACATCAAAAAATGGCAAAAAACCAAACCAAAACAAAAAAACCCTGTATCCTTCTCTCAGTTTTGTTTCCAGTTTCCCAATGACACACAGCCAAAAATATACAGCATCGAGAAAGACTGGGTATTTTAGCATCTAATTGATTGTCCTTAAGATGGATACTATTCTTCTGTTTTAGAAGTTTATAAAATACCATGCATGTCTCCATCTACACTGTTTTTCTCTGTTGGCTAATCTAATTTTAATGTAACTATCTTCTGTTTTGTTTGTTGTGTTGGTCCCATTTTGTCATTCTGTAAGAGGAGCTGTTAATCTGTCTTTTTGAAGAGCCCATGTTTTGAAGACAAACTACCCAGAATGCTTTAACGAAATAGAAATTTATATAGGAAAGAAAAGCCACATCAGGTCTTTTCTTTGCAACTTTAAAGTTAAAATCTCTTAATCTGCACAAGCATATTCAGAAACACAGTACATACCTTGAACATTAAGTTTTGCCTAGGTTTTCCAAAAATAAATATTATGCTTACAAGTATTTTACTGTTAATTCTGTGATACTGAAACTATGAGTGCTCTGTGTGCAAGGGTTGCCCCCAGATTCTTAACTGTGACTGGGATACAGTTTTCTCTGGTAGCTCTGGGTCATTCTCAGATATAGTCAGTTAAATCTGTTGAGGTCTTTAAAGATGAGAAAGGTCTGGAGTTTATCAGTATTCAGAGAGAGTCTTCTGGCAGTAGAAATCTTTGGCATGGTGTGCTCTTGGTGCCCTGTGTAACTGAGCACACCAATACATCACTGGGTTTATTTTTCAAGTGTCAGAATCTTTAAATGTCTTTATTTTTAGGCTTTCCAGAGTGAGAACAGCTTGGTATCCTATTTGAAAGATGCTGTATTTGCTGCTGGTCCATCCACGTGGATGGTCTCCACATGTTGTTTAGGATGAGTTTTTTCTGAGGGTAGAATGATGGTTCTCTGCAGGAGGAGGCACTGGCTTATAGCACTGCATGTGAGCACTTCAGCTTGACAAGTCAATTGATGATTGGCATTTGTTCTGCAAAGCTTTTTTTTCCTTTCCTTTTTGTATGACGAAGAATGATGCTCCATGCAAAGGCAAGAATTTCTGCCAATAGCAAAGAACTCAGCCTGACCTCAGGGCATCTATATGTCTGCCTGAATTCTGATTTACTCTTACATTTTCTCTCTTAATTTGAGCAGGGATTGCAGTATAGGTGCCTCTTGCCCTGGTGACCAAGGTGTCCATCATTTGATGACAAAATGGATTGCATTTGCAGCTCCTACACTGAGAAGCAGAATTTTTCAGGAAATGAGTGAGTGGGGAGGGAGATGCAGGAATGTCCAGCCATACGTCCATGGAAATTTTGATCTCTCTCTCCAGTATCAGTTTGCATTTCAATCAGCTCTTTTGAAAACTGGTAGTTGTTGAGGGCCGAGGGGCTTTCTTTCAAGACACAAATCAATTTTCTGTGTGTTGTTGAAAATCTCTACACTGCAAAGAGGAGGATGATTCCTTCTGAGTATGTGCTGAGACTTGGTGAGGAACAGAGCAAGGTTCAAACAGATCCTACCAGAATTACAAGTGGTTACCCTGCAGGATTTAAGATGAGGAGTAATAAGACAAAAGGCTCTGTAATAGGGATATTGTCCTCTAGGATGGCAATTCTGGAATTTCTTACATTTATCTGGACTTAAGAGAATGGGATTTGCATTACTGCATTAGAAGAAGTTTCTGAATTATATGGTGTGTTTACTTTAGGCATGTTTCCCTAAGAGCCAGAGCCTGTCAGTGGTGGTGGCTAACAGGAGAGAAGAAATGCACAGGTAGTGATGGATAAGGGCTGGCTGGATGCTACACTGAGCAATTAAAGATCTAATGCAGGATGGTCAGAAACTGAGTCATTTTAAAAACAGAACTCAGTGTAAGGCATGCAGATGGAGCACAGCAGTGAATTCCTGGTGCCATGAGAAGCCCTGTAAACCACTCCCTGGGGCAAAAGCGTTCAGGTTCAGGTCCAGGTTCAGAACCCATCCAGGAGATTTCCTGACCTTGGCTGTAGCTAATATCACAGTCTGAGGCTTTGTTAGTGTAATAGGTGTGTTTTATTCAGACATGTAATTACCTCTTAACTGTAGCTAAAGTAATTTCCTATGAATAGACTTAAATAATACCTTTCATAATGTTCTATTTTCTATTCTTTTATGTTGTCTTATACTTTAGACATATTTTTTGGCTAATCTTTATGTTTTTTCTTAAGTCTTCCTGAAATTAATTGATACTGGTTGGGGAGTTGATGAGATTTTCATTATGATTATGCAAGTGTCTAATCTTTCTGACAGCTGCTAGCAAGCCCAGTTGCTTGTAAATTATAATGTGTTAGAAATCCCTGGCTCAGAAACCTTTACATATTTTATACAAGGGGAAAAAAAGAGCAGCATTTCTTCTGTATATAGTAAATAGCGAGGCTACTTTCCCCTGAGGGCTCCCACTTACATGCTAGTGGTTGGCTGAATGTTCATATCTGATTTAGTAAATTGGTGGATGATAGCAATCAGGATGCTGCCTGCTTGAGTAATGAGATTCTGATGACTGCCAGCTCCCTGATGAGAAGTGCTTCAGAACCATTAAGTGCTGTAGGATTCATAACATGGGAAGAGTGTAGCGAGCCCTTAGTATTTAAAAATTTTTGGAATTGTTTTTCATGTTTTGGGTTTTTTTTTGTTCCAATAAATAAAGCTTATTTGCTTTGTCTGTAGTTGTGCAGTTTGTGAGTTTGAGGATTGCCTTTTTGTGGTGTTCCTGTCATTGATAAGGATGGAAGCCACTGGGTTTCTGTGTGGATCATGGCAATGGTGTTTGGCCTTGGCCAGCCCTGCAGCAGATCCACAGGCAGCCCACACAGCACAGCAGCTTCAGCAGTTCCAACATTCTCTGAGATTTTTGTTCCTCCCAGTGACCTTTCTGCAGAGAGTGGGTACTTTCATATACACGTTTCCATGTAGACATACTTTACAATATTAGCAGAATTAAATATTTCATGCTGTGCAGCCAGCCCTAGTGCTTGATTTAGCTGTTCCTTCTTCATCAAAGCTGTGAATACCCCGTTTTAAAATACTTTTTTAAAGAATAAATGGCAGAGATTGTGATTGTTATATATTTTGTTTGTCTATAATTTATTTTATCATTAGAATGCCATATTGTAACAGCTGTTGAGACTTACTCTTTGTATTCTATTTTTTAGGTTTGCCACTGAATTTTTTAATACATTCTTCATATCTGCTAAGCCAAATATTTTAATATCACATTTCTTGAATGTCAGGATCCTCCTTAATTTGCTAGACACTCTGTAAGAACAGAAACAAGCTAAGTGAGAGTCCACTGGTAGAAAAAATGTTGGCATGATAATTCTGTTTAAATATTAACTTTTGTCATTAAAATTATTTCATGCTTCTTAATTCACTGGAATAGGGAGCTTAATGTGGTCTTATGAGGAACAGCTATTGTTTACAGGGACTGCCAGCTGCTGCTATGAATTTTTGAAGCCTTGCTGATATGGCAGCAGATGAGTTCAGTGGGGTTTAATTAATTTGGAAAAAGTATTAAATTCCTTTTTATGACATCATTAAATTAATATGAGTATTTAATTCATTTTAAATTCAAAAATTAATAAAAATACAAGTGAGAAAATTGATGAGTTCTGCCATATTTTTAGACTTCATGACTTTACATTAGGCTAGGCAGTGGACACTGAATGATAGAATAACAATACTTGAAATTAAAGCAGGAAAAAGGATGAACTGGTCTGGTTTAGAAAAATTAGGCATATCAGCCTTTCTTGGTTGAGTGGAGACATTTTAGAGTCCCAGAAATAAGTTGCATCACTGGAGTGCTCACAGCTTTTGCAGCTCCTGCACTGGGATCTTGTTGTTTAGGTGGGAGGTTTCTGTGTGATCTCAGCAAAATATTGTCCTGTGCTGCAGGAGGAGGAAGAGAAAGCCTTGTGGGTTCTGATAAACATCACTGTGGGTGCAGCTCTGAATGTGCTGTAGGCTGCTACTGGAGACATGAGCTGCAGTTGCTAACCTGGTGCTGTCCAGCCTGTCACATGTTCCTGTACAGTCAAACTTCTTGGGCAGAGCCGTCAGTTTGTGCTTCAGAGAAATGAATGAAGAACCAGGACACAGCATCTTCATGCAGATGGCAGTGACTCTGCCTGGATGCCCTATTCCTCTCCTTTTTGTGGAGACAAATTTATCTTTAAATGAAGCCACTGAAGAACTCTCCAGCTGCTCACATGTTCAGTGTTCATTTAGCTGGGTTACTGAATGGATAATACTTCATTAGGAACTACCAGAAAAATCAAGGGATGAAGGCCAAACATGTTCAATATGATACTCAGGGGTGAAAGCTTTCTGTATCCCGCCTAAAATCCATGGCAGCAGACTTGGAGCTATTGGCTGGCCCAGCTCTGTTTGAAGCATTACAGGAGTTTTTTCCTCACAGGAACATCTTTCAGAAAGGCTTCTGCTGGCAGTGCCCTGTACCATTTGAGAGACTCTTAAGTCTAACTTGTACACATTTACTGTCCTATTTTGCATTGAATACAGAGGATAGAGTAAAAAAAAACATGAAACAATAAAGAAAACTTGACCTATTAACTGCAACTCTAAAGTAGGTCAGGTTATTTTCTGTCTGAACTCTGGTTTTTAGTGTGTAACCTTTAAGGACACTGTTCTATTTCCAGTTAGTTTTATCACCATACTAATATTGTCAATTATCACCTGTCATAATTTTTCTAACGTAACATTTGGAGCTCACTAAAACACAGACAGTGTTTCATAAATTTTCTTACAGGCTTTGACATGGCCTTTTAGCCTATAATCTTCATGATAAATCATCTGCCTGATATTGTCATTATACTCCTTCCCCTTTTCTTATGATTTCCAATACTAAACCTGCCAGAAGAGAATACAGAAAGGCGAAGAGATTGTGCTTCTGGAACGAAAGATTGTAAATTATAGATGTGGCTGAAAGATAAAACAGAAAATAAATTTAATTAGGAGTAAAAATCAAGCAGAAAATAGAAAGATGCAATAAAATGGTGAAGTGAAAACCACAGAGGGAAGAGGTAAAACATTGATACCATTCTAATTGGAGTTGTGAAAACCACCATCTTCCTTTTCTTTCTGTTGATAGAAAGTTAAGGATTTTTTCCCTTTTGTTTCTATTGATATAGATCTCGTTGAGTATTACACTACTGTGCTCTTGTTCAGGCTGACATTTACAAGAGGACATTAGTTGAAAGCAAAGAAGAATAACAGAAAATGTAGGAACTTCAGCAGTGAGGCCATTTAAGAGGTATTAATACCCTGACCAAGTTTCAGGCTGCTAGAAGGCCTTCAGGTAGACCATGAATTAGGACCTGCATCTAAATTCCCTTTTGTTTTTATGCAGTGGAAGGTTTCAGTGTCTTAGTGGAGGAGCTGGAGTTTTTGTGAAGAAGCTTTTAACTGGTACTATAGTACTTGCTTCATCTTTCACATGGAACAGATTTTTAGGATAAGTCATTCAGTATTTTCTAACATGTCCCATATCCAAGTGTACATGTTTGAAATACACTGTAGGAAACTGGCTGAAGTTCCACCCTCCTCCAAATAATAATAATAGCAATAACAATAATAAATTCTTTTGGTAGAATAACAAGGAGATGGAATGAGTAAAGATTTTAAAAATCTGATAAGACCAACTGTTACCCCTTCCCTTTTTCACATGTAAAAAGCCTTCTTACATAATATCATGAAGATGCTTGCATTACAGAACCCTGTCCCCATGGTCCTGCACTCCTCACTGACAAATGGCACTGTATTTTAAGAACAGTGGATTCGATACATTTTCTCAAGTTTTGGCTACACTACTTCTGTTCTAAGACAAACCCCAGAATCCTCATCATTTCTAGGCTGGCTGCATCACTGTTTCCCAGGGAACAACACAGGAAATCCCATCAGTGACCAAGCCCTCCCTGGAGCCTGTGACAAACAGCCAAATCACCTGAAACACCAGCTCTTTCAAAATAGAGCATAACTGATGCACAGGTACAAACCAAGCAGAATCAGTGCATGATAAAACAAAAGTCCCCATGTCCAGGCCTCTCAGACAGCATCTTCTGGCTTCCTGTGGCATTTTCTTAGAGCTCCTGAAGAGATTCATTTCCAAGCATCTTTACCCCCTCATTCTGTGCTTACTCTGCAGAGGGATCTCTAGCAGATTTATATTTGCTTTTATAAAGGTACAGCCCTGGAAAGAGTTCAGCTTTCTGTCTAAATAGGCAGTCCAAATAACCAAATTGTGGTTGTCTGCCCTTATTTAAGGTACCACTTTGTTAGTCTTTTGATTATTATTTGTCTCATCTTGCAGACCCTTTTGAATTAATTGTGCACTAACAGGCAGAACTGAAATGCTCATTAAAAATGCAGATATCTCCTTTCACTTCCTGAAACTTTTTACTAGAAATGATAATATGAAATATGTATTACATTTAATGCATGATAAAAAGGTCAATTAACCTACTCAATATAAATAGGACTACTAAAGGCTTTTAGTGTTCGTGCCATCTTAGGTTATGTTTCTTGTCATTTGTAAACGGACCACAGAAAAATCAAATACTAAAAACATTGTTAGTATGACCATCTTAGGCCAGAAATGACAAAATCTTACGGGTTTAAATGAAATGTCACAATTTTAATTTGAAGGTGTAGTAACATAGCCAGGGGCAGTTAAGTGCATTAAAACTCTTGCTGTCTTCCTGAAAGAATTTTACCCTGAGGTAGCTTTCAAATATTCAGTCCAGGTTTCTGGGCTTCAGCCTTTGTGTTTACAGTGATGTTTCTACCCAAACCATGCTTGACAGGCATCAAACTGAAAAGTTCCTCTCATTGGTCATAAGATCGAATCCAAGTTTAACAAATGCTACAAAAGATGGGCTGGACTTTTTGAAGTGGCTTTGTAGCATCTCTATCATCTCTTTTGGAAACAGATTTGAAAAATGGGAGATTTTTTCCCCACATCCCTTTTTCAGTTTAAAGGTATGAGTTTGATTGCTTCAACCAAATTAAAATAATGAGGATGTTTATTTGAAATGTAAGTGCATGAAGAGGCTGGAGTCTTTAGGTACAGAGCAATCTCCCATCACACGGTGCCCCACAATACTGTGCTTTCTTTCCTCTACAAACCCGAGCAGAAGGGAGAGAGCCCTTAAGCAAAGGGCTGTGGAAAGTCATATTTTAAAGAGGCTGTTAACAGTCTTGTCAGCTATTCTGTGATTTCATGTCTGAATTAAGGCAGGTGCAAAAGTGAGAACTTTTTCTGTCTTGTGAAAAGGCACCTGCCCTTTCTATGCTACATCAGAAAAGCTGCCTGGTCTTGGCATAAGCAATTGTGAGGAAGGAGTGCCTGTATAGATGAGGTGTTCTGGTGTTTTCAGATGCCAAAAGGCAGGGGCTTTTTCCTCAACAAAACATTTCTGAGCGTGGGATAAATCCTTGCTATGAAATTGAGTTAGCAGTAAGCAAAAGCAAATTAAGCCTCATCAGAGACCGAGGCCTGTTCCTTCAGACGTGCCAGAACTGTCTGCTTTAGAGGCAGTTCTTTGGAAATTGCTGTCTTTCTACACTGCTTTATTTGTCATCTGAAGGACACCATGTATATTTTAGAGGTAATTTTTAAAATTTTGTATTCAAGCTAAATTCATTTAGGCAGTGTACGCAATGAATGTAAAGGCAAGCATTTACCATCATTAAAGGCAGAGCTGCAGAAAGAGGTACACATTGTATCTGTACTAAATTGCTCTCAGTTTAAAAGCACAGATTTGTAAAGCAAGAGTTTTTTCTAGGGCTGTGGTACCAAAATTTAGGAAAACTGTCTTTTCTTGATTTTCCCTCGGCTGCACTGAGAGTGCCACAATGAGGAAGGGGTGTGCAAGTGTGAACAAATCTGTAGGTATTGCTTTAACCACCAAGGAGCCTTTCCTGCAGATAACCCTGTGCACATATTGGAGAGTCCCTCCAGCTGCTCTCAGAGGTGATTATAACTGTATGGAAGTTGGAGAGAGCCAGGAGGAATTCCTTGTGGAACACTGCAGAACCTGTCCTGTGCCCAGACACAGCAACAAAACTGCAGGAAGAATAAATGAAAAAAAGGAAAACATCTATACCTTTAAGATCATTTCTACAGCAATAGCACTGCCCTGGCCAGCCAACCAGTCTTCTGAGCCCCCTTAATAGCACCCCTCTGCTCACCTGAGTCAGTGGCATTTACAAACTGTTGCTGTGATGATGTAAAATGATTCCAACTGTGATCATCTTGTGGGGTTTTCTCTTCTCATGCAACAAATTTCACTGAGTTTAGAACTGCTCGCTGCAGTTCTGAAAATGAAATAAATATCCCAGTGTATGTCCTGTCTGGAAGCTGTAAAGTATATTTGCTCTTTTCAGAGTAAACCAAAGGTATGTGACACAGATATTTGAAGAGTAAGAAATTAATTTAATCTTCCAGGAAGCTAATAAGTATTTGTAGCAATAGATAAAATCATTCTGAGTTAAGAGTTGAAGAACCTCATCGTTCACAAGCTATGCTGATCTCCCTATTGCAAAATCACTGTGTTTCAGAGGACTCAAGCCATGTCTGGATTTCTGGTTTAATTCTGAAGCAAATGAGTCCATTCTGTTTGGTTCATCCAAGCAGAAATGGAAGTCAGTTGAAGAGTCTTTATCTTACATTTCCATGACAGCACCTGGGACTTTCTCAGGAGCTGGTGCATGGCAGAGTGCCCACAGCAGGCTGGTTGTGGGGACAGTCAGCACAGTGCTGCTGGCATTGGGTCTGTCCTGCATAGCTTCCATTGTGCACAGCAGTGACATAAGGCACTCCCGGCCTCCCACTTCATGCTGTCAAATCATGCGGTATAAATGATGGATATTGCAAAATTTGCATGCTAAATTCTTAGTTCCCATTCATTTGGGAAAAAGAAAAAAAAAAAAAAGAATTAACCCCCTGCCCACCTGGAAATGACAACCAGGTTTATCTTTGTTTCCTGAAGAACCATCTTCGGCTTTGCTGTAAAGCACTGATGTAGCAGATGAAGCAAACAGAATTTTGATGTTAATTGAATCTCTTTCTTAGTATTTCTTCTCAACTGTTTTCTGGGACAGGTGTTTGCAGTGGAAATAATTGTGGCACTCACTGTTGGGTCTGGAGTTTTGCAGGCAGTGGTGCAGGTGTGACTGGGTGGTGCCAGCTGGTGGCAATTATCCAATTTCCCAATTATTCAAATTCCCAATTATCCAATTTCCCAGTTACCCACAGCCAGGGCTCCTGGTCTTGGGTGGGGCAGAGTTTCCTTGTCATGCAATGTATGGGGAACCTCAGGAACCTCGACTTGCCCGCAGTATCTTGGCTAGAGGAGTTTATATTCATGTTTATTTTGTCAACTCTTCTTCCTTTGGGCAGCAGCAGCCCCAGGGTGTGGGACAGGGCTGGCCACTCTGCAGTGCCCCGGGGCTCCCTGGTTCGTGCCAGCAGCCCCAGTTCAGCCAGCCTGGGGGTGCTGGGGACAAGGGCAGGTCAGCTGGGAGAGCAGCCCCCAGGTTTCATCATTTCTGTGGGAAGGTAGAGCTCAGGAGGAGTGCTTGTGCTCAGCTTTTCCCCTGAACATTGCTTTTAATCTGCTCTCTTAGTAGATTGTTTCCCCGTTACAATGTGGGAGAAAATCAGACCTGCTGTATTATTTTAGCTGTACTATGAATGTAAAAGAAAAACTACCATTGTGTTTCAGGGAGCTTTAAATAATTATTACGTGGTCATTTTATGGAAAGGAGAATGCTGTTCTTAGATGAGAAAGTAGTCAGTAGTAATGTGTTAAGTGCAAAGGGAATCACAGGGTAAAGGTGAAGGAAATTTAATGCGTGTCAGTTTTGTATTTTCTTTTTAATCCTTATTTCTTGTTTTATTTAAGTTGTTGAAAAGGAGGAAAGGGAGTGGTTTTTGGAAAAAGCAGCACAGTTGTTTCATAGTAATGTTTTGTAGGTTATGAGAGAATTACATTTTAAAAGTTGCACAGGATTTTCTTTTACTTCGGTTTCCTAAAGCTGTTATTAAAATGGATGAAGTGCTATATTTGAACCTTTAAATGGCTTCACGGGGAAATGTGTCATAAGTTTGCACTTTCTGCAGGTTTTTCTTCATCTCACCAGCCCTAGGTTATAGATGAACATATTTAAAGGAGAAGAGTTGTGTGGTAGATTTGAAATACTTTCATCTTCAATGGAAGGGGGAGGGAGAACTGTTTGAAACGATCATAAAATTTTGAATGCAATTTGCAGACCATTTGGTATGTTGATTCAGCCAACAACAAAAGCAGAGCTTCAGCTACATGGGGGTGCTAAAAGACTGGAGTTTCCATACCAGCATGTTGAACCAGAGGCCTTTTGTGCATACCGGGAAATTTGGCTTTTACACCTACCATGAGAAATTCTGTCTGGGGTTCCACAGGACCCTAATTTTGGTGCTTCTTTGATACAAATGATGTGTAACAAAATTAATGTTGAAATAGTTCTATTGCACTGGATGTGAAGGTACCCTGCAGTGCTCTGTGATAATTCTTGTCTATATAATGAATATATGTGTTGGTTTCATGGGATGCTGTAGATGTTTGTGAAGAATTGATTGACAGCTTTGGTGTTGGTATTTTTATTCACTGATGAAATTCAAAGCTGGGAAGTTTCTGTACAAACGTTCTTTGTGTAAAGCATTCTTTGATCAACACTTAACTGAAGTTCAGGTAAACACATTTCACAGTCTGAACGCTTAAACCTATGCTGGGGGTGGTGGGTTTTGTTTTTTAGGATAAACCTATAACCACCTGCAGTGATAAGCATGAGTAAATACCAATATTTAATGTAACAGTAGAAAGTAGGCAGAGATTTAATATTTCAGTCAGCAGTCCTTGTCTCTTTGCTACCTGCAGTGTTTGCTGGCCATCTCACATTCCCAGACCCATAGCTTGGTGTACATGACTGCAACTGGCATTTCCTCTTGTCTCTCATCTCTCCACTTCAGTGATGAAAACTGATAACTTTAGAAGAGCAAGCTCTTGTTGCTTTGCTCTTTGATGTTCCTTTTGACTTTTTGTTTCAGTCTTGTTTGTACTGAGATATTTTTGCTGGAATGTGATGGCCTGCTATGTGTGTATGGAGGTTTATGCAGAATAAATAAAAGACATGCTCCACTACATCCTCTGAATCATCTGACAACTTTTGGGGTTTTTTGAACATCAGGAATTTTACAGCCCATGGCGTTGAACAGAAAAATGTACATGTTAATTTAAATGGAGTGTATCCAGTGCAATGTTTCCCTTTGGAATCTGCAGTCTAACAGTACCACAGTAGCTCATTCGTTTTTTGAAGATGTAGCATGGCTGCAGTTAGAGCCATCCCAGGATCCTTCAGAAATGTCACAAAATTGAATTTTGCAGCCTTTCTCAGGATTCCTTATCCTATAAACTAGAAGGAGCATAGAGTCAGGAGAGTTTGGCATGGTGTTGTGCCCCTGCCCAGGACAGTGTAGTCTGTGTCTGAGGTGCTGGATCCCAAACTCACCATCTCCTGGTGCAGACATCCTCTTCCAGCTGGGAGCCTGGCATCTGGGAACTCTGGCATGGCCTGAGCAAGCTCTGCTCAGCAGTGCTTTGTGTTGCCTGTGAGTTTTTTCCACATTGTGTACTTTAGAAACTTCTGTAAAGGTGAGTAAACCTGGCAGAAATGACCTTGGGCTGAGGCTGTTCCTAGCACAGTCCTGTCTGTGTGGGAAGTTGTGAGCCCAGCTGGAGGAGAGGAGGCTTCCCTCTCCCCCAGTCACAGCAGGAGGAAGAGTGGTGAAGGAAAACAGGAAGAAGATACTTGTCTGTTGTCAGCTGGCAATTGGGGAGATTGACATCAGCAGTATTTCCAGGGATGATATCTCAAAGGAAGCCCAAAGGCTTATACTCCAAGAAACCTGGGTACAAACAGCTCAGAATGTGGCTTACCAAGGGTGATTGCCAAAAAAGCCCTGCAGGTGCTGGCTGTGGGCAGCAGGTGAGGAGCTGCTTGCTGGGTTTTGGGATGGATAGAACATCCCAGTGCAACAGGAGTGCCAGGAGCTCTGCAGGTGCAGCCACAAACACAGCAAAGGTCCTGTCCTGGGGCAGTGACTGCCTGGAGCATGAGGTAAAGAGAAATAAAAGGCACTGAAAGGAAAACACTCTTAGATTGCTATAACAAATACCTGATTTGAGCTGGGGAAGAATGAAAGTTGGAATCTTTAGGAAGAGAAGCAAAACAACAAAATAGATGAGGCTTCTGAGTTTCCAGATCATACTTATTGGCATTTTTTTACTTTTATAATGTGCAAAAATGGCAGTTATGATTGTGGTTGCAGGAGTTGTGGAGAATTTGAGCATAGCAGATATGGGGGCAAATGTTTGGGGTTTTTTGGGGGTATCTTCCTCTGAGTCCTGTTCTTTAAATTAACCCTGGCACAACTTTAAGAAAAAACTCACTTTGAAAAGTAGGAAGGTTAACACAGATTGGAGTTTTGGGTTTAGTTCAGCTATACATAAGTGTGCTTTATGGAGTCCTAATGGAATATGCAACTAAACAATTAAGATGATTAATAGTAATTATTTTATTTGTAACCTACCCCTTTTAATACACTTCTCTGCTAAAAGTACACTACTAATATCAGGAAGCAATGTAAGAGGTATTATTTATCTATACTTTTTTAATCCTATTGATTTTAATGCTTTACTATTAATTCAGAGAATAAATGTTGGACTTGAAAATTAGGATGCTCCTATGACAGTTCAGAAAAGAGTTCATTAAAAAGAAAATACATCTGTATGGACAAATTATACATATCTTAGACACTTTAGGTTATTTTCCAAATAATGGATTATCAATTATTAATTTTGGACCTGTGAGAGCTGTTACAAATGTTAACTATATAACAGAACCATTAACAGGGATCCCAAAAATGTAATAGCTTGTCTATTTTATGTTTAAATTAGGTGCAAAGGCAGTTCCTTAATAGTAAAAGTAGGTTCCCTGAAGTCTCTTTATGTCTTTATAGGTTTAGTTTTTATTCAAGCCTTATTGATCTGAACAGAATTATGTAAACATATTGTCTATTCTTCTTGAGCTATAGCACAGATTTACCCATATAATTTATAGTGCTTGCTGCATGGTGCTTTAAAATTAGGGAGGAACATTTACAAATTATCTTGCAATTTGCATTCCTTGAATTGCTAATGAAGTTTTATATAAATATTTAGCATGGTGGTGTGCCAGGAGTTGGGTTCTGGTAGTTTTCCTGTGTAGCAGAAGGGAATGGGACTACAAGGGCCACCTTTGGGTTTTTGCTCACTTCTAGGGTAATGATACAGGAGTCATACAACACCTATTTCCAGCCCTAGTATTTCTGCACATACCTCTGCACTTGGATGCCCTGGACATGCTTCAGGTATCTGATACAGACAATTACAGGTTAATTCAGTTGCCAAAGCCTGGGCCAAAGTTTCCCCAGGCAAACCCTACCTGACTGAGGATATTATCATCCCCTCCCTCCCTGGTGTGACCTGGAACAGCTGGAGGTGCTCAGGGCTTTCAGTCCTTGCTGCTTTCAAACATGTTCCTGTCCCTGTGCCTTATGACCCAGCCGAGCCCCTCCACTCAGATTGTTTCTGCTGTCCCAGGAATCTGCCCAATAGACACGAGTTTATCACACTTAATCAGAGCTGGGCTTGCAAGGATGTACGTGGTAGGCCAGTTAAGCACAGTTTGCTGCTGTGTCACTGCAGTTTTGGAAACTTCTTTGAACACTTTGCAGAGGATGTACTCTTTAAATTGATGTTTGTGTTTATCCCAGAGGTGGCTGCATTTCAGTGAAATGTAGCATGATGCTGGCATAATCCTTAATGATCTCTTAGAAGTACTTTTCTGCGGAGTCTTAACTTGTTTAAAATGATGTGAAAGGTGCCTCAGGTTAAAGCATCCCGTTGTTTTAACTTGTGTTTACTTACTGTGTCCTTCTGCATTTTAGTTTTACTGTTTTAAATTCTAAAGCTTAGTTTCTAAAAAAAAAACCAAAAAACAACCCCAAGTACGTAAGCTTGGATTTTTGCATTCCTTTTAATAATGTGTTGATGTTTTCTTCAAAGATGCTTTATTGCATGCACTTGATGTTACAACTTTTCATTTGTTGTACAGTACACTTGTACACAGTACAGTTGTGGCTGTACATTGCCAAAAATTCTAGGAAAATAAATATATGCTGTTAATGTCAGGGAAAATAACCAAGTATTATGGTCAGATCTGACTTCTAAAGTAGAAAGTATCTGAATGCTGTCCATCTGGCAAATGTAATGTATCAGTGATTAGGTTGTTAAAATTCTTTATAATATTTCTTGTACATGTCTTCAGGTGTAGACTTACTTGTGGGGCATGCATTGGTAAACAGAGTTGAAATGACAGTAAGTACTGTGAGTTTAGAAGTACAACAGAAATCCTAAGGAAAAAAAGCAGTAGTTTATAACTGTTTTGTAAATCTTATAAAGGATGTTTATGCAGAAGAGCAGTTTTTGAAATGTCAGACTGTCCAGTGATTTTCTAGTGACACGGATGCTGCATATTTCAGTCCACAGAGCACAGCTCTCCAGCTGGTTTGTCATGTAGCACTTGGAAAATCAGTTTGATTTTTTGTGTTTTATGTATTAGCCCTTTGTTTTTTGGTTTAGGCCCTTCTTTTCTTTTGACATCGATATTTTGGGTGAAGTTTTCTTGTTTTTCCAATCTATAGTTCTTGAGGACTTCCCCTGCCAAATGCAGAACAAGGAGTATAAACATTTTCCTGTGTGTGCACAAATGGTTCCAAGATTTATATTAACTCTAAAGAGATTCTGTGGAACTGAAAATCCTTCCATGTACACATCAAATGAAATACATTTAAAATACTTCTAGGTTTAAATACTTCTAAATATTATAAATACTACTTCTAAAATACTTCGAAGTTTAAAATACTTCTGGTCAGATAAAAACCTTGACATTGCTTTCAGTGGCAGCATCTTTACTGGTTTTATTTTGGTTTTCCTGTTTTACTTCCCCCGCCACCCCCCCACTTGTCTTACATGAATATGAAATTCACATTATTATTTTATTTTTAATTGGAAATTCTGTCCAGGTTGACTGTAACCTGTTCATAAATTCAAAATTTATGAAGCTAAGTGATTGGAAGCATCTAGAGACTGAAACTCCCCTGGTGTAGGAACTGCTGATGAATGGTAGTTAAATCTTAGAAATAAAATTGTCACTGTGGTGTAGATGTACTCTGGAATGCTTTAACAACCAAATTTTTCAACTAAGGAAGCTTCAACCCCAAAGCAGGACCAATCAGATAAAAAAGGCTCAAAGTAGGTTTGGGCAGTTGTTTTCAACTAAACCTAAAGAGAGAAGATACCTGTTCTGCACTTCCATGATACTGGATGTGGAGGAGTAGAATTTATAACACAGAAAAGAATAGGGGAGATTCTCTGAGGTTCAGAACACTGGGATGGTGTTCTTAGTGTTTTCTGTTAGTATTTCATTTGTATGTTTATAAATAGATGTAGACTCCTGTGTCTTCATTTTACTAGTGACTTAGCTGGGAGCCCAATTTGTGTTTACTGTTTTCAAGTTCTGCATGAATGAATAAATCTGCATGGCTTCTGTGATGAGAAAAACAGGAAAAGTCAGTGCACACCTAGGAACACACTGCCATGTCCCTTGTGTGACAAAAAACATCCACTTTTATTCCTGATGCTGTTTGATAACAAGCCCTATAACAGAATCAACAGACTTCCTTCAAGGAGATGCTGCATATTTTTCTTGCAGTACCTGGTGGAATAAACGTTTTCTCTTCCTTCCCATCACTTGTATCTATATAACCCTGATCCTGCAGCCAGTCTGAATAGGTGGGGTTAGAAGAATGTTTAGGCCAATTTCTCAGGATCTGAAAGTGACAGGTATGAAAGGGAAGGTCAGAGGCCTTTTTTGAAGCTGAAATGCTGATGTTGTTGTACACCCTGAGCATACTTTCAGTACTCTTGGCTTAGTTATATTCTGGATCAGAGGAAAGCATTCAGCTAAATGTTTCATTCTACAAAAGGCTTGCATTTTTGCCTGTATCTGTGCAGGTGGGAGTGCAATTATAAGTTCACTGAATGTTTTGCTGAGTTGGAATAACTAAAGTCACTAAAAATTATTAAATTAAGTGTTTATATTCAGGACCTTAAAGTGAGCACAATCATAAGCCTTCAAAAATCGAATAAAAACATAAATATGCCCCCTTTTTTTTTTCTTTTGGCACATTTGATATTGGCTAAGTGCAGGAAAAGATGGGATGGAGTTGAGTTGTGGGCTGTGGGAGGTGCTTGCAGAGGGACATAGGGTGACACATGGCAGCACAGAGCAGCTTGTCTGTGCCTGAGCTTGGCAGGAGGAGGTGACACCAGCAGAGCACTGCAGAGAGCTGTTAGGTGAGTGAGCAGGGTGTGATCACCCCATAGCAGTACACAGACAAGAGCGTGGTGCTGATGTGGCAATATGGGATAGGCCATGTAGTGAGAATTACCTGGAAGGAAATACTGTGCCTTGAGAAGTGTATAAAACCAGCTCATTTCTTTGAATAAATGATTCAGATTCCCTGCCAGGCTGAGCCCATGTCTCAGTCTCTCACAGCTAAGGACCGAAGGCCACAAAATAGTGAAACCTTTTTCAAAGTTCTCTAAAAAGCTCCATGGTGTGAGTATCTTCCAGGATTGATCCCAGTGTACACAGTTTGAATAATAGACCTTGGATTATTTAAGAGAGAGTATCAGAACAGAACATTGCAATGGGATAATGTCCTCCCCCTGCTGGATGAATGTCTCAGCATCCCTTGGCACTCATAGAACATAAACATTGAGGGGAAGCAGAGACATTTATTTTCAAAATTAATCATTTATCCTTCTAGAACATTGTATTTCAGGGACTCTGTTTCCATTATAACAATTAGTTGATGGTGGAAGATGTTGTCATTTGATGGATGTTGATATTATAGAATGACAGGTGATCTTCATGTGACTTTTATGCAGAATACACATAGGTACTTAGAATAAGAGAAATGTTTCCTAATTGTCTTGGATGACAGGTTTGCACTTTGCTTTTAGTCATTGCAACAGACCTTACCATAATCCAGTCAATTTAAATTTTATATACTTGTCACACTGATTGAAATATAGTTATAAGAATCAAAATTTTGTCATTCAGCTAACAAAAATATTTAATATAGCTACAGCAGGTAATAGAGATATCCTGTCACTTAATGCAGTAGCAGTAGTTCACAAATGGCTTGAGCACTCACTCGATCCAAAATTGAACTTCAGCCTTTGTGAGTTTTGAATCTGACTTCAGAGCTGGACAGGCCATGTTCAGCTATAATATATATATAATATGTATATATAATATATATATAGTATTAAATGATCTCCTAGGCAAGGTGTGCTCTAACTCCTGTTGTCCCAAGATAGCAGAAGGTAACTACCTGCAGGGTCTGTCTCGGGTCAAATCATCAGCTGGGTCCTCTCAGAGCAGCATTTCTGGGCACTTGAAAGAGAAGAGGTGCTGGTGCACAGTCAGTGTGGGTTTATCCAGAGTAACTCCTGCCTCACCACCATCCCTGGTGTGCAGTCACTTGCTTTGGGCAGAGGCAGAGAGCAGTGGCTGCCATTTACCTGGCCTTTGGCAGGATGGGCCCCAGCCTTTCTCACAACATGTGTGTGTTCACAAAATAATTTTTCACTGAAAGCATATGGTACTGCTTAACTTACAATGTTCTAATTAACATGACCAGAAAAAGATGACTGTTGAAATTTAGATAGTAACTCTGATTGTTAAAATCCTAATTACAATTCTGTTAACAACTGTAATATGGAAAATACTCTTTATTATTAGTTCCACATCTGAAAATCAGAGAATCAGTTTGTTCACGTTAATTTCCATGGACTTTGGAAGTGAATGTGTGTATTGACTAATGAGCCTGCTAAAGCGTTTATGTAAGATCTCTTGATATTGGATCATCTATTTCTGCTTTCAGTCTGTGGAATATGGTGAGTTTAGGAGAATAAACTAGGTTACCTGGTTTAGATGTGTAGGTGTTGAAAATTAATTTACACAGTATTGCATTAGAGAAACAGCATTGTTTTGGAGGGAGAAACATTGAGGCCAAATACAGAGCAAGGCAGTTCCTTGGTAGCCTGTGCCACTGGCCAGTGAAGCAGAGCTTGCAGTTTGAAGTGTACAGTGGCCAGTTTCATCCCAAGGGCAGTGCATGATTGCAGGTCTTTTCAATGAATTCCAAAGATGCAGGAGAAAAAAGGAATTGCTGTTTGTAATAACAACTGACACAATCTATTTTGAGATAATAAAAAATGTTCCTTGTAGGGATGGTTGGCTAAGGGAGAGTTAATAGAGACAGTTATTTGAGAAAGGCCAGAGCTATTACTGAAGTCAAGCCTACTTCTTTTATGTGAAAAGAAGACAAATGCAGGAAAGAGGAGAGGAAACCAATAATAAAAGTGAAAAAAAAAATCCTTTTTGTTTGTTTGTTTTTCATTCAGCCTTTTGCTGTTGTACTGCCTCTGCAGAAACATGGGCTCAGCTCAAAGTGTTACCAGGAATTTTGTGACCTGACAAACTGGAATGAACGTCAAACTGTTTAGGTCAATGCTCTTGACTGCCTCATTGGTCACAAGCTCAGTGAAAAATGGTCTTGTCTGGATAAACCCAATACTTGCTAAGCAAAAGGCAGCTAAAGGATAAAAGGAAACAGAACAGGTAGAGAAAGAAAATGAGCAAAATTGGGAAGGTAAATCAAGCTGGTATTTTTAGGCCTGACTTAAAATTGTGATGAATATCTAATATATTCACACAAGCGGTTTTGATCAGGGAAATAAAAATTCAGGGGTCTTATGAAGAACCCAGCATGACTAAGGGACTGGAAGCTATGCTGAAAAGGCTGTCCGAATGATGCAGAAAGAATTAATGTATAAATTGCTGTGTGCCATCTTTGCAGATTGTGGTCTAGTGTCAGGCCTAAATCATAGATGCCAATTTCAGATTTCTTACTCTTTTGTTTAACATTGCTTTTGGGTTTCATCTATGCAATATGGTTGTTGCTTCCATTTGACATAGTAACTTATGTGAATTTTGGTCATTTTGAATATGTTTCTGTGGTAATTATTGTAATAAAGCTTCCATAGCACAAGATACCAGAAAGAAACATGAATGAATTGGTTGAAGTGAAAATATCAGTTTGTTTGTTAGGGGGTTTTTAAATTTGAAATTAAGCTACAGGTACATAGTGATGCTAGTGGAGGACGGCTGGCAGCAAAGATTAATTTTGCTTTGGAATTTTGGGTCATAAATTCCTATATTGTGTAAGGATTTGCATCACTGGGGTAGCACCTAGGTACTCAGTGGATATAATCAGTAATATGGGATTAATAAAGGGGATGTCCCTTTTGTAAATATATTCAGTGCCCCCTCCTGAGCAGGAACTTTTCCTTTTTCTTCATCCTCTCAATCTCAGTGATTGTCATTTCATAAGATCCTTTATTCTGGGCTCCAGTGCCACTGAAAAGCAGACAGTATTTAATGACCTTCTGCCTCAGTGGTTTCATCTCCTGAAAAGTTAGAATTGATTTGTTTTGTCTTTGATACTGAAAATCTAAAGCAGACCTTTTCTTCCTAACTTGTGTAATAGCAGCAGCTGTATTGAGGAAAGATTGGGGAAGAGGACAAAAGTTCACAGAAGGTACATTGCAGAATTAAGACTACTCTAAAATAAACTTTGTTAACTGACATGGTAAAAAAAACCCAAAACTTTGTCACTAGGCAGTTTAACATGTGTCCCTGAGAAGAATGAATGCTTTGTATCATCTCTGTATTATTACAGGGAGTTCTGTCCGTGTAAAGAAAGAAGATGGTTTAATATGACCAGTTGTTTCCATAGGGCCTTATTCCTATTTATTCTTATAATCCTATCTTGGAAATCTGCCAGGTTAATCTATATATGGTTTAATAAACCCCATACCCTCCTTTAAAGGATAAATTTGTGTTTGACCTCAGACACCTTATTCTTTTCTGTGATAGACTGTGAGTTTTAGTTTATTATTTTAACAGATCAGTAGGTACATTAATTCTAACAGGAAGCTCAGACTCTCTGCCTGAAGTTAAATTTGCTGAGTTTTTAAATTAGTTTTATTCTCCCCCAAGGTTGAAATTTCTTTAGGAGAATTGAAGACAGGAAAGTAATTCACTGGCGAAACAGCAAATGATGCAGAAAATGCCAATATCAATTTCCTAAACAAGTCATAACTGGAATGCCAAGAATCTTGTTTGTGGCTCTAACTCTAATCATATGAGTAATCTAAGGGCCCGATTGGGAGGCACATTTGACAAACCTATGATTTAACTTAAAAAGATGACTGAGATAAATTAAACCCTGCTGGGCTGTGTGAGAGAATGTCTTGAAGGGAATCCTAGAGGAACTGATGTTTGTTGTAGCATGATTTATATTTTTAAGGGCATTATCAACAATGTAGATAACCAAGTGCTGAAGATTTGTTTGGGGACATTCTCAGTTGTATTTCTGTACTGTACTGTACTGTACTACAGTATATTTGAAATTGGATGGAATCTGAAAACAGCCCTTTATAGGGAAGAAACCAGTTAAAATAAAAATTCCTTTGTGTCTTTGACCTCAGCCAGTTCATACATTTTTCACTTTAGAAGCACAGTCCATCACATTTTGTGGATCTAGCTGGAAATTGGGTTGCTGTAATAACTTGTGGCTCAGTGGTAAAAGGAGTGTAAAAATACTGAAGTTATTGTTAATTTTCTCAGACACATGGGGACAGGACATGAAGACAAATGTAAGGTTCCAGGTTAGCCTAAACCAATTTTTTGTCTGCCTATCTTCCACACTCTTCACTTCTCTGTACCTTAGGGAAACATGGGGAATTCAGCTTGTGTTGGTGGCTAATCTTGTGGAAAAGTGCATCTGCAGTCCTTAGCCAGGAGTGGCTTCAGCTCAGAATGAGCAGGGCCATCTTCTGAGGCTCTGTGACAACACCAGGATGTGTGATGTGATGCTCTGTGCTGCTCCCAAAAGGGGTGAAATGGCTTTGAGGAAGACTAAGATACCAACAGAAACAAGCTGATGATGTAATTAATGAAAAAGAGGGATGTCCAAGTGTTAAAAGCAGTGAGGGAAAAATGATTCATTCTTCTTGTGTTTTGACATTTTGGAGCTTTATTGCATATCAAGCATGGATAAAACTTCAACAATACAACTTGTGTGTGGTGCCTCCCTTTCCCCCACCCTGAATTCCTGTACAGTCCTACCCACAGCTTCATGGGCTTTAGCTGAAATCCAGGACATGAGAAACATGGCACATCGAAGGGTTGTTTCTCATTTTGATGTTTTCATCACCACTTTCCACAAAGTGCAGATTTACTTCTTGTGTGTGGACAATGCCTAAGAGAAGACCAGTTGTCCCTGAAAGTAATTCTGATCTATAACTGGTATTAGGAACTGTGCTAAAGGCAGATCTATTCACTTAATAACAAATCCTAAGCTTTTTTGGTTGCTAGGATGTATTATCCTGGTCTGCCCCTTCAGTCTGGGCTGTATTTTGGCCAGAGTAGCTGCCTGGACCAGTTCTTAGTCTAGAGCTGGCTGCACCAGCTCCAGGAGAATAAACCTTTATTTCCTAAGACACATGGACATTGTGCGGTGCACATGTTTCATATGAGCAAAGCTTGTTGACATCTTAGGGTGACATATGCTGAAGAACAGTAGTTAATATTTTTGTACTTCACGTTTTAAGAGTGCACAACAGACCCAGTGGAATGTGCAGATCCGCCTTTCCTGGATTAGCCATCCAGACATTGTCGTTGTTTCTCACTCTAACCACCCAGAGCAGAATTTAGGAGACCTTGTGCTTACATTTGTAGTAGTTCAGACTCAAGAGATTCTTCTGTGTTCTAGAAATGTTGACTTGCTATCAAAGGCGTGCTGTTTAGGTAATATTTTTCTAGGGTTGCTTTCCAATCAGTTTTTGTTTTCAATTCCTTCTTGATAGTTTTTTCTCTCTCTAGCAGAAGGCCATTGTATTCTATAACACAAACATGTTTAAAGATGTATGAAGTCTTCTGATTTTAGAATACTTTTGTATTGTGATGCAGAGGATCTTTATTCTCTGATAAAAGTGCAAAGTTCTTTTTGGGTTATGTTAATCCTTATGAGTGAGAGAAACAATCCTTTGCTAAGAGGATCTATTAAATACTGTTTTATTTTTCTGTCATGCCCTCCTCTGGACACTCTTACTGTTTTTTGTCTTTTTTGGCTCCCAAACCTTCTCACAGCACCTGAGGTGCAGCAGTGCAGAGTGTGACAGTCGTGTCCCCTGACCAGCTGGCATTGCAGGACAGGTTGGCCCTTTTTGTGTCAGGGACCACTGGTGACTCGTGTTCAGCAGATTTCTTACATGGCACTGCTCTTTAGCAGTGTCCTCCAATTTATACCTATAATTGGAATTATCCCATCCCAGGTGGAGAGGTCTGCACTTGCTCTTGTTAAATTTAATATGATTGGTGATTGCCCAGCTCCGATCTACCCAGATATTTGTCTATCAGTAATTTTCAAATTAACATTCTCTTGTTCTATTTACCACAATTCTAATGGCACTGAATCAGTGCAATGACAGACGGCAATTGCTGCTGGGGAATATTCAGTGCAGTATCTAGAAGTACCCAGAAGCACTTTCAGGAATTTATCAGAGCTTAGTGAGGCACTGGAGGCAGGCTGCTCGTGATTTATTGTTGGAGACCTAGCACAAAGAGTTCACAGATGAAAATTACAAAGTTTTGTCCAGAACTGAGATACTGGCATAGTGAACTCCCTTATTTTTCTCTGAAGAGAATAGTCTCATGTGCTGCTTGTTTTCTTTTCAAATCTTCACATCCTTTTGAAGCATCTCATGTAATTTTATCAGAGGGAAACCTAAGTTCATTATAACCCTCTTTTTCCCCTTCAAGTTTGTGAATGCTTCTGCTGTCCCCTCTGAGCTCTGTGTACAAACAGAACAGCAGAATCTCCACGCTGTATGATTTTGCCTGACCCTGGGAGTTAATCCCTTTCTTGATCAAGTATGGGCATTAGTACAATTCTCTATCTACACAAGTACCATGCACAGGTGAATCTCTTGGGGTGAGGTTCAGCTGTGCTTGTACAAGGCAATATTCAACATGGCCTCACAATGCTCCCCATCTAATGACCAATAAAACAGCCTAAAAATGCTTCTCCAGTCTTTTCTACTTCTTTTCTGCTGGAAAAAAATGCTTCTGAGAGGCTTGCTCTCCCTTCAGTGAATCCTGTCTTCTTTCATACCATTCCATAAAAAGATGTCCTCAGAGGACCTGTTGCTAAAGCCAGCAAATGAAGGAAAGGGGTCTAGTGTGTTTATATTTACATGAAAAAGATATCTTAGAAATTGTTTTGTATGTCTTGTGCCATTGCAAGATCTAACATGAGTGAAAAAAAAAATCTGAGAAATTTAAAACCAAAAAGTGACTTTTTTTGTTATCAGCTTATAAATGTTGCTTTCAGACTTCTCAATGTTTGCATTAAGGAAAAGAGAAACTGCTTTTTTTTCCTGTTTGCAGTTTTGGACTGTGTCTTAAAGTTTAAACATATTGCAATTTTAAAATATATTGTCTTGATGTATTACTTTGAAGAGTCTATATGTTGGATCTTTACTTTGAAGAGGAAAACATTTGTAGATAGCTTCATTATTTTACCATCCAAGCAAAATGCCTGTAGGTATGTAATGGTAGCTATTTACTTTTTGTTACATTCTAATTATTGCAAATTAAGTTTTATTACAAAATGGTGTTCAAGATACTAATTGCTTAACATTATAAGGGCAGCCATCCTAGTGGAAATAGATTAGGTGTGATTTATAAAAAGAAAACATTAATAGGCTTTTGGAAAATAATCCTGGTATATATGTGCAGCAACAAAAACAGTTCAGGACTGTAAGCATCCCACAGGAATAAATCAGGACAAAAGGCAGCTAATTGGAAGAATTTCTAAGGTGTGCTAGTGGAAATGAATTTTCATTGCTTTATAGCTGAAATTCAAATCCTGTTGACAGAAACTTCAGTTATTGACTTGCAGCTAATTAGCAGCTAGCAGACTAGACAATTAGCTGGAATAGAATGGAGATTGAGGAACAAAATTTAAAAGTTTGTAGCACTCATTAAAAACAAGTTTCAGTTTTTATAAATACACCAGCTTAATTGCCAGCATGATGAGAGTGCTCTATGCATCTAGTCCAAAGTCTTTTTTATTACATGTGTAGGTATTTAATCCTGTGATGCAGCTGAGATTTACAAAGCCAGCAACACTCCTTCTACACATGCAGCAGAAAAAGTTAGAAGTAACAGAAGAATGCAGGCAGTGTCAGAAAGGATTATCCTCGTCAGAAAGATATGTGATAGCTCTTAAATAATTGGCATAAAGCCAATGGGTAATATTTTTTCCAAGGAGGTTGTGATTGTGTCCAGTGTGTGTAATGTTATGAAATGTTAGAGATTGTAGGAGAACTATTTTGTAATTTTTCTGAATGCTAAGCATGATTTACAGTAAAGTTCAAAAAATACTGTAGTGACATGTATATTTTAAGTATTGGTGTTACAAAAGCTCTCTTTCCAGGTTCTGGTAAAGTTTTCAAGTCTTCCTGCTTGCAGTGAGAAACTTATTATATTACTTGAAACTTATTATTATACTTGGATGCAAAACGTGATGTTTTGTTACACTTATAGCTTCCTGGAGTCGCAAAACAAACATTTTAAAACAACATTTCTCAGAGAGCTGCTATCAGAACTGTGCATTAATAAGCATCTAAATTACAGCTCTTGCCATGTAGAACAAATTAGATTTCTTTTCACTAATATCAAGGAAGCAGAAAACAAGCTGAATCTCAAGTGAATTATATGAACATAATTATTTGCCATTTATTTTTCTGCTACAAACCGGTCTTTATTCAATTAAACAACTCATAATCATGTTCCCTCTATTTCAGTGGAGTTCAAGACAGCCAGTGTCATGTTAAGTCGTTTCCTTATACATTGTATACATTTCTCTGTTACCCTATTCATGGCAAGTGTTCTGGTGCTTTGCTCTAAGCTAAACAAACCCACAGACTGCTGGGGGCTCTGCTGAGTTTTTCTCCTATGCAGGTCTTTGAAATGCTGTGGTAAAAATCTTTAAAACGTGAATGTTTCTATGTTTCGTTGAACTTGATTCCAGTTCTAGATTAGGCTGCTAGGAAATAAATTATTTTTTCCCTGAATGTGTTTTTGTGTGTGTGTTTGTTTTTGTTAGAGGAGCTTGATGGAGGAGAAAAATCTCATAGTCTCCAAAATCTTTAATTACTAACTGTGCCACTGTTTCATTAAGAGCTTTATCGCTTCCATGGTGTCTTTATTGGTCTAATCAGTGCTGAAATGATATTTTATAAAATGCAGAGCAAAAACTCTAATCCTCAAAGGTGTTTTTTCCCCTCTAGTTCCAATGATATATTTCTCAATGGGTAAAGTTCTATTTCATGGGAGACCAGAGAAAAACTTCTCATTTTTGCTGCTTCAATCAACATAAATGGATTTGTTAATTTTTTTGAGACTGTTGTCCCAGAACTTCTCATTTCTGCTTCATACCTAAACATTTCTAGCTGGTAGTTAATTGTTCCTTTCAACTGGAGATCACTCTGGAGATCCTCAATTGCTTAGAACTTCAGTGCAAAACATTAACATAATAAGATAATTCTCATAATGATGCAAAGGAAAATGCCCTGAAGTGATGAAAGCAGTTTTCCCTTAATGTTGTTCTATGCAGAGCCAAATGGTGTTACAGCTTTTTAAAAACATACTCTGCTACCTGTGCTGTAGAATCAGAGTTAATTCAATAAGAGCAGACACAGCCTTAGGTGAGAGTGAAAGCTTGAGCCACAAGGTGCAGGAGGTGAGAAATCTTCCCTGGGAGAAATGGGAGCCCTCTGGAGCACAGCCGGGGTATGGAAACAGGAGAAATTCTGCCATTCTCCGAGGGGAGGGTGGGAGCCTCCCCACTGAGTGCTCCGAAGGGACAGAGCAAAAGGGGCGCGGTCCTATCACATTATATCCCTGAACACCGCAGCATTTGGATGGAATAGCATTTCCTGTTCTTTCTTTCAATACACACACACGTGGTGTCAAATATTACTGCATTGAGATGATGTTAATTTATAACATTGAGCTGATGTTAATTGTTCTTTGAAGCTGAGTTATTGCCTCCACAGCTGAATTCATGGAATAATTCAAGTAAGTTTCTTTGGATAGTCTTAGACTCCTGTACAGACCACTGCTTGGGTTTTTTGTTTTCTTGGGGTATTTTTGTTTGTTGGTTTTGGTTTTTTTCATTTGTTTGGGGCTTTTTGTTTGGGTTTGTTTGTTTGTTGTTTTTGGGAGGTTGGGCTTTTTTTCCTTTTGAAACAGTTTTTTATTTAAGAGTTGCTGAATGTATATTGTAGCTGTATGTATACTTCTGTGGTGGTGACCTGGAAAGGACACCTGAAACAATATAAGTTATATCTGTACGTGTACCAGCTCATTGAAATCCAAACCTGAACAACTTTAGGTTCCAGACTAAAGACAGATACTGATCTAGATTTTAAGTTTTCTGTTCACATAATCTGTTTTATTGCCATCTGTTCTCTTTCCTAACATCTTTCCTTTTCAGATTTTTTCCACTGCTCTGGCTTCCAGTTAGGTTCAGAAACAAAACACCATCCTGGGGCACGTGTCATCATCAATTTTTACCATCTACTATAAATTACCTCTCTCTGAGATGTAGTATGGTGTCATATAATGAAGATTCTTTCTATGTGTGAAAGGCTAATTAACTCTTGAACTGGAGCTGTTTGCTTACGTGGACAGAAATAGAATGCAAAGCCATCACTGTAGACTGGCTGTCCATTTCTGAGTTCTGCTTTTTCCATAAGGGAAATGCATATTATTTATTAGGATGAAAGATAAAATAGCCTGAAACTCAGTGTGCAGCATTTGCTGTGTGTTGCAGGAAGGTGTTCTGGGATACACTTGTTTAATTTACAAGTGAAGCACCTCAGGATTTCTCATTATTGTTTTGTCGGTGCTACAAGCTCAGCTTGAGATGTAAATCCAGCTGTGCTCGTCCTGGTTCATGCTCCATTGCCAATAAATTGGTTTGGGAAGTGAAACTTAGCTGGCATATTCTGAGTATTTGGAGATGGAATCCAACTCAAATTTCCACAGTAGTCCAGATTCTTCAGAGCTATTGCAGTAGATAGTAAAGATACATGTTTGCTGTTTGTATTTTGCTGTTTGCTGTCTTTTGGGAAGACTCTTGGGCTGACTGTCTCAAATCATTATTTTCAAGATCACAAACAGCAATCATGCACACCCATGAAACAACACAACAATGAGGTCTTTAATAAAAAACTAATTTTATGAAACAAAACCAGCAATTTTATTAAAATAAATCTAATAAAATTAATAGATAGTTTTATGAAAAAAATGATCAATAACTTAGCAGGTATATTTTCCATTAGCCAGAATAAACTAGCTTCTCATTCCAGTACCTTTGCAAAATTCTCAAGTGGACACTGTAGGATCCTCTGCATTAAACGGCCTTTTGGTTTTCACTTTTTGTGGCCACTGTTAGAGAGCTAGGAAAATTACAGCCTGGAAATCACTCTCATCCTGCTCTCTCAGCTCCGTTCCCGGGTTGATAGTATGTTCAGTTTCAGTGAGGGAGACTTTCTCCCAGGATGATAATCTGGTCAAAATAGAATGGAATTAACAACATTAGATTAACACCTGTTGTAGTGTGTGACCAGGCCTGGGAAAGAGGTGTCACTCTCTCTGCACCAATCAGCTTTATCCTGTCTTTGGAGCTGCAGGACACTGTAGTAAGCAGTGTGTTTTAGAATAAACTTGTCTCTCTTTTCTCTCCTGTCTTATTTCCTCCACATCTAAAGGGTTAATACCCCTTCCTGCAGCCACAACTTTTTAAAATACCCATAGTTTTATCTTTTATGGTTATTAATAAACTCAAAGCTGTTTTAAAATCTGTTTAAATTTTTGCATAAAGCTAACCCCAAGCTTCTTGTAAGCTTCTGTCTGTGTTGGGTGAGAGAATATGGAACTGTATTGTTTTTCTGCTGGCTATAATTGGGAATAATTCTATTTAAATTTGCTCCAGTGGCACCCTAGAATTTACTTTATTGCATGAAATTGAAGTGGCTGGTTCTGTTGTGTTCTGAATTTCTGATTGGAGGCATTCACAGGAGTATTGACGGCATTCAGCAAGACATCTGCTGTGCTGCTGTGTCCGAGCTCTGGTGCCAGAGGTGTCGTGCCCAGGAGAGCCTGGGCTCCCAGGGGAGCCTGCTGCACGCAGGAGATGCTGGGGAGAGCTCTGGGGCAGAGGAAGGGTTGCTGAGAGCTGAGGTCTGTACCTGTGGGACATATGAGAAAGTAAGAAAGTTACAGCCTGAAAAATATTCCAGGCTGGAGCTTCTCAGCTCTGTTCCCAGCTGATGAGCTGGTCCAGCTCAAGGCTAGAGAGAATTTCTCCCAGGGTGATAATTTGGTCACAATAAAAAGGAATTAATAACAAGATAGAACACCTGTTGTGGTGTGTGCCCAGGCCCTGGCAATGGGGTGTCTTCTCTCTGAACCAATCACCTTTTCTCTACTCTTGGAGTTGGAGTCATGCTATAAAACCAAGTGTGTTTCTGAATAAACTTGGCTCTTTCTTCCTGTCATGACAGACGACCATGTATCTGTGCATCTTATTTCTGCTGCACTTAAAGGGTTAAAACCCCTTTCCATGGGGGTTTTAATGTACATGTACCAGTGTGTTTGCTTTCTGCTCTGCCTGGCTGACAGAAACACTGCTGGGCACATGCAAATAACCACAGCCAGCCTGATGCTGGGGCCCATCAGCCTGCTGGAAGATGAACACCAGGGCTGCTGCTGAAATCCATAAGGACTTTCCTTAGTGACTACAAAGGAAGTAGAGTTTACAGGCATGGCTTGAACACTGAAGGAGCTTGAACACAGGGGCAAGCAACACCACACAGGTTGGGAATAAAATCTCAGGGAAACAACGTGGACGGGAGGGTGTCTGATAGTTTCAATTCATAGGTTTAACAGTAGCAACAACAAACAAACAAAATACCAATCAAAAAAGAAAGGTTAGTTGAGATATGAAAAATTAAACTGGCTATTCAAAAGTGACTCCAAGGAAGTGAAGTGCAGTTGGGTAGTGTTGGCCAACTGGCACAGATTGGATTTGGCTTGCACTTGGAAATGGACACAAGTTTCAGGTGTGGTTTGCTCTGTGTTCAAAGATGAGTAAAGAGAGTTTTTCCAAATGTACTTCAGGAGTTGTAATATCTGTGATTACTGACAGAAATGCAGTTTTACCAAACTGATTTTAACATTAATATTTACAGAGAAGCCTGTCTTTATGAATGTTACTTATAAAGTTCGTAAACATTATAATTTAATTATTGTATTTATTGTGTTCTATAGCAGCAAATTGAATTTCCATGTTTTTTGTTGACTTCAAGTAAAAGTGGACTGACCTGTCACTCTGACTGAAATACTCGCAGTAAATACATGCCATACTGCTATCCAGTGCCTGGGGCAAAATAAATTAGAAACAGTAAAGAAAAAAACCCAACCAGCATTTCAGTATATAATATATATTCTTCTACATATTATCCATGAAAAAGACTATATGGCTATAGGGCCATATTTTAAAACATGTCTCTTGAAGCTTTTGAACTTGCATAGTCCTAAATGTGTGTATTAGAGATGTTCCCATTGTGTTGGATATTTTTTGACTTCATTGAATACCAGCCACTCTGTAGCTGAGAACTTGTAATTCAAGGTGTTAAATATTTCTGAGGAACTGTACCCAGCTACAGTCAGTAAAAGCTGATGCTGATTATTTGATAGCTGGAGGGAATCCTCTGCAGCCCCCATCCTCCACATGATTATTTCTGGCTTTCATTTTGTTGGGATATAATCCAGTGAACTCCCATGCAACACCAGCTAGAAAAATTATACTGGGATGTATCAATCTAGCTTCCCCTTGCCAGGTCCTTAAAATTGCATTCACTGAACCACAAGTTTATTTTTACTTTGGTCATTCTGTTTTTTATTTCTATTTTTGTTCAGTTTCTCCTAGGAAAATATTATTAACAGCGCCTCGTTTTTTTTTTTCTATTCTATTGTTTCCCAGGGTTGTGTCTTAAATACAGAGTAAATGACAATAGTTATAGTGTCTGATGAGGCTTGAAAAGGAAAATTTTTTTTCTTATGAATTTCTAGACCACAGCTTTGATACAGAAAAAAGGTCTGTCTTCTCTGGAAAGATTTTTATTAGGTTTACTTGGTTTTCTTATGTGGTTTTGTTAAAAAAAAAATAAAAATAGGGAGACTAATGGTGGTCCAGATCTTTTTTGTTGGTACAGAATTTTCTCATAGTCCTTTAAAAAATTAATGTATAAACCTGTTAACTGAAAATTAGTATACATATGCATATATCTTTGTATGTATCCACATGTTCTCTTCCCTTCTAGATTTAATAGGATTAGATACTTTTCTGTGTTTTATATAATACAATCTTTAATCTGTTGCATTTACAAAAGAAAGTGCAGCACAGATGTGACCTGGAAGAATATAAAAGAGGATATAGAAATTGGCAGAATAAATGAATGTTGCCCTCTCTTTTTTGGGTGCCTGTAAAGCAGGCTCAGTTCAAGGAAGTGTTTGCATGGCAAAGTTTGCTTTAATTATCCTTTATCTTCACTGAGTGGCCTTTTCCTGTTCAGAACTGTCCCCTGAGAGAACTGACAACTCTAGTTTTTATAATCTCTTTATTATTTTCTTTGTTTTGGTAATTTATACTCTCAAGGCATTTTACCAGATTTTGCCAAATGCTTAATGTTCATGAACATTTGGTTGTTTACCAGATGTTAATGAAATGGACAGAAGCCATGATTTTTTAAAATTATCCTGTTCTGCCGACCTCTAAAAATAGTTTAGAGCAAACGGCCTAAGGCTGTTGTAATTCAGTACTTAGATATAATTTGAGAATAGATGATGGTGTATGTCCTGTATTTAGAATTTTTATACATGGTAGAAACAAAAATACAAAAATCAGAATATTTTTTCAGTACCTGTGAAAGTAGGTGCGTTCTGCACTATGGGCAGGAGGTGGAAAATAGCTTGTACCTCTCTGATCAATCAGATTGAGATTGATATGGTTGATGTAGAAGCAAATCAATGTAGTTTATTGAATTCTACAGTTCTCCAGACTGTGGGATGAGTTCAAAGTCTAATCCATATGTATCTAATTATTCAGTAGCTCTAGATTATTTTATGCAGATTCATTCTGTGATGGCAATTTTCTGCTTTAAATGCAATAGTTCCATCAATCTTGAGTTATCTTTCCTGGTCCCTCAAGAACAAGGGACACGAGGGCCAGGGCAGGGATGAGGCTGGGCTCTGGGCAGGCAGGAGGATCAGCAGCAGGAGATTTCCTCAGGTGAGGTCTGCAGTGTCCAAAACAAGCACACTGCTCAAGAAGGGGTTTTTCATCACGTTCTTCCCATGCTGTATTTTGTAGAAATATTGAAATAGTTGGTGGGGTGAGAATTGAACTCTTCCTCTATCCCAAGAAAATGCCTTTACTAGTGAACAATAGAGAGTGTTTATCTTTCCCCCCAGAATCAGCCAAATAAAACTAACTTTAGCAGAATTTATAAGAAAAAGAGAATTAGGTTGGGCCCAGTGCTGAGAGGGTGAGAAATTTCACTTGTAGTGCAGGAGACAGAGTTCAAAGTTTTTCATCTGAGTCAGAGGTGAAATACGAGATGGGGTTATTTCTGCCCAGAACTAATATGATGCTTTTTACTCCTTCCCCTATATTTTTTTTTTGACAATGTCCAAGACTCCTTCCTCCTATAGCCCCCTCTGACAGGATGTTATTTTCATAGGCAGCACATGGTAATACAGCAGAGAGTTTTAGGTATATACAGATTTGCCAGAGGAAAAGCGGAAAGATAGGAAGTAATATTACAGCATGAGCTTGCTAGAATTTCTTTAATTGCACCTGCTCAAAAATGGTTCTTTTTAGATTGAGCTGTGAGTGATACATGATGATTATTTGTGTGTCCATGGGATCTTTTCATTCCTGCGAACCTCGGCAGCTGGGGAGGTGGAAACTGGAGTACAATTAATATTCCTTGTCATTCCATCCATTTGGAAATAGAGAGCTATGAGTAAAAAATATCCTGTGTGTATGATGTCACTGTTCAGGTCTCAGTGTGAAATTTTACTTTTATTTCTAAAAAATAACAGAGCTCATAGGATCTTTATTTAGATTTTTCCGCCTGATTTGAAGAATTAAATGAAAGATGATAAGAAAGGAAGTTAATATTTCTGAGTGGAATTTAATAGGCTATTTCATAGAACGTCACTTTTGGGCAACCTCTGTGCCATGGTCCTTAAATTGTATTATTTTTTTCTGGTCCCTTTGCAAGAAGGAAAATGTCATTTTGAGTTTCCAAAACCTAGGGAGTGCTATTTTAATGGCAAAAATGGTAATAAAGACCTGAAAAATCTGAACTGAGATATCGCTGATGTACTAAATATGATGTTTTAGGAATGAGGCTTATGTCAAAGTAGAATGCACAGTCTCTAGAAATAACTATTTTCTGTGTTCTCAAAGAATCCCTCAGAGAGCTCATCCACAAGGAATTTACTGTAAGACTGTGATCTCCATCTGTTCCTGATGGATATAAGCACTTTCCTTCTCTCCTGTGCCATCAGAGCTGTGATACTGAATTGGAAGAGTATTCTAGAACAGTATTTCCAGGCTTTATTCACGCAGTCAGCTTTGAATTGAACAAAAAGATGCCACAGTTTTTTGGAAATGACTGCTTAGCCTTCCAACTTTTTAACCAGATATGATCACAAATGTCCCAGGAAATTAGCAATTCCAGTAGTAAAGAGAATTGGTATATTGTGGAAAATCCTTGTGCTGCGTAATAGTTTGTTTATTAAGCCATCTGTTCTTTGATATGAACACATTTTGGAAAAGGAACACTTTACTTGTCATTCCAGCATCCATCATTGTGGCTAATCTACTGCACTAATTAAAGATCAGCTTTATAAAATAAAAATATCTAACATAGAAATCTGGAGCCCAGTTCTCCCTTTGCTGTGAAGGACCACATGGCAGGAAATTTTTTCATGGATTTCAGTGCAGATTTTCCTTCCCACTTGTTCTTTAATGTGAGGGTGATTTAAGGCAATGGCACATGCAGCACTGTCAGCAGTCTGTTCTCTGGTTATTTAATGCAGGCCAGGGCACAGACATTTCTGTGCAGCAGTACCCTGAGTGCCATCTGTGCCTCTGGGGTGAGCTGGGGCCACTTGTGATGATGGCATTCCAGCCTCCTGGATCCTGTGGCTGAGCTTTGCCTCCATCACAGCTTGGGGCCTCACATGTTGTTCATACCACAGCAGCTTCTAGCACCGAGTTAAAATTCTGATGAGTTTTAGTCCCATTTTGGAGGTGTTTGGATTTCTGAACTCGCTTGTGCACTGACTACAGAGCTCATGCATTTGGGAATTTGAGCTGCTGCAGAGGATCCACACCCTTAGAAAAGGAGGGGAGAGCCTTTCTCAATGGCGATGGGGAAGACTCCCTCAGCAGCACCTTTTCCCATCCAGCAGGGCAGGTTCCCAGGAGGGTCCCCGCTGTGTTTGAGGTGCTCCCAGCTGGCCTGCCCTGGGCCCTCCATGCTGCTCTTTGCTCCCTGGGGTGCCGGTGCTGGCTCTGGGGTCTCCCTCTGGGTGCCTTGGCTGTCCTGAGCCCAGCAGAGCCACCCTGGGCTCCTTTTCCTCCCCTGCAGGCCCCCCTGGCTCTGTGCAGGCCTTGCACAGAGGAAGGGGAGCAGTGGCTGAGGGGGCCTGGCCGCAGGGGCTCCCACACATCCCCGGGCATCTCTTCCCACTGCTCAAGTGCATCGCTTCTGATGGGGTTTTTGGAACATGGCAAGAGCCTTGTTCACTCTGATAGTTGAAATGCTGACCATCTCCTCAGTGTATGAAATATTTTAATGCTGGGAAATCACAGGGCTTGTAAAACATGTTTAGCAGTTTTTACATACAGAGAGATCAGATGATGTTGATTCTTTTTGTTGCCTCATGTTTGCACTGTGAATGAAGGATCTTTATCTCCCTGCAGAGGTGGAACCCCTGGTTCAGCATCCCCTGAAGCACTTGGGGAAACAACCATGACTAAATGTTTTCCTGAATCAGAACCTTACTGAAATAATTGCAAATTTTGTCTTACTGGAGGATAAATGATTTCCTATCACCTCTTCTCCATCTCTTCAAGCCTGCCTCTGTCCTCTAAATCTTGCCATCTGCCTTGGGTGTTCTGCTGCATTATGGTCACATCATCATTGATTTGCTCTTTGGGGCTAAACAAAGCAAAGTAGGGTAAATTGTATTGCTGCCTACATGCTTTATTTTCTTCACATACCCCAGCTTGTGAGGGACTGCAGTGGTTATAGATGGGCAGAGAATGGACCATTTTCTATGATACAGATTTTGTCTTCCTAATATTATGAGCCAATACGTGCCATCCCTGGGATGTACTGTGTAGGGTGAGCTCTTTAGCACAGAACTGCCTAAAATATGTTAAGACTTCCTCATGAGACTACACACTTTAGAATTACAAGGTAAGTGCTCTGACATTCAGATATAGAACAGCTTTTCTTTTGAAGCAATGCGTCTTTAAAACCCCCCATATTTTAGTAGTAGACCAGTAATTGCAGTGATTTTATTCTTTCTTACTTCCCCCAGTCCTTCTCATTAAAATAAATTAATAACTTAGAAAAAACAGATTGTAATGAAACAAAGAAATGGCTTTAAAATGAAGATCATTCTTCTTGGAATGATGTTTAGTTTTGTATCCTTTGAGATTACACTAGTGAAAAATGGGTTGCCTGAGCTATCCTTGTTCTGCAGCTTTCTGGAATTAGAAGTGGTTCTAGACATTGTGCTGTGCACATTTGTAGGGCAGTCCTGAGCCCCAACACTGCAATTCTGTAGTTGCTGGTAAAAGAAACAAACTGTAAAAGAATTTCAGTGAGACAAGTCCCAGAGGAAATGACCAGGTGATTGTGAGGGGTGGGGAAGTGGCAGCATGGAACACAACTTGGCTTTTGGCATCAGGTTTGAACCTGCAGGTGATGGGAACTGAAGCATGGGGAAGCTGGGGCATTGGGAAATTCCTGTCTAACACAGACTCCTGATGGGAAATGAAATGGTAATATGAAACTAAATTGTACATTTAAAAAAATAATTCCTGTAGCATAACATTTCTCTTTCTGGAATGTGGCAGAAAATTTATTAGGGAATTTTGGTTATTTAATGTTTATAGGGTACATTTGCACCTATTAAGCTTCTCAGACACAGTTGACTAATTGATATTAAATCTTCTAAAAGGCAAGATTTATCCTCGTTTCCTGCTAATTTCAAGGTAGTTGAAAAGAGGCAGTAAGTAGTTAAAGATGAAAACCACCCTTTTCCCTCTAGTATTCTGTGAAAATAACATGATAAAACTAAGCTTTTCATTGTTCTGGGGCCTCTTCATACAGTGTGTTTAAGATATATATATTTTTTTATTTATTTTAAACTTCAAATAAAATTAATTAACTTAACTGAAAGTCTTTGATGAAAAAAAATTTCTCATTTTGATACCAGCAAAGTTATATGGAAGTATTGTAAAATGCTAATATCAGAATGTTCATTGCATTAAAAGAAAATTGATGAAATATAGTGTGAATGCCATCCTTTGGCAATTGTTATATTTTATTGGCTCAATGACCCTGAAGAATCTTTATTGCTTAAGTAGTCTTTTGCTGCCCCTCCTGTTCTTTCTGTTATTCTTCCACATTGCTGGGGGAGAGAAACCCCACAGAACTTGAAGTGCTATTATCATGGTGCAGCAAAGACAGTTTCATGACAGCAACAAAATTAATTCTATTCCTATTAATGAATGCTGTTTAAATAATTTTCCTCAGTAATCATTGGGACTCACATCTACATCTTTCCAGTGTGGCAAAATGTGCTAGGGCTCATTGGTAAATGCAATTAGGTACCATCCATAAAAGAGATAAAGGCTTGTGCAGGGAGCTTGCAGGGAGGTTGTACAGTTCCTGTCAGAATCCTGGCAGGATTGTATAGTGCTGTGGAGATGTTCTTGGTGTGGCATTCAGGATGTGTGTGTGTGTGCAGTTTGCTGTGGCTCAGTGCTCCCAGGAGTTACTGCTGGCTTTGCTTTGAGCAGAGGTGTGTCCTGGGAGCACTGCTCCAGCAGGGGTATTCCATATTCCCCTGGAAGCTGGACAGAGTTCCTGGGAAATTTTGCAGCACAAGGATGAACAGGGAGTTTAGGTGTAAGACTTGGTCACCTTTTGAATGTTGGCACCAAAGAAAAAAAGAAAGAAACTTTAAAGAAACTTCATGCTCCCAGCACCTTGCTCTGGTATTCTGTCCAGGAATGCAGAGTTCTGGGGACAAAAGGAAGTCTCCCTTTCTCTGAACATCACCTGTTTTGTCACCTTTTCTTCCTGGCCCAGGAGTGGTGCAAAAGTACCCTCCAGTACATCTGGAGATGTACTCTCCAGATCTCTCCTGATCTTTAGCAGTTATGGAAACCTAGCACTGCAGGGGGCCCAGGACTTGGGTATTAAGAAGGTACTGCTCAGCTGTCATTGCACTACCACAAAACCAGTTTAATTAATGAGGATAATGCAAGAAACTCAAATGAAGAGGCAGAACTAAGTGGAATACAAAGCAGCTTTAAATCAATAGCAGTCAGGTTGCATTGTGAAGGAGTTATGAGGTGCTGCTGCTCAAGGTCTGTCAGGTTCCTTAGCAAACTTCGGTTTTCAAGGATTTAAAACAAAGTATAATATCAGCTTTGAAACTTGCAGCTTGAATACAGAGATTTAACTTACCGTATCTGGGAAAATACAAGGATACTCAGAGAAGCAAGGATTTTTTGAGATTTCATTTTATTTCGAGCCTGCCTTGTCGTCTCTGGCCTTGATATTTTAGGGAATGTAAGTCAACCAAGACCTGCAACTGAGAAAACATATCTCATAGTCTAAGAAAACTGATTTTCAGAATCAGATTTTGCAGCTGATTTGCCTTATACAACTCTGTAAAAATCTGACTTTGCCTAAATGGGAATATATAATCTTCAGGGGAAAGGGGAAATAATTTTAGATGCTTTATTACTAGCTTTTAAATGTCAAATTTTATAAGACCTCACAGGCATAGAGGCATGTACTCAGATATTTCTAGATCATTTGAAATATTGAACAATAAATCAGAGCACTTACTTTAAAATATCGGAAAATAAAAAAGAAACCCACCTGTTTCCAGTGGGGGTGTTTTGGTTTTGTTTGTCTTAAAGAAAAAACACATAATTTTTTGTTGAATTCATTAAGCATAAGCTTGAATTTCAGTTCCACTACTTAGGCTTAGATTTGCATTCCAAGACCAATTAGTACTTGCCTTAGTACAAAGCACACACTAGGACAAGATTTTCAGTCGTGCCTGTGTCGCAGACAGAAACGTGTGCTCATTAAGGTGCTCTGAAGGGAGTGATGTCTGGAACTGCTTCTCTAAGGAAATCCAGAGTGCTGTTCCAAGACTTATGTGGCAGTGCTAGGATCACCTGAACACCTGGAGCTCCTGGTGACCTGGAGTACAGGTCGAGTCCTTCTGTGCTCTGAGTCCCAGCTTTGGCCTTTAAGGTAAAAGAAATTAACAAGCACTAATATTAAAGTCATGTTTAATGAATAGATTCCTTCATACTCTGTTTTATCACAGTGAACCCTGCTGCCTGTTTATCAAAGTATTTATTTTAATAACAGTAAATAAAAAATGACAAAGGCTTATTTGCTCTGTAAACATTGGTAAGAGTTCAGAAGTCTGTCTGTAGTGTGAAAGAGTCCTGAGAGCAGTGCTGCTTATGTTATGTACTGGTGAACTTCAGGAACAGCAGTCTGGCTGCAAACACATCCCACGGTGCACAGGGTGGGAGGCAGATCTGCTCTGTAGGGAGAAGAGTGTCAGATTAAACATGAAATGGCTTTTGTGATTTGCTTGAGCAAACCAGGTGACTCAGTTTCTGATTCACAGAGGAAATTAAAAGTTGGTTCATGTTTGCCCATCTGAGAGGAAAGTGATTGGGACAGAACATCTCTTGTGTGCTTTCTTGGTGAGTCCTTTTCCACTTCCTGGAAACCAGTGTCACACATTTCCCCTTGGAAAGGCACCTTGGAATATGCTGAAATAATAATGTTCATAAAGCACTCTAAAGTTCTGACTTCAGTAAACATCTCGAATCACTTACGTTTTCTGGAGTGTTTTTGATAGTTATACTAAAAAAAATGAAGAGAAAAAAATGCATATTTATATTTTTGTGGACTTACTAGGAACTTTGTGACTTACAGGGGACAGCTCCCCAAATCTGCATCACGTCTGTCTACGCAGAGTCTTCTGCCAGCTTCTCATCTGGAGCTGAAGGTCATGGGTACATGTTTCCACAGCCTCTCACTGGCCAACAGACCTGGCAAAAATAATTCAGAGTGTTTTTGCAACATCACTACTTCAGGATATAGAGAAATTGAAAAATATGGAGAAATATAGAAAATGAATCTGTCAAAACATTTCTGCTTATATAATTGCCTTCTCTCCCCCCCCCACCCCCCACTTCTGAGCTTGCCCCAGTAGGGAGCATGTGCCTCGGTCCCCTCTTGATTTTTCTTCTTACAGGAACAAATGTCAGCGGGACACATTTGCAATTCCCCTTGGTGACAAAGACAACTTCTGGGCATCAGTCATTTTCTTACACATGGATTAACATGACATTGTGTTTCTGATGCATTTGGAATAGATTTTAATGTGTGGTGGCTCTTTGTGTTGAGACATTTGTCTCTTCACATTTGTGTGTTTGAGCATGACCTCAGTGACAGCTCCTGGGTCCCCTGCTGTGCTAAATACTGGATCACAGAATGGACACAGCTTCCAATTTCCTGCATTCTGGATATTACCCTTGAAATTTCTAACAACTTCCAGATAAACAATGAATTAATTATTACACTGATCTAGTTCTCTGCTCTCCAGTATAACACATCCATTTGAGTATTCCTCTGAACTTGAAAGGCAGCCAGCAGCTCTGTTTTCTGTCTCAGCTCATTAGTGACCTCGCTTGTTTACAGTTAATTCCCCCAGAACTCACTTAGGGTGCATCCTGCTGTTAGTGTCCCTGTAGTTCCTGGAGTTTGAAGTGTGTGTCAGATGTGGCATTTAAGATTTAACACCATGATATATAAATATATAGATATAAGATATATAAATACATATAATAGATTTCCTTAAGACAAATGACTGGAAGTCTGCCCTTGCTACACTGACAACAAGTGGGAAAATGCTGATTTGGCTTATTAGAGGAAAATACAATGTTTCAAACTCTTAAGAGGGCACTGTGCATGCTACAAAGCCTGTAGTGTTTGAGATCTGTTAGAACAAGACAGGATTACATCCTTTTACCTCTAGAAATTGATGGGACCTGGATAACCTAGATAAGATGTTCACCTTTTAATTTGGCTGAAAGGGATGATTTAGTTTGCATTTCTAGCTCCGAATTTTAAATCTGTCTCTCCTTATTGATATAATACGGAAGAATAAAGCAAACATATTTTTAATGGACCACATCCATAAGCTGCTTACTGCTCCAAGCTACAGAGATAAGCAAACTGCAGGGAATGCCTGCAGGATGATATTACATGAGGAATAATCCAAGTACACCTCATTCTTCCATGCTGAGGGATGCACTGTTGAAGCAGCTGCATATCAATTCGGTTAAACATGGTGAATTCCACCGTTGTGCTAAGGTGCCTAAGAAAAATTAGGCCTAACCTTTATTAGTGGCAAATATTTTCTTTTATAAACTTGCTAAACGAAGTGGGCCTTGTTGTGAAAGCGAAGTTCTCTGTAAGCAGAATGTATAAGTGGAGAAAAAAGACAGAGACCCTCACAAAAGCTGCTGAACAACTTTCCCAACCTGCAACGAGTGCTCTCATACATGAGTATTCCCTTTTTATTGTAGTAATCACTTACTGAACAAAACCCCTTTTTTCACAGGATCACTTCTTTCTGCATTTTTCTCAACTTTGGTGTGTTTGTCACAAGTAATTTGTGATGCACACGTTTGGGAAGAAATGGTACTCATCAATTGGATTTTCTCAAAGTTCATAACTGAAATGTACAAAGCAGCTCCCTAGAATTGCAAAGAAGAAAATCCCTTCTTTCTCCCTGCCATAAATGACAGGCTTTAACAGGTACTTTAAGGATACACAATATTTTCTCTAGTAGAGCTTGGTTAGTCTGTTGTCTTCAACTGTGGAAAGTTGCCTTTTAGATAAATAAATAAAATAATAAACTGAGATGCAGAAAATTATCTTCCAGAAGCCAAAGCTCCATGTATGATAACAGTGGTACTGGAAAAAGGTGAAAGCAAAATTTTTACCACGAAGGTTTTTATACAGGTTGTGGAGCGTGTGTTTGTGAGTCAGTAATCAGTACTGCTTGGTAACTCCATGTATTAATATTGGCAAAATCACACCAAAAAAACCCCAGAAACAACAAACGAACAAAAAACCCCCAAAAACAAACAAAAACCCCACCCCCAAACAACAACAACAACAACAACCAAACCAAAAAACCCCCAACCAACCAACCAAACAAAAACCGCAAAAAAACTCCACCAAGCCAAACAGTGTTGTTACAGCATTGTGATAGTTTATCAAGTCTCAGAATGTGACAGAATAAATGGATTTCAAATAACTCATGAAGCCTGCAGCATCCCAGGACAGTGGGCTAATTTATTAGCTTATATGGAAGAACCCAAACTGACCAGACAAAAATGGTTCATTCCTGATAATAACCTTGTTATGTTTTGCCAGCCTGGCTTAACACTACAGCACTGTTGAATTGCAGTTCAGCTCAGGAAAGGTGTTTCTGTTTGTTTTGTCCTCAAGCAGAGAAGTCCCCAGTTCCTACTTGAATCACTCCAGAATTTGATGGCATTTCAGCTGCCTGTGAGAAGGGGATGATGAAAGGCTGACAGAAGTATGTGGAGCATTCAGTTGTACAGCCCTCAGTGGCAGGATGCATAAACAAGAGACAGAAAGTGTTTGGGGAAGAGTAAAATTCCCCTGAGGATTCTCTTTGGGACGTGTTACCTTATTCCAGCTCTCTTAGGGTTTTTTTTCTATCCAAATACATGAGCAAAGTATCTGAAGCTCAGCTTCTCTTTTTCCTTCCTGTACTTAGCATGATAGCACAGAGAGGGGCAGGCTGGGGAACAGCAGCAGAGTGTGTTCCCTGAGAAAAATGGAGACACATCCCACTGTTCTGGGCTCACTGAGGCATGAGAGCCACTTCTGCTGTCATCCACTGTCCTAGGAAGCCCTGACACATTGGGCATGGATGCAGTGTGGGAAGTCCAGAAAGCAGAATGGGAGTATTGTTGTCGTCGTACTTAGAGTCTCTGATGTCTAATATGAGTCATTAAACTTAGGAATTGCACAAAATGGCAGAAGGATAAAAGGTTGATAGGGGCTATGTCTGCTCTTGGGTTGCATTAGTGTCTTCAGACAAATGGCCCTGATGAGTAGGAAATAAAGGCTGGACACTTGTTAACACTGAGGGCTTCAAGGGAATTGCCTTTTCCTGTGATACCATGTGTTGTCTGCCAAACTGCTGCTGAGGCTGTCTCTGCCTGGAGAAGAGGGAAGAATTCTCCTCCAGACTCCTCTTTTGTTTTCAGATGCAGTAACTATTAGAATTCTGATGGGGCTGGAACAAACTCATTAATTTGTGTGTTCAGATGCCATTTGGAGAGAGATACATCCTTCCATCACTGAACCCCTTCATTTCCTGTGTTCTGTGCAGCTGATGGCTGCTCTGGAAAACCCCTTTGGCAGCACTGTAGAGCATCTTCTGAGGAATGCTCTGCCATTCCTGCAACTCATCAAATGCTTTACTCTGCAGTAACCCCAGCCTGGCCCACATACCAACATTTGACCAATCTGTGTTTGTAATCCAGATACATTCCTTGAACTACTGATAAACAGAACCCCAAGTGTAGAAAATCTGCATACAAAATCTGGTCTTCTATCTCTATAGCAAAGGCATCCATCTAGCAGGATTTTCCTGCATGAATTAGGGTGGAAAAGGAAATCTGAAATATTTAATTAAGAATTTACACTTTGAAAAAAAGAGCAAAATAAATAGATTCATAGCCGAATGAGTTGCTGTCCATATGCTTGATACAAAAATTATGTCTAGTCTGGAGATGAAATATGCTTGAATCTCCCTAGTTTGTTGAAAATTTCTGGCCTTATTTAAGAACATCTCTCAACTCTTGCTGCTTTTAATCTGCACGTGTCAGACCCTCTAATAGCCAGTCATCCTTTCTCTGCAAGGGGGAATTCTGGCAGTGTTAGCTCCAGATACAGCCTGTGAATATTCTATACTCTGAATTCCTGTGCCTGAAGCAAACATAAGTATTGTCTTGCCATTTCCAAACCTGTTGCTGCATTTCTTATTATTTGTTTTTCTCATGGTCATACTGCAAACTTGGTCTTGTAAACAGTAATTTGTAAACTGCTTTGTTTGCTTTTAAGTGGGTTTGTCTGACCTCTACTCTGCCTGAAGGCTTGGAGGGCTTGGAATTCTTCTAATGTAATTGAAAAAAAAAAAAAAGCTTCAGTCTTTATTCAATTAACATTGATTGGCTAAGACAAATTCTTTTTTTTTTCTTATTAATTGAAAAGCTCTCATTTTGTTCAAGCATTTAAAAATAGGTTCTGTTGTATTTGGTGTGATTTACAGTAAGTTTATTCAGGCCGTAAAATGTGCCTTTCTCTTCCCTCTAGTGCTGATGCTTTTTCTTCCCCTTAATGCAAGATAAAAATTCTATTACTTTTGTCCGTGCCTATAAAACTCATAATCTGCATAAACTTGGGTTTTTTTTGTTGTTGTTGTTGTTGTTTTGTTTTGTTTTGTTTTTGTTTTTTTTGCCATGTCATTCACGGCTCTTCCCCTTGTTTTGTTGTGGATTGTTTTCAGTCAAGGAAATGTCCTTTCTAAAATAGCCCTGGATTAAACCAGGCTTCAGCCATGCTAAAATATAAAGGAAAAGATGGTTTTTATTCCCAGGAGCTTTTCAGCAGACCTATGCTTCTACATTGCGTGATATTAAAGACTGAAGGAAAATCTCCTTTGGAATTAAAGCTCATCTGTTATTCTCGCACTGCTGCCAGAATTTCCAAATGGTCAGAAGATTACAAGGAAGCTCTGGCTGAGCGTGGCTCTGTTGAGCTATTTTCTTTAAGTAATCTTGGTGTCAAAGAAACAAGATACATTTTGAGTTTCTAAATTGTCTGTTACCATCCTGGTTTTCTTTTCCCCTGAAATGCTGCCACCTTCTGTTTTGTGATTTTGAGAGTGGATGTGTGAATAAATCAGACAAAATCCCTCACTATCTCAGGACATAACTGAGAAGTAAAAATCTAAATGAACACCTGCCCAAACATAGCCTAATTTTCTTCATTTGAATTCCATTCATCCAACTTGACATGATTAAAATGGAAAACCTTTTAGCACGTGGAAATTACAAATGTTGAGGTTGTTTTTTCTTTCTGCAGTATATAATGAATTAAGGGGTTGCATTTTGACAGCCTATTTCCAAAGCATACGTCTGTAATCTGAATGAAAAGAAAAAAAATTACAAAAGTTACTCAAGACTTTGTCTTTGGTATCAGGGACGAATGAGCAACATCTGAAGTGTTCTGCCTTTGAGGGAATACAGGTGGATGCTGTGAGGATCTTTTTGATGCAGCTGATAAAATGGTTTAGCATTTATTTATTTATTTATTTATTCATTCATTCATTCATTTTATTGCTACAAACTGTACCCTGGATGTTCTTTTTTTTCCTAGTTTGAGGTTTGTTCCAACCTCCTCCCACTCTGCACGTTAAAGCCTTTGCAGTCCAGTCTCACACAGTCCGAGCTTGTTTTCTTTCACTTCTTTGCTTCCTTCTTTTTTTTACTAATCACATCTGCCTGGAGAAATAGTTTTCTGCCTCGTGTCAAAGCTCCATTGTTTGTATTGCAGACTGTGGTATTATATTGTATTTTATCTGCCTTTCTCATGCACAGAAAAGTTTCTTTGTTGCTTTAACACCATCCAGTTTTACCTGTCAGGAATATGGATCAAGTGCTATTCAGATTAAGGTTAGCACTCTCATGAAGAGCTGTCCTCTCATATCTGCTGCCAGAAAAACACCTTGTGTTGCAATCCTACCATCCTGTTATTCAAGTATTGTTTTATTAGACATGAACACTTTTCAAGCAAGGCTTGAAATGAAAGGCTTTTCAAGAAAGGCTGATTCATCAAGAGTTATCTTGAACAAATACTGCAGAAGGGAAGCCTGTAGTAAATAATCATACAGAAGAAAACTGTTCTCTAGTCAACAGGATTAAAGTTACAAATAACTGCTAATGAGAGTCCATAACTCAGGATCTCTCCTCCTCTCCTGTATTCCAATACATTCTTACATGGCATTTTGGATCCTGCTTCAGCTCATAAATGTCTGAAGTACAGCTCTGCTCCCTATCACCTGCAGTCAATCACTGTATTCTGCATGTTCACCCATTATTTAATTTAATTACCTTTTTTAATGGCCTCTCTATGCAGAAAGAGGAAATTACACTATCAAAGGAAAAACAAAAGCCTTCTTGGACATAAGTAATTATCTAATGAAGAAAAAAGCATATCAAGCAGTAGCAAAAGCAGTCCAAGACACTTGGCGTTTGGGAGATGCAGGAGAAAATAAACCAGATTTTGTGAAGACTTCCTACGCTTACACTTCATTTAGCACTGGAGAACCATCCACAATAAATGACAGCAACAACAACTGAGGAGGGAGCAAGCCAATTTACCATTGAGTAAATAAAGCAAACAAGTCACTGATTTAATTTACTGAAAAACAAAGGGAACTATAAATTGTGTATCAGAAACACTGATCTGAGGCAGGATGTAATCTCTTGCTCCTAGGACTTCTGTCAGCAGCAAATTCCAAGTCAAGCCCCTTCTCCATAATGTTTGATGTGGTCACATTCCAATTCCTTGTCAGCTCATGGTGGCATGGAGGAAAGCCTTTGTGAGCTTTGCAAGCCCTGTGCAGCATTAAAGGACGAGCTGTAACTTTCTCCCATCAAATGCCTAAGAATTACATCTTGCATTTTCCAGGTCTAAGAACTGAGATATTTCAACAAACACCATTTTACATGCTTGGGTTCATCTTCCTGCAAATGCCCAGTGTCAAAGCTTTTCCTATGCCTTTACTAACTGTGGCAGAATCTGTCAGCTGTCTTCATTAACAGACTTACAACATTTTTATCTTGAGAAAGAATCAAAAGTATACCCAAAAATCGATGAGCATAAAATCTTTCTGAATGGAAATTCTTTCTTTATGAATCCATAGAATGTTCAAACAGCAGTGCAGAAGTGCAGCAACTGAGAGACAGTAGCATCTTGCTTTGACACACTCAAAGAGACCCTACTTGAAACCAGAGTGGGAAGATAACATTCTCACACAGCAGGAAACAGGATGTTCCAGGACAAATGAGTGAATGAAAGGGGGGGGAAAGGCATGTACTGATAACTGACCTCAGATGCCATAATCTCAATAGGGTAATGAGTAAAAGCTATGTTAGCAAAACAGTGGAGAGTCTAAAGGGATAAAGCAAAATGAATCCAGCTGTGGTGCCACCAACATGCTGTGGTTATTTTCTGAACAACCCAACTATCATTAAAGTGCTCTTTAGGGATTCAGAACAAAGGTAAAGAGGGATTTTTTTTTTTCTGACAGCAGTGGTAGAGAAGCTAAAAGATGAACTGTTTATAAACACAGCTCCTTTCATATCCACCATGGCTTTAGGTAGTATTTCACTGTTTCAGACATGATTCCCCCTTGTGCAGAATTTTCCTGGAAGTGCAGCCTGTGCTCAGCTGGCAGGGGGCTGTGATCTTGCTCAGCAATGGTGCAGGACCAGCCTGGGCACAGGTTAATCCCAGGGGTGACAATCCATACACTCAGCTGTGCTGTTTCTCCACACTCACCCCATTCCGAGGGCCTTTCCCTGACATCCCAAAGTGGATGGTTCTGTTGGGCAGAGGCCTCCTGGCAGTGAAATAAAGAGAGGCTGTGAGGTCAAAGCAGAGGAAACAATGGCAGCAGGAGAGGAGGAATGGCCAGCTCATGGGACTGTATGGGTGTTCCCCCACCTGCCTGTGCTCTGCAGGTGAATGCACACACAGACCAAACTCACCTTTACACTGAGTGACAGTATCAGTTTGGGGGGGGAGACAGCCTTTGTGGCCCTTGGTTAAAAACAGAGTGAAAAAACTCTAGATTGGTACTTTGAAAGCTAAAACTCCGCAGACAGACATTGTACATAAAGCCTGAACAAGACAAGTTATACAGACAAAAACCTATCAAAAACTATTAGAATAAACACACAAGCATTCTTTCAGTATTCCAAGAGTTTTAAAGACCCAAAAACACCAGGAAAGAGCAAGTCTCCTGCACATAACTGCAGCACAACATTAATTTCTAAACCTGAGGATGAGAGCTGCATTCAGGGTTACTCAGAAGATGACAAATTAAGATTAGAAAAATAATACAAGTAATTCTTCCCATTGGAGAGGCATTAACAGCTGTATTTAAGGCCAGGAAGACTGAAATGGATGCAGTAGCTGGAAAGGGCTTTTGTTGTAAGTACTGACTGCTGGGGAGACAAACTTAAAGCTTAGTACCTATTATGCTGCAAAATGTATCCTGCAAGGGTATAGGTTCTTCCGTAAAGGTTATATTTTCAGACTCTGATCGAAGTGTTTTACACAAGTTTTGGCTCATATATGTAAGTAATCCCATAGCTGTCATTTATTTGAAAAGAGGATGAAAATAGTACTAGACTTCCCTTATAAATATATTTTTTTTATAATTCAAATGAAACGGAATCTTATCCTATTTCTCTACACAAAGGCACACTGACATAATTTCCGAGTATCAAAGATGATTTCCAGCTGTTTCTCATGTGCTATTTAAAGTCAAACCACTAATCCCCTAGGTACAACTGATAAATTTACTAAAAAAAGTTAAGGCTTGAAATCTTGGATATTGTGCAATGCTAGAACCAGGGCTGAAAAAAAAGCAAGTTTTCCATGTCAATGAAAGGAATTAAATGTATTTAAAGAAAATGTATCAGATATGTAAATTCCCTGAAATAAGCAGAAGAATCAAATGAGCAGGAAATCGCCAGACTGATTCGGACACTTGCTAATTGGATTGTGTTTTCTTATTTACTTTTTCTAATAAAGGCTAAAATAGTAACTTGCATTCTGTGAATTTCTAGTTGTACAATTACTAGGAAATAATAATTGAACCTTTGAAAAAACTGTAGAAGAAAGAACCTTTGAGAAAAATTGTACCAATTCTTTAGTTATACAGAATGAAAATCTCTTTCTATTAGAATTATCCTGCAATTGCTCCTGAATCTTCTTGTTAATTGTCTAAGAAATAGAGAGTGAACTACTCTGAATCTTTCTTCTTCTTAAATATCTAAGAAACACAGGGTGAACTACTCCAACAGAATACATCCTCACCAAAACTATGTGCCATGTCCAAGATGATGAAAACATAACTGCTAACTGTGTTGCTACAGTTATATTCCACTTCAGTTCATCAGTAATTCAAATGCTTCCATCAGTGTCAAAGGACCAATTAAGCCAACTTTAGACAGTTTAACTGACCCCCTCACACACTTCTGTGAAAGAGAAGGGCACATCCAAACCTCTGAGCTGGAGTTAGGAAGCAGAGTCCCAAGGAATGTGACGCCTTTGTGCTGAGGGACACTCAGCTAATGGTTCCAGGAGGGCATTAATTACTGTGTATTAACTGTGCAGATAACCTGATGGTAAATCTATCCATGGAAGTGGGGAGGTGAATCCAGCACACGCAGGAGGTGCAGTCGAGAGCATCCAGCTCTGCCTGATGGATGCTTGTTGAGCATGAGGCCACTCTGCACACGAGTGAATAAATACAGAGCCAACTTCTCTGAGCTGCAAAGGGTGGAGCTTCTCCTTTGGACAGGGAGGTTTCTGCAGGAGCCCTACTGCTACCTTGTATTGCAGGGAACAGCAATTACAGGTAAACAGTCACCTCAGACACCCAAATATGTCCAAATTGCACATACTGTCCCCAGAGCTGCTTGTGACTGAGGCTGAGAAATGAGTGACAGCAAAGGCTGCTGAACGTGATGTGCACAGCACAGGACACAGAGAAAATGATCTTCACCAAAACTAGGGATGCACCCAAGCTTAGCAGTTACCATTATAATCCCACATGTAAATACACCAGCTCTTCCACTGCATGCTGCTACAGCAATCAGTAAAACCACTCTGCAAGCACTTTTTCTTTCTTACTAGATATTTATATTGATAAAAACTGGACTTTGCTGTTCCAACACTTCATATTGTACTGCCCGCATATTGTTTTTAAACATCCTCACTATAACTAGTGAGAAAAGAATGGATTTTTACAGACCAATTCACAAAGACCCTGAAACTCTTCAATTATTTAAACTATCAGAGAAGTGACCTTAAGCTGTAGTCCCAAAGTGAAACATTTATTTTGGGAAGTCTATTTATGTGTACCCACTAAAGTGAAACACTTATTTTATACTCTGTGTATGTGCACCCACTAAAAAAGTCTGATAACCAAAAAATAAATTGCTAAAAGGAGCAAGATAAAAGAGAAAAAACAAAACTAACTGATTTTAATAACATTACAGTTTCGATTGAAATCCTCAGTGTAAGGAAATTCATAGAAAGGATTGACATTGCTGCTTCAGATCATGTCATTGAATAAATTCTCTGCTTTTTATTTTTTTAGGATATTTTTACCTTTCGGTGCAGACAAGATAAACCGCACATGTTAGGCACTTTTTGCATTCTGATGCTTCAGGTCCCAGTTGGAATTAGGAAACCTGTGAGGTATTGATGCATGGCAATTTCTGCCCACTGCCAAAAGTTATCGAGGATGTGAAGCTCTTGGGTAGTGTGGAATTCAGAAATGTGGCCTGAAAAGCAAATCTGAGCAAACTCTGATTGTTGTTCTAATGTGTCTCATCGGAACACAGCATTTCTCACAGAATCCTATTAACAAAATCTCCATAACAGCATGAAGCACAACATGCCACACTGCTGGGAATGCTCTCTCAGCTTCCTGCATGGACTGGCTGTAAAACTCCTCAGATCCTTGGAACCAAACTCTCCCTTCATCTTGTCCATGTGGATACCAGAAGATGAGAAGGATGACTGATTACTTAGCACTGGAAATTAATTGTATGACTTTTTTCCCGACAGCTATTTATTTTCAAGATTCTGCTCTAATAAAAAGCCACCTCAGATACACCTTACATACTACGAAGGCTCTAAAGGAGCTGAACAGAAAAGGATCAGATGTGCAGAGAGCTGGGCAGTTCAGGGCTCCCAGCCCAGCAAATCTCGTATCAACTTCTTGGGCAGCTCTGGAAGCATCCAGTGAGGGAACTGCACAGCTTTCCTGCAGGAGAAGAGTCAGGCCACAACAAAGCAGGTTTCAGTGTGCAGGCTATCCCTGAGCCAGACTTCCTCTGGCAGCTCTTTGCTTTGTCTGCAAAAATCAGTTTCAAAAGTCAAATATTTCAGCTTTGTGTAGGCAGTAATGACATTGTAGGTAATACGAATTTATACAATCTGCTTTATCATCAGGCTTTTAACTCCTACATATTAAAACAAACAAACAAACAAACAAACAAACAAAAAAACCCCAAACCCACAAAAACAAAAAACAACGAAAAAACCCAAAACAGGACATAAAAATGCTGCAAGTCTAATAAAAATCAAGTTAGGCAGATTTTAAGTAGTCCGGTGAAACTTGAGCCCAAGATGCCATCTGATAGCAATTTGTACAATTTATTTATTCTGCCTATTACACTGATTGGAATGCATAGAATTTATTTTGCTTTTTACCATGAACTGGCCAGGGCAAGACTGACCAGAAGAGCGATTATAGTCATTTGTTATAATTAGTAAATTGAGGCAAGAAAACTAAGTCTAGATGTTTGGTTCAGGCTAAAAGACAGTGCTTCCCTCTCTTGCCTAAAGGGAGAGGCATAGTTGTCAGGAAAAGACAAAAATAAGGAGACAGGAGGCCATCCTTTTGAAAAGCACTGACAAAAAGAAAGTGAGAGTCCCGTGGGGAGCTGTGCACCAAGAGAGAAGGGCAGATGCATGGCCATGTGCCCTGTTTTGTCCCCAGGGCACGAGGAGAACATTCTCCATCTTCTCTTTGCCTGCCTGAGACCCATGGCTGCTATAAGCTTCCAAATGAGGATGAATTAGAGAGGTCCTGAATCTGTGAGTTTGTATTTCAACAGTTCCAACTCTCTTCTTTTCTGGTCCAGTCAAAGCTCAGCAATTCTGTTCTGTGACTTTCCTACAGATTTTTCTGTGTTTACAGATATTTTCTACAGCTATTTGTGTGTTTACACACCCCATCCATGGGCCAAAAGTAGCAGCCTCCCCCTTGATTTAAATCTGGTTCCAGTGGTATAAGCCAGTAAATCATCCCATGGAGCTGCATCAGTGAACTCCCCTGGGAGTGACCTTGATGTGTTTTTACAGATCAGGTAGAGACTGGACAAGTTTACGTGCACTGGAAGGGAGGCACAGGTAATAAGGGCACGGATGGACCCACCACAAGGCAGGGCTTCTAATCCAGCAGACCAGCACTCTGGAGTTTGTTACTTCTGTTGCTGCAGCTATGTCTCTCTTCTCAAGAGCAGTAAGAGAAAAAAGCTCTGGAAGTGACTGAAGGATATTTATCAAGTTATTTATGAGCATGAGGGAAAGCTGCCTTGTTGCTGCTGCCTCCCCATTTGCCAGTGTCATTTTTGGAAGTGGTCTAGGCCTTTGCAGCAACCTGGCTCAGAAGTGAATATATAAATATGGAGGTGCTCTCCCTGTGTGTGGGAAGCTTCATGTCTTTGAAAGACACTGACATTTCAATATAATAAATTGCTGGATCACATTTCCAGAGTGTTTGGTACCCTGTATATGCTGACTGTGCATTACAGAAGGGTCTGAGCTTGCAGACCTACAGCCTAGCAAACATATTCACGTTTAAGGGTAGACAGAAAGGAGAGACACCTCTTTGGTGGCTGAAAGCATGAAGGCTCTTCTCCATTTCCAATCCTTCTAGAGAGGAAAAGAGCAAGCCCATGTGTAAACACCTGTGGCATTAAAAAATATCCATTGTTGGCTCTGTGCCTTGTAGGGGAGAAAATTAAAAATGCATCAGCATCACTGTTTTACTGGAGATAGCACACAATAAAAGGTTAGAAAGAATAGAGCTGGGAGCTTCCAGCAGCCAGTTGATTTTCCTGCACACTAAAATATCTGCATACTGTCAAATACTATATGAAGTGACATAGCTTACCAGCAAGGTGAAGGAACTATTAAGATGTTCCTAACACCAGAATAGAAACCTATGTAATCTTTTTATAGTAGTTTTCATGGTGTATGTTAATTATTTAGCAGAATGAGTTCCCTACCTAACAGAAATACTTAAATAAAGAGATGACAAAGAAAGGAGGAGTACAGCAGTATCTTCAAAATACACTCTTGCAAAATGTTTTCTAAGCATTTTTGATAGAAGAAAGTAAAAGCAGGCCCTGTGTTTTTCCTGGAGCGTGTTTGAAAAAAAAACCAAACACATAACTGATATTTTAGCCTCTCTGCAGAGATCCAGGAGAGACAATTGCCAGATTTCTACAGACAATATCTTGTTCCATACGCACAGATGTTCACCACTGCTGAACAGAGCACTTTGAAATCCATCATTAGAAAGGGGGGGGTTCTCAGTTGTTTCTCAGTCTGATGTCTCACTTGTTTTGCACATGCTTTGTCAGTGTCAGTGCAAATGGCTTCTGACTCCCCAAAGCAGCAACTCCAATACCCCTCCTTCTGGAAAATGGATGCTCTCCTTCCTCAGAGAGCGGTAACAAAGAGACAAGAACATGCTTTCATCTGGATTTTTGATAACTCTTCTGTCGTGTCTGCCTTCATTTTCTTTCATTATGGTATTCATCAGAGCTCTGGGAAACCACTCAAAATGTTTCTTTGAGGCTTTTTCCCCCACAAAAGTGTTTGCTATTTCACACAATTTTACCTCTTCTCAGATCCACTTTTTCATAAGATTTGACAAAATTGCCTTCTTATTTTTTGTGTCAAAACCAGGAAGATGGCAAAATCAGATACTTTCTCTTAGTTTGGAATGAATAGGTGTTGGTCCAATTCTACTGAAGCAACCATTCTACTGGTAACATTATAATTTAAATATATAAAACCCCATCAAATTTCTTAATAACATGGACATCCCTTGTCTATCCTTTAAAATAGTAAATTTTTTTTTGCCTCTTTAGGAAAATATGTTTGTGTTTTAAGAGATATTGAGTCAGTCTGTGATTACACTTTTTTCTTAGTTTCAGAATATCTGTTCCATGTATTTTGTATAAGAGATAAATTGCAGTACAGCCTGGTATAATCCAAGTCCAAGAAGGCACGTTGCATATTTCCAACTAAAATGCCTTTCCAGGAATTATGTTATTAAATAATGAACATGCACATATCACACCTTGCTGCAGAGCGCTGCAGTATTTATTTTCTCTGAATCCTCTGCTCAGCTTTGCATTATTTCCTCCTAGTTTCCTGTTGATAATTTTATTTCTACCCTGGTAGTGAGGTGAGTCTTGTCAATAGACCTGAAAATTTGCTTATCTTCTCTCAGTTCTCAGTGCCTGTAAAGTGTATTAATATTCCTCTTCTAAGTTGAGAGGTTTCCTCCCAGTGATGTGAAATGTCAGCCAAATGTGCATGGAGGATGAATCCTGGGTTAAAAGTGACCACTTCAAGTATTTGCATGTCAGGTGCTCCAATCTTAGGTTTTAATAGACCTCACTGTCTGTTTAACTGGGCTGAACTTCCTCAGTTTGTCAGTGAGGATGTTAATGGAGACAGTGTGGAAAACCTTCTTAAGTCAAGATGAACAATGTCCACTGCTCTCCTCTTGCCTGCACTTAGGGAATGAGAGAGGTGACCTTGCAGAGGAATCTCAAATGCCTTCTGTGACCTAGGGAATAACTCGAATATTTATTGGAATGTTCATCAATCCATCCTTTTTTCCTTTAATGGATTGCATCTGGTGAATGAATGGTGGTGGTGTGTGTTTGTTTATTGAAATCAGTTAATTTTCTCCATGAAATGTTGATATTTTAAACCAAGGACTGATACTTAAAAGTCTCATTTTAATTAGCCCTAAATATTTTTCTAGTGTAACCACTGTGTGTGAAGTCTGTGTGAAAACTTGAGGCTTTTTTTTAAAAAGTTGAGAAAAAAGGGGTTAAGAGAACCACATTCTGTTCGTAATTTGAGTAAAATTCTGTGTAGTAAGTAGGATGAGAGGCCAGATGAAAGACTAACAGCTGCTTTCTGTTCTGTAGAACCACACTCGTGCCAAACTTTGGTCTGCATTTCTGTTAGCTTTTCCTTTCTCTCTCCATCTGCATTTTCTGTTGACTTGCACCAGGTACGGCTGTAGCAGCCTCTTCTGTTTCATTTACCCTGAACACGTGCATCCTGCACGATCAGCAGGGGCAGGCTTTCTGCTCCGCAGTCACAGCACAATCCTCACATTAAATTTGGTGCCTGGCTGAGGTTCCCATCACTGCATCCGTGGTGTGCAGACTGCACGTTTGTCTCTTGGAGGAGGATGGGTGTTTTGGGCAGACGTGTCCTGATGCAGGCTGGGGTGAGCAGGGCAGGACTGGGACTGACACAGAGCCCGATGGCCAGAGCTGCATTCATGGCCTCAGGATCTGTCACTGGCTGGGTTTTTGGGGTTCCTTTGGGGTCCCTGAGACTGCTTCTGCAGCCTTCAGTGACGGAGCACGTTCCTGAGCCTTGCCCAGATAAAATTTGGCTCACAGTGAGCTCTCAGACCAGTGGGATAGAGAGACCAGCATATGCAGAGAGGCACAAATCCATCGTTTATTCTATGAAGGCATCCTGTCTACATATACCCACAGCTATTGTTTTACAGGGGTTTTATCTCTTTTGAGGGTTTTACAGTTTGCACCAATTACCAAGGGAATTCTAGTTTCTAACCAATCCCTGAGGGATTTTACGTTCAAAGCTGGCCTATGGATACTAAAAGAGAATGAACCACTAATATTGAAGGTAGATAAGAGGGTCTACCAAGGGGGGGAACTGGATTCCTTTTTGTATTCGTCATTTCACAGCCATTTCTTATCTCTAAGCTATGGTTTTCCAAGGAGCTTGTTCTGAGGATGCAGGGAGACTTTCTTCTGTATTTTCTGGTCCCTCCACAAGGATCCTCACCTGCTCCCAGGCTGGCTCCAGAGCAGGCTGAGAACTGGATTATCTTGCTTTGCCCCTACAAATGCCACTTCAATCTGCAGGTGAACCGTTACAGGATATATTCAATTTGTAACACTTGCAGGTGTGACGGTGGTAACAGAGGGGGAGAAGCCCAAGGCAGAGTGTGAGGAATGTACTGGAGGCACTGGAGCCCCTTTGTGCCCTGCAGCTGGAAGGCTGCAACAGTGCCCTGCTTGTGACAAGCCCCTTCAATGCACAGCCACCTCATCTTTTGAGTCCCTGCATAATTTCCATGCCTCAAAACAGTAAAGTTTAATTTTCAGCTGAACCAGGGAGATTTTGCAGCCTTCAGTCATGACGTAAAAATGGAAATAATGCCACCTACATGCTTTTATAACATTAGGGAAAATACATTTCATAAGAAAGTAACCAAAACTGAAAAGAATTTTATAAGGTAAACTTTGCAAATATTGTCTTCCTTGGTCATATCCCAGGCTCTACTGCCCCCAGTCTAAAAGTGTCCATTAGTTGAAAATTTGCCTTCTGTTGTTTTATCTTTAGTCTCACAGAGCAATCCGTATAGTATTATGAAATAATACCTTAAACTGCGCTGATGCCAAAAAGCACATACTCAGTTTGTATTTAACTCTTAGTTGTTACAGAGCTAATATATTCAGGACTCTTTGCATTGGGTAAAATATAGTCGAGGTTATTGATAATTATTTCATTGTTTCTTAATGAATTGTGAAAAAAAATTCAGATAATATTTGGTATTTTTTAATGTCAAGTGAGATGCTTATCTGAAGTTTTTTGGCCAGCTGTAAAAAAGTTAGTGGAGAGTAATGTCTCAAACACAGTAAATGTTACAAGTTTATGAAATGTAAATGTGTTGTAGTGTAAATTTTGCAGGGTCCTTAAGAGTTGAAAGCTTGAAGAATCTCAAATGTGCATCTCATGAGGACTTTAGACCAAACCCTTCCACATTTTAAATGGACAGGGATGTGTTGACTTTGGGAGATCCCAGTAAATTCTGAGAGTAGATGGGGTGAAATTTTTTTTTAAAGACTTCTGGCTTTAAGAAACTACACATGGAATCATCAGGGCCACCACACAGCCAGGGAAATGTATGGATAGGCAAATGATGGAGAGGATGTGGATTGTTTTGGTTTGGTTGGATCCTTTATGAGACAAGGAAAAGGTGGTATGTCCTTACCCTGTGAAAGATGGGGACTCCTCAGGCTGAGCAGGCAGTTCACATCAAAGGACACGATGGGATGTGTTACCTAGGCTGATAAGAGGAGCAGATAAGGAGCAGACCTTTGCTTTGTGATCTGTGATGAAGGGGGACAAGGACAGAAGAATAGCAGGGTAAAAAAAGCCTGTGAGATTCTCCTGATAATACAGGAGAGAGAAAGGAAAACATTGTTCCGTATTGTCAGGGTGTCAAAGGTGAGTCACAAAATTGGGAGAATTTGTCACAGAATTAACTGTGTGAAAATTGAGAATGGCACAAAGGACTTTTTAAACTGAGCAGTGCACTTCCATTTTGCTGGTTGAATTGAGAAGACTTCCCCTTGATTCCCTCTATCACACATGGGGCAGCTGATACATTAATATTGGGTTCTGCATAGTAAAGGTTAGAAAGACAATGCAAGACCAAGTGATTCTAATATGACTTCCTTTAGGAAGACACGACAGGAAAAAACACATATACAAAGAACATAACATATCTGCTTCAGAATATTACTGAAGTTTCTCACTGAGGGAATGTTGGGTGACTGTCACAGCACAAGCTGGCTTGTAGCTGGGCAATTAATTCAGCTATAGATAAGAGATTTAGTACAAGCAGCCTGGTTTGATAAACAGGCCCCTGGGTGAACAATGATAGGATGTATTCTAACCCAAACAGGGATTTCACCGAGTGAATTCCATCTTAAGCTGCAGACGCCATTGGTCAGAGAGCTGAGCAATCCAAACTCCCAAGCAATCATATTTGTATGATTGGAACTTCAAACTGTCTATTTAAGGAGAGTTCGCAAGAATAAAAACGCTTTTGTCACATGAATCACAGTGTCGTGTCGTCTGTCTCTGACCCAGCACCAGTCAACATTACAGGTGACTTAACATTTAAAATCAAAATTATGTTAAAGTTTTAGCCTATGCTTGCCTTTAGGGCTCATGTTACTTATTTAGTCCCAAAATTACCCATGATTGACACAAACTTGGCGTGCTATCATTCTGCAGTTCAAAATTGCAGGTGCTGGAAATAGGGCTATTTGCACAGAGGAAGTGAATTGCCCATAATTTTGCAATTTCCTGCTTGGATATTATGAACTTTATCACAGATTGTGTCCCATATCTGTGCCTTGGCAGGTAGGAGTGTGAGGTTGGAATAACTGGTTGCTAGGAGCTGATATTATAAAAGTGGTTGAAAGGACTTCTTATTCCATCATCACAACCCAATTAAGCTTTTTAATACTTCTGAGAAATCATCCTTGGTTTCTTTGTATATCAGAAAAATCTTTGGCCTTTCGACAAGCCCTACTTTTGCTTGCAGAATCGCTGTGGTAAAATGTTGCTTTTACCTATGAGAAACAAAATGCACACAGATACATTTCTGCACCTACTTGCCAGTGCTTTTCTGTGGAGTTGCTGCCCTCTTAAATACACGATGTCTCTACAAACACATACCAATTAAAAAAAAAAAAAGGATAAAAATAAAAATAATGGAGTCAGACTTTTGGGTTGATTGGGGTTTGCAAAGCTAGAGGGAGGTGCTGGAGCAGTGCACAGCTGGCACAGGTGCCTCACACTGCATCACAAGGACTCCCAGGCACAGGGTTCAGGATGGGAGAGGACCTGTTGGACCCTGCCCCAGCTCCCTGGGCAGTGCACATAGGGTGCCTCACAGCATTCTTCTCTTCCTCTTTACCCACCCCTACTGTTGTTCCTGAGGAAATAGTTCTTGAATTACAGTTTGTGGCTGCTTTAAATCTAAGGGCAGTGAGAAAATAGCAACAAACAACACGTTAAAACTTTGTGTCTGCACTATTTCATGCTTTGTTTCATTTTTAGTGATTATTTCTTTGAATGTTTTTAACATTCTGCACATGAATAACAGGATAAATTCTTGCAAAGCAGTATAACTTGTGTCATAGAGGGTGCATTATTGTAAGTCCTGTGAGGAGCAGCTGAGGGAGCTGGGGGGCTTTACCCTGGGTGCACTCAAGTAAAAGACTCTGGTTTAAGAACAGCAATCTTTTCTGAGTTAGGTTTCATCTGCCAATCTTATTTCACATGTGTGAATCCAGGTCATCTTGGACTATGCTAACTGCCTGCTCTGAGTAGTGCTTTTCCTTCGTGGATTGCATTTCAGTTTATTTTTTCCCATTTTTCTAATTGACTGTACAGTTTCTTGCTCTCCTCACCTGGCTCTGCTCCCCAAAGAAGGGCTGCAGGATACTCTCTTTGCCTTTAGACTACCATTATAGGAAGAGCAGGGCAAAAAAATCTCAGCATCCCTTCAACAAGAGGGAGAAAGGGAGAAGATACCTTTTACATTTGCTGGTTCATAAAATGATGCAACCATTCAATTGAAGTGCCCAGTTTGTCTCTCATGGGGAAAAGCATTTAAGCACAATTTTTTCGGAAAAAAAAGGAGTTGTGTTCCACAGGAACCAACAGCAAATCTCAATTCATACAAAAAAAAAGGAAACTATCTTCCAAATAAAAGGCATCAAAAAAACCCTAAACTTTTCTGTGTAGGTGTGGAACTGGAAGCCAGTTTAGGTTGGCTTCTGAGACATGGCACTGATGATTTTCTGCCTTTAGTTATACGTAGATTTCACCTCGGAATGCTCAGAGAGATTACAAACCTAAGTCATCGTTCTTTGTGTGTGAAACAGACACAGATGAGTGTAAGAAAAAAAGGCAAAGCCCAACCAAAAGTATTTGCTTCTGCTTGGATGGGTTGGTTATGGATGCGAAAACCTTAAAAAGGCTTTTCCAAGCCCCTGGGGGTTATGTCAAAATGTGAAGACTTGGCATTGGTTTAAAGAATTATTTTTAGCCTGGCTCAGCTCGCAGTCTGTTTCAGAACACATTCCCATGAATATTTTTCTGTGCGCAGCTGAGGAAGAGGCACAGTGAGTGTGGGGTGAGAGTGAGCAGTGACAACAGGGGCTGTGTGTTGGTGTCACCTCAGGCTTCCCACCTCACCTGGGCATGCCAGACAGGAATTCCGGCTCTTAACATTTATTTGTCACAAATGAGATGGTGAAATGAGGGGTTGGCTTCAGCAATTTCACTGTGCTTTCAAATGTGATCAGATGTGCTGGAGCAAAAAATACAGTCCCATTAAAGACATGCCAGTAGATTTGCATATTGATTTAGATGCAGAAGAAAAGGCAAAAACCAATAAAGGTAGTTCAGTCAGATAATCCTATGTATGTGGAATACATTTGAGAGGTAAATAAATAATGTTATTGATAATTTTACGGTTTTTTCACATAGTGTTTTGTGGGTATTTTACTGATCTTTTTGACTGGTTCAAAAGATTTTTTTCATCCTTTCTTTTAATTAAGAATGCCTGCTTTGGTTCTCTGCTGTAATATAATCATGGAAAACTTATGGGCAAGGGAAGATTGCTACTAATGCTGCCTTTTACTTACACATTTAACTGACTGTATAATGAAAGAAAAGAAAGGTTATTCCTTATCTGCCCCATTTTATCAATCAGAAAATAGGAACTAAAATCTGAACTCCATCTCAGAATAATTTCTATGATTTCCTGGTTTCCTAAACAAAACCAGTTTCCTGATTTCCTAAACAAAGCCATAATATTATTATGCTAGTAAATTACCAGTTGCCCGTGTACCCTATGTTTTTGAGTAATAAATAGATAAATATTTCAGGAGATTTTTGTGAAATCCATACATCATAAATTTCAAAGAATTATTTCAGTTTCTATTGGTGAATTTTAAAAGGCACTTGCAGGAAAACACGGCTGGTCCAAAATGATCAAGTTGCTGGCATTAAATAATTTTTCCATTTACTTTTCATCTTTAATCTCAGCCAGCAACACAAAAGCCAATTAAAGTGTTCGTGGTTTATTTCTACAGATTTTACTTCAAGGAACTGGAGAGAAATGTAAGTTATTACACAAGAAGTGTGTGTGAGGAGCTAATGAATTCCAAATGAAAAATATTTCCCCATAATGTGAGGCTGTATCTTAACATTTCTTTTCCAACAATCATGCACATTTTATTTCTGGGCATTAGGCACTCTCTTTTTGTTCACTGACTTTTCAGACCCCAGCAATATTTAAAATAACCCTTACTTCCCACAGAATTTTATTCAAGACGAATGACCTCTTGATGACATATTTCAACATGGAAGGAATATATCAGATTTTTCAGGGTTTAAAAACAAATTATATTTCAAAATGATTCATTACGCAGAGCTACTGTCAAAAAACCTTTTCCCATGAGTAGCAGGTAGATGTTTTCTGGCATTACACAGACAGGTAGAAGTTCTCAGGGACATCAGATTGCTGCAGCAGAAACCTCTATGAACCAAGCCACCAGCAGGGCTGGCTTTTGGTTTTTTCTGGTCTGTGGGAGTCTGAATGAGGGGATTCTGGTATCATCTATTAGAGAGCAGTGATTTAGTGTCAGTTTATAAAAGGTGAAGGGTGAAACCCAGACTCTGATAGACTCTAATTAAAATTCATGGATGATTTCTATACTTTCAAACTACTTTTTCAGTAGTACAACAGTCAGAAATGGATTATATTAATAAATGAATATTCCGTTGTTGAATACTTAATTCACAAATGAAACCTCTTTCTTTCTGGCATTTGAAGTTAATGTTCTCACATGGAAAAGCAGCTGGCTTTATCTGTGGGATATATGCTGCCATATTATACTGCCTTTCTCTGTGCAAACACAAGTGGCTGGGGAAGTTCCATCAGGTTGGGTTTTTTGTTTTACTGTTTCTTTTTAGCCACGGTCAACTGGATCCCCCAGAAAATGACTTTCTGTAGGAAATGGACACTGACCCTCCTCCTTTTGCCTGGGCAGGTCTCCAGGGTCCAGGAGAGATGGAATAGACCTGTGATCTAGGACAGACCTAGATCTGTGTATTCACAGCTCCTGTGTGAAGTGTGCAGCTGTAGATGAGTTCCTGTTCCCAGAGCTGCCACTCCAGGTGTCTGCCTGCTGGATGGCAGAAATAACTGCTGGTCCTATATCTGATGGAACGAGATTCCTACATTTGCTTTTGCTTTTCGTCTTTCATAGGTGGGAGTTGCCATGGCAGATAGGGTTTGAGCTGTGCCTTTAGAGACTCTGCCTCCAGAGTGCCCAAGTGGCTGTGACTGAAATCCCACAGGGTCTTGGGCAGTGTCTCATACAAAAACCCCATAAAAGATGTCTCAGTGTTAGTAAAATGCAGTGATTTATTCCCAGGTGCCATCCACCAAGGCACAGTTGTGGTAGAACTGTGCAATGATCAGCAAAACCAGTTGTTTGCAAATACTGTCTGATTTTCTGCACCATGACTTGGTCTGAAATGTTCATGTACTTCTGCTGGTTAACCTTTTCCTGCCTACTGGAAAACACCTCACAGTCACTCTCCCTATACTTAAGAAGAGCCTGTCAAGTAAATGAATACATTAATGGCAACAAAAGCAGGGCCTGTCGATTACTAGGAGCATTAATTATTACTTTAATAATAATGTCGTTTAAATTGTTTTAAAGGCATATTGGACATTGCAATTCATTAATTTCATTTGAGGCTTCAGCCATGTGTGCTAATTGAATTATATATATTTTGGCACAGCAGAATTCCCATTATGTTTCCATTCCATCTAGTTCTCATCTGTCTTTCCTGAAAAAAATGAAATGCTGCCATAAAAGACAATCCTTTGAAGCTGAATATTAAAATATGTATTACACTGTAGACTGAACTGCATAGTGATGGAAAAAGTCTAATTTTTCCATACTGTAATTTGAAACTGTGTGTAGTTTTCTCCTAATGCACTGCATATTTCATGTCTTCTTTTTTTTTTTTTTCTTTTTTCTTTTCTCCTCCACTGTGGAGTATCTAATTAAATAATAGATTAAAACACATGATTATTTCTCTTTTCCTTTTTTCTCTTCCTACCTTTAATATCCATAAGTTCCTCTTTGGAAATTTTGCTTCCTTTTTAATTTGTTTTAAATAGCACCTTTAAGTGTGTAATATATGGTCTATATATACAAAGGAGGCCACTGACATTACAGAAATTTTGTGTTGTGTATTAAACCTGTAAATACCTTTCCCCCTCAGTTAATGAACAGCACAATTAGGAAAAGAGGTTTAGAATGCATTTAAAGTTTCAGTAAGTGAAACAAGTTCTAATCTGAAAAAGTACTTTTCTCATCAAAGATTCTGTTTGACAATGAATTCTTTACCATCCCTATTTCCCATTTTATCTAAATGCATCTTAAATACCAAGAAGCATTTAAAAGTTAAACCACATGCTGGACCAGGTTTCTGTCTTTCCAGCCAACATCCCAAGAGGGATCTAAGGAAGCCTGGTCATTAGGAAATCCTGTAATTTTCTCAGATGCTTTCTCTGACCAGAGATTTTCGTAGCACAGCAGGTGACACCAAGAGTTTTTGCTTTTAAGAAAGAAATAAATAAAAGCATTTGTTTCGAAGTAACACATACCCAACAGCTTTAAAATGCAGTTGTGGTGGCAGCCATTTGGGTAAAATTCACTCTTTCTCTTGTGGCTTCATTTAATTTCAAGTCATTGATACTGTATTTTACTTCCTATTCTGCAAGATATTGCTGACAGTCTTTTATGGGGAATTGGTATGGGTAAATGGACTCAAAATTGTTCACTAGGAAAACCTATAGAAAACCAGAAAATAAATATCTCTATAAGCAGAAATCTATTTTGAAAAATGAATCCCGAGTAGCTGGACTGATGAGATGCATTTACTGCTACTTTAAAACTGTATTTAGAGGAAAGAATCAAATCATTCTTTGAAGAAGATGATTCTGTTCTATCTGAAGATAAACTGAAGAAAAACTCAATATATTTCATACTGCCTTGGGTAATATTAAAGAGAACATTAAATGCATACTGGTTGGAAGCTGAAAGTTGGTTAAAAAAGAAACCTTAAGAGGGATGCTCTTTCTTAGAGATGTGATTTGTTTTTTTCTTGGAAGATCTACACCTACATTCAGTCAAGAATTTCTGTGTAGTCACAGAAAAATTAGGTTTTCAGTGACATTCCTTCCTTAGGACCTGTTTGGTGGCTGTTTGGAGATGAAAAGCTCGGTTGGCAGAGTTTCCTATAAAGCAATTTCCATGAGTCATTAAAAGGCATTCTCACAATAATCCTATGGAAAGGGGAAACCTTTCTGGGGCCGGCAGATCTCCAGTGCCCAGGGCTGGTCCAAAGCAGATGTACTGGTGCCCACCCTGCCTTTGAACTCAGTGGTGGCCTGCTGGACATACTGCAAATTCATAGCAAGGCTTAAAAAATACTTGAAATCTTTTTTAAGCCATGACAAGTATTAAAGAATAAAAGAGGAGGGTAAGGGAACAACACAAAAAGTAATTTCTAAAAGAAAGTGTCATATCATTTATTTATCATTTTATTTAAACTTCTTATCTCCACTGTAGATTTTGACTGTGAATGTTTTGCATGCATTGTTTTTTTTAATTTTATTTTACATTCAGATTTCCTTTTTTTGTTTGTTTGTTTGTTTGTTTGGGTTTGTTTGTTTGTGGTTTTTTGTTTGTTCATTTGTTTGGGGGTTTTTTTGTTTGGTTTTTTTTTAGGAAAGAAAAAACAACTGATGTTTTTATTTCCAGAGCCATAGTGCGCTTGAATTCTTATTCTGAGCAGGCTAGATTTGCTGAAGGAGAAAATAAGCAATCCAAGTCTTTGAGCTGTGACTGCTTTATATCCCATGTGTTTTTTCACCCGTTTTTGCTCCTTTATTAGCACCTTTCACTGCTGTCAGCTCGAACAGATTGAACAGTAATGGTGAGGTCCAGCTGCTAAGTTAATGCTGAAAGAGAACAAAATCATTTTGGAGTAGGCAACTAAATTCCTCTGCAATCTGATTCAGTCTTCTGGCATGGGGAACATTGTTTCTGTTCAGGCTGAACTCTGGTCTGAATATGAAATTCTGGAATGATTCAGGCTTTGAAGAATCAGCTCGTTCCTCAGTTAAACTATTTTGCCCCCGTTATTTGTATTTACACTTTTTAAATCAGCTCCCACAAAAAACTGTTGGCAAAAGAAAGTTTCACAAGTTTATAAACAACAGCAGAGGGACTTGAATAATTTAAGCAAGCTGCATGGAATAATTGGGTGCCATGAACTGTGTACAATCAGCCACTCCACTTTTGTTCCTTGTGATCAGTCTTTTGATCCTTTGCTTGACATCAGACAACGGAGTAACAGATACAGAGAATGAGGTAGACGGAGCAAAGAGGAATGAACTGAAAAATCAAAACACCGTATCAAAAAATCTGCCAAAAAACCAACAAATCAATGTGTGACTGCTTATTCTATCGTACAGAGAATCTGGGACTGAGTAGGTCCAGTGGGAATGGTTAGTCTTTTCCTTTCTCTGTATTTTCAAACTATTTTTCTGATCCTTTTTCTCATTTGAAGGGCTTGTTTTGTTTTGTTTTGTTTCTAAGGAAGAAAGGATGCTCCTCATTAAAACTTCACTAGCTTACAGGGAGTGATGTTGCCAGGTCACTGTGATTATCCCTCACCTAGAGGAAAGAATAGTGTCTGGATCGTCCTTATCCTCTGCCAGACTGCAAGGAAGAGCAATCTTTTATGAGCTCCCATACTTGCCACCAGACAACATACCCTTTTATGAGAGCCCTTAAAAGGTAGCTCTGTGTGAGGAGTTGGAGATTAGTTCTGGCTTCTGACTTTCAGGTCCTGGCTCTGGCTGCAGCCCATTGCTCAAACGCCATGAAAAATGCTACAACAGGAGAGTGTCCAGAAGAAGCAGTAGCTTAGATATTTTCACTATGTTCTCCTTTATGCAAAGTCATTTAAAGAAATTTAAATGTGTCAGAATTAGAAAATGTCATGCAGGGAAGCACTGAACTGTATTTCAGTTCTCAGGTCTAGGATGACCCCAAGGAATTCTTCAGACAAGCTAAGAAATTTCACAGAGCAACATAATTCATTTCACTTTTGATCATCCTGTTCTCACTGCAAGTTTAAACATCCAACAAAAATACTGTTTAAGAAACATAATGGCCATAACACAGATTTTTATGATCAACCTAGATGCTTTTTAAAGAGTATTTTAAAGAAAAGTCTTTGTGTGAATAATGATGTTATGAAGATGTAGCTATAATGTTTATTGTGCCTCAGCAATTTCCATTTTGAATATGCTGAAGTTTGCAGGAAAAAACTAAGTTTCTTTTTCTGAAGTAAAACATATAAAATTTGGGTGTCTCTTCTGTGGACAGAGTTGCTAACCTGACAGGTTTTGCAGACCAGATGCTGATGTCTGGAATACCTTTTGTCTATAAAATTATTTTCAGAGTATAAAATATAAATATACTTATAAAATATAAATATACTTATAAAATATAAATATACTTATAAATACAAATATATTTATATAAATATAAATAATATATCTTTTGTCTATAAAATTCTTTTCTGAGCATCTCATATCAAGAGACTTGTGGTGCTACACGAGGAGATAGAGAGTTCTGGATGGGGTGGGTTCTGAACAGCCCCTACAGAAAGCCTGCATCTCATTCAGGACAAGGCCCCTCAGGTAACCTCTTGACAGGGGTGGTGGCAAATGGACTTCTTGTGTTCAGGATGTACAAGATCTTTCCATGTGCCTCACATACCCCTGGGGTTGCTAAAATTATGAAAGTGAAGAGAAAATACCTATGTGTACATAGGAACTTCTAGTTCTAAAAATGTGCCTGTAGTCAGGAAATCCTGATGAGCATAGAATAAACCGTGCAGTTCCTGCCATGGCTTATTTCTGATAGCTTTGTGGCTCTGACTGTTGAAAATCTGGCTGCTTTGTTTTCTTCAAAATGGAGTGATGGCTCAGAGATAAGCTGCACTCATGCCTCCTTCCCTAGTTCCTCTACCAAAGATGCTTTCCAAGAAACAGATCTGTCCTACAGCACTTAAACCTGGTGTTTAACCCAGGTGTGATGGGATTGGCACCATAAACTGCAGGTTTCTTTATTTCCTTGAGGTTTTGACAAATCTGTTTTTTTGTCCCTCTCTTTGCTATCAGTCTCCTACAGCATCCTGCTGGAGTCAAACCTGACTCTGTCTGACCTTCTTTGCCTGTCTTGGTGGGGCATTCCACAGATGAATTACTCCTATGTTAGGAGAATAATCCTAGATCAGAATAATACTGTTTCTGGTCTCTGGTCATGCTGGGTCTGTCCATACCCTTCCTGCTGCCCTGATCTCCATCAACCCCTGCTTCAACTGATCCCTCTGTTCTGGGGACAGGGACTTCTGTGTCACCTGGGGTTTGGTTCTGTGAGTTACAGGTTCACTCACCCTGCCTGGCAGCAGCAGTCTCATTGATCACCTCTTCATTGGTCATTCATAATATAATATATAACATAGAATATAGAATATAGAATATAGAATATAGACTATTAGAATATATAACATATAACATATAATATATATTATACATTATATATTATATATTATATATTATATATTATACATTATATACTATATATTATATATGGTAATAAATATAATATATTACTATATATAATAATGTATATTATTGAAATAAGCTGAAAATACAGGGAGTATCTCAGAATAATTTCTGCCAGACTATTCTCCACCTTAAGCCTGGTTTCTCATCCTATCAATGGTGCCATTCAGTAGGAGAAATCAAATGTGTGAGTCATTGCAACTAAATATTTTTGATACTCCTAACAAAACATGACTGCTTGGTGGGCAGTGATCTCTTCAGAGCTACTACTCTGGAGAGCAAGGAATTAACAATACAATAACGAATATTTATTTTTCTAGTTCTACCTGTGTTTTATATGTTCTGTCATCAGTTTTGCAGAAACTTTTTTTTTAATTTATTTTGAATTGGTGCTTTCACTGTTTCAAATCTAGTATCACCTAAAGAATTTCTGATTCTTTTTGTTTGGTTGTTTTTTTTCCCTTATGATCAAAACAAAGGGATCTCTCATGGTACTATCAAGGTGTTCTGGATAGCACAATCTGTTAAACATCCTTCCAAAGCTCCTGTCAGAGTAGCACTGTGGTTGTATTTTCATATAATCCTTTCCACATTCCTATTTTACTTCCATTTGCAGGCTAAGAGAATATAATTCAGGGCAGATGTAAAAGCACCTGTTTATTCCTCTGTTATGGCCAATAGAATCAGTTTCTGGGTGTGGTTGTATCCATGTATCCTTGATTTATAGGTCACAGTACTAGCGACTGGGAGCAGTAAAAATCAATTTTTAAATTACTGTTTTGAGATCTCCAGTGAATTTACACAGACTCTTGCACAGTTTTTTACGCTTACAGTGGATATGCACTATTGAAACAATAAATGTTGGTGTGTTGTTCACAGTGGAAAAAGGCATTAATGATCTGGAATTCCCCTCCCCCAGAATGTCTCATTTGTAGCTGTCACTGGGCATTTTGTGCTTATTTCATTCCCTTCTGGCTGCAAAAACAGAGAAAAGTTTCCTGAGGTCAGTGGAACAATGTTGTGAATAAACTGATGTGAGAGAGATCTAGTTTATCATCTAGTTCATCACTAAAACAAAAAGGAAGTCTTTATCAGTTCTGTTACCTGATTGCCTTCTGCTCAGAATGTAAAACTGTGAAAAACTGGCTGTTTTAGTAAAACACTTGATTCTTCTTCCCCCATCACCTTCTGCTGCCCTATCCCACAAAACGAACAAACAACCCAAAAAATCTAGATGAATAAAAAACCAAACCAGAAAACCCCCATGGGGAGACAAAGGACTCTGCACGATTCAATGTGAATCAAGCAGAAGCCATTTATTGTGCCTCTGAACATTGTTTATATTTTCTTCTTATCTTTGACTATACAGTCATGCCTTATTTCATTAGTAGCTCCACTTTGTCCACGTCTCTCAGTTGGTAGCTCTGTATTGTCCATGAGGCAAGCACACGTCTTTTTCTTCATCTAATTGACTGATACTGTAAGTGTCATTTTACTCGGGTTGACACGCCTGATTGTCAGCAACTTTCTGCTTCTTCTTTCTTCTTGTAACATCAGTTTTTTACCCACAGAGATGACCAAATTCAAAAGGTTCGCCTGGTTCATTTAGTATATGTCCATTTTCCTGTACATACGATCCTACACTCGCACAAAAACAAATCAGAATAAAGAGTGGGAGGAGGGAATCTCTGAAATGACTGCCTAGAGCAGAGGGCAGTGGTGCATAAGCAGCTTATGCACCTGAAGTTTCACACATTTGTTCCACTGGGGAAAGGAAACCAGAGGAAATCATTTCAAAAGACCAGGCAAGCCTGGCACACGATTAAAGTTGTAGTCACTCCTTGGTGTCACTGCCTTTCCTGTTGTGCAGGGGCAGATACCAAGGGTTCATCTCCTTTTGAGCCAGGAAATTTCTGTATGTTTGGGTTTGAGTGGTATTTTCCCCATCTGTTCTCTGCAGTGCACACATACCAACACATGCCCTTCTGAGAATTCCCTGAATTCTGGAGGAGAATGAGCTGCTGCTCCACCTGGAATGGGCCAAATGTGTTTCTTTCAGACTTTATCACACACACTTGTACCAGGGCCACAGCTGGGAAGCTTTTTTTACCCCATCTGCAGAATATGGTTTGTAGATGTAAAGGAACACTTGGTAAATTGAAAATCTCAACTTTTGAAAAATGAGAAGTGCTTTAATAATTTTCCTTTCATTATCATCTAATTTCTCAGACCTGTAATATTCAAAATTCTTCAAGGGTTCCTCAGCTGCATATCTCTGTACAATTATGGCTCTTTAAGTAGTTCTGATCTGCCAAGTGAGCTGTCTTTGTATCTGATAAGTAATTTTGACAGCCATAATGTGCTGATTATGGAGCAACACTGGAGGATGATGAGGGTCATTGCTGGGGTTTTGCCAGTTGAGACTGCTTATTTTCCATTAACCACAGAAGTGGTGTTAATGCATTTGTGGAGTGTTTGAAGAGCTTCACTCGGGTGAGATTTACCTGCTTGAGAGAACCTTGTTTCTCTGGGTTCCTTCTGGTCCCCAGGAGAGCACCCTGTCCAGACAGCCATGCCAGGAAACAAGTGGATGTGCAAGTGGGCAATTTTTGGTCCTGAATCCCAGTTGTTCCCCAGTGTTTGCTGGGCTTTGTGAGATGGCCCCTATGGTCTCATGGTGTGCAGCTCTGCCCTGCAGACAAGAACCTTGGCACAAGCATGGCTAATTCCCTGTTAAAGCAGTCCTTTCTTTGTCAATCTGTTTCATTATTTCCTTTGTGCTCAGTTTGCAAACAAATCACAAGCTTTTAACTGTTACATCTAAAAACTCAGCCCAGTCTTACAGAAACAAAATGTTCTAAGTATATAATGAGAATAAAGATTCCTTGGGCTCTCCTTGACAACTGTTCGATCCCTCTGTGCTCAGAATATGCCCTTAAAGCCACTTGTACAATTCTGTTACTCATCTCAGATATGATCATGGCAGACAGCCGGGTCTTTAGGCTTTGTAACCACCTGCAATTTCCAGTGAATCGCCGAGGATCAGCATTTACTCCACGCATTTGGAAATGAGGTTTTCAGTAAACAAGGCTGCTAATGCTGTGGCAGGAGTGATAATGATCCTGGTCACTCGGTGTGAGTTGTGTGCTGCAGGGCTGAGAGGACAGCACACTCCCAGTGGCATTCGTGTCCTCGGAGCAAGCAGGGGTGACTTGGAGTGAAATAACCCAGCCAGTACAGATAACACTGCCATTATTGATCATTCCTGGAAGACAGCTTTGCACCATATCCACTGACAGAAAATACCACTTCTAAATTAAATCAGAATGTTCAGAAATACATGGAATAAAAGCTAGCAGAGAAGCTGTTTTCAGCAAATCGCTTGAAAAGCAGTTACTCAGTTCCTCCTTCCCAAAACACATTTGTGACCCAAAAGTTTATTTCTGTAAATGCTGTTCTAAAACCTGTGTCTACACAGCACTTGCTGCCCAGGGCTAGAGCTGAGCATACACAGCGAAGTTCTGCCACAGCCAAATTCTCTTTGACCTCTTGTGAAGGTATAAATGCAAATGCCACTCGATGTTATTGAGTGGTAGCCACAAAACTGGCTTCGAATTAACTTTACATCTTGATAAAATACTTTGTGTTTCCTACTAGATATATTCAAATCAATACTACAATTTACTTCAGCAACTGCAAATAAATTTGTTTCTTTGCACTGTTGAGGAACAGTTAAACAGTTAAATAGTAACTATATAGATATTTATTTGCACTTTCTGAATTGCTGGAATAATTTATTGTTGTGGAACTTACATGGTGTTACTTTTTTATTGCTTTATATTGCACATGTTTGGTTTTAATAGTTGCATCCTTCATTCCATTAATTTCAGATTAAAAATTAAATTGCAACTGAAGTTCAGCCATAGCTCCTAAAGCATAAAAAATAAGCTTTGGTCTTCACTTTCTAGAGTGAAAGTGGGGGTGGAATACAGACCAAGTAGAAAAATAATCTCTCAGCAAGAACTGTGATATTACTCATAACAGCTGCTGGTTACTGTGAGATCTGTCTTCATTTCTGTACTACAACATTTAGTTTTATTGTACTTCGGTTACCCAAGGTTAATTTAGCCTTTAGCAATTATGGATTTTGCCAGCACTCAGGAAGAGGTTGCCTTTTGCCGTTGATGGCAATGCAAAATTTGTAAATAATCAGTAAGATCCTGTACTTTGAATTTCACCTCTTTTTTCAGGCAGTTTTTTTTAAAATGTAGTATCTCATTTACTCAAAAAACTGATACACAACTGTCCTTGGGAGTTCACATTATAAAACATTAAAAGGGTTTGCTATGCAAAGGCTTATGTCTATACTCAAATCCAGACATCTTAAAACTCCCACAGCAGTCTTAACTCTTAGAGATGCAAAATATGTCAAAAGAAGGAAAGACTTCAAGTAATTTGAAGGCATAGGTCGTAAATCTACAAATATTTCAATGTAGAGGTGAAACTGAAATATGTATCCACAACATGGTTTGTTTCACATTGGATTCCACTGAATTCAGTCCACTGTTAGAGTTTTTGTCATTCCCTCAGCACTTCAGTTTTGCACTTGCAGCAGGGACTTACTCAGAGGCTGATCTGAGGCAGAAGGTGAGGGAACAACGACCCTGGTACATCCCCAGACACTGAAATATTTGCAAGACCACACATGCTTTGAGGACAATAAATCCATCAATTAGGAATTCCTAGAAAGGCCAAATTCACATCAAGCAGGAACTAAACCCAGCGGTGAAGTCCCAGCCCTACTGCAGTCTGTGACAAGTGCTCTGTGTTTGCAAGAGCTGGCACCCCAAGGCTCCTCCACGTCTGAAGAAGCAAGGAGGGGTAATTTTTCTAAAAGTCACAAGCACCTCTCAGACTATCACAGCCAGAAGTGGACAGCAGACATGGAGCAGGAGCCAAAAAGAAAGAGCAAAGTTATTAAATATTTATAGCGGAGCTGGCAAAATTATGGTTTATCAAAAATGTAATTGTACTGAAGTAGAAGCATTTTGTGGATTTTTTTTTATGTTTCTACCATTTCTGCAGTGCTGAGGGGGGTTTTGAGAGGACTGGATTGAGAATCTGACCTTTCTCTGAAAACAACTATTTTGACACAGCTCAGTTTCTTGAAAAGTTTCAAATAGTTTTTAATTTCACATTGGGGAAAAAAGCTAACACCGTCTTCAAAGCTACTGAACAACACCATTTCTGCCCTCTGTGGAGCTCCTGCTCAAGAGGGCAAGAAATAGGATAACATTTAAGAGATAGAAGAAATAAATACGGTTTTTCAGTGAGTTAGATGGGTTTTTTAGTGGGTTAGATAAAAAGCACAAACCCCAGCATGTTGAGCTCACTGTGGCTTTGAATTTACAATTCAGAAAGCAAAGCTCTTTGAATTGCTGAATAATTAACATGAATAAGAGATCGCAGTGTAAAATCTTAGAAGGGACAGAGCTCCTGTTTTTGCAATGGAGTTCTCAATGTCCTGAATCTTCAGGCTGCACACAGCTGCAGTTTGTATATCTATTATAGTTACTTTCATGTCAATGAGAATATAAAAACCTTAATCTAAGTTTCCATATAGGAAAAGTTACTGACCACACCATTCCATGCAAAAGCCTTGTTTGCAGTCACAGCTGTGCAATTACTGGAGCACAATCTCCCTGCCATTATAAATATTGTGCCGTGGGGCTGTGCTTCTGGAATTGTTTTGGTAGCTGGAGTCCCATCTGAATCATGGAATATATCAGGACCTCTTCAGGCTGGCAGACCTGCATTGAAAAACAAGGATCTTACCAAACGCTGAGTAGGAATTAGTTGCTGTCTCAGAAAAATCTGGGATTTTGCTCTCCTTAAGCATTTGTGCTGCTGTTAGGAGAATTAAAAGCTGTGTATAAGGAGCAAAATGTCAAGTCGGAGTTGCCCAAGGGCAGCTGGCAGTACTGAGGCAGTCAGCTCACACAGCTCAGGTTCTCACACCTCTCGTGTCAAACACTGAGCCTGAGCAGCGAAGGCAGCTCTGCCCAAAGCTGTGCTTGTGGGGAGTCTTGGATTGCTGTGTCTGAAAATCTGTGTTCCCCTGACTGCCTGGGAGTGACACAGCACTGCAAGCCTGTTCTGCACAAAAATACAGACATTTGCTGGCTGCCTGAACTCTGGTCAGGGGCAGGAGCTCCTGGACTACTGAGCTGGTGTGGAGTAACCTTGGGCTTAAGGCCAGCACAGTACAGAAAGAGACGGACATTTCTCTTTATAAATATGTAGTAGGAAATACTAAACTTAACAGAACAAAAGAGGAGGAAACTGTGAGGTTCAGAGGATTAGGATGAACTGAATATATTTTGTTAGAAAGAGGAAGAGCAATTCTAAATGTCCACACAAATTAGTGTACAACTTCTCTTCTAGGGAGATGTGCATTTACTTTTTGTTTTGATGAATTTTGTTATCTTCACTACGTGATTGCCATTCTGATAAAAAGCCAGATGCTATAATTTTGACTGTGTTGCTTTTCATTTGAGATGATGCTTTGTAGCAGAAGCATTTGTGTCCAAAGTAACTTATCCTGTCTAGAGATCCAATCCAAATTATGACTTTACATCAGAGCTGAGTATTTCAGATTGTTTAAAGACAGGCAAGTGGAAGTAAAGACAAATGAAAAAAAGCCATGATCAGGAGGAACCATATGGTATCTTGTAACAATTAAACTCAGTGCTCTACTTTGCTTCATGTCTGCAGGAGGCACAGGCTAATCCCTTGTGTCCAGGCTCCATGCCAAGATTAAATTAATGTTCCTAAATTTTTTATTTAATCTGCTCTTTTGTAAGAAGAAGCCACACCAGAGTAAATAGCTGAGCGAAGACTTGAGGACGTGTGAGCACTTTATCCCTTTCCTAACCTCTCACTCAGTGTCTTGCCTCTCACGTGTGTTTTCTTGGGTAAAAGGTGGAAGAGTCCTGAGACACCTAATGCATCTCTGACATTTTACTATGTATGTTAGCAAGAGTTTAGGATCCACTGAAAAGGTCCAGACTTTCCCTTTGAACTCATTTCATAGGCTGCCATGCCATGCAAGCTCCACAATTATTCAAAGGTAGAATAGTGTAATTATTTTATGTTTGTTATTTTTGCAGGACAGCCCTAGCTCCTGGTACTTGGCTCTCCTCTGATTTGCATGGTTGAGTCTCCTGTTTAAATTACGTGCTAGCCAGTCCTAAGTTCCTGGTATAGCCCTCAAGTTAGAGCTAACTCATGCCTTTGATTCAAAAGAAACAGAAAACTGATTGATCATTCACTGTGTGCTTTGAATTAGCTAACTATGCCCCAAACAACGCCTTTAAAATTATTCCGGGAAATAATCATTTAATAAATTCAACATTTTCCAAGCTGCTTTATCTCAGAAATTGTCTGCCTTGATATAAGGCCCTCGGGAAAGTAGTTTAATTAAAAAGTAAGGTTTTCTGTCAGTCTGCTGAGCTCCCTGCAGACTAAACAGCTGCTGGTTTTCTACTCTGAGTGTGACATGGTGATGCTAATTTTCTTATTTATCTCTGTGTATCTCACAAGGGAGCCAAATCTAGCAGGTCATGTTGGAGCACCTGTCCTGCTGCAGGAAATATTTGTGTTAGGTTTGCTTGTAGGACTGTAGGAATTCTGTAAGCAATATATATTCAGTGGCCAACATTCCTAATTCTAGGTCTCTATTTAATTTGAAAATCTTAGGAACATTATACATCATGGCTACTTTCACATATTTTGTTAGCATTTGTTCTTTAACTGCTCAGTAGTGCTTAGTGGCAGGAAATTATTGCAAGCATCATAATAACGTTTTTAATTTTATGTGCAGAGACCTCTAGGTTGCTCCTTTAAAAACAGGTCCACCTTTTTTGTTTTTAATGATATGCACACAGTAAATTGGGTCAGGGCCTCGTAAGGCAAGTTATCTCCTATTTTTCCTCAGTGTAGACCTCACTAATCTAGAGGAGAAATATCTTTGTGAGCCACCTTTCAGGCACGAATGTGGAATTAGGGCAGTGTGAGCATCTGGACCTCTGTGTTTCCTGCAAGGGGAATCTGAAGCAAAGTGCTGCTTGATCTGCTGCAGCAGCAAAGCTGCAGTCCAGTGCAGACCTGCAGAGTGCAGGTGATATGTGTGATTGTTACTGACCCCTGTGCAAAAGGAGACAGAAAATGACCCAGCTGGAAAGTGAGTAATTCACAGCTTCACTTGGCTCCTGGAGGATGAAGTTCCACAGGCTTAACTACACAGTTGCAGGATTAATTTTTCAAATAGTTCATTATAACTGGCAGTGTAAAACATGCCAAGGCAAATATTTCTCAGTGATGCTCGTGTAACTGTTAGAGACACTGTGCTGTGCCCTACAGCACTGTGACTCAGTGGGACAGCAGCTCCTGTGTGCTGAGTGCGTGGCTGAGTGGCACTGAGTGCACTCCTGAATCCACAGGATACTTCCAGAGGTGAAACCTGAGGCTGACAAAGCCTTCCATTGGTGCACTGGGCATGGAGCTCCACACATTCATTAGAAAACGATACCTTTTTGCTACTGTTCTTAAAATCACACTTTCTTCCTTTTTTTTTTTTTTTTTTCTTGAATCTTGCAGATTTTCAAAAGAATAAAAGATCAAGAAATGTTTCAAGCTATTTGCAATAGAGTGTAAATTTTGTAAGGGTTTGATTGATGGGAGGAAGGAATGACAATATTTTATATTTCTATGCTTTTAGAATAGAGGGTGTTTGCAAAAGGCACTGTCAGTAGTTAATTAAGCACATCTTTATGTGCACAAACATTTATGTCCTTGTTATTTATTTTTCTAATCCACCTCAATGTTTATTGCAGTTTTCAAATAAACATCTATCAGTTCTCCATCATTTGAGCTGGAGTGCAGACCTGAGTGGGATGTGCATCTTAGCAGTGGGGGATTCCAACAGAGCAATGTGGTCAGATATCTCACTAGAATCACAGTTTGTCCAGAAAAATGACACTTTTAAAGCAAGATTTATGTAAACAAAATTGTAGGGTAGGGAAACTTATTGTGGAGCCAGGAGGAAACCCAGGTATCACTGCTGCTTTTATGCTGCCCACAGAACTATCTCTTTATCCTGAGCAATTGATCCCTGCTTCAGCAGAAGGATGAAGTCTGGTTCATTTGGTGTGAGCTTATGGCAACAATTAATTACTTGAAGTGCAAGTGCAGTTTCCCCCCTCTTCCAGTTTCAAATCCATAGAACAGGAGGGATAGCAGTGGATTTATGGTCTTGCTTTGCAGAGCATGTTGCCCATAAAATTAGATATGAGGAAATAATAAATTTTGGTATTATATTAAGGCGTGAATACCTCCCTCTAGTCATGATTTCAGTATTGCTTCCTGGAATTCAGTATTTCAGTGTGAGTTAATAGTGTTGACTTAAATGAGCTGGAAAAGGCTATACAATAGTTACCACCTTATTTTTTTCCCCTATCCTTACAGATATTTTACATCTCTAATTATTATTTTCCCTCCTTTTCCCAAACAACTGCCCTTTCCTCCTTCAAAACATAACCTTCTGCATTCTGTAATTATTTAAACAGTAGCTACAGCCTCTGATAGAAAACCTCATCAAAGCTGTAAACCTTCCCAGTGGCACAGAGACACTCAAAAGGTCACCAGCTCTGCACTGCAGGAGGTATTTGCAGGATTCCAGCAGAGAAACTTGTATACAGCTGCTACCATGGAAGGCTGGATTTAAAAAAAAAAAAACAACAAAACCGAAACAACAAAAAAACCCAACAAAACGGAGAAACAACTCCTAAAAAAAGTTATTGGGAAATCTGACATTGACAGCATGTCATGGGTCAGTGCTATATTTCTGAGAAAACAGCCAACTGAGCAGTGTCCCAGCAGGGTTCTTATTTGCAAGTGTCCATCCAAGTGCCAGGAGAGATCTTTGCTGATGAATTTTCCAAGAACAGTGTGCCTGTGTTTGGATTTCCATCCACATGTAAAGCCTTAAAGATTCAAATTTGATTCATACCGAGAACACTTCAATTTTGTTAATAAACTTTTAGTTAGAACAAGAGGAAGGTCATGCCACAAAGCAAATCCACAGGTTGTATAAAATTCTTGGAAGCCTACTGGTGGAATGTGGTGTATGGAGAAGACTCATTAGTGGTGACTGTCAGATACCTCTGTTAGGACTTGATGGATCCATGGAGCTGAATTAGGTTCTTGAAGGACGCACCTAAGGAAAGAGCAGTGTTATTGTCATTCATGTGCAAAGCTTTGTAGGTCACTGTAACAACTTGATCATGGCTTTTCTGTCTGTTCTTTGCATCAAAACTTGATATGCATCTGTCCTGAACAGGGCTTTTGTCTCCTTCAAGGTGGGAGTGGATTTGCCATGTGATCCTGGGGCTTTGATTCTTTGGCACTTTGGGATCGTCCAGGGTCTCTGTGCTTACCTCAGCAAGTATAAAACTGCAACCTTAATTTTAAATAAAGGATCATCTATGTTGATTTGCACGTTGGAGAAAAACACACATGGAAGTGTAATAAAAGGCTAGAGAGTAATACAATTAGAATAGGATATGAATGTAAATGAGTAATTTTGTCAGCAGTGAACTAATGAGGCCTGTTTTCCTAGAGGTTTGAGCTTCATGTTTGATTTACTGCTACCTGAAAGGTACAAGATAGAATTGAAGCTTTTCTACTTGTTGAGCTTTTAGAACACTTTTGTGTACTCTGCTTGCTGTTTAGTGAGATGTGACCTCTTTTTCACACCTATGCTTTTTCTGAAGCATCTCTATATTGTGGAGCTGCATCATTTCATGGCACTTGAGGGAAACAATTCATCTCTTTAAAATGTAGCTGAAGTTAACAGATGGTCTCAGGAACAAATCCATGTGTGCAGTCACACAGCGACGTGTGCTGGACACAGCAGTGTGAGCTCTGTTCTGTAAGGAATCTCGAGATTGTCTGAGTGTGCAGTTATCCCTGAGCTTGGAAAGACTTTAAAATCATTGAGTCCAGCATTAACCCAGCACTTCCAAGCCATCACTACCCCATGTCCCTGAGTCCCACATGCGCATGTCTTTTGACTCCCTCCAGGGATGGCCATGCCAGCACTGCCCTAGGCAGCCTGTGCCAGTGCCTGACCCACGCTTCTGGTGGAAACATTTTTCCTAACATCCAACCTAAACCTGCCCTGGTGCAGCTTGAAGCCATTTATTCACCCTGTCAGTCGTTACCTTGGAGAAGAGACTGACTCCCATCCCACTCGAGCCTCACCTCCAAGAGCAGTGAGGTCTCCCCTGAGCCTCCATTTCTGCAGGCTGAGCCCCCAGCTGCTCCTCACCAGCCTGGTGCTCCAACTCTTCTCTGGCCCTTCCTTGCAGGGAGGGTTCCAGAGCTGGGCGCAGGGTTTGCTGTGTGGCCTCCCCAGTGCTGAGTACAGGCCAGGTGCCGTGAGCCTTTGGGGCCACCTGGGCACACCTGGCTCATGTTCAGGCACTGCTGACCAGCACCCCCAGGTCCTGTTCTGCTGGCCACTTTCAGCCTCTGTGCCCCAGCCTGGAGCAATGCAGGCTTGTGGTAGCCCAGCGCTGGCCCTTGCTGGACCTCAGCCAGCCCAGTGAAAGAGCATTTGGGGATTCCTGATTGACACACAGCTGCTGCCTTTTGTACCTAGTGATGCCAATGATGGAGTGTGAGAGAGCCCAGCTTTCCATCTGAAATCTTCACTATTCTTGGTGTGCTGAAGGCTGAGGAAGTAGCAAAGGGAGCTGTGAAAGGCCGCATAAGCATGCAGTGTTTTTTTAATAACTTCTGAAATTGATTTCAAGTGAATGAGGCTGTGTAGTTATTAAAGGAGTAACATTGGGGATTGAACCATGAATCTGGTGTTTCATAGAGAAGGCAGTAATTTGTAATACGGTTTTATTGATTAAGTCTTATAATCGCTAAATCTTGCATGTAAATGTGACTGAATGTGAAACATTGTCTTTATCAATTTCCAAACAGTGGATAAATTTGTTGGTTATGTTTCAGAAATTATGAACCATCAGTAGCTCTTTTTTTCAGGCTATTATAATTTTTACAGAGGAAATTATATCCTTATTATCCCTGCAGTAGTAACATGGATCTACCATGGCTTTAAACATAAAAGAATGCAAACTTCAAAATTAATAGGTGCTTATGGCTAATGACAGTCTGAATGATTTGAAGAAAAAATGTGTCTAGAGTTTAGTTAAAACATGTATTAAAGTGAAACTCTCAGCAGAGTTCAACCCTGCAACCAGAAGGTTTTGTAGGAAGCAATTGGAAGGCCTCAGAGTGTGCCTCCTGACCTGGGAGAAGAGGCATTTTCCCTCTGCCCTGGCAATTGCTCTAGGATTTCATGAATGTGCTTCTACCTTTACATGGTGTCAGCAACTTCTCCTTTTTTTAGCAATTCAGTGCTACCACCATTTCTGTGATCACAAAATCCTATATCCACCTGCTCCCAAACCCATTCAAATTAAATTAAGAACAAAGCACAGAATTTTGCTGGGTTGTCTGCTGGGAGAAAAAACAATGTCCCAGTTTTCACTCATTATTTCAACCTTGCAAAGGAGATGGGAGGAAGGTGGTGCCAAGTGAAGTAAATGGGCCAGGACACCAGCTCCCTTTGAAAGGCCTTTATTAAGAATCAGCTCTTTACTTGTGGGTGGGGGTACTCATGGGGTGCGCACACACCACCGCGCTGCTCCCAGATGACGACGCTGAGGAGGAGGCTCAGTGCAGCTTTGTCCACGAAGGGCAGAGCTGGGGCTTCCATCCTCACAGGAGTCCCCTAGGAAGACAATCTTTGCTCACTGTCTAGGGTCCCATTTCTGACCGGGCACTGTTCTTATCAGGGTGAGGATCCTGGGTGTCATGTGTGTGCAGTTCCAGGAGACAGTTCCCAACACAGATAAACCATCTTGGCTCGTTGGAACTTCAGCTGGCTCGTTTTATAGGGGATTTATTTACCCAAATGGTACCCATAATTCCTTAGTTCTGCACTTTGCATAGAAGTCCTATGATGTCACCTCCTCTGGTGCCATGCCGGAACAGCAGCAGCAATACCCAATGGACAAAAGGGAGGTACACAACCAAGGGATCGGAGAACAGGGGAACTAACATTACAGCTGAACTGGGGTACTTAAATTAACAACATTAACTCAATTAACAATTTATCAACTAACAAACAATAACTTTTTGGTGGAACTTGGTTAACTTGTAAATTTATTTACAACACCAAGGTCCTGCAACTTCAGTGGAGAGTCTGAGTAGGAGAGAAGCCCTGCCTGCTTTTTCTCGAGTGAGTTACAAACCCATACTTCCCTAAGACCCCAGTAAGTAAGATAAACTTGGCACGGTTCCCACTGGCATCGTGTAGGTCTGGGGTTAGCTCAGCTGAGTTGAAATAAAGCCCTGTAGCTCTATTTAATAAGAAGAAATAGTATCTGTTAGGTTTTAAAGACAGTTCGTGATGTTTAATAATAGTAATTCTATATATCTGTCAATGCATGTGCGTCTGGCAGTGGACCTTACTTCATCTGCTTTATTACAGCTCTTACAACTATGTTATCATTTCCACTTGCAATACAGCCATCAAGACACCTTTTAAAAAACATGATGATCCTATACATTGAAATTTTTCGACAGTGTTAGTTCATTTCTTTGGAAACAGCAATACAGCCCTTCTTTTGAAAAAAAATCTTACTCAGTTTTTAAAAAACATTTGCAGTTGTTTTCAAATAAGCAGGTTTCTGCAGCCACATTCTGGAAGTGTATGTGGGTTTTTTGCAGTGTGTTTACAAATATCTCACCATATCCAGGGACCTGTCATTATTTTATCTTTGGCAAATGGGAATATGGAGAGTTATATTAAAAAAATTAAGAGTTATATTTAAAGCTGGGGTATCTTGCATAGGAGCGAGATATAGAGACTTCTAAAATACTTGCGGAGAACTAACTGGAACATGTGCTGCTTCTACGATTGCTTTGCATTAGGGGTCTGCCTTTGGAGAGGGAAAAACGATAAATTTTTAGATTAGGGCTGAGAGAACTTTTTTCTGCCCGGAGCTATTTCTGTTTTTTAAGAACTATAACTTGGACATCTGCAAATGCTGTCTTGTTTGCAACTAAACAGTGGATCAATAAAATAATAAACACAAACCACTGAAGTTAAGATTTCTGTTGATGGATTGTGCATCTGGGAAAAACTTTATTAAGAAACTATGAAGGCCAGTCTTCACAGAACACAAAAAACAGTATTTGCCTGTAGACTTCCCGTGTTTGCACTGGTTTATTTTGTTTTCAATTAAAATAAAACTGAAATCCACAATATCATTTCAGATGAACGTTTTGTTTTGAAGTTACAAGGAAATGAGAATAGTTGTTTTCAAAGGTTGTGTGGGACAGCAGTGGGATACAAACTCAGTGATCAGTGCCTGTGATGAAAGCTGAACAAGCTGCTTCCCTTCAGCCTTCTCTTCATCTCAAGCTCTGGCCCGTGTGCACAGTTCATTACCACTGCTTTTATCAACGTGCAAGGTGTTAGTCTTTTTGAAAATCTGATTCCCAAGCAAAAGTCCATTGCTTCTTCTGTAGACCAAATCTTTGAGTTCACCGAGGGAGAACAGCAGAGAGCTTGGAAAAGAGCACAGCTTTGTTCTGGGAAACTCCACAGCCCTTTCTCACCCCTGCAGGGAGAGAGAGGGTGCAGCAGAAAAATGTCTAAGCAATGCCTAATGTATGTTTTCAGTGCCTCAGAATTACCAAAAAAACTGCGTGCTGCTCCTCTAAAGACATTCACAGGATTGATTGCAATTGTTAAGTGTGGGATTTGTCTGCCTAAATGTCAGTGGATGTGTCTGAGCAAAGCTTCAGCTCCTGTGGTCATAAAGGGAAACCTATGTGATTATAGCTGAGGGAATATCCTAAAAATTCTGTGTTTATACCTCAGTGTACCTAATCCCCACCCTCCCTGCACACACACCCTTGCCATTTTTTATTTTTCATACACAATAGGAATGATGAACTTCAGCACTTTTACAAAGTCACTGTCCTCTTTTGCAAAAATAAACAACATATTGTAATAGAGAAAAGGAGCCAGGCCTGAATCAGAGGTCATAGATTCAGAGTTAATTTAGAATTTGGTACTTGGCTCGGATATGATTGGCAAGGAGATTTTCAAAATGCTGCGACTGTAAATTGGAAATAAACGGAAAAGGATTATGTGAGTGGGAGATGGCTTTGAATCTATAATACATGTCCCGAGACTGACTTGCTCATAAAAGAGCATGTGTTTAATGTATCAGAAAAATATTTAAGTCACATTGATCTTTGTATAAATATTTCATTTTTAAAGTTGGATTCTGGAGTAGTTAAAAATTAACTCTGTGCATATCCTTGCTATCATTATGAAGGATAAAAAAAGGAACACAAGAAGCTGGGTCTTTTCTCCCATTCTAGTCTCACATTCTCACAAGAATGAGATTCTTTATGTTGTCTTTTGTGACCAAATCAATTTTTTTAGTCCTTGCTATATCATCTGTTCTGTTCTCTAACTCCTCTGAGAGATGCTGTGGATCTATTACATTAGGAAACAGTTTGGAAGCAGAGCAAGCTGCTGCCAAGAAGGCACTCATGTATGAGAGTGAGAGGGTGGGTGGGTGACTGAGATGTCCAAAAGGGACACTTGTCTGTGTGCCTTCAGCTACTTCTGTTCCAAAAATGATGTATGTCTGTAAATAAAAAAGGGTGTATTTTCAATGTGCCCATGTTCTGCACCATTAGTTTTTCCACTACTGGGAAACTAAACTCCAAGAATCTGCACATCTGCTACCACCTGGCAGCTCAAGTGCTCAAGGAGTGACAGCAGTTAAAGAAAGATACCTCTGAAGTGTCATCATTTTTCTTTTTGCTATTTTCTTTAAATAAATACAGTCTCTTAATTTAGTTCAAAAATGTTTTAGCTCACCATTGCTGTTGGTGCCATATAGAATGGCCCCCTGGGCTTTCAGAAACCATTTAGTACTGAGGGAGGAAAAGGGAGGAGTGTACCTGGAGCTGCAGTCAGAGCATCCCACTGCACAGGCACCTGCTTAATGGCCCTTTTGGATACACAGTGACCCGGTGCCTGAGTCTGTATTTCCCCCTCTGGAACAGGTGAAATGCAAATTAACTTTCCAAGTGTCACTCCAGTGCATAAGACTCAGAGCGCCCTCCCAGTTATGATTGTTTTGTGCTGTTCCTCACAGGTGAAATCTGTGCTTTTAAAATCCATGGGCAAGAAATGCCCTTCGAGGCCGTGGTGCTGAACAAGACATCTGGAGAAGGTCGGCTTCGAGCAAGGAGTCCCATTGACTGTGAGCTGCAGAAGGAATACACATTCATCATCCAGGCCTATGACTGTGGGTCAGGACCAGCTGGAACAAACTGGAAGAAATCTCACAAGTGGGTGAAAATGAGGAGAAATTTTTTATTTTGCTTTGGCATGCATTCTCTCTACAGTCTATGTTATTGTCAGGTAGAAAGCAAACAAAACAAAGATGAACTACTGTTGCAATATTCCACCCATTTTGTCATTCCTTTTTCCTGTTAGAAAATATATTCCTTTTTGTTTGCATTAGTTAAAGCTTTGGACAGGACCCCCGTTCAAGTGGATAAACTCATCTCAGTTTTGGTTTCTATTTTCCATTCTTGCTTTCCTGTTAAATACATCCAGGTCATAGAAGCTGGCTTTCAATTGATATTTGCAGTTTTTAAATTGGTTTTCTCTCTGTTCATCTCATTTCAAATGGTAAGATGAGAGGAATAATCCCCTTTTTTTTGTATATGTATGTCATAAACTGAGCAGTGTCACATTTGAGCACTGTCTGACCTCAGCTTTTGTCCAGTGAGTCTCTGAGAAAGTGAAGTCCACTGAAGAGGAGTGTATTGAAGGTCAGTAGGTGGTACTTTTTACTGTGGAGCCAGTTCCCTGAACAAGCTCAGGTGGCACAGTGCCTTTTTTCCCTTTGAATTCATGAAACTAAGCTCCAGACCATTTGTCATTAAAGATGAATTTAACTCACGTAGATGTATAAGTGCTGTACAAATAGTTTTGCTGAGAGCCATTATAATAAATGATTTATAGTAATCATTCTTCCTTTTGCTCATCCAGGACACACAACAATTAAAAATTTAATTAGGTCTATAATGCATGCTGAAGGTTTCAGGATATTTAAAAAGAATACAGATTTAGGAGGAAGCCTGCAATAGCAGATAACCATCAAATGGCAGGAACAGGTTTTGCTTCACAATATCAAATTTTATTATGTTTCCCCCTCTCACGTCAGTAAGAATCTGGCAGAAATACAGTTGTGGAAAGTTTTGGTCTAATCTTGACTAAATGAATTCTGACCCACTGCCACCAGACTTTGTCTAGTATCACACACAACCATGCTGCCTGGGGTCCCAGCCTTTACTGCAGCTCTGCCATTGCTCCAGAAGATCCCTTCTGTGTCCCTCTGTCACTCTGCCTATCAAACCAGAAAGCAAATCCTTCCAAGTCAAGGCCTTTAGGATTTACTCACTAAATACCAAAGGCTTTGGTGGGCTACGTGTACAGGGTTGTAACAAATTGGAGGATTAGATAATTATCATCAGCAGAAGGTGAGAGCCTTACTTAATATGGAAGAATGTTTGTAAACTGGCCATTTTTAGGTAGTGGATATGGAAGACTACTGTGAATTTTTCCTCTTTGCTTATTTTACCCTATGATGATATCACTGACTTTCTGCTGGGGTTCATTTTTAGAGGCAGGTCTTAACAGGGAGCACCATGAAACCCTCTCCCTACAAGCCATGGCAATAGACTTTTACCTACTGCCACATTAAGATACTAAATTGGGCAAAATTAAACAAAAAAATTGAGTAATATCTCATTTTAATAGGTGCTTACATAGTTTTATAGATATGTTCTGTTAGTCTTTTCAAGTGTTTTGAAAAGAAACTGTTAGTGAGGTGTCACAATAAATTAGTTTTTGTCTTTGATATTTTTCTGTGCCTATTTTAGGGCAGTAGTCCATATCCAGGTGAAGGATGTCAATGAGTTCTCCCCAGCTTTCAAGGAGAGCGTGTACAAGGCCTCGGTGACAGAGGGGAAGATCTATGACAGCATCCTGCAGGTGGAAGCCACAGATGAGGACTGCTCCCCCCAGTACAGCCAGATCTGCAACTACGAGATTGTCACCACAGATGTGCCCTTTGCCATCGACAGGAACGGTGAGTGCTGCCACGGCAGGGCTGTCTGCAGGGCTGGCAGTGCCTGGGGCAGGGCTGTCACCTGGCTGGAGAGGGAACTCCAGAGACAAATCCTGTTCTCCTCTCTGACAACGGAGGAATCCTCATACTGAGCATTTCCATCCTCTTTGTGTAACACTGGGGCAGAAAGCAATGCAGTAACCTCCTGTGGAAATATAACACCAGCTTTAGGTGAGCAGCGTTCATTCTTGGTCCTCAGTCCATTCTCCTAATTGTCTCAGATCCCATTTCCTATCCAAGTGATGGCATTCCCCAAGGCAGCATGTATTTCCCAATGCAGGGCTTATTCACTGGATTACAGCTAGTCCCATGAAGCAGAGCCTGAATATGCAATATTCTGCATATGCTTATTGATTGTTAAAGCTTTTAGGGTCACAGGTCCACAGACTTGCCCTGTTGTGGTGCTTCCTGAAATGGATCCATTATTCTGCAGCATGGAAGTAAATGTACTTTGGAAAATTAGTACCACTTCTTAAATTTTTGTTGTTTTTTTTAGTAATTTTTTCTGAGGTATATATTTTATATTTTAGGGAGAATAATAAACCATATAAGGTTTTCCATATGCAGCAGTTTTTGACCTTGGTGGCCCTGTATGTCAGCTTCCTAAAACAGCAAAGAGCATGGAACTGAGTTTGGGAATGGCGGCTGAGCTGCATCAGAAGTGTGTGGAAGGTCCTTCCTCCAATTCTCTGCTTGCTTCAGACAATACAAAATACCTTCCCCAGGAGAAACACCCTGTGTGCATACCCAGCAGTGCTCTGATTTCTCTCTCCCAGCAGAGGCATTTAAGCCATGTTGTTTGTAGGAGGAGAGTACAGTTTGGAAGTTAAACCTGATTTTTGGCCAAATTGTAAATTGAAACCATGCATGGAGCTACTGTTTTCTCTGAGCACTCATTTTCATGTTGGGATGTTTTATAAAAACTCTTTACCCCGTTAAAAATTTTTTAATCTGTATTTGTGCTGTTCTTGCACACTGCACAGATGAGCATCAGAAGACAACCTGTTACATCAATAAATTATAATGACTTTGGGGAAAACTCCATCTCGTTATCACACTCTGGGAAGCAAGTGTATGGCATAGGAAGTGCAATCATGAGGAATATGTTGGTGTTTGAGTAAATGAGGGTAGCTGGCACAGTAATCCTGAGGATTCTTGTGAATCCAGAGAACTGTACAAAGGACTTTTTACAGCAAGTGGGCATTTGGAAGAAAATATTTGGAAGAAATTCCCTAGAAGCTTTTCTTCTCCATGGATTTTTCTTTTAACTGGGAGATTTCCCATGTTGTCATAAAAGAAAGTTCTCCACGCCTCTGGATTCATTTTTTCCCAAGGCTCCACGTTACTTTCTGTGTGGAGGTACTTAGAGAAGTCACAGATTGTATTTCATAATTTCCTGTGGGGTTTTTGGCAGATATAAGGGACAGAGAAAACCCTGAAATTGGTGTGATCCAGAGCAGTCATTTCTACTGCTCGTGGCTTTTCAGCTCCTATCACACAGAGCAGCTGGCTCAGGAGTGCTCATGCCTTTTTACAGCCAGAGACATGATCAAAAGCATGGGAAATGTCAGGAGTCCTTGGTTACATCTTTGTCCTCATGTGCCTGGGACATGCTTTCCAGCAAAGGCAATGAGAAAATCATTGATTTAAATGTGACTTTAAAGCCTGCAGTGAATAATTGGTATGAGGTTGTAATACTTGCAGTTTCTTGGTCATGAATTCAATTAATATTTTTGATCTATTTGTTCACTAAAAGAACAGTGCTGCCACAACCAACAGTAATTGCAGTCTAGTTTGCAATTTTTTAAGATAATGGTAATTGCTTAAACCCACTGGGATTAGAGACAAAGTTAGAATAGATGGCTTATTTTGTGACAGAAATATGTTGCTTAGTTCCAACACATTTCACTGCTGAAACAGTGAGACACTGCTGTCTCTCTGTGGCAGCTGATATAAACTGCTGCAAATTCTTTGGAAGCATGCCCATTTTTGTTCCCTGTAGGGTGCTTAAAATAGATGTGTGAGATGCCTAGGACTGTCTGGTAATACTGTGCTAATTAGGATTTTGTTAACAGATTTTTTTAGCCATTATGAAATACAAATCTGGGTTCTTGTGTCTTCTGCAGGTTATGATTTTTTTAGGTTATGCTTTTCAGTCACCTACTTGTGGAGCTTCATTGCTCAGAAAGAGGATAACCAGATACATTAAAATCAGATCTAAATATTCCAAGGGGCCCCAAAAGATGGAGGTGGGGGTGAATTGTGAGGAAGACATGACACTGTCTGCCCCATATGGTGGATTCTTTTCATGACCAACATATGAAAATAACCCCAAACATAAGTGTGTAAAAAGAGGAAGCTATTCCATCAGCTCTTTTTCTTTTGACAGGTCACTGTCTTGTTAGGTAAAACCTATTTCTTGTCCCTAGATCCATGCATGGACCATTTTTTGGCCTTGAAAAATTATAATACACATTGGGGAAGGTTTGCAGAGAGGCACAAAGAACCCTGTAGGCTATGTTGGTGCACAGGCTGCCTCATCCCTGCTCCATGGGAGGCAGGAGTGGGTGGGCACAGGAACCAGCATCAGCCTGGGGATATTTCCTACAGGTTCTTGTAACTTAGGCACTTTGGGAAGGTAATACAAAACTTCCCAGTTACTTCTGGCAAGTCTGGCCCTTCGTATGTGATTTCCTTGTGGATAAAATTACTTTGTGTTCTGAAACTATAGCACTAATAAAATTCACTCTTGTATATGATGAGCCCAACTTGGATGATAATGAGCTCTGAGTCATAAAATACAGTCATGTAAAGGCAGAGGACAAATTTATGCTTTGCTGTGCAAAGAACTGTGATTAAAGGTATAAGGCATAATATGTTTTAAAGTAGTATTGCATGCAGATTATTCTCATTTTCTCCTTAGCAGAGAAGTCAAGTCAGTTACTGCAGCAATATTGCTGCAGCTTTTTTCAGGTGACAGAAAAATTAAACCACAATGCACAGATCTGTCAGAATGCCAGCAAACCCCATTTCTATTCACATGTCTTGTGCTTTATTTGTCAGGGATTATGGTCAGAATATCTGGGAACTCAGGTATAGATACAAATTCTGTCACAGCTCTGACCCAGTCTCACCTCAAAAATGGGCATGACTTATTTGCCACCCAGCTCAGGGGAGCACTTCACAAATTCATGTTCAGACTGTTCAATGTGAAGATGAGACAGGGACCTGTCCAGCCCAGACAGGTTTTATCAGGTTACAAATCCTGGACAGGACAGGACCTCACAGGATCCCCCTTTGCAGCACCCAGAGCTGTGGTAGGAGCTGTGCAAATTTCGTATTGCCAGAAAAGTAAAGCCAAACTTCATAGCTGAGCATCTGCATTTGATATTTTTATATTTATTAAATGACAGATTCTTTCCATTATCATTTAAAAAGGAACCTTTTTGACAAGAAGATAAATGGATTTAGTAACTGTGGAATTTAGGAGGAAATTGCCATACTAAATCAGTCAAGTCTTTCCCCATTCTTGTGACTGCTCCAAAGTAAGGCAAAAGAGCCAGAAAAGGATTTATATATCCATCTACCTCTAAAACTGACCTTGAAGAAACAGAGGTGTAAATGTCTGTGTCCTCAGGAAGAACTTTTTATATTCCTGTAGTCACTGATCTGCTTTTTGTTGTTTGCAAATTGGTTGTAGCTCTGGGTATTTTCAGGAAAATGCAGATATTTAGGAAGACTGAAAAAAAAATGTATGGCCTAATTTTGAATTGCTTGGAAATGTACTTATTTATCCCATTAAAATTTTCTCATTTGAATGTTCTTAATTACTTTTTTGTCTATGGGTGAGATGTAAACAGAAACTTTCAGACTGCCATCTCTGAAACTTTAATTAGTCTGTGTTTATAGTGCTTCCCTTCTGAGTCTACTTTTTAATCATATTGATTAAATTATAAAAACCCAAAGAATCATAAAGCATCAGAGATAAGAGAAAAAAATTATTAGGAAATCAATAAGTGATTGGGTAACATCTCCAAGTCATCCGAATGACCTTCCAGAATAACACCTAAGAGTCAGAATCTTTATAGTCCAAATCTGAAATGGCCATATTGAAATACAGACCTTGGAAGACAGATTTAATGAAATGCAAATATGTTATAATGATTTATAAATCTTGTAGGACAGTTAACATGCCACAGAAATTCTAGCAATCTGCTAATGAAAATTTGGACAATTTTGGTTTCCTGAGAATTATCTTTGCTGGTCACGGACTAAAATAATACCAAGGAGAACCAAATAGGGAAATATAAAGATTAAGAAATAATATATATATTATATATATATATTATATATATAAGAAACTATATAAGAAATAATGTAGTGCAGGAAGGACAGAAGAATCGAGCAGATATAAAATCAGTAATTAAGTATATACAGTGGCAGTTTTTCATTAAATGCTCTTAGGCAGCCACTACTCAGGTAACTTGAGATAGTAACATGTGGACACAGACATTTAGAGAGCTAGGGAATTACAGCTTGGAAATCCTTTTCAGGCCTGGATTTCTCCTGACTCTCAGCTCCATTCCCAGGCTGACAAGCTGACTGCAGCTTCAGGTAGGGAGGAAGTCTGCCAGGGTGATAACATGGTAAAAAACAGAGTGGAATTCATCATAAACATTAACCCCTGGTGTCTTTCCCGTGGGATATATCCTGAGGTGCTGTCCCAAGGATGTTTTTCCCAATTGTCCAATGAACTACTGTCCTGTCCTAGCTGCACTAACACACTTTAAATCCGGGCTGTCTGTACAATAAATTGGCCTTTTTTCCCCAAAGAGCTCCATGTGTGTTGCTGTCCTTTCTCTCTCTTTGCAGCGCAGTAACCACAGTAACATGGGTGATTAGATTGTTTTGTCAATCACTAACTCAAAAGCCAATGTAGTTGGTGTGGTTGTTGCAGTTCTTGTGGGGAGGAAAGAGCTGTGCCCGTGGCAAGATGAGGAAGCCCAGAGAGAGAACTCCGGAGTGTGCAGGACACTTCCCTGCTTCCAAATCAGCCTTCAGCAGCTTGTTCCATTGCTCCTTTCAAGACACAAAAGTATGAGAAGCTCCTGTGCTCCTCTGCCCTGCTCACCAACGGAGCCAGACTCAGAGCCAGCAGCAAATGGGCTATTGGGCCTGACTTGCAGCTGCAGGTGCAAGGGTCTATTTCAGCTACAGGTTTTTAACCTGAAGGTGGTTGTACATGCAAACAGCAGCCTTTCTTCAGGCCTGACCTGGAAAGTTTTGCATCCATTTCAATTAAACTCCTAAAGTTGGCTTTAATGTAGTAGTAGTAGTAGTAATAGTAAGAAAAGTGGTGGGTTCTGACAAGATAAGGAGTGTGCAGCAGAGAGACACCTGCTAAAAGTCTTCACTTGTCAAATTAATGGAGTGAAAGACTTCTTTTAAGAAGATGCATTAGTCTGCTTTCTCCTGTCTCTCACTCATTTGAGTGAAAAGAAAAAAGAAAACAAAACCCAATTGCCCAAACCAAACCTAACGTTTTGTGCCTAGCAAAAGCGACTTTGGCCAGCACCTGTGGGGATCAGTTCACTGCATCTGACCAAATTCCAGGATCTGGGGGCTGCCCATTTCAAATTTAGCCCAAACAACTGGATTTTGCTGTTCCTGGCTTGAAAGCAGTTGTTATGTGTAACACTGCTGCAGAGTAAGTTTGTTCCTTGAATTCTAAAACAAAAATCTTCATTCAAAGAGGATTTGGTGAAAACAAACAGCCCTGAGCAAAAGCATGAAATGAATTAAGCAACTTGTGCAAAAAGTAAATTTCAATGGAAATGGACAGAATTAAAATGCTAGTAGAAAACACATACATTTTGCATGGTGCTCTCCCAGTTCTCCAGGAGCTATTCAGAGAAAGATCTTTCCCTTTCCTTCTGAAAGTTCTGACGTGTTTGTTCCCAAAGCAGGTAATTTGTCACTTTTATATGTATGTCAGGTTCAGCAGATAAACCCTGTTGTTGCTGGGTTTTATTTTCCATGTGATAACTCTGTGCTGCCCTATCAAGTACTGTTAAGAACTGTAATGCAGGAGGTGATTCTGGGGTTTTCTCCTATTTTTAAAATGTCTCTCACCTACTTTTGGGAATACAGGAAGATACTTTCATTGAGTAGTGGATCTCAGGAACGTGGCTGTTAAAGCCATGTATTGTGGCAAATGTGGAAAAGGAGTGTGCACCTACTCGTAGCTCCCATGTCAAGATGTAACTGCTAATTACTTCTACCATCTTACTTTAGAAAGTGTTGTTGAGCAGATGTTTTCTGATAGAGCCATGCCCAGAACATAACCCTCCCATCTTATATTTGCCTACAAGTTTATTTCTCTGCTGGATTGAAAGAAAATCCTTCCTGTTCTTCAGAATTGTCCTGCCTGTGCATGTCCTGTGTGCTTCAAAGAGCTCAAAGTCACAAAGCACTTAATGAACCAGGACCCAGATGTTGCAGTCTGTGGATACTTAGCCAAGAATGAATCTCTGAATCTTGTGCTGACCCTCTAGGTAACATCAGGAACACCGAGAAGCTGAGCTATGATAAACAGCACCAGTATGAGATAATGGTGACAGCTTTTGACTGTGGCCAGAAACATGCAACAGAAGATGTCTTGGTACGAGTTAATGTCAAACCTGTGTGCAAACCAGGCTGGCAAGGTAAGGTTGAACAGCTTTTCTATTTTAATTTTTTATTTAAATCTCTTTTATTTGGTGTTTTCCCTCTACCTCTCAATAAAGAAAGTAGAGTGCTTATTGCACTGGTGTAGAAAACTGCTGCTATTTCTTCTGCCTTATTTCAAGCCTACTAAAGTGGATGATAATCCCATGTTTGCTTCCATTTGCCATGCTTCTTCTCTAGGCAGAACAAAGAGGAGATCTGACAAAAAGAAGTAAGACAAATTTCTACTCTAGTAAGTTATGAGTCAGTCTGAATATTCTGGAAGGTTAAAAAAATGCTGCTGGTTTGCCATTGCCTACTGTTCCTTAAAAGAACATTTTTGAAGCCACCATGGCAAGGTACTTCTGCCATGTGAGCTGGAGTTGTTCAGGTTATCTTGTTTCAGGTTCAGGATTGGCTTCTGTGGCATGCAGGAGCCAAAGCACCCTCACTGGGAGTGAAAAGCATCTTTAAAGCTGATTCTTGTCTTGATATTGAGACATTTCGGTAGGAATCAATTGGATTTTCTAAAAAGGCTGTAAGGGTCTATACCCTGTCTGGAGAAAACCCCAGCTGACAATGTGCAGGGAAGATAGATATGCCACTAATTATTAGGAATTAAGATGGAAATGAAGGCTGGATTACAGACAAACCAATTGGATGTGACCACGTGATGCAGGTGTCATTCAGGACTAACTTGACCTTCATAACTGTGATTTTTAAACATAATGATTGAGGAGGAAATAATCTGTTTGGCTGTTGTATGTAAAGGTAAATTTGCAGGTTGACATTTAAAAGAAAAATATTTTCTATGTAAAATGAGAAGCTCTGGTCTAGAGGAGCTAGTAATGAAATGTTTGCAATAGCAGGATTCCGTTTCCACAGACCTTCCTTGAAGCAGAGCCACACTTCAGTTTTTTGGGATGTAGTACTACCCAAGTACTTTAAAGAGCATTTTTGTTGAAAAAAAAAAATACAATACCTATGAACTATTTCCACATTCTCTAACTGATCTTACTGTTCAAATGATTTATTCTATAAAACAAATTATGGTCTCTATACACTGGAGAAATGTTCTGTTTCCATTTTATGGAGTTTTCTCAGATAAATTAGTACCCCCAAGTTAGCTTGGAATTTGTATTAAGATGGGTGTAATTGATGAATATTCGTTTCATTTCTATATTTTTTTTATTTAGGTATTTTATTGATTGAATAAGGTTTACAAAGGTGATAATAGTGTATTTCTATTGCCCAGTATTATTTCACAGCTCATGTGGGCGTTGTGGTTGTTACTGGTTCCATCAGGTGGGTTAGGCAGCCAATAAAAGGAAAAGGAACAACCTCGAAGAGATTGATCAGGGTTTGGGGCTTTTTTTGATGCTTTGTTCGTGTTACTTGTACCTTTCCTTGTGTCAAACATGTGACTCTTCACCTCCCTGGAACATCCCCAGGTCAAGGAGCACAAAGTGCAAGGGGATGTCTCCTTCTCAGGGTAGAAGGTCTCCAAGTAAACAATTGGGTAGATAGGGCTTCATTCCTTTATTATTATTAATTCATTAATTGTAATTTGAAAATGAGCTGCAAAATAGTAATTCCAGAAATGTATACATTTATCTTAATGAGATTTTTTAATGCCTATTTGTTTTCAAAGGTGGAGAAATTAGGGTAGGTGATGTTGTTTGCCAGTTTCAGCCAGTATCTGTAAAAATCAGCTGTTTTCTAGGGAAAAAATAAGATCAAATAAGCAAAACTTTCCAAGAGTATTTCTAGTAGTTAAAGAGGAAATCTGGAGACTAGAAATGGAAGACATTTATGGTATTCTTTCTTCCTTGTGTCTGTTGCTCTGTGATCTCCCCACAAAGTGGCAGCCAGCAGGTTTGCTCCATTTTCTTTGAAATAATGCTGTATTTGTAAAGATTGGATGACTACAGAAAGTAAAATAATGGGAGGTTTTTGACAGAAAAGAGGAATATGCTGAGTCTCTGGTTAAAATAGAAATGTTGCTGAAACATGTGATTTTTTTTCTTGTTCTTCAGTGTTATCCTGAACAAATAAATACTTGGATTTTCAATTTATGGCATTGGCACTTAGTTCCTAAAAGTTAATGGCTTTTGTAATTTGAAATATTGTGCACTTGTTTATATAATTATCATGAATAGAGACTGGAGTAGTCTAATGCAAATTCAGTATTAAAAATTTTACTGCAGCAAATTTTAATGTAGGTGTCCTTCAGATAACCTTCACTGTGTTGGGCTGGGACAGGGAAAAACAGGCTTATGTAAAACAAGTCAGAATTATTCCTATTTCTCGAGGCCGACAGCACATGACTGATGTGTGGCAGAGCAAATAAGGCTCCACAAGCCAAGGTGCTTTCCTTTAATCAATATTCCCTGGGGCTAACAGCATTGAAGTCTTCATTAAATCCAGGAGCTGCTTCCCTGCTCTCTGATGATGGACAATAATAAACCAGCAGCCAGATCCCCATAGACATTTTCAGCAAAAAAGCCTCCTCTTTATTCAGAGGCTACTTTAGAAGCAAACTTGATGCAAGCTGACATCTGCTTTCTGAGCAGACCACTCTGGAGTGTTATTTGTATTCTGAGCAAGCTAAAAATGTAAATCAATGAGCTAAATTAATTCCTAATCAGTTCTTTTATTTGGAAATTCTCATTAGTGAGTTTTGTCAAGTGACTTCTAGAGCCGTGCCAAAAAATCTCTTAATGCCAGCTGTGTTTTCATGTTCATGATTTCCAAACAGTGGAGTGACCATGTTCTGCCAGGTAAGTAAAGGACTGCATTACCATGAAAAGCTGGATGATGACAGTACTCCTGATATCATAAAGGCTCGATCTGCAGTTGAAGATACTTTGATTTTTGGTTTAAGGCATTTTTAAACACAATTACGGGGTTTCCATTCCAAGCTAAAACCTGTTATGTTCAACACCTCCCCCAGGTTCTGTGTCCCTCCATGGCTCTGCCTGGTTTCAGTTCTGTGGACACAAAGCTCACATTACATTTCTTCCCGGGCATTCACTTGCAGTGGATTCCTTTCACCGCAGTTGTTTCAATGCCACAAATACTGATTTCTGTAAACTTACATCTTCCTTATCCAGAGCAGGGTGGACAGACTTGTGGCACCCCAGTACTAAATACTCATAAAGTATATTGATTAAATAGCATGAGGTGAAGTAAGACAAAATCCTGCAATCTACACCCGGTTTCCTTTGGCTCATTTATGGTATTGTAATCTTTTGTCACATTTCTGTTACTTTCAGGAGCAGTTTTCAACTGTACTGTCCCCCCATAGTGGGATAACAAAAGGAAATTAAATATAACCCAATCTTTTGAAAGCTGCAAGATAGCAGAAAATTGAAAACAATTATTCCTGTACCAAGCTCTCTGGTGAGCGATGTACTGTGTGGGGAGAAAAAGAGTGTAGCCTCAAAAAAAACAAGGGCAGAATCACGGACCCAAAAATTTGAAAAATGTCATAGGTCTGCTCAATTATTGACAATTAAACCACAAGTGAGGTTGCTCCCTAAAATGCAGTTGGTTTCAGACGGAGAATAGGTATTAGAAGAAAACTTCTCTAATGCAAGCAGCTAAATACTCTGGAAACGTGTCAGAGAGCTCAGAACAAGGAAGGCTGGCTGAGCTTCCTGAGGAGATGAGTGTGGAGCACAGTCCAAAACTCAAAAGTCACATTGTTTCCCCTCATGAAAGGAGACTTTTTCCACGCCAGATTTCATATGGCCCTGTATAGGCAATGGTGACTAACCTGCAGTTGAACAGACAGGACTCTGAATAGAAAACAGGATTTTACAGCATCCAGCCTCAAGTGTTTTACCAGTCTGAAAAGATTTCTTTCATTTATCTTCTGAGGTCTGTGAACCCATATGCATCACACCCAACTACCCAAAAAAGAGAATAAGGTTGAAGTTTAGAAATTCATCTAAAAAGAGACAGCCCTGAAAAATTCAATTATTTTTACATAGTGTTGGCTTAAAAATGGTTTTGAAATAAAAGCTTCTCTTTGTTTATTCACCTAATAGATTATAAAAATATTTAATAAAGGTGGTTAATGTGTCAGAAATAGTGCATATCATTTCTTTTCTAAGGCATGTAGGGCTCACTAAGGTGACCTCAGCCCTTGCTACAACCTAAAGGCACATTCCTACCACATCTTTAAGGTTGGATAGTCATTCAGAGGCCATATGCAGTCAGATCAGCTTGCTCTTCCTGCTGAAGTAAAATCCTTCTTCTGTACAGAGAAGGGCAGGACCTTCCATTTCAGCAGCAGAGTGATCTCACATCACTTCTGAGTCAACATTCCTCCGAGATGCTGTTTGCAGTACCTGCTGAGTGGCTTCAGAATGGTTTTCATGGGGGCTTTCTAGTAAGAGCCAATTACTGAGGAAAACCAAAACCATACTGGCTTTCATTCTGCCAATGCTTTTAACAAGGAGGAATATGATTACTAAGGCAATTGATTATTTGGAGGATGCTGGTCAAGTGCAGAAACCTTGCTGATGAGGATAATATTCTCAGTCTTCCAGAGCAATTTTAAAGGGCCAAGTATTTTCTGCACTAAACATAAATCAATTTGTATTACTCTTGTGCACACACCTAGCAGCTTAAAACACCATCCTTGTGTTATCTTAGCTGTAAGATATTCACCCATATTTTTATAAATGAAATTTATTGTGAAGCAGGGAGTCTTTATGCCAGTCTAGGCTTGGCAGTGCTGTGCATGCATTAGCCACACATCCTTCAACCAGGGTAATCAGGATGAAATACTTACATTCAGCTGTTAACTTGAATGGCACCACTTTAGTAAAATATCCACTCTAAATAACCACTTCATCCATTTGAAAATTAACTGAACTCCAGAGTACAACTGAGTTTTGAGCTTAAAATTTATATAAGTTCATACTTGTTTTTTTACTTGTATCTATGTTGTTTTTACTTTGCTTTGACTACCAGACATATTCAGAGAAAGAAGTCATGCCTGTTCCAATCTAATTTTTCAGAAATGCTCTCTTTAGTAAGTTCTATGTCTGCATTATAACTAAACGCATCCTCCCTGAGCAGTCCAGGTCCTTTCATGTTTCTTTTTACTATGGCCTCTTACTGAAAACAGTGTTTTATATATTCCCAGACTGCCTTGCTTTTGCCTGGCCATATCAAACTGGTGGCCTGTGGAAATGCTGTCCTTGTCTTAATAGAATCAGCTCTTTTTCCATTGGTCGTTTTTCAGTGATTTTTCAGCAGTTTGCTGAAGTTCCTGAGCACTTTGTATCATAACTAAGTACTGTTTCTGTAACACCAGTTCTCAAGGTCATCTTATTCTGTGCTTAGGGTATCCTCTTTCTAGATTGACTTGTAGTGTGGCACTGCCTTCCTTTCCCTTCACTGGCAGCAGCAACTCACACAGTCCTGCTCTTGTGCAAGGCTGCAAATGGAAATACCAAATAACATTCCCAAGGCATTCACAGGGATCATTACCAGCTAGTTCCTTGTGTAACATGAATTTTACATTTGCAGAGTAACCTGTTACTGCCCTCTCTGCAGGCTATTCTGCTTATCTGTGAGGACTGAAATACTGAAACCAGTCTTTTCCATCTTAAGTGATACAAAATCCCCATTAATTTTAAACCTATTTAACTAGATTTTTATTTCTATATAACTCTGTGGAAGATAACTCCTTTGTTCACATTTCTGCATTTTCAACTACAAAAATAGTCTTTTCTTTTTTGAATTTTCACTGCAAGATACTCCTGAGCTTTACTGGGGCAATTATAATTTCATTGAGAAGTTTCTTATCTCTGAGATGCACCTGACAGGATCGTTCCATTAACGTTTCATGTATCCCAAAGTTAAAGCACTGTGGGATATCCTGTTAGGTTTGAAGCTTTTCCTTATGATTTCTTTTTTTCCTCTACATGTAAGAAGTTCCACATATTCTTAGACCTTGGGCTGAAAAATTGAAGACTTTCCACATGAGTTATGACACTCAGTTCATTGATTTGGGTACTGCTCCATGCAGTGCTTCAGAGTCTGTCTTTGAGAATCTGAGAACCACTTTGCAGACTCTCCAGCAGAGACATCAGAAGCCTGTGACCACCCCAAACGTGGCAAGAAGAAGGTTATTTCCTAAAGGAAGGCAAGCAGAGAGCCAATTGTAATGACAGAGCTGGCAGGGTGGGGTGATGTATTCACCACCCAGGGCCAAGCCCTGACCCTGCTGAGGGGAGCAGGGCAGACCCAGAGAAGGGGGCCTGGCTCAGTCAAGATGCTAAATCCCCCTTCCTGGGGAGGAGGCAGGTCCCAGGAGGGAGATCCATGGGTGAGGGTTGGGATCAGGTCACTGGGCTGGATCAGGTCCACAGTGCTGAGGCTCTGTCAAGGCAGAGCAGCAAGCCCTGGGCTGGCTCCTGCATCCAGGGATGCTGTGGCTGAGCCAGACCAGCACCCACAGCCCAGCCTGAGCTTAAACAGAGTTCCAGGCCCGTGGGGGACAAATGGAGGCCCCAGGTGAAGCTTGTGGAAGTTCATTAGGAATTATTAGTGCCCTTGGGGCTCTGAAATAGGGAAATACATTATTCAAATGCAATCTCACAACAAATAATAGCTTTAACTGTGCTGTTTCATGGTTTTTAGATTCTTGTATGTTTATTTCACATAATTAAGCACCATTAGGTATGAGAACTTTATTACTTGATGGAATATTCAGAATCAGTAGGTCAGTTGCTCCATTGTTTTCATCAACTCCTGCAGCAGCAGCCTTTCCACTGTACTAAGCACAAATTTCTGTCTCTTTTTTGTTTGCCTTTTTAAAACTACCAACATGCTGCACAAGGAAAAGGTGTATGTGAATGTTTGTATATGCTTTGAGATGTGCATTTAAATCTCTTAGCAAGCCAGCAGAGCTTTGGACATTAGAGTTTTCTCTTTGCTGTGGAAACCTTTTAATTGACTCAGACCTGATTATCATTTCCTTAACAAGTCACTCATCTTATTTCACATTAAAAAAGGCACCAGAGTAACCTTTAGCCAAATCTATAGCCTACACAAACAGCAGAGATGTGAGGATGCTGCAGAGGAAACAGAAGAGATACCAATTACACTGCTCTGAGAACCTTCTGTTCCAGCAATTATGTAGGGATGCTGCAGAGACTCACTAATGGCACTACATAAATTTTATCTTACATTTAGCTGCCAAGATGTACATCTTCATTGCAACAGGAGAGAAGTTTCACATTTCGTTGTGTTACAATTATCTTTAATTACATTACTATCATTTTTAACACCGTGAAATGGAATCAAAGTTTATGGCCACACACATGTAGGAGACATGAATCACATCTTACCTCCTCTGCATGGTCTCCTTCAAGGAAAAATAATCAGATTAAATCCTTCTTAGTGTCATCTAGCACTATAAATTAATTAAAATATAAAACATGGATCACAAAGAGTACAGAAAACCTTAAGTTTAGAGCTCAAGGAAAGTCTTTACATTTTCCATCTGTTAAGAGGAAAATTTGTTCAGTGCATTGAGATTTACTTTTAAAGGCTCAAACTGTCACTGAAGTTTGATCTATTTTGATCTTGGGATAGTTTGAGTATCTCAGCGATCAAGATCTATGTTTGCTTAGCTGCTTTATGATTGATGAAATCTGATCCACAAGCTTGACTGGTGATATTTGCACTCTAATGTTGTATTGTAGGGATAACCCAGCTGGGGCTGTCTTGCATTGTCTGGAGCAGCTTTATGCCACAAGTGGCAAGCAAAAGCCTGTTGAATTATAAAAGCCAAACAAGGCTGCAGGACTAAACAGTGGTTTTATTCAGACTTTCAGTTTCATACAGACTTTCCCCCTGGGATTAGTCTTCTACCCTGACAGTGTTTACTTTCCCAAGTTTGAAGTAATGTGGTGTTGTAGCAGGACTTAGGTCAAGTTTGTGTCAAAGGAGGAACTGTGTTGGTTTGGTTTAGCTAATCTAAGTGCTGCCTACCAGTTCAGGTGGGATTATGTATCTAAACTTAGCTAGAAAATACCTAAATTCAGAGGCTTTTGCATACTCAGGTTACATAAGACTTTTCCTCTGAGTCATTCCAGAGGAAACAAAAAAGTGCCACCACATTCCTGAAGGGAAAGTGCTGATCTTTTGAGTGAGTCCAATGTGGGATGTTATTCTGGGAGAAAGCAAAATAATGGTATTCACCCCATTCAAAATCAAATTAGGGACTTGGGTTACTCTCACAATAATTTCTTTGTACTGTTACTACCACTTATTGTTCCAGCTCTGTGCACTTCCCAGCATTGTTGCCTGTGCTGGTGGGGAGATGCAGAGGGTGCTGGCCTCAGTTTCACAGCTCTGGGAGCTGAGGTGCTTGGGGGGAGGTTCTATGGAAATAAGCCAGTTGGTTTTAATCAGCACTGCTGCTGCCTTTAGCAATGGTTCTGCCATCACAGGATTGTAACCTGCTCCAATATTGCCTCACACCTGCCTGGGAATGCCTTTGGCATGGAGAGGGACTTCTTGGTGGAATTCCTAAATCTGCACTAAGTCAGTGAAGGAAGTGTTGGTGCAGTTCAGGATGAGGACTGGTCTATGGTGATGCAGTGGACCAAGGTACAAAGACACTGGTTCAAAGTCTAATTGATGTTTTACAATTTAGAGCTGAGATAAATGCGAGTGATTTCGGAGGTGCAGGGTTTTTGGTCTCTGGGTACAAATTCCCACTTCTGCCAAACTGAAAGGTAATACCATTAAATGAAGGACTTCTTCCAGTTCTTGTGGCAGAAACAGAGGGCTCCCATCATTCTTCCTTGTGAGCAGTGGCATTTTAAATGGGTCTTATAGGACCCTCCTTGTATAGCTGGAGGTGCGTGTGCAGCTGCAGGTACCTTGCAGTTCATAATTCAGTCACATCTCACATCCACAGATGAATATTTTGCATGAGTACTGGTTAAGCTATTTGGTATGGCTGAGAAATGAAAATGTGGCTGAAAGCTGCTGATAGTCAGAAAGGTTTCAGATATATGTGTAAGACTTTATTTTCCTTTTTGGGTAGATGAATACAATGCCTGGACTGGTGAATAAGAGACTGTAAAGACCAATAATTCATATATTCTTAATTTGTATAAAACCAACAATCTTTTTTTTCTTTTTTTTCTTTTTTTTTTTCTTTTTTCTTTTTTTTTAAACCTGAATTACCTGAAAGAATTTGCTGCTCTTTTTCTATTGGAAAGGTGTTAACCTCAAATTTCTGCAATGGAGAGGTAACGGAAGCCTATTATTGTAATGATGTCCTATATATGGTACTTGAAATTCTAATGGAACTGTTTAAACTGACAGTTGCAGAGAAATTAGGCAATGCTGTAGATCTAATCTAACTTAATATGGAACAAATGGAGTGAATTACCTGAAAATTACAACTGAAATAGCAGCTCAGTTATATGTGCAGAGGCAGTCATGTAGTCATGGTTGTCTTAGTTGTCATGTACCAGTCCTAAAGATTTTGGTAAAAACAGATACTAAACATACTTTCAGAATGTTCCAGGAAGTCTCATCTTCCTCCTGTTAACAAAATGCTGCATGATTACCGAATTGGTGATGCCAGGAAGAAGATCTGAGAATTCTGAAATGCAGACCAGTGGTTGTAGCATCTTTGCCTAGACTCTGGACTAATGACTGCCTCACACTTCAAAGTTTGCATGGATATTCAGACTTGTGAATATTTAATGCAATTTAAGACCGAGGGAGAGAGCACCATTTTCCAAGCTTTCTGAAATGAGATCTGTTGGAAAACACCAAACTCCTTCACCTACTAAATGCCCATACATATTTGTATCCACTATTAGTTTTTCTTCTACTGATATTCAGAACAAATCTCTGTCCGTTGGCTTTCAGGGCATTTGTTGACTGCCAGCACCGAGAACATTTCCATTTATGAAGTCTCCTTTTACCTAGAAAGATCTGAACTTGTTAGAGCAGCGAGGGGAAGGGCCATGAACATGGCCACAAGGCTGGAGAATCTCTCCTTTAAGGACAGACTGAGAGTTGGGGTTGTTCAGTGTGGAGAAGGCTCCACGGAGATCTTGCTGAGGCCTTTTAGTACTTGAAGGAGACTTACAAGAAAGACAGGTAGAAAGATTTTACTGAGGCCTGTAGTGACAGGAGAAGAGGCAACAGCTTTAAGTTGGATTTAGATTGGATATATGAAAGAAATTCTTTTCCTGTGAGGATGCTGAGGCATGGCACAGGTTGCCCAGGGAAGCTGTGAATGCCCTGTCCCTCGAGTCGTCTGAGATCAGGTTGGATGGGACTTTGAGCAACCTGGTTTAGTGCCAGGTGTCCCTGCCCATGGCAGGGGGATGGACTGAGTGAGCTTTGAGTATGCCTTCCAGCTGCAGCCATTCTGTGACTCAATGAAAGCATGAGCTGTAAAGACAGCTAAAATACATGTTTATAATTACTGCTGCTTGTTTGGGTTTTCTCTGAAGTGTGTTGCAAACACCATAATTAATTGGATTTCAAACATTAAATGCTTCGGTTGAGCAGCACAGGGGTATATGTGGCACAAACAGGTGGCTGCCTGAGGCAGGGATTGTTTAAATGTTGTGGGCTGTGAGGCATCTGCATAAGCATGGATTAGTCAGATCTGGCTGGAAGCACAAGTCATCCTTTCAGCTGGAACTTCCTGTCATTAGTGCTTCACAAAATTAGGAAGATGTTCAAAGACAAGAAGTGGCACTGCAGAGGTGTTATATCAGACTGAATGTGTAGTCTGGTCCTTGGAGGTATTTGTTCTTATCACAAGGCTGTGAAATCTGACCAAGGTGGGTGCAGCAGACACCTCCTCCCTGCAGAGTCAGTTTGTAGTCTGTCACGGGAAGATGGGCACTGCAGTTCCAGACTGACTCCAATTAGCACTTCTTGTCAGGAGATGTGTGTATCCCCTGCTTGTGTGACTCAACCAGCAGTAGTGTTATGTGAGCCTGACACTCTTAGAAAAACAGGGCCAAAATCCAATTTTTTTTAGGACAGCAGCCTATTGATGTCAAGTTCAGAAACTCTTATTTTTTGCCTTAGACCTTTGAGACCTATAGTGACCTTTGAGAACAAGATATCATTTGAAATTATATAACTCCCTTCCCTTTTTTTGCTCCCCGTTGGATCTTGTGGTTTTTGATTTGTTTGTTTTTCCAGACTGGAACAAACGGATTGAATACAGGCCGGGCTCTGGCAGCATACCCCTGTTTCCCAGCATCCACCTGGAAACGTGTGATGGACCAGTGTCCTCAATCCACAGCACCATCGAACTGCAGACCAGCTACATCGGAAAGGGCTGTGATCGTGAAACCTACTCTGAAAAATCTCTGCAGAAATTATGTGGTATGAATATAGATTTCAGTTGACATAAAAATGCTTTTGCAGACAAGGCACCAATTCCTTGTGACCTGTAGGCATGCAGCACTTGGATTTAGCTCGGCTGGTTCACTTTGGATTGTAGCAATGAAAATGGAGAGAGTGGTGATATTTGACAGCTGCTCCATCCTTCTTTTCCATTTGTTTTCTCTCTATTTCATACTTTCTCCCTGTCTTCTTTTATTTTTTTTCCTGCTGTTCCTATCCCCTTCTCGATTTTTCCTTCTTCATTATTCCACCTCCTTCTCCTTCTTTCTTCCCTCTGCTACAAATACTGCTGTGACAGGGTAGTGAGATTTCCAGTGTAGATTTGCCATCACAGGGAAACCATAGGCTCTGAAGGGAATTGAATCTCTCTGCTGTGTTTCAGTCTTCCTGACTCAGCTTTCTGTTCTGCTTCTCTGTGCTGCTCCAGAGGACAAACAAACAAAAATTAAAACAATATTCTGGGCAATCATTTGAGCAAAAATATTTAAGAAACATGAACTTCAAATAAGAGCTAACCTGGTGGAGAAATATTTCCTAATTTTTTCCTCCCTTTTTGTGCTTTTTGATAACTTTATGTAAAATGCAGAAGTCAATTTTGAAAGGCAGGTTAAATACTTGAAGATACTGCTGTATTATTTTCAGACTTTACGAAACTGTATCTGACAAAACCATAGCCACACAATAATCCCTTTATGTTTTGAGATCAGATGTCTCTCCTATTTTAATATCCTGTCTTTAGAGTCCTTTTCTGAAGCCCTGATGGTGTGGACATTAATTCTCATCTTCTCTGTCTTTTTGCCTGGCTTCTGTCTGAGCTACAGTAGCAATTGTGCAATTTTTTCCATTTAAATGCATGGTTTTTTGGTTTGGGGTGCTCTGGTGTAGGGCTTGCTTTGCTCTGATGACCACCCAGCAGAGGTGTTTAGATCAATGCACTAACCTTTAGGAAATAATTTTTGTAAATGAAAAATTTCTGCCAGTGTTACTAAATTAGTAAAAATGGAGAAGCAGTTTCCAGGGAAAAACAGTTGGCAGTTACAATTATCAGTTATCAGTGGAGATGGAGAAAGGGAGGTAAAGGTGGGTGGGAGTAGTAGCATTGTCATAGAATCTGAATGTTTTCAGCCTCAAAATTGCTTAGTTAAGATCACAGAAACAATCTTGACTTCAATCCTGTGTCTTTATTCAACTGCCTGGGTTCTAGAAGAGCAGATGAAAATCCACCTGCCCCAATATGCATCTTAATCATGGTAATGACATTAAATCTGAGAGGCTGAGCAAGGCTTGATTTCATAAAATACTAGAATTTTAATAAAAATAAATATGCTATACTTAAAGTCAAATACTTTTTCCTCCAAGAAGCTGTATTGGTAGCCAAAAGAACATTGCTTTGTGCTGTTACAGACCTGAACTGTAAATGGCACAGTCACTCAGTGCAGGTCACTGAGAAATTATTAGCTTGAAATCAAACACTGATGGCAGCTATATCAACACTATTATCATTTCAAGTGCAGGGCTGAAAGAAGGTACCTTCAGCTGGTGTGAAAGTCCTTAGCTGAGGAAGGGGTTCAGTTTGCAGAGTGTGGCTTGACTGCTTCACCTGCTGACCCTGGAGTAGGAAAGAGAATTCCAGGAGTTTCTCAGGCCTGCCAGAGCTGTGGTGGCTGCAGGCAGCACTGACAGTGGACAGACATCACTGCTAACTAACTTGTGCTAACTTCAGCACAGGCGTGAAGGAACAGAATGGAAAGCACTTGAGAGAACAGGTAAGAGTGTGAGAATCTATATAAACAGGAGGGAAATTCTCGCTGCTGAAAGAACATTTTTTTTTTGGTCCAGGTTTTCTGAATCTTTATAGAGAGCAGACATGGTAGGAATTTGTAACAGGACTTTGATAATTGACAATGTGCTTTACATGAGAATTGTATTTAGCCTAGCCTGCACTTTGCTATTTAGTATTTATTACCATCCTTAGTGTAGAGAGCACTCTTAGGAAAGCAGGTTAAATTATTTCTGGAAATAGTTTTCTCCCAGAAATTACCTTATTGTAACTGATAGTTGGATGATAAAATCCTTTGAAAAGGATGAAAACCCTGATTTTTTTTGTACAGTGAAGCACTGTGTGATTGCAGAGAGTGTAGAATTGAGCACTCAGACAGCTCTGCACCCTGTAAAATGCAAGGCTCTCTCTGTATAATTAAAGATCCAGTTTATAAATCCTGTCCTCATTTCTTCATTTATCTGTTGGAGATCTGGAGAAGGCAGATGCTAAGAAGGGTGTATTAAAATTCATTTTTAATATGACGGAGGGTTCAAGTCTGCTTTTCAATAACCCAGAGATGTGCACTCCCTTGGACGGTCAAGGTGGGCAGTTTAAATTATTAGATTACACTTGAGTCATTTTAAAGTCAAGGAAATATTAGTGTTGTCCCTCAAAGCATTTTAGTAAGCATTTTTTCCCCTTGTCACCTGACAATATTAGAAAGTACAGACTGTCTAAAAGACACCATTTGGACTGCAAAAACGTACCAGAATAAATCACACCAAAATAAGCATAGGTTAAGGAGCCTAAAAATATAGTGGAAAGATGGCTCTGGTACTGTCTCCTTTCTCTTTAAATGTAGATAAAATAGAAAATAATGGGATTGCTAATTCTCCCATGTGGCAGATGGGAAACTGAGACAGGGAAACACTGAGTATCAGCCTCAAGGCCCTGCTCCAGCTAGGGTCCTGCCCTCTCTCCCTTATCCTGAGTGGTGTAGAGGCTCAAAGAAAGTTGTTGATCTGATTGCAAAGGACAGTTTGTGCTGGGTGTTATTTGGATGATTCATTTCCAGCTAAGCCAGCAGTCTGGTCCAGCTCGGAGAGCAGCATCCCTGTGTGCTTACCCTGGCACAAAGTTTGGAGCCCAAATGTGCAGGATTGGGAGAGGAGGTGGGGCCAACTGCATGAATCACTGGTGAAAAGAAGCACTTTTATATGCAAGAGGTGCTTCAGGGGTCTCAGCCCAAAGCTGAGCTTCGTGCAGTAGTTTCTGCATTGTTCTGGAAGCATTTTGTGAGAAAAGGCTATCAGGCACTACATTTTGGAAGAGCACTGATCCCATGATAAGGCTGTTCTGAGAAAATCTCCAGAGAGATCCTATTTGCATTGCTCCAGGTCTGTCTCTGTACATGGCTAAGCAGGCTGGGACTCTGACTGGATTTATTAGAATAGGAAAAGCATGTTATATTCCAGCCAAATCTCCCAAGCACACAATCCAATTGTTTTTCTCAGGGCAGGATTGAAACACACTAACAGGATGAGATTCCAAACTTAGCCATTAATCTCTGTACAAATATGGGCAGATAAAGTAGAACCTGTTGAGCTTGGTGCTGGTTGCACAAATGCAGTGTCCCATATTATCCAGAATTACAGTTTGTAAAATAAATACACTTTTGTCTCCATGCCCAAACTATGAACATGTAGGTGTTAGGTTTGGTATTCAAAATATCACTTCAAAATAGCCTCATTTTACAGTAATAAATTTTGGCGAAGAGTCCAAGACATTCAGTTACAGAATAAGGTGAATCTTTCCAAATCATTACTGTAATACCTTTTTTTTAAAAAAGCCGGTATGAAACAATTCTACACATTTTTGGCTTAAAATTTTTGCACTCCTGCAGAGATTTGGGATCTTTTATCTCTTCTTGGATGGTGAAGGAGGGCAGAACATCTTAGCAGGGCATTTTTTATGCCATCACAGTTTGCTCACCATATTGTTTCTTGACAAAGCAGCAACAGGAATGCAAAGATTTTTTGTGCTTTTTACTCTTGGAATCATATTTGCTGGTAAAGGCCATCTTTCACCAGTAGGTAAATGCTCTGGGTCGCTCCTTGCATGGTTTTCATAGTGCCTGGCAGGCATTTGCTAAGCTGCAAGCAAACACAGAGCTGTGAAGAACTGTGCTGTTTTATCAAATCTTGGCACCACGGTCTTTTCCATCTCACTCTATCATTAAAGAACACACGGAGCTCCAGACAGCAAATATATACCAGAAACCTGCACTGGTATTGTCTGGTTGGGGTGAATCTCCTCCTCCCAGCGTTCCTGGGGTTATCCACAGCTGGCTGCTGGACACCGTGGGGCCTGTCCTGCACCCATCCCCACTGTGCTGTATTTATCAGCACATCATCCCCACATCCCTTCATGCTTCCAGGGAGGGAAGATAAATGAAGAAAAATTGTTTCGACTCTTCGTAGATCTTGAAATAGCTGAAGAAATATCATTAATGAATATCAGAAAATAATGAACATTTCTGAGAAAGATAACTCTACATTATTTTCTATAGTTTTCTGTGTAATACATTTAATCTAGAAAACGCTTGCTGGTTTACAATGGTGGGTGTTTATTTTATAATGTTTCAGTGATTTGGCATTGAGGCTGGTAGGACCATTTGGGTAGTAAAATAGTCTAAAGAGTGTGAATCAGAACCCTGGCCCATATTAAATTAATCTTCACAGCTTTTTCATTGGTCTCTCATTGTGTTACTCATGATATGTGATTTGCAGGAGCTTCCTCAGGTGCCATTGACCTGTTACCATCTCCCAGTACAACGACCAACTGGACAGCTGGGCTCCTCATGGATAACAATGACATCATTTTTAAATTTGATGGAAAGCAAGGAGCCAAAATCCCAGATGGAATAGTCCCGAAAAATTTAACTGATCAATTCACCATCACTCTGTGGATGAAACATGGACCAAGTCCTGGATTAAGAGCTGAGAAGGAGACTATTCTCTGCAACTCTGACAAGACTGGTGAGTCTGTGTATGGAAAAAACGTTCTGCAAAGCGATTATCAACAGCAGTAGAGTGTTGCCATCTCTCCTCATTTAATTTGGTTTGAGAAAAAACTAATCTCAGATGGTGACACTCCAAACATTGCTGAATTGAGAGCTTATTGAGAGGCCTGATGACTACATAAATTTCAAACACAGCTGGAATAACACAGCTAGAGATTTCACAGGAATTGATGGATAAAATAACTAAATTATGTTTAATTTTTTTCATGATTTAGATTGGGAGAAACAGTTCTAATTCATCACTGAAACTAGTTAGACGAAATATGCATTTGGATTTGATTTACTAGCTGGGACAGGATGATTCCATGAACAAAGCTGATACAGCGTAATTCAGGAAGAGCTGTCACGATGCACGAGAAAACTCTGCTCTTTGGGGTGTCTCTGCTTTGTCTGGGTGCTGTCAGTGTGTGGGACTAGCAGACACCAAGGGCAGTGTGTGGTGCTGAGCTGGGTGTGTCCCTGCAGAGATGAACCGGCACCACTACGCGCTGTACGTGCACAACTGCCGCCTCGTGTTCCTGCTGCGCAAGGACTTCGACCTGGCTGACACCTTCCGCCCCGCGGAGTTCCACTGGAAGCTCGACCAGGTACCCCTCCTCCTCAGCCCTTTGGGGAGCACAGGGAGCCACCCAGATCCCCCATCCCTGAGCCCTGATCCCAGATCCCTCCTCCTCAGCCCTTTGGGGTGCACAGGGAGCCACCCAGATCCCCCATCCCTGATCCCAGATCCCTCCTCCTCAGCCCTCTGGAAAGCATAGGAAGCCAGCCAGATTCCTCATCCCTGATCTCAAATCCCAGATCCCTCCTACTCAGCCCTTTGGGGAGCACAGGGAGCCACCCAGATCCCCCATCCCTTATTCCCCATCCCTGATCCCCCATCCCTGATCCCTCATCCCTCCTCATAAGCCCCTCTAGGCAGCACAGGGAACCACCCAGATCCCAGATCCCCCATTCTTGATCCCAGATCCCTCAGCCCTCTAGGAAGCACAGGGAACCATCCAGATCTCCCCATCCCCCATCCCTCATCCCTCCTCATAAGCCCTTCTGGGCAGCACAGGGAACCTCCCAGATCCCAGAGCAGCTGTCCAGATTCTGTCTGAAATCTCTTGCAGCTACCCTGCAACTTGCAGTTGTTACAACTCTAATTAGGATCCACATAGAAAGAGAGAAATGAGTTAACTTTGTCGAGTCATTTTATGCAGTAGTTTGTTTCTGGGTTGTTTTTTTGGGTTTTTTGTTTTTTGTTGTTGTTGTTTTGTTGTTGTTGTTGTTGTTGTTTGGTTTTTTGTTGTGGGTTTTTTTTTTTTTTTTTTTAATTGAGTCACTTTAAATGGTAAGTAGAGGTTTATAGTCTTTGGCAGTGGAGAGACTGACATTGTATATAGTTCCCTAAAAGTTCTACATTTATCATTTTTTTAAAATCTGCTTTATCAGCACAATGGGAGTGATGGAAACCTTTTCAGTAAAGAGTAATGCTGACATACAGAAAGGCACTTCTTTTATATTGTAAATCCAATCTGCAGATCTTTTCTTTCATCTGCTGTGCTGTATGTAATTTCACCTTATTATTAGGAGTATATTGCAAGAAAATTATTATTAAAGAGATAAGAGTTGCCTTTCATAGATTTATTAATTCTAGGTGGGATAAGGATCATATGGATGAAAGAAGAAAGACTTCAGCAAGGACTATTTTTTCAAAGCAAGTTTCTTCTTATCTTTGAGTACAAAATATGCCATTGAAGATGTAGGTATAGGAATGTTTATTTTTCTTATTCACCTTCTAAATGCATATAAAAATGAGATCTCCATCGTGTTTATCAGATGAGTGTAGTAAGAAAGCCTGTGGTGGTCATAGCACTCACTTTGCATTTACACTAACCAGTCTGGAATCAGTTTGTGCTGTACTCAGTATGAAATCTTACAATGTCTCAAAACAAACTGAAATTAAATCATATTGAAGATTGCAAGTCAGGAGTAACTGATATCACCTCAGATAAGGCTGTTCTGAGTTCTGAAGATGGACTTGTATTTCTAAACTCTGTAATAAACATCTAACCTAATGATATTGCAAAGTTTTTGGGAAATATTTTGATTTTGAAAATTGAGCGCAGTCAATTTCTGTGTCTTTTCAATGAGAGAGAACCAGTGTCCTCTCAATAAATGAAATTTGTGTGTGACTCTTGTAACTTGGCCATGAACCTTCCTAACTACTACTGAAAACTCCTACATGATGGAAACTACAGACACAAAGTATTTTTTTGGGTCGCTTGACTAATTTCCTTTCATTCAGCTGCTGTCAATTGATTTCCACACAATTTTCAGCTGTTGTTTATAGCTGAAAAAGAAAGTGAGATTAAAGTATAAATAAAGTTTGTTATGGGTTGTCTGCCCAGACTTTCATGAAGATAAATTTATATTGTCATGGTGATACTGTTGTAAGTTTTGTCATGAAGGGACCTCATAAAAATTGCTGCTTTATCTCTTCTTCATGCTCCATCTGGCCTATATGGTAGAGTAAATTAAAATAAACTGAAAATAAAACATACGTGAATAATGGGCAAGGAAGGAACTTGCATGGTTTTGAAGACCAGGCAGTGAGAAATTGTCACTGTAATGTAGTAAAATGATGCCTTCTTCTAACTGTATACCCAGAGCTGTCTGTCTTAGAAAGCACAGGATATTTTAAAACCACATCATAAAACAAGTTAGGATCCTATTCAATATGGAAAGAAGCTGGGCTAGACTTTCAGGAGTGGATTAAGTTGATTATTTGCATTGTTAAGTTGATTATTTAGACACTGACATACCTCTGGAAATATCACATTCAGAACAGTTCATTCTGTAGGGGCAAACCCTCCAATTCCCTGTTGTTTTTGTTTTTTAAGAAAAGCCTGGGAATGGAGCTGTGCCCAGCTGCTGTCCCTGGGACAGGGCAGAAAAGACTCTGCAAGACCCTCCGGGGCTTGCTCCCAAGCACAGCCAGAGCAGAGGGAAATGTGGCAGAGCACTTTATTGCTGAGCTCACTTTATGAGTGCAACAATCTAGAGATTGTTTTTGCTGAGAGGAATCCAGTGACCTTGGAAGAGGGCGAAGCTTGGACTGGTGAAATCATTTATCACTCTCACTGCAGAACAGTAAAATTTATGATACCAGCTGCTCTGGGCTCTATCTGCTCCACGAGACTCCTCATTCTTTCAGGGCAGTGACCAGGAATGTGAGCTTATTGTCATTCCAGGTTTAATTTAATTGTCTAGATCTCATTTCTGTGGTGGGTGAGCATGGCACACACCTTAGCTGCAGTCTCAGTCCTGTTTGGATCCATGGAATATTTTACACAGCTGCACCTGAGCAGTGCATCTGGAGCCTCTCAACACCATGACAGCCTTGCACAAGAATTGTCTGGAACCTGCACATGACAGTGTCTTTCAGATTAGCTCTGGGAAGATTGTGTCTTTAAGTCAGTTCATAAAGCTAAGGATTTATTTCCAGTGTGGCTTTCTGTTTATTTGGCCCTATTTGTTCCATTAATGGCCTTTGCTAGGAGAATTTTTCACTTACTGCACTGATCCATGACCTGAGGGTGCCACAGCCCTGGGCAGACATGCCTTTACCAGTGACCTGCTGACACAGGACCTCTGCAAAAGATGCTGATAATCAGAGGTATCAGACATTTTACTGAGGGTATAAGAAACACAGGAAAAAAGAAATGTGGATAGTTTGGGATTTTCCCCACTTTTATTCTTTTGCAAATTAAGTGTCTTAGTTGTGAGAGAATCCATTAGCAGTAATCTGGAAGAAAAGGTTTGGAAAGAACAATGTTAAAGAAAATCAGTGTCAGATCTGTAGCGCTGGGTAATAAAAACTGCAGTAGATGCCCAGGTAGGGGAGGTTCCTTCCTTTTACTTACTCCCTTTTCCTTGTAAGCACAGGTGTTTCCTTTGTTTCAGAATCATTACCTTTTTACTGAGTTTCCTGTTCAAAAGTTTAAATTGAATATCATTATGTGTTTTCAACATTTATGTCATTTCTTTTTGCATAGTTTAAGTATTAGACACTTTTTAAACCCAAGAACTTATTAAAAAAAGTTTTGTTACCAAAGTCAGTAAAAGGCATCTAAATTATCATCTAATTGTCTCAAATGGACAGGAACATAGGTGAGATTTTTAAGTGAATTATTTAGGCAACTAAATATGCATTTGGGCCATCTAAGAGTAACATATAAAATATTAAAACTGTTTCTTTGACTTTCTTAAAAAGCTGTGAACCAAACCAAAATTGTAGTTTGAATGATGAACCAAGGCATTCAAGCCTTTGGTAATAGTGGAATACATAACATTAAATAGGATTGTGTATTTCACACTCCGTTCAGTACAGATATTACACTTTTCATATAAATATGAGGACAGTCAAGCCAAAAGGTATTTTTCCTTCTCCTAAATCAACAGGATATCAACACTTTTTTAGTGGGAGAAGGTATCTGAGCCGGAGATAAACAATTTTTTCATGTACCTTTTTCACAGTGCAACATTATTGTCAGGATGTTATCATTCTGGAAACAGTCTTCACCCCACAGGAAAAATTTCTTTTGATCCCTTTAAAAACAGGGAATGCATTGCATGATGTGGAGTCATTCTATAAGACAGCAGAAACCAGATAAACATGCAGAAAGTTGCTGTTTCTTTACAAATTGCTTTGAATAATCAAGAATTAACCTGCAGCGTTTTTCATTGTGAAAAACCCAAAACAATTCATTTTCTAACAGGAACTACAGCAGACAGTTTAGCTCGGTCTATATGGGGTGCACTTTGTCTGTGTGGGCACGGAGGTGCTGAAGGATCAAGGCCTGGGTTTGCACTTCACCACTTCAGTGGCCACACAAACACCAGGGGCTTCCCTGGAGGAAACACTCGTGCCCAGTCAAGCCTTTCACTCCCAGCTCCTTTTGTACAATCAGCACCTGCTCAAGGACATGGTAGAGCAGGAAATGACTTTCAAAGGAATTTATGTTACATGATAAGAGGGTAAAGTGAAATTGATTTGGTATCTGGACTCTTTTTTATATATTTAAATTGGATATTTCCATCAAATAACAGGATTTATGCCTGGAAGTTGTTCTTCTATGCTGGATTTTATTAGACATTATCTAGAATTGTTATTTGTGTGCATTCAGTTTTGAGAAGAGCACCCCTCATATAATGAAAGCTGTGAGTGGCCTCTCTCTTGAGAGATTCAGAGGGAGAAAAAACGAGTGAATACTTATGGAAGGTACACAGTAATCTCGGTCCAGGAGGGCTAAGGGTACACAGAGAGATAGGATGCTGCAAGTTTCCATCATCTCTGTGCATGAAATTTCTCCTCTAGGTAAAAGCCCTCAGGCTTGCCAGTCCCATCCTTTCCAACATGATGCTGTATTTGAAGTAAATTTTTTTTTAGGATGGAGTTTAGTTGTTTATTACTTGAAGCTCAAAAGAGTTTCTTATGCTCTTAAACACTTACTTTAGAAATTGGTATGCAGGCCTGCACTGCTTTATGCATATACCTTTGATAAAAGTGCAGAAACAAATCAGTGAGGTGTTTGCCTACAGAGCTGGTAAGAGAGAAATGATAAATTAATCACTAATTCTGCAATTCTGAAATAATTCCAGGACTTAAAAAGTCCTTGCAGCACTCCTGGCACCTCAAGTGCCTTCCATTACAGCCTGTCTGTTCTGACACACTTTATTGCCACTTTCCATCTTTAAACACTATTTTGACAAATGTTTGTTCAGTGTCTTACTTCAAAACAGTTTTTGGTAGCACGAGGATGAGTCACCAGTGATGATAAATGCCAAAAATATTCTTTGAGATCCCAACTGAAAGAAGCTTGTTTAATAGAAGTTTTTAATGCAACTGCTCTATCACTGATAATAACAAAATTTTGGCAAACCAGTCACAGTGGCTGTCCAGAACTTGCTTTAAGACATGCAGAAGTTCCCTTTGGCCCCCTCCAAAGTATTCCCTACAAACTGGTGTGGGTTTGTGCATTTCTGATTTCTGCAGTATAGCCCAGTGTGAAATGCAGTGACTGCTCTGTGCTTCTGTAAAACTTCTATGACCTTAAGGAGCAACCAAGCTCAAGATTTAAAAATTTCTCTACTTGCTTTTGCTTGAAGTTATTTGGACATTTTTCTGCATATTCCTATTCTACATTTTGCAATTTTCTGACCTGTTTTATTATAGCTTTATTACACTGCTATGGGATTTTCACACCTGTTCATGCTCAGCTACTATTCCCCAAGACTTGAAATGAGCTGGGTTGACCCGTCTGAAAATGATCCCTATTATGTGCTGTCCTTTGGGTCTTACATGGACAACTGTTTTCCCATATGTAATTATGGTCATTCCCAAGGGAAGTTAGAACTGTTCCAAACATCCCTTAGACCCTAAGACACCCATTTCTTGATCAAAGCAGGAAAAAGAAAAGGAAAGAAACTCTGCATAGAATAAAAGGAACTTAAAATTGTCAGTAGCACCATGAAATAATAAGCATAACATTCTTAAAGCATCCTGTGGGAAGGCCCTCAAAATAATTTCATTTCTTAGAGAAAATCTTGATATGGATTTAATAATTCACCTAAACAAGCTGGATTAAAGTGTCTGTTAATGCCCTGGTTTTACAGTACTCAGGGAACTCGAGAAATTTAAAGCCTGGAATGGAAATTCCCAGTCAAACTATGATTTGAAGGTGAACAGTCACATTTGCTCTCTTATTTGTCAGCTATTTCTAATATTTCTCTTTTACACTGTCTGTAATTTATCACCTGTGCACCAGAATTTGTACAACACATGCACAAACTGCTTTGGAAATGTTCAGGATCTGTTACTTGGGCAATTTCCTGAGGGCCCCTCAGGAAATTTAGCTTAAAAGAAAAGCAGGTTGGCTTCCAGGTGGTGTCTGAAGCATTTCAAAAAGGTAGGACTGACATCTTTATCTGTCCAAAGGCAGCTTAGGAGACAAAGAGGTTGTGCTGTTAATAAATACCAATTCATTTATCGATGTGCATGAACTGTATATTCCAGCTTTGGAGCCAGGGTTTCTGGACGTCTGCAGTTCAGGAATAAAGTATGATGGTGTTTTTCCATGGATTTGCTTCAACATCTGGATTGTCTCTTGACAATGTCAAAGCCGAGAAAGGCATATGTTCAAGCACATGATGAAAAATTACGCGAAAATACAGAACTGAGCAGCTTTCTAGTTCTATAGTTAAAAATTAAACACAGGCTGCTGCCTAACTGCAGTCAGCAAGTGTTACTGAACTGACATATTTGCTTGATGCAATTTAGCAACAAGAAAGGTGGGTTATAATAGAATTATTTCATCTTGAATGAACTACTGATCTAATTTACTAAGACACCTGAAGTTACAGCATGACAGCACAAAGACATGCTGCAGCTGCAGTACATAATCAGGCTTTTCAGGTGCTTTATCCGTCAGCATGATTAAGCAATTTAATTATTTAAAGTTGTAATTAAGCCATCCACATTTTTGAAACCCATTGTGAAAATCAGTATTACACATTAGGAATTTCAAGGCTACAAAAGCACCTCACAGCTTGCACGTAAATCAGTTTGCAAACTCTTCCTGTCACTGCAGGGAAGTGTCCTGTGTCACTGCCACAATTGAATGTGCCTTAAATAGAAAGGTTCTTATTTGAAAGCTGCATTTCCTAATGCAGTTATTTACTTTTACCAAATAAGAACTTGATCTCCTAATCTTCCCTTTCTATACTTTACCCACTAAATTTTTATTTTCTTATATTTATTATTAAAATTGTGGTGGGTATACATCATGCATCCTTGGCACAGAGAGAGATGCACTTTATATATCCCCTTAAAATTCCTTCCAGCTTTACCTATTACTCTCTAAGTAATGCCTAATATTCTAAAAATATAGTATTATGGTTGCTAGTGGTTTAATAAAACTTATATCAGGCATTTGTCATGTGCAAGTAGCCATATAAACAGCTCCCCACCTAAGACTGCACTTTAGCTGTACTATGGATTTGTCAGTTCTCTCTGCACCACCTCCCTAAGTCATCAAAAATCAATATTCTTATTTACAGAGCTCCTGGGATGTATTAGGAATTACTGTGATGGGTAAACCAAATGTGTGATTTACATAAATTTGAAGAAAGATACATTTCACCTTTCATAAAGAGCTCTACTTTTCTAAAGATATTGACTTTCTTAAGACATAGATTTATAAACACTTCTTGCATTCACCAGGCCTTTGAGAAGAATTGATATCTATTGGCCATATTGAACTTTGATGTTATCACTGTGTTAATGTGCTGCAGAAAGTAAAAAGTTCCCAAGGGCTGCATTAGGCATCTGCAGAACTGATGAGCCAGTGTGAATTCACTGGTGTGAACCTACACTGGCTAAAATTCCAAACCTCTGCTTCCTTACCAATGGATATTCACTGTGTGATGATAATGGAGAAACAGCAGCTGTTAAATAAGGGCAGGGTGACTGTGCAAGTTTTCTGTTCAATGTACTCTTCAAACTGTGCTTGGATCTGTGAGCTTTGCCAGAGCAAATTTGCCAGGATAACTTCAAAATTTATCATTAACCATTCTCTCATTAGCCGTTACAACCTGGTGAGGTTACAAATAATTGTGGATCCACTTACAGTTTTGTAGCAGTACTAGTGCTGGCTAGGAAATGGAAATCCTTTATGAATAATTTCATGTCTTCAAAGCTTTTTCTTCTTCAGAATTGCATATTCTTTATAAGCAGGCAATGAACCCTACAGAAGAAACTTCCTAGGCAGGCAAAAGCAGGATCCTCACTTGAATTTTCCATTAGCAGAAGTTGTTTTTAAATTAAATTCTAAGTGGAACTTTAATGTTAGAAATTGCAAGTTTATTGAATCGTAATTTCAGGAAGTTCCAGGCATTCTTTGGTATTATTGATAGCTGTGATGGCTTTTAGTATTAGGTGCTTTTAAAGTAATTGCATATTAAAGTCCTAACAAACCTCCATCAGCAAGAAAATTTCCCAGAAGAAGAATCACTATGAACAACTTCTTCACAACTTCTATAGAAGTTGTACAAAGTTCTGGTAGAGTATTATAACAAATTTTCCAATTTTAAAACATCCTCACAGCAACCTGTGAAATTCCTATTTCTAGTTTACTCACAGCTTCTTGAAAACAGACAAAAAGCTGCAGACTGATACTGCACAGGTCTTCCTACCCCTGCTTTAGTGTTCTTTAAATGGACAGTTAATGGTATTCTAGACACTCCAGAATTTTACTGTATTTTTTCAAGCAGTTACTCAGAGTCCAGGGTCTGACTGAGTTATTTTCCAATCTTACAGTGATCCTTTCATTACTGATTCAGTCTTTTCCCTTCCAGTTTGTTCACTCCAATTAACCTGTGGATTCAAACCTTTTCAGAGGAATTTACTGTTGCTGTAATTGCCTGCATGGCCTGCGTGGCCTTTTTTATTCTTTCCTAGGTGGCCTCATGCCCTCTCTCCCTGAGGCACCTCTGCCACCATCCCTGGATTTGGATGCACTCCCGAGTGAGAGTTTGGTGTAATTCCATGACCAGCACAGAGACCATGATTTCAAATTCAGCCTTCATTTTCCATATGATGAATATTTAACCAAATGTGGCTGATTTAATGAAATTTCTTGCAGTAACTTATCACCCAGTGCTCAGCTAAAGTAAATAGAAGGAAAACTGGGATAACAGTTAAGTGTATTATAATTCAAACATAAAATGATGGTATTAATCTGAACCCAGAGTAAGTGCAGGTGGAGACCATTGATAGTCCTGTGTGCACAGAGGTGACAGGAAATGTCCAGTTCCCTTCAGGTAATAAGAGACATTGCTGAATGTCACACTTGGATTCCTTCCTGCAAGAGCAGAGCTGCTCTTGCTCTCCTGGAAAGTCACTTCCTAGGCCAAATTGACTAACTGTTTGCATTTCAGAAATACACAGCTCTCAGCTAGCAGATAATTCACAATTGTCATTACTTCTGCAGTTGCAGTTGTTTCATGTCATGTAGGACTTCCAAATGACTTCGTCTGGGTCTGTAATTACATACTTGAGAGAAGCATGTTGGAATTTTTGTCCTTAATATTCAGATTTCGTTTTTTAAAGTTATTTACAATTTTGAAGGCAAACACCTGACCTATTTGGAAAAACTAAAAAGGCATATTTTTAAATGTTTTTGGTTTTGTTTTTTTGTTGTTGTTGTTTGTTTTGGTTTTTTTTACCTGAAGAACCTGTTGTCCCATTTCTAAAAACAATTATTTCAGCACCCATTCACCAATCAGCAAAACAGTGTTTCACTGGGAAAAATCTTAGCTCAATCGTGAATAAATGTCTGAGCCTTTAAACAATTATTTTAATGAGATCCATAAATCTTTAAGGGCTTGTGCAACACTGGTATTGAAAATGCCTTGCCATACTCTATTTGTTTCATGTCCCTACCATGACCCCAGAACTAGTCTGGGATGCAGACCCTCAATGCTGACTTGCCTCCTCCCATAAAAGCACTAAGAACATGATCATGATTAGTACCAGAAGCAAGCTGCATAGTGACAAAATAACAGCATTCTCTGGCAAAGTCACAAATACAACTGATAACTAATTACCTTCCTATGGTATATAACATATAATCAGTCTGCTAAATGCCAGCTCTGTAATTAAAGTCCCAGCAGTCCCCATTTCACTAAAGACACTATGCATAATATTTGGGTTGTATCACATTCTGACTTACCTCTATGTATAAATACAGCAGCATGGACACACAGCTATTCTTCACTTTACAGAAATTATTAAGGTAGCCAAGTAGGACTCATTGCCACCTTTGAGCTGCATTAAAAACAAAATAGCATTTTCTTTTCCCTGCATTATATCTTAATTGGCTGCTGGAAGAGAAGTAGATCCCAGACTAATGTGTATGGGGAAGGAGCACCTGTTCGTGCTGTGCCTTTGTGCTGCTGTAGCTCCTCCAGCTCAGACTGCTGCAGCACCCACACCTGCCAGACCAGTGGGCTCTGGGCTCCACGAGATTCCCCCGTGGTTCCCTGGAGAGATCCTCTAAATTCAGTGTGAGACACGTGTAAGAGCAGGGGTTCTTTCATCCCCGATTTGCTCTCTGCACTTTCAACAGAGCAAATAATCTTTCAAGTAAATCACCTCTCCCAAAACGTGGAAATTGTGAGAGATGTTTAACACCCGTGTCAGCTCCATCTGCCTTTGCTGAGCACGTTGAAAGCAACCCTTACAAGCATTCTCAGCACTTCCTTCAGACATCAGAGCCTTTGGAGAGGGATTTGCCAAGCGATGGGAGCCTTCAGAGAGCCCGCAAAGGACAAGTCTGCAGCCCCGGGCAGGATCCAGGTGGGCTTTCTCCTGTGTGCAGACCAGCCTGGGAAGCCCAGTGTTCCCCAGGTAGCAGCTGAGCATCAGCTCTGGATGTGTGTGGAAGGAATTGTGGCTCGGTAAGGGAGCGTGGTCCCTTGTGTGACAGAGAGTGATGTGTGTAGGTGGGACTGTGTGAGAGGGAGGAGACAGGAGCTCTCTTCGGAGGTGTTTTCTGAGCCGAGCACGAGCGTTTGCCCTCAAAGCAAACAAGCTCCAGCTACCCTGTTTTCTTTGTCTCTGAGGTCTAGTTTGCATGATTCCCACTCTTTGTACCTTTATGTTTTATTTGTTCAGACACTAGCAGCAAGGGAAGGATGTATCATCCTGCTTTGAACAGTGACAGTCTCCTTTTTCTTCATGCAACCTCCTGATGCTCAGAGACAAAAATTCTCAGTTCCTGAGGACCCTTCAGGAGTGTGGCCACACCTCTCAGTTGTCTGTCCTTGACTGGCAGCAGGCAGTCAAGATGCCTGACTCAAATGTAACCTTTAAACATTTGAGTATTAGCATTTCAGCCACGTTTCTAGAAAGCAAACTGAATAAAACCCCTGTATATTAATATTTGAGAGACAATGACAAAGAATAGCACGGCTTGTTTTGTATTAACCCTCATAGTTTTGTTTTTTTTTAATTAAGTCTATGTTCTGATTAGGTATTATTAATAAACTGAAAATTATTTGCTCGATTTTCTAGCAAATAAGGTGTGTTTCAGAAGGTGTGTTAAATGGGCATTTCATTTAGTTTATGACCACAATTTCATTTACAGACAGAGCCCTCCGAAGAGTGAAAAATAAGTTTGTTGCAAGTCTCTTAATAGAAATAGCTAATAGGCAGAATCTCTGCATGTGTCACCTGAAAAGGCAGATCCTGGAGATGAGAGAAAGTTATTTAAATTCCGGATAAGATGCAAAGATGAATGATTAGGCCTCATGAGTGAAATGAAGTAGAATTCTATGTGTGCTGTCTTGAGGAGGGAACAAACTCACAGACCAAAAGCTCATTTCAGCTCCCTTTGAAGTCAGGTTGTTCAAAAGCCCACACCTTTTCAGTTTTGGAAAGGACATCAATAATGCAAGAAAATAAGACTGGCACAGTTTGGGCCTCAGTGTACATGAAAACATCCCTAATCCCTGTGCTGCCTTCCCAGTGATGCCCTCAGGAACACAATGCTACCATTTGGAAACAAAACAGTTTCATGCTGTATAAATCCATTAATAACCCAAATTCAAAAAATTGAACACTTCAATAAATAATGTCAATCAGATATCAGATCTCAGATTAGGAAACAAAGGAGATATTTGGGCTGTTTCAATTAGGTAGGAACTCAAAGAATCTGGTGGGTTTCACAGTTCTCCTAAATATTATTATTTGCTACGTGGTAAATGTGTTATGGTTGTGAATAATTCCCAAAGACATGATTTCCCCAAGTCTTTGCAGTTTTTCGTCTCTGATCATATATATACTCAGTTGGGTATATAACATTTATAGTAGCTTCTTTAGTTTATAGAGAAATTTAACGGAAAATGTATCCTGACAAATCAGTGTAGATCAATATCTGGCATATCAATGAAACAATCATAGAAGTGCTTTAAACTGGGAGGCAGAAAATGAAACTTGTAGTGTTTACTCTGGCTAAGATTTTGGTTGATCTTTTTATTCCTCAGATTCAGTTGATTCAAGTTGATCTAAAAATATGTCCCCATGTTTCATTACTCGGTAGAAAGTGCATTCATCTCGAAATATTGATCATTCTTTCCATTTAGATAGGAGCACTTTTCCACCCTGATAGGAGCAAGGCAATATTTTACTGAGCCTGGCAAGCTGTAGCATCCATGGTGGGAGGTACAGTGCATCTCCTCCCCTGCTTTTCCTGCTCTCCTCAGCTGTAGATTTCCAAAGGCAGATCCAAGCTGGCAGTGGCCATGCTGCATCTCTGAAGCAAAGTTCTTTACATTATCCTTAATGGTTTTATTTGTTCTTTTTATACCCTGACATCAGGAGACTTTTCTGCCTTTTGTTAATTCATGATCAATTTGTGTTAATAGAAAAAAAATAAAGGGGATTTTAAAAGAAAGAAAAAAAGGGAAATAATACACCAGGATGAGTTACTGTTCAGTAAAGCTTCCGGTTACAAGTAGTGAAATGTTATAAGAACAAAGAGCAGATAAAATAGAAATGATTTGGTTTGTTATTTACTTTTCTAAACAACAGCAAAGGAACCTGGAAAGCATTTTAAGTGGTCTGCTCTCCTCCTGGCTGTCTCATTTCTGCTGGCAACAGTGCTGCTCCCTTCATTGGGTATCAGTTTCTGACAGCTTCAGAAGGGAATATTGCCTCTGAAACAGGAGGCCACTGCCCTGCTCCCATTCTACCTCTCTTTTGGAGACCAGCCCTCAGGAAAGAGGGATGGCCCCATCCAGAGCACTATAGTCAAATAATATTAACTGGGTTTATTTACACGAGGCAGCAAGAGTAATGGCCAAGAAAAATTTCCTTACTGGTGAAGAAGAACCAAAATTCATCCTAATCCCACGGAAATTTCTTTATGGGACCGTTACAACCATTTATAGAAATTATTTTCCCTTCTATTACGTACCAAGACTTTGTTATTTGGTAGCTTAAGGAGTATCAATTTTAACTTTAATAGTAGAGTTAACAGGTATCAGTTTTCATTAGCTGTGTATCACTTCAGTAGTTCAGTTTCAATTTCAGTCCAACTCAGTTATTAAATACTTAGTTTCTGAAAATGTTTTTCATCTTTGTATGCTCTGATAATTTCTCTTTCTTTAATAGTTTTGAAATTAATTTATTCTGGTAGGAGCTGTTGAAAGTATCCTGAAATCTTTACAACTAGAATAGTACAAATTCGTCTAAGAAAATATTCACATTGATACAAGCTGTTTGGAGTTTATTCATTTCATTATATTCATATATATGATATATCATGTATATAATATTATGTTGACTATCTAAAACCAGTGTTCCCTTTTTACTTTAAAGCTTTAGAAATATGTAACTATTCTACAATGCTGTTTCCAAATGTTTCACTCTAGTTTGTAATTAAAAACCCCAAAGTTTGTGTGTATGTATGCATATGCATATTTATATATGTCATTCATTCACATGTATATATGTACCACTAAAAGCTGTAAAGAATTGCACCACTGAATTGTTTTTACCATCTCTCCATTTTACAGTAGTGTAAAAGTCTTCAGGTATGGGACAGAGTTGTCAGGTCTCTTCTAAGAGTAAGAGAGGAGATGAATCTGTGCAGGTGAACAGCCAAATAAATTTCAAATGAGAGTGTTTTCTGATGGAAAAGAGCCAGCACTGTGGTCATGCAAGATCTCATCAGGCGACTGCAGAATAAGAAACTAAGAGATGTATTTGATTATTATTTCGTTCCCTGTCCTTCCTTTTTCTACAGTTAGTGAATAAACATTTTCCATGAGATTTCTTAAATCCTTTCGTTTTAAATCCTTACTGTTTAAATCCTTTCTGTTTTTACACACTGAAGGGTCATTTGCAGAGGACTCAAGTGTCATGTGTGGTTGGAATGAAGCTGGCTTCGTTAAGTGGCTGTTGTGATTCCAAAAGGGGCAGGGGATGCCGAGGTGCAGGGCAGGGATCTGCTCTGCCTGGCAGACTGCAGGCAGCACCAGGAAGGAGGGCACTGGCTAGAAAGGTCAGTGCCCCATTAACATCCTCGCTCCAGCATGTGGGGCAGGGAGCTCAGACAAAACCAGATAATAAATCTTGGAGAACTCACACTCAGATCTGTGTACTTAGCTGTTTTACACCAAGGATTACAGACAAACCAGAATAAAACTAACTCACAGTAATGAGAAATTTGCCCCAGTTGCTACAGAGTGACTTGCAGTGTCTGTGTTCACCTTTTTTGAGATGAAAGACACTGGCTGTGTCAGTCAGCCTCCAAATAAAACACACTGCAGAGTTCTGCAAGATTCAGGTTTTTAATCACAGAAAAATCAAAGATCAAAACATGTCTTGCATCTGGAAATCTGGTGCTAAACACAGACTTGCCTGTGTTAGGTTCTTGCTCTTCCTTCATTTGAATGGACGTGGAGGAGAAATTGCTGAGGAGGGAAAAAATAATTACTTTTATTTGTCCCTACAAAGTAAAGAAGAATTTCTGATAAAATGCAACAGGGCATTTCTTATGGGAACATCCATAGCTATAAAGAAAGACATTTGGCAAACAAATGTATATCAGGAATTAGTCTGGATGAATTGGTATTGTTAGGGTATTTCTCAAGAGAAAAAAATGGTTAAAAGATAGAACTTTCCTCTCCAAATTTTCTGAGTGATTTAATGGACATCCACACTTCTGTTTGACATGTGCAATAAACCATATTGCATAATAAATTGCAGGACTCACAATATTTTAACAGAATATTTTTATCCATAATTTCTTTAAAATATCAAATCTTAGGGATGTTTCCTGAACAGTCTGTGAAAATCTGTTTTTTTAAGTGAAAGAAAATGTCTTAAGTCATAGAAACATTAAGCAGAAGAAAAAATATTGTATTTACTCAGTGTTGTAGACAGTGAGTAAATAGTTAAAAATGTTGTTTGGAAATACTGTGATTAGATACATGCTTATTTGCATAAAGATTTGCTTGAGCAAGTACACAAGAATGTGTAGCAGGTTTTTCTAATGTTTCTAATGGACAGTTTTCTAAACTATCCAACTGAATAGCTCATATTCAAGAAACAGTTGTTTTATAAAGTACACAAACTCTCATTTTAAATCAATCAGCATGAGGCTGCATTATCCCTTCAATTAATGTGATTATAAGGGCAAGGAAGTGCTTCAGCTCCAGTTTGTTTCAAAGTACACAGTGGGAAATCCCTTCGGCTTTGCTCAGCATTCTGAAGAAGGTGTCAGTGCAGGGACACCTGAGGGGATCTGTCTGGGACCCACAGTCTGTGGAATGCCACCAGTGCCTCATTCAGGAGCTCTGGCGCAATCCACTGCCAGCAGAGCTCTGAGAATGCCATCCCCGTGCCTCTGCCCACCTCAGTGTCGTTCCTTTTATCCATGCAGCCAGGGTAGGAAATACCAGCTGGTTCCAAATTCCTCACCAAAACTCCTGTGAGGAAGCAATAATTTGCTTGAGACTTCAGTAAGGAGCAGGAAAGTCTATTTTGCTCCCTTCTCTGGGTAATGTTCTTCTGATACTCAGCTGAGGTTCCAGAAAGAAGGGATTAATCTGCACAGTGCTCATCTTTATTCTATGACGGATCACACACAGTCCTTTACAAATGAACCTATAGAAGAATGGTTATTTAATTTTCCAAATTATCGCCCTGCACACAGAGCTATAGCATCACATCAGCATCTGTACTAGAGACATCCAAGTTCTGATACAGCTCTGATAGCTGTGGAACAGCTTCCTCACCAAGGAGTACAAATTACTCCATTCTACAACCACTACTGCTGACACTTGGAAGGGTGGTGATGCTCCAGTCTCAAAAGCAGAAAAGCTGGTCCAGAGCAAAGCTGGTTGGGTTTTTTCCTTCACTGCCAGCCAGCCAGCTGTCAGAATTCTGCAGCTTGCTCGGGGAGACTCTGTGATCACTTTTGAGCAAGGCTGTGCAGGCTGATGTTAAAGCTATAAAATTTATGTGGAGGTTACATGTGCAGCAGTATTCTTATGGATAAAACACTGCTTTGATAGATTATGATGATTCTCTGCAGTGTATTACCTGTAAATTTAACAGTGGGAGTGTGTATCAATGCCTCCTTCTTCCATATGCAGTATATTTTCCTTCCATCCTGCCTTAATTACTACTTCCATACTGTATCTATTGGCACTACAGAGACAGGGTGTATTGATTTTACAGACGGGGAAAAGATGTCATGTGAAGGAGCTGCTGAAGGATAAATGTAGAACATGAAACACAAAAAGTATCTAAAAAAAGCCCTGGTACATAATATGAATATTTTAGAGCTTTATTTAAAGTTTTCTGAAGAGGTTGTGGAGATATTGGTGACCTATCTACAATCTGCACATCTTCACTTAGTGGTCAGGAATATCAAACCCTTTCCCAGAGATGTTTTAATCATTTCTAGGAAAGCAATGCTTAGGCTGAGTAAAGCCAAGACATGTGGCAAATATGTCCTAATGCAGAACCTATTACTGAGGTAGAATAAATAGTGCTACCAGATACAGCAATTCATGTGACTGAATGGATTTGATTAGTCAGTGTTTGTGCTTCGCTTTTGTTATTTCCAAAAGCTCTTCCTCAAAATGAATATGCTGACAGACTGTACTATGGCACAAAGCCAATTTCAAGTGCATTTCTGTTGATTCTCATAAAAGCAAACTTTTACTAGAAACAGATTTTTGTTCATTGTATTAGAAAACAGAAAGGTACCAGGTAACCCGGGTACCCAGTGAAGCAATGCCATTCTTCACACTGAATGACTGCATACTGGATTACACACTTGAGATCTGCAGCAGGACATTTTTAGCAGTGTTTTCTTCTATTCCAGGTGGTGTAGGGATAATTGAAAAAAAAAATCAGAAGTGTTTATAGGCAATTGAGAAAAAGAGCTCAAAAAAGTCAACTGAATAACTTTTTTTCCTAAAGCACTTAATCAGCTTTGCAGGTAGCTCAGCTACTGAAATTTAAGGCAAAGATTTATTAGAAGAAATCAAAAGGAAGAAGCAGTTCTAGCAACAGCAATGCCCGAAGGTATCTCCTTTTCTTCTTTTAAAACTAGCATGCCTTAATTGCAGATGTTGTGGATGAGAACATAAAGGATAATAAGTGATAAAGGATAAAGGATAATAAGTGAATTTCTAAAGTAACAGATAAAAGCTCATTCAGTATCTTTAAAGATCCCATTTCAGAGACAACCATGTTATACCCCAGACTGGGAGAGGAGAAAGGCTCTCTGTGGTCACCTGTGAATTGCCTTCATGCAAAACTCACCAGTCTCAGGCAGAATGATTCGACTGCCTAAAATGCTTATTTTTATAAATCTATATATGTAAATACACAACATCTTTCTTTGCAAAATTGCAAATATAAGTAACTTTGTCAATTTGGTATAAAATCCACTGCCAACCAATCCCAAAATATTTTTTTTAGACTTCTGTGTTGCAGTGGCGATATTCCTTAGGCCCTGATTCAAAGTGTAATGAAACAATCTTTCTGAACCTTCCTTTTAGCTCCCTGGTTGTAAGCAGTGCAGTGCTTTCTCTCAATACTATGAAAATATATTCAAAATATATAATAAAAATATTTTCTTGTCTCAAAATACATAAAAATCGTATCAAAATTATTGAATCAACAGAAAAAGAGCAATGCCAAACCTTGTACATTTTTAAAAAGCTCTTTTCAAAAGGATTTGTTTATAGATGAAGAGAAAAATGCAGTTTGTTTTTTTTTTTTTTAACTCAAAGCAATACCTCTCTGCCCATCAAATTATAATCTATTTTCAGTGCTCTGAACCAAAGTAGTAGGGGCCAAGCTTTGAAGCAGAGCCACAAAGCATTTGGCCACTTTCAGAGCAAGGCAGGAGGGTTGACCAGGGGACTGTGGCTGAGTGAATAATGCTAATGCCATTAAGATCCCCTGTATTTTTTGCCTTCTTTAGTGAGGGGATATAAAAATGCGGAGTTGTCCACTTTGAAAAGCCTTTGTGTGGTCACTTCTCCTTTGGCCCTGCAGGGCTGCTGTTTTTCCCTCAGGCTGCCTGCCCACAGGCCAAACAAGCCCAGTTCCCTCAGCCCTCCTCACATGGCCAGAGCTGGTCCTTCTGCTGGTTCTCCACTGAATTCACCCCAGTTCATGGGAATACTCCCTGTACTGAGGGGCCCAAAGCAGGCCCACTGTTTTAGATGTGCTCTAATAAATGATGGCTAAGGAAGGGGTTAATGGATTCAGAGCACATTAAGATGCTACAAAAGGCATTGAGAAGTGACTACAGTGACATGCTCTGTGTTTTGAATGTGGATTAAGATGCTTTCTTCAAACAAGTGGTTCAGTCAGACCACCTTTGCCAACTGAGAGTAGTTCAGACCACTCAGGCAGAACGATTCTTGTCTCATAGCTGCAGTAAGGAGTGGTGCTATTTGCTGTGAGCAGAGCACTTTCTCTGCTTTCCTTTCCTTCTTCCTACTTTTGCTGAGGATGTTTGAGTATGTTCTGAGAGCACTTCCTCAGCAAAGTCCCAGAAAGCAGAAGATGGAAGCCACACATGCCATTCTGAGCCCTGAGGGGACACTCTCAGGTGTGCTCTGAGCAGCACCCTGGGATGTGCAGAGCCGTTTTCCTGCTGGGATTCCCTGGGATGTGCAGACTGGGATGTGCAGAGCTGTTTTCCTGGTCAGGTTCCCTGGGGTGGGCAGACTGGGATGTGCAGAGCTGATTTTTCCTGCTCGGGTTCCCTGGGATGTACAGACTGGGATGTGCAGAGCTGTTTTTTCCTGTTGGGGTTCCCTGGGATGTGCAGACTGGGATGTGCAGAGCTCTTTTCCTGCTCAGGGTCCTTGGGCTGCTGAGGGGCACCAGAGGGACTTGCAGGGAGCTCAGCAGAGGCTCCTGGTGAGCCTGGGCAACTTCTCCCTGGGCACCTGGGGGAGCACAGGTTGCCATGGCGTGTATATGCAAGCAGGTGGATGACCCCCATTCCAGGAGAGGCCCCAGCTGACCCAAGGGAGGCTCTTAAGGAGCTGTAAGTCGCAGATTCCCCCAGGTGCATGCCAGGCCTGTATGGACAAAGCTGAAAAATGGGGCCTTTTGCAGACCACTGAAGTCTAGTTCTAAGCACTTGCTTCTCAGACCAAGAATTTTGGTTTCAGTCTTTTCCTGAGCATTCCAATGTAAAGCACAAAAATCTGATGTTTTTCATTCGAAGATGCCAAGAGCCCAGGAGACATACTCCATAAGATTTATATGGAGGCTGTTTTCAGCTCTTTTATAAAAGCATATTTTCCAATGCAATGGCTTGTAATCAGCACTAGGACTTCAGGCTGCTTAATTCACTGTGATTTGATTAATGCTTTTTAGAGGCAGACTTGATGTTGTGGAATGATTAGACCAAGTCATCCAGCAGTTTTGGAAAGCCCAGCTTACTCATCTGTAATTTTATTTCATTATGGTAATTTTAGAAATTAGATTTTTAAAATAAATTTCCAAGTTGACAGTATTAAAATTTCTTTATTTTTCTGTGTGGTATATTTTATAATTTTCTTTTCCTGGCTTCACTGCTTCATATTGCATTCCATTGCCACAATGGAATACCTGCAGGGAAAAAAATTGGCTTTCTGTGTTAAGAAGGCAAGGAAGGTGTCCTAAACAAGAGCATAACAAACACACCACAATTATTTATTTCATTATTTTGTTGCTTGTGAAATGGTCAGCCATGAAGTACTACCTGCTGCTGAATGAGTGGAATGTATTCCAGAGTTTGGAAGTAATTTTTTGCTTTTTTGTAGAATATTTGTTTTTACACTGGGGGCCCAGTACAGATACTGAAAGATGATTTGGAGGAATAGACACGTGTCTGTGTCCTAAGCTGAATTGAAATCGGGTGACAATTAAGATGACCAACAAGTGCTGTTGAAATCTCAGGAACAACCGAGCTGAGTGTGTAAAATCCCTTCAAACCACACTTGATGTGTTTATGTGTTGAGATTTAAGGAAATGCAGGTAAGTGAGGGTTCGAGGACATCACCAAGCTGTCTGCACTTGCATAAACTTATGTTCCACAATGTATAAGAAAAAATAAAAGTTACTGGGTACTTTGTGTGGACATCCACAGTTGGACATCTGCATTTTCTTGGAAACACCTGAGCCCAGTTGCAGGAGCTTTAAATTGTGGAATTTATGAAATGCTGTGTTTCCAGGAAGCCTTTTCTTTGAAAAATATAACTGCCTAATGGAATAATTACACTGCCTACATGTTACTGTGCTCTTTTTGTGTGCAATGCCCCAAAATGTTTGGATTTGCTATGTCAAAGTGCCCTTGCTTTAGTTAAACATGAGGATTAGTCACTCATTGGGGTTCACCCGGGGCATCCCGTGTGATGCAGTTCAGGGTTGCAAACCAGAAATTGTGTGGAACAGTTCTCCACAAAGTGCCAGGTATTCATCCTCTAAGTTTGGCTATGCAAGGTGTCTCAAAACCAGGTTTTGGTTTCTATGAAATGTCAACTGCATGTGGCTGTGATGCATCATATGCTAATGAGCAGGTCAGGGGCTTGGCAAGCTGTTTTTCTTTGGAAGGCAGGGCTGCATGAGGCTGTTGGTGGTTGGTGTTTGTTCAATGAAGTTTTCTGTCTTCCAATTTATTTACTTTCAATTTTGGTTTCAGTTCATTTAACCTTCAGAAAACGTTTGTGCTGTCTGCTCTTACAAAAGGAAGGCTCCCTCCAGCAGCCCCTTGCTGCATTTATCTTTTGCTGTGGAGCTACCATGTCTGCAATAATAAATGTATCCGTTTGAAGTAGAAGTGATTAAGTGCTCGTTGAAATGTCTTCTGGAACAAACATTAGCTTTGCTTTCAAAGGGCGGATACTGCACCAGATAGCACTTAACCTGGCCAAGGACAAAGTGTTATGTTTAAACACTGCTTTCTGCTTGCTTCTGTGAAACAGCAAGGATATCTGCATTCAAGCACTTTCATTTCTTAATACATCAAAACAAGGATCTTTCCAGAACTGAGAGTACCATTGTTGTAACTATTGTTCTGCTTTTAAAACAGCCCACTCATCCTACCAGTTGGCTGTGATTTATTCCTTTGAACTTTTTAATCTGAAAGATACAACAGAAAAAAATAATTGGGCAGACATTGATATTTTCACACCAGACTTCTGTCTCTAGAGGCACAGGTTAATCCAGCTGTACATTTCTACTAAAGCTGAATTTGGCCATCCTGCAGTAATCCCTGGTTGTCCAGCTCAGAAATTCATATGTGATTTGACACTAATGTTGTCATCCTGGAAGTATGTTGTAACTGTGGCTGTTGATTTTCAAAGCTGGTGGGTATCAGGGAAACCGTAAAGATCCTCACTTTCCCACCATCTGGGAGAAAGCTCAAGGGCAAAAGATGAAGGGTGAGAAGAGGCGAGTTCCCTGCCCAAACCTGTAGAATGCTGGTACCTCTGTCACACAGAGCACGGCCCAGGTCCTTGTAGCAGTGTTTGAGAACCTGTCAGGTTGCACAGGACTTTCTTAGTACTGATGGGATAAATTAATACTGGCAATCATTGGTAATAACTCATCAATCCAGTGACTAAGGGCTGTATATTTTCTTAATCTGAAGCTAATAGGGATCCCCAGTAATTATGCCAGTACATCCTTTGTGTATCCTACATGAAATGTTGTGTTTTCAACCGTAGATACAAACATTAAGAAGCTAATATTATATGTTAACAAGTGTGAAAATACAGATCAAATACCAAATTGTCTGATTTTCTATTTTCTATCCATGTCTTGTTTTCAGAGTGTGTTTTAAGAAGCCTCTATTTATCACATAAATTTTGCAAATATGCCAAGAGTATTTATCAACATTGTTTTGGCTTCCATTAATGTTAGAGACATAGAAATTGCAGTAAAATTATTTCCTATAAGTGAAATTGGGAAACAACAACAATTTAAAAAATACATAGGACACAAAAAATCAGTCTCCATAAGAGCTAACTAATGCTTTGCTGTATCTCCCAGATCTGTGACAAGGAGTGGCACTACTACGTGGTCAACGTGGAGTTCCCCGTGGTGACGCTGTACATGGACGGGACAACATACGAGCCCTACCTGGTGACCAACGACTGGCCCATCCACCCCTCCCACATCGCCATGCAGCTCACAGTGGGGGCTTGCTGGCAAGGTAAAACCACCAGCTAACAGGCAGCACAGTCAGGAGGTCAGGCCAAGAACCAGTCTTACTTGTCTTGCTGACTGCATAGGGATTGATGGTATAAAATCAGGTGTAAATGCAGAGTTGTTAATGAAGTCCAAGGATAAAATGGACAGGACATTAACAGGCTTAGCATTTTCATCACCAGAAGAAGTATTGGGTACAGTTTGTCTATTCAGTATGAAAGATTGTCTTCTTTATCTTTTGTCTTCACTTCTTTTAACTGTTTCCCTTGTTCTCCAGCCTTAAGCAAACTATTAGATATTAATCTCTTTTCAGTCCCTGCCCTCAGATTTCTTTTACAACTCATGGCCCAGTCCTGTGCTCTTGAAGTTGGATATACTCACCAGCAATTCCAGTAATTTATTTGACTCACCCTATTATATACTAGAGGTAAAAGTGAGAATAAAATAAATCCAAAAGTCCAACCCCAAGCCATACCTGTATGGACGTTTGCTTAAATATTACATTTTTCTGTTTTCTGCCCTTTATAATCCCATTCTTCTCATTCTTTCTACCTGGTTCTTAGCACTTTCTTTCTCCGTTCTCTGCCTTACACCTGAAGTGCTCCTTTTTTTCTGCTTGTCTGTTTTCGTAAAGTTGTCTTCATTAATCCTTCATTAATGCTTTTTTCCACTTAAAGTATGTTGGGAAGGAAACTATAATTATGAAAAAATGCTATAACATAGATTGTGTTTCTTCTTCACTCTTTCATATGGTCTCACTTTCTCCATTATCACCTTGTTTGCCAATTTGATCTCTTTTAATTTGCATAATTTGGACATTTTATGCATGGCAGGGCTATTCAGTGTAAATAGTACTCGAAGCAAATCCAGCTGTTAGATTATGAGTGGGGTAAAGATCCAATCTTTACTTTGATGATAACATGCAAAATGAAGCTGCACTAACCCTAAAAACAAAGTTTGGGAAGTTTACAATACTGATAATTATTGGAGGTGTGATAAGCTAGTCGGCATTGCACTAATCCCATGTACTTGGAAAGGTATAGACTGTTTCTTGTCTAGCTGGTGCTTGCATGGGCTGATTTTTTTTGTTATGCAGTATTGGTGCACTACTTTTAGAGCAAAGTTCCAGAGTTAGCAAATGCAAATGTCATTTGTAAATTTAGTTCTTTCCAGACATGAGCAAATGCCATTGAGGCTGTGAATAACCATGGAGTACTGCCTTCTGAAAAATCACCATTTCTCTGTAGCTGTGCTAAAAAATAAAAATATTTTAATCCCTTGCTTCATATTTATATGAGGTTCTTCCGCATAGGTCAACATAAATGTTTTTGTGCATTATGTATATTACTTCTGCCCCTTATATTCTTTCATTCCCACTTATTCACACTTTTGTTACTCTCTAAAAGCACTTTTCAGTGTTTTGAGGTTTTTTTCCCTGCAAGTCTTGCTATTGCTGGGAATCCACTCCCCTCAGCCCTCACCTGAATCTCACGTTAACCATCTGCAGGTGCCACGTCTGGGGCCTGTGGATCAGTTCTGGTGTCTGTGCAACAAGCCCTGCCTGAGCAAAAGCTGTGCCAGCTTTGCCACGGCCCTGCATCCATCTGCACAGGAGGCAGCTGAGAGCAACAACAGTAATCTTGTTCCCTCTGCACTTTGCCTCTTTGTCTCAAATTGGGAAGAGAAGGAATTAGGGGAAACTGCTCATATAGGCTCACTATACATTCAGACCACGGACTGTATTTCATGTTTAAGCTGTTAAACAAGTAAAAAGTTGCAATTATTTTCAAACATTTTTATTTTTGCGTGGGATAATTTGATGGCTTAATTTATAACCATTCAGAATAAGGTTCTTCTTCCTTTTCGGTGAAACACCTGATTTAAACTACTGAAATAGTACCTATAACTGCCATTAATATTTAGTGCTGTATTACTTTATTGCTCATTTAATAGTGAGAGAATTTGAGCTCCTCAAGAGTAGAAACAAATTTTCCAGCTCTTGAAAATGCTGAGATTTAGTAATACAGTGTGCTAAAGAGTCTGATAAATTATCATGTATCAGGCAAAAATATGAACTTCTAATGGTTATGTGAAACAAAATTTCAAGATACTGCTTTTGACAAAGCTTATCATTTGGTACATTTGTTTTGATCACCTCAAACTATTTTAAATGAATGGTATAGAAAATCACTTTATTAATAGGATTCAGCACTGTATTTCAGTCTGTAAAATAGTAATCAATACAGAAAAGCAATCTATTCTAGTCAAAACATTAGTATTCAAAGTTTGTGTATTTCAAGAAAAAGGGGCCTTATCAAATAAATATTTTAACTATAAATACTTTCTGTGAAACTGTTACTAAGTCTACTTAGGCTAATACATTTTAGCCAGTAACAATAGTCTAAACCTCTACATTTTCAAAGCATTATAAAGCTGCTTTACAACATTCTGTGATCTATTTCAGTAAAATACACAGTGAATTTGGTGTCATAAGCCATTCAGGAGTGTCCTTGTTAAGAGGATATGAAGAGTTTCCAGCTCTGGTGTGCTAAGACTACTTCCTTTCTTTTCATCAAAGCACTGGCAGAAAGGAACACTGCTCTAACATCTTCCTTCAGGAAGGGCAAGACCTTCTGTTCTGTCTTTACTAAACCACTTTACAGTTCTGAGTACACAGCATCCGTCTGTCAGAGTCAAATTATTTGGAAAACAGACTCAACTCAGACAAGTAAATAATTGAGAAGAAATAATATTCCTTTTTTCTTCCCACACTGACTGATTTGCTGACAGCCAAAAGTCATTCTGGCTGTGGGGCAGCTGAAGGACTGGCAGGGAGCAGGAAGAGTGTATTTAGAAGACAGTGAAAAATCAAGAACAAGAATTGCAATTTGCTCTGTTAGCACTAAGAGGAAAGTCTGGTACTGCTATGAGAGATTTTCCCTCTTGTAGATGAAAATGTTCAGTTCTGGTCTAGAAACTAGGAATTGTTCTGCTGCGTCTTTAGGAGCCTGAGTGTCCTGTGATACTGTGACTGAGCCCTGATCTTTCCATCACTTACACTCATCCTCATCCTGGGGTTCTGTAGAGTGCTTAACCTCCTCCTTGTCTGTCTCAGAGTTATATCCTACAGGAATCTTGGACATGGAAAATTCTTTAAGATTATTATTACCTATTATTAGTATTTCAATGCCTGAGTAACTGTCTTCTGACTTTTATAGCCTTGTTTATAGCATCCATTATGAAAAGGTAGTTGTTTTTTATTTCTATCGTCAGCTGCTCAAGTGAATTATGAGCAGTGTAAGATCAGTGCTGTTCTCCTGATCATAATATGAAAACAAACCAAATGTGCAATTCCTCAGCCTTACATGACAAATTCAAATTTTAACCTATGATGTGCTCACTGTTCCTTGGTATGTCTGTGGTGTAAGAAGATCTCTCCTAAATCTTTACCCTTTCCCTGGCAGTGTAAAAATCTTGTCTGATTTGTTTGTTCCTGATTTTATGCAAAATTTCTTTAAATAATATGAGTTGAGGGCTAGGACTCTCCAAAAAGGAGGGAAAATTAGCCTTTTCCTGAAGGGCGGATTCTTGGAGACAAGCAGGGAGTGAAGATGGTTGAAAAAGCAGAAAGCCAGCCTTTAAAAGTGATAGAAAAGACCCTTCCCAGGGTCTGTCAGGCACTGGGTCAAGTTTACTGCAGCCCAGGAAATACAGTTACATAAAACCAAGCCTGGGGAATGGTTCCCAGCTCTAATGACACTCTGCATATGACAAAAGGCGCATGATTTGTTCTGGCATAATCAAGATGATCTTTATATACTAAAAATTAGGTACACTGTATGTTACTGTGGTATAATTTCCCTTTTTTAATCTAAAAACCTTGGTTCTTTCTTCAGGACTCTTACTAAAGGAAGGTGTAAGCAGAGCTCCCTCATTGATTTAGGGTCCTTCACAATGGTTAGCCTAGAGTGAATTCTTTTTTGTGCAGCTGATGTTCAGTACTGCTGTACTTGAGTGGGGGTGGTTTATTTGAGGGTGGGAGTTTAAGCATTATCCGTAGCCTAAAGTGTTGATGTGGGTTTGATGACCCAGGAGCAGTGACAGGTAGCACCTAACCCCAGCAGAATGCCAACTTTCATACATGGAAAATCCCAAATTAGTCCTTACCTGGGATTTCAGTGACGTGAGGCCTGGGAAAAGGTAATGCTGACTACAGAGCTAAGCAAACTGGGCTCTTAGTGAGGGCAGAAACAAACACCTGGTACAGCTGTTCCTGGAATTAGCCCTTTGTGTACCCTGGTGAAGTTTGACAGCTTTCTCTGCAGGTACGTAAGGTTAATTATATAACTGAATCTTAACATCTTTAAAATTTCCTTCACATCACTGTCCTCACCAATGATTGTCAAGGGTGTGATTTTGATATAGGTCAGGTTATTTAAGGCCAAAGTGCTGGTCTGTCTCTAATGGTGAAAGAAATTTTCAGGCAGAATTACTCTCTCAGGATATCTAAAGAACAAAATTGACTTGCTTGCACATCTGCCTCCTGGAGCAAAAGAGACACCAAAAAGAGCAGGAGGGAAGTGGCCCTGTGTCTGAACTGCTTCTTCCCTGAATGGGTATTAAAGCAGACATGGTCCATGGGGACAGGAGAGAACCCCCCCAAGCCTCAGCTTTGGTTCTCATTACTAATATTTTTCCTCTTTAGCATAAAAATACTTTCCGATTTGACTTTTTACCTTGAGTCTCAAGGTCTTTTCAAATAATAAAGAGGTGCAGCAAGGCAGGAGAGTCACCTGTACTCTGTAGGAATAAAGTGCACTAGATGATTTTTCCTCAAAAAAGTCATCATCAAAAAAATCTGTATCACAGCAAGAATAGAATCAGAATTCATGATCTTCTGTTCTTATTCTCCCTTTTAGGTTTTAACATCCTGTTTCATTCTTCTGAGCAAGGCAAACAAATCGTTAGCTTGTCCTGGAGCGCACTTTGCAAGACCTTACCCCAGGAAGTTCTCTGAGTTCATTATTTCTGATTCAGTTTATCTGAGGACATAGCAAATGGACCCTTTTACAGAGTGAGAAACTTCTTCCATTAAATCAAGGTTTATAGGTTTGCACTCTGATCCCTTTATTGCTATACATTCAGGGGCAAAAGCAGAGGAAGGGAGCAAGTTACGTGATTCGGTAATTTTTTGTACCAGAGGCAGAAGACAGACTTCCTCATGGTTTCTCTGAAAAGGTCTTGAGTTCATACAAGGCATTTTGGGAGGGAAGGAGTTTGTGTACGGTTCCTAAAGCTCTGTCAGGAAAGTGGTGACACAAGTGAATGACTTGTCACAAGGTTGTGCTGTAGCTCACCTGGCTGTAAGTCACTGTTTCTAACAGAGCCACCCTTAAGGCAGTGCTGGAGCCTCACAGTGCAATTCTGCTGGACGCTGCATAGAGAGGGTCTTCAGGAGAAACCTTCAACAGCTACTTTATTATCATGGATACAGCAGAAGGCTGTTGTAGTTCCTGTTTTCTAAGAAATTCCTGTTTTCTATTCTATTTTTCTTCTGTATTCTCCTGTCCTTCTCTATTTTCCTCTCTCCTTAACTTATGATGGAGAGATCAGATTTTCTATAAAGCCCTTTGTCTCGGTTTGAAAGACAGGTATGGTCTAAGGAAAGGCAGGAGCCCCTTTTTCTGCGATGCAGAGTGCAATCCCCCTCCCTTTTAATTATTTTAGGTCCAATTCAGACACCTTCAGGCAGGAGATATGGGGATGAGAATAACAGTTCTTTACTGGTATTTAACAAAGCAGAAAAAACAACAACAGCTATAAAAATTGGCGACAGAAACAGTCTAGCTCCGCTCCAGTCCCTTCTGGCCGCAGGCCGTCTCCCTGTGCTGTTACCGGTGCTGTGGGGGCAGGGCAGGTCCCGCGCAGTTGAAGAGGGCTGGGTGATGGCGGCCGCGGCCCAGGGGAGAGAGAGGATGGGGAAAGTTACTCCCCCCTCACGGTGTCGGTCGTGGTGCTCAGCAGAGTGTCCGGAGGTAGTAGGGTGAGCTGGGAGAGCCGCGGAGCGATGTCCAAAGGCAGGGAGCGTGGATCTCAGCGCTGGGATGACAGGGGAAGATGCCAGAGCAGAGCCCAGGTTCTCTTCCCACTCCACGAGCCAAGCGAGAGAGATCGTCCCCCGCTCCAGACCCCCCTATCCCACCTTTCCTTTTCCGGTTCCCCCCCCCCTCCCCCTCCAGCCACCCCCCTACGAGAGAACATTATCTGTCGTTTTAAGGTGTAGCCACAATTAATTAGCATAACAATGGGAGAAATTCCACAGAAAGAAAAGCGAAGCATTCAACCCCCAACATTATCCACCCCTGAATTTCTCCCATACTAATATGCTATATCAAATTAAACTGTTACATTATATATACATACATGCAGTTAGAGACATAGGCACAGTACTATAGGTATTTCACCCTAAAACAAGGTCTCCTTGGGGTATGCATCTGGTCTCTCCATTCTTTTGCATCACCCACCAGGTGCAACCTGGTCCTTGAGCGAATACAACTCCATGGATGGGATTGTCTTTGCTGGAGGCAGGATTCACCCAAACAGTTTTTCCTAGCATACCTCTCATGTGTACCACTGGAACCTTATCTCCATTCGATATTCCCAAGGGCTCAGATTGGGCAGGGCCTGCTCGGTTAGTGGAACCTCGGGTGTTCACTAACCAGGTGGCCTTTGGTAGATTAATCTCCCAGTTCTTGAAAGTTCCCCCACCCAGTGCCTTCAAGGTGGTTTTAAGCAGGCCATTGCACCGTTCAACTTTCCCTGCAGCTGGTGCATGGTAGGGGATATGGTACACCCACTCAATGCCGTGTTCTCTAGCCCAGGTGTTTATAAGGCTGTTCTTGAAATGAGTCCCATTGTCTGACTCAATTCTCTCAGGGGTACCATGCCTCCAAAGAACTTGTTTTTCCAGGCCCAGGATGGTGTTCCGAGCAGTGGCATGAGGCACAGGGTAGGTCTCCAACCATCCAGTGGTGGCTTCCACCATGGTCAGTACATAGCGCTTGCCCTGGCGGGTTTGAGGCAGTGTGATGTAGTCAATCTGCCAGGCCTCTCCATACTTATATTTGGACCATCGCCCCCCATACCAGAGGGGCTTCACCCGCTTGGCTTGCTTGATGGCAGCGCATGTCTCACAGTCATGGATAACTTGAGAAATACTGTCCATGGTTAGATCCACCCCTCGGTCTCGTGCCCACTTATATGTGGCATCTCTGCCCTGATGACCTGAGGCATCATGGGCCCATCGAGCCAGGAACAACTCTCCCTTGTGCTGCCAGTCTAAATCTATCTTCGACACCTCTATCTGTGCAGCCTGATCTACCTGCTCATTGTGTCGGTGTTCCTCATTAGCCCGACTCTTGGGGACATGGGCATCTACGTGACGGACTTTCACAGGCAACTTCTCTACCCGGGTGGCAATGTCTTTCCATTCATTGGCAGCCCAGATTGGTTTTCCCCTACGTTGCCAGTTAGCCTTTTTCCACCTTTCCAGCCATCCCCACAGAGCATTGGCTACCATCCATGAATCAGTGTAAAGGTAGAGTTTTGGCCACTTCTCTCTTTCAGCAATGTCCAGGGCCAGCTGAACAGCTTTGAGTTCAGCAAGTTGACTCGATCCACCTTCTCCTTCGGTAGCTTGTGCAACCTGTCGTGTGGGGCTCCATACGGCTGCTTTCCACTTCCGGTTCATCCCCACGATGCGGCAGGAACCATCAGTGAAAAGAGCATAGCATGTTTCATCTGCTGGCAGTTGGTTATACGGTGGGGCTTCTTCGGCCCGGGTCACCTGTTCCTGTTCCTCTTCGTCGGCAAGGCCAAAGTCTTCCCCTTCTGGCCAGTTGGTAATAATCTCCAAAATCCCAGGGCGATTCGGGTTCCCAATACGGGCACGTTGTGTGATGAGGGCAATCCATTTACTCCATGTGGCGTCAGTGGCATGGTGGGTTGAGGGAACCTTTCCTTTAAACATCCAGCTCAGCACTGGCAGTCGGGGTGCCAGGAGGAGTTGTGTTTCTGTGCCAACCACCTCTGAGGCTGCTTGGACCCCTTCATAGGCGGCCAAGATCTCCCTCTCTGTCGGAGTGTAGTTGGCCTCGGACCCTCTGTAGCTTCGGCTCCAGAACCCCAGTGGTCGGCCTCGCGTCTCACCAGGCACCTTCTGCCAAAGGCTCCAGGACAGACCATGCTTCCCGGCTGCAGAGTAGAGCACGTTCTTCACATCTGGTCCCGTCCTGACTGGGCCAAGGGCTACAGCATGAGCAATCTCCTGCTTGATCTGGGCAAAGGCTTGCTGCTGCTCAGGGCCCCAGTGGAAATCGTTCTTCTTGCGGGTGACCAGGTAAAGAGGGCTCACAATCTGGCTGTACTCAGGAATGTGCATTCTCCAAAAGCCTATGGCACCTAGGAAGGCTTGTGTTTCCTTCTTGCTGGTTGGTGGAGACATTGCAGTGATCTTATTGATGACCTCACTGGGGATCTGGCGCCGTCCATCTTGCCACTTTACTCCCAGGAACTGGATCTCTTGGGCAGGCCCTTTGACTTTGCTCTTTTTAATGGCGAAGCCGGCTCCCAGCAGAATCTCAATGATCTTTTCTCCTTTCTGAAATACTTCCATTGCCGTATCCCCCCACACAATGATGTCATCAATGTACTGCAGATGTTCTGGAGCTCCACCCTTCTCCAGTGTAGCCTGGATCAGCCCATGACAGATGGTGGGGCTGTGTTTCCACCCCTGGGGCAGTCGGTTCCACATGTATTGCACACCCCTCCAGGTGAAAGCGAACTGAGGCCTGCACTCTGCTGCCAGAGGAATGGAGAAGAATGCATTGGCGATGTCAATGGTGGCGTACCACTTTGCTGCCTTGGACTCCAGCTCGTACTGCAGTTCCAGCATGTCCGGCACGGCAGCGCTCAGCGGTGGAGTCACCTCATTCAGTGCACGATAGTCCACTGTCAATCTCCATTCTCCTTCCGATTTACGCACAGGCCAGATGGGGCTGTTGAAGGGTGAGTGGGTTTTGCTGACCACCCCTTGGCTCTCCAGCTCACGGATCATCTTGTGGATGGGGATCACGGCATCTCGATTCGTCCGGTACTGCCGGCGGTGCACTGTTGAGGTAGCAATTGGCACCTGTTGCTCTTTCACCCTGAGGAGTCCCACTGCAGATGGGTTTTCTGATAGCCCAGGCAGGGTGTTCAACTGCTTAATGCCCTCTGCTGCCACAGCAGCTATTCCAAAAGCCCACCTGAGTCCCTTTGGGTCTTTGTAATAGCCATTCCTGAGGAAGTCTATGCCTAGGATACATGGTGCCTCTGGGCCAGTCACAATTGGATGTTTCTGCCACTCTTTCCCAGTCAGGCTCACCTCAGCCTCCAGCAGAGTCAATTCCTGAGATCCCCCTGTAACCCCAGCAATTGAAACAGGTTCCTTTCCGACATGTCCCGATGGTATTAATGTACATTGTGAACCAGTGTCAACCAATGCTCTGTGTTCCTGTGGCTCTGATGTGCCAGGCCATCGGATCCACACCGTCCAAAAGATCCGGTTTTCCCGTGCCTCTCCCTGGCTAGAGGCAGGGCCCCTCTAGCCCTGGTTATTATTTCTCTCCTGGGCATACATACTGGAGGTTCCTTCAAGGGGATCTGACAGATCATCCTCCCTTCTGTAATACCCTGCACCTCCATGGGAGGCTGAGGCTACCCTCACTTTAGTGGAGTTCCCTCTGTTGGTGTTCCCCTCCCTGATTTGGCGCACCCGTGCTGCCAGGACGGAAGTGGGTTTCCCATCCCACCTTCTCATGTCTTCCCCGTGGTCACGTAGAAAAAACCACAGGTCAGCACGTGGGGTGTACCCTCTCTCCCTAGCTGGGGGGCGTTGGGCTCTACTTTTGGGGTCCATGACTCTCACTGGTGCTGCACTGATCTTCCTCACCTCTTCCCTTATCTCCTTCATCTCCTCCTTAAACTCCTCTCTGAGGTCCTTAGCCACAGCAGAGACATGAGCCTGCACTGGGCCAGCCATCATACTCTGATAATTCCTGAGCCTGTTGGCAACAGAACCCACTGTCACTTGGTTGGTATCAGCATCAATCATTGCAATAAAGGGGGTATATTGAGATGGGCCCAGGTTTGCCAGATTCCACAACATCTGCCCTGTGCACCTGACCTTGTCAGGGTCATTGTCATGCTGTCCATCCCTCCCAAAGAGCACCTCCAGTACTGCCACTTCTCTCAGCTTTTGGATCCCTTCCTCAAGGGTATTCCAACGTGTTCTCTGGTGGTACTCCTGCATTCTTTCCCTGTGGACAAATCTCTCTCTCACACTCATTAAAAGTCGCTCCCAGAGGGAAAGGAGACCTGTCTCCCTTACAAATACCTGGTCCACACCTGAGTCCTGGGTCAAGGCTCCCAAATTCCTTGCCTCAGTACCATCCAGTTGCACACCTGTACCCATAAGGTCCCAGACCCGCAGTAACCAGGTTGTAAAAGCCTCACGGCCCCGCCGTACAATGTCTTTTCGCAGGTTACGGAGACTCTCGTATGACAGGGACTCGGTGATGATCTCAACTTCTGGCTCCCCTGCTGGTTGTGAGGGGCCCCCTTCCTGACCCTTATTATCTAGGTGCCTTGTTTTCATCTTAGACTTCCTAGTTTCCACAGGGGCAACTGCTGCTGGCTGTGAGTGCCCTTGCAGTTCAGCTGGAACCTGGACAGATGTAACATCTGTGGGTCCCACTGCTGCACCACCAGAGTCTCCCTCTTTAAGGCAGGGGGAGGGTTTCTCACCAGCTGGGGAGAGGTACTCCTTCAGCATCTGGCCCATCTCACGTATCTCCTTTGCTAGCACCCCCACCCATTCTGGGTGGTTCCTTTCCGAGGTGGGCTGTGGAGCAGGGTCAAACTCTGGGGTAATATCCCTAGTCTCTGGGATAGGATCAGGCTCTGGGGTAACCTCCCTAGTCTCTGGGACAGGATCAGGCTCTGGGGTAACATCACTATTTCCTCGGGTAGGTATCAGGGTTGTTATCCAAGTCAATCTCCCCTTATCTCTGAATGTTAGATAGAACAGGTTTAACAGGGATATAAGCAACACTAGCCACAATATAATGTCATTAGCATTTAAAGTGGATTGGAACCCCTTGAAGACTGGTGGGGTGAACTTCAAAAACCCTGTGATGGGTTGAGAGAAAATTTCACCTGCTGCCACTTCCTCACAGTAAGTACCATTATTGAAGTAGCCCCAGAAACACACACTTAGAGTGTGATAGCTCTGAATCCATGTGGCCATCTTCCAGAGAAAATTAAAAATCCATGAATTTCTCAACTGATCAACCCACATAATAAACTGGATAATAGCCACAGTAACTTTGGTTATGAAACTCATGTTTAAAAAAGGGCTTGCAAATGGGAGAGATATAGCAGTGACCACATGGAGGCCAATCCAGGGTAAGCTGGACAGCATGGTGAAACCTACCACAAGCTTGGGTAATTTAAGAACTGTTATCCCCTTTTCTACCCCTCTCTCAATGCCCTCAGGCAATGCCCCACGTTGGGCGCCAAAATCTGTCTCGGTTTGAAAGACAGGTATGGTCTAAGGAAAGGCAGGAGCCCCTTTTTCTGCGATGCAGAGTGCAATCCCCCTCCCTTTTAATTATTTTAGGTCCAATTCAGACACCTTCAGGCAGGAGATATGGGGATGAGAATAACAGTTCTTTACTGGTATTTAACAAAGCAGAAAAAACAACAACAGCTATAAAAATTGGCGACAGAAACAGTCTAGCTCCGCTCCAGTCCCTTCTGGCCGCAGGCCGTCTCCCTGTGCTGTTACCGGTGCTGTGGGGGCAGGGCAGGTCCCGCGCAGTTGAAGAGGGCTGGGTGATGGTGGCCGCGGCCCAGGGGAGAGAGAGGATGGGGAAAGTTACTCCCCCCTCACGGTGTCGGTCGTGGTGCTCAGCAGAGTGTCCGGAGGTAGTAGGGTGAGCTGGGAGAGCCGCGGAGCGATGTCCAAAGGCAGGGAGCGTGGATCTCAGCGCTGGGATGACAGGGGAAGATGCCAGAGCAGAGCCCAGGTTCTCTTCCCACTCCACCAGCCAAGCGAGAGAGATCGTCCCCCGCTCCAGACCCCCCTATCCCACCTTTCCTTTTCCGGTTCCCCCCCCCCTCCCCCTCCAGCCACCCCCCTACGAGAGAACATTATCTGTCGTTTTAAGGTGTAGCCACAATTAATTAGCATAACAATGGGAGAAATTCCACAGAAAGAAAAGCGAAGCATTCAACCCCCAACACCCTTCTGTGGAATAATCTTATTATCCTCACATGCCACCCCTCGCTGACACAAAAATCACCCAGTGCAGTCAGAGAACTGACTGATGATTCAAGGCAAGAAGCACCACAAGAGTTAAAAGTTGGAGAGTCAGAAAAAGGAGAGCCACTGTGGGCAGTGTAGCAGCAGCCTGTATCGCTCAGCCTTGGACTTTCTCCAGAAATTTGGGTAGTCAACAGATAAAGATTCCCCCTGCTGTTCACCCAACACCTTCTTGGATCATGCCAAGAAGGCTGGCATAGCTTGCACAAACCTGTCACCTCAGAGGAGTGGTACAAGCACACCTTAATGCAAGAGCACCAGGGCAGATCTCACACAGTGTCGTGCTGATTATCTGTGTCCCGATGCCTCTGTGGGTACAGCAGAGCTCTTTGCTGCATTTTCCTTCTTATCAAGAGAAAGATGGGGCAGATTTCAGTGCACTTGACAGATCTTTGCTGAATTTCACCTGTAATAGAAACACAAAGACATGTGGAAGGTTTGGTTTAGGAGGGTGTTTTCTTGGAGAGCTGAATTTGCATTCAAATCTGTCACCCTAGATATATGTCCCTTTTTAAACCGAATTTCTGAAGGAAGCATTACTTACCAGTACAAAATTGATTTTGGGAGAATAGGGATATAGGTTTTTTGAGCAACATTTATCTGTTGGCTGAATTGTGAAAAATTGTAACTGCATCTTCAGTAGTGTAAGTTATACCCACTTTTGGTTTAAGGATGTATTGCACAGAGATCGGTTGGCATTTGAACACTTAGGAGCAGGGAGCCCTTAGTGTTCTCTGAACTTGTCATACTTCAGATAAAGCTTTAAAGCCTAAAGCTGTCTGAGTGAGGTTGTTGGGTTATGATGCCTATCCAGAGCAGGGGCAGACTTAACATGGACCATATTTGATGACCAGTTTCTGATTAATTTTTATCTGAGTGATATAAAAAACCCCACTAAAACTTTTCTGTGCTGAGAAGCTCTGGGAGTATAAAATGTCATGTCACTAATTGAGACTACTCCTGAATTCTGTGTTAAGTTTCATCCTGTTTAACAGCCAATCTACTTGTCAGGGAATTAAACCCAGCTCCCTAAACTGGAATAATAAAAAGATGAGAAATTTGGAGGCTTGGACCTGAAGACTTCAGAGCCAGAATGTCTTGTGCCTGCTCCCAGATTCATTCAATCTTTATGTTGGAGCCCTGAATAATCATAATTGTTCATTAATTATCGGGCTCAGTATAACCAGAGTCTAGAATATCTTAAAAGAATTGCATCTCAGTTGGAAATTCTCTTGATTTCACCATTTCCCGTGAAAACCTCATTGTGCTTTGACTGCCTTGATAATTACTTGCTCATTATTAGGATAAGGCAAAAAGCCTGCAAAATCTGTGAGCTCAATAAAATCACTTGTTTTGACGTGCCTGATTGTTCTTTGGAGATTGATAAGGAATGCAGACAGCACTTTACATCTGAGTAGTCAAACCAACAACTGTAAAATTCAATGCTAATCAAATTCTGTCGCACTTTATATCAACTCAATGCAAAATGAAAAACAAAAGTGTAGTGGGAACAGACTGCTTCTTTAATGAATGCATTTTAACCCCATGAAGTCCAAACCCTGGGACTCTTCAGTTTCCCCTGAGCTCTCCAATGCTGTATCTAACGGATATAACATGTTATAGCTAGCAGAACCTCTCTGTGGCTGCAGCCAGAGGGGATTGCCAGGTAACAGGTAATCCCCCTAAATTGTTGTTCATCTCACAATCTTCAGCTGTTTATAGCAAAACATTTGTTTTTCTCCATGTGTATAAGGGGTCATTCCCACTGAGCTGCCCCCAAGACAGACAGACATCTGCAACATACTCAACTAAAATTAAGTAGGTTGCTCTTCTCCATTTGATCTGGTGTGTTTGAAATTTCAGGCAGCAGCTGTAACTCTGCCTGTGCCTATTTAGGTCTGTGCCAAGCACTGGTGTTGTAAAGTCTTGCTTTTATTGGCAGCCTGATCGCTCCCCACTGAGGGGTCTGCAGGGTCTCCTGCATGTCCTGCTGGCTGAGTCCATCCCTGGCTGCACTCCCTGCTGGGCTTGCAGTGAGCTCAGCCCCAGCTGTGAATGGCACAGGAGGGAACCAACACTCACCAGGGCTCAGAGGCTTGTAGGCTTCATATGGGAGGGGAACACCCTGGTCCCAGTGTAGGAGATGCCTCTAGGCTGCATAAAATATCATGGGACACTACCCTTCAGCATACCCTGATAGCTCTAGTTATCTACATAATTCTAGCAGCAAAAGAAATCAGAACCAGCGCAGAAGAATCTCAGTCCAGAAGACAGTTATTATTTTAGCAAGTGAAAAGTGCAATGCATGCTACTTCAACAATGACTAAGGAGTAAACAGCATTATAGAGAATAATTATGGATGTCATGGTTTCTATGGATGTCATGGTTCCTCTGGATGTCTCCACAGTCTGTTGACACCATCTTCCCTTTACAGGGGTTGAATTAATGCCAAAGGCTACCATCCATCCTCCTGTATCTGTCAGACTTTGGGAGTGTTGGTGCATGCTGGGTCAGGTGTGAAAAGCAATGCACAATTTTATCAGCAACATCTGAACAACCCTGTGGCCTATGTTCCCTCACAACTGACAGCAACTACAACATTTACATTTAAGGAAGAGAAAAAAATCAGTAGCTTCAAAAATTATTCATGGAAGGAATTGTAGTAAGGCTTGTTGGTGGCTAAACTATAGTGTAGTTTCAGTCTTTTTTGTGTTACAGTCATTAACTTATTTCCGTGACAGTGGGGAAGGTTCTGTTTTCCTCTCTTGGCCCTATCATTCATCAGCCTTAACTACATAACTGTCCCCCAAGAATTAGCACTCACAGCATATTAATCCATAGCAATCAATTAACATAGTGCTGAGTGAAACACGAGATACAACACAGTTGAGGACTAGGTTTTCTCATTTTCTCAGAACTTACCAACAGCTTCATGGAGATGAGCTGTATCGGAGGAATATTTCAGTCATTGGAAAAGGCAGAAAGACCCTGAAAGCAAAGAAGTCCCATGAAGCTTGCTGAGGCAATCCAGGTTAACTGGATATCCTGAACTCTGGAGAGAAACTGGAGATGCTGTGTTACAGAACTATTACAAATTTTCGTATGCTTGGATTACCTCAAGACCATTGTCAGTGGAGCTCCACTTTGTTCTCTGTGTAATCTATTTAGGTCTTCTTCATTATCCAAAAAAAGTTGTTGCTTAGGCTTAGTTTGGTGTCAGAACGAAGAGCTCAAAGTGCCTTAAAGCAGTAAGGGCTGTTGGGAGCAGCTCACGTCTTTTCTCAGTTGTTTCTTAGCAGGTGGTAACATCAGTGCTGAGTCAAATCCAGGCAGTGGAACTGAGCATCCTCCTGCCCAGCAAAGCCACTGACTCTGAGCTGCCGGTCAGCTGCATGGGGAGCATGAAATGAATGATGCTCAGGGCCAAAGGATCTCTATTTGAAAAATCAGTATTTAGAAGAATTTGGATAATATTCTGTAAAATGTTACTATCAGCATTAGGTACAGTTACCCATTGTGCTTAAACATGCAATGGAATTATCATGTTCATTCTGAATTAAATATATTTCTACTCATCTAGTCTTGGGAGCTCAGAATTTCAGAGTGACTAGGATTTGGAGATTGCCCTTCCTGGGCTAAATTTCCACCCACTGAGAAACCAAAGTCAAATACTCAAAGAATATCAGATTGTAGAAGCAGAAGGAAACACAGCTTTCAAACACACTAATATAGTAGAACCAAGTATGAATAAAACATTTTATCAAAGCTAGAAAGCAGGATTGTGATTAACTGGCCTTAGGCCAATCCTTTAATTTTAGTGAGAGTTTTGGTTTTTGCTTCCCAGTTTTATTGCATTTGATTTTGTCTGTTTGCAATCTAATAATTACTGGCAATGGGAACATCAGCAGCTAACATACCTCACTGAGCTGAGAAGATTCTGAAATGCTGAAACAGAAAAATATCAAAAGACAGCATGCTGCAATTACAAGCAACTGTAAGAGGAGTCAGATATAATGACTTCTGTTCCCCTTTAAGTTCAGAATTGGCAGGTATATAATTTTGTCTTTAACACTGGTAAAAGTGGCTTATGGAAGGCTATTTTAGCAATCTGGTATAAGTATTATCTTTTTAAGTGTTCTTGTTTTTTCACGCGATTAAAAGCTGCTTTTCTCACCACCCTGGATGAATGGGCACATGCTATTTTACACATCCAGTATCAAGAATTCTATATTAGGGCTAGTACTTCAGAAAGATAAGTTCTAGAAAGAGCAACAGCAATGTTCATATTCTACAGTGTTACGTGGAAGATGTAAAGAGAAGCCTGGCAAAGGAAAATGAGGCCAGCTGTGTTTTGACTGCTCATGTTTCCTGTTGGGAATAAACATCCACCTCGAGGGTCAGTGGTTGATGGAGGGGATTACTTGGGGAGCCTCTGTCTTCAGAAGAGTTTAGAAGGCTCAGGCAATATTCTCAAGAATAGATTAGGTACAGGTGTATTTGTCTTGGGGCTGGGGACAGAGTGCCTCATGGCTCCGTGCCCCTGCAGACTGTGCTCGCAGTTGTTCACATGCATTGTCCCAGCCAGGATCACCCTGTCATCGCCATTGCCATGGTTCTGCAGATTTTCTCTACCCACACAGTATGACACTGGCTACTCCCAGCTATTTTTTGCTCACATTTTCTTGAAATACTTAGGGATTTTTATGTAAATAACAGTTGATAGCCTCTCCCAAGCAGATATTACATCACCTCCTTTACAGTCCAGTCTTGACCTCTGCACCTACACAGACACCATCCTTATTCCTGTGAAGAGGGTGTGTAAGCCTTGTTCTTTACATGATCGATAGTTTTGTAGTGCTGTATTTTCCGAGTATTTTAAAAGCCTGCTCCTGGCAACACTCATATTCCCTTCCTTACTTTTATGTTGGTGGCTGGACAGATGTCTTTAAACAAGAATTATACATCTCCTAGATGGTAATACCTCCTTGTTCACCATTTCATTTTTTAAAACTGTGGCTTGGGCACGGTGAATACCCTGCATATTTAATGATTTATGGGCAAATGCTGTATCACTTCTAATGAGCTAGCAATGTAATTTTAAGTGCTCTGTCAAGAATACCAGAGAAGAACTAGTCCAAAGTGGAAGAACAACAAGTTCTTTTTATGGATGCTTTGGTTCATTCTGCTTGTTTCTGTCAGGCAAAACCACAGCACTGAATTCTTTGTTCTGGCTTGTCTGGTCTTTTATATAGATTTTAATGAGTGCATTTCACATTTAAATACATTCACTGATCTGAACTTGCTTCTTATTTTGCATCTCCTCAGAATTGTTAAGACCTAATGGCAGACAGTATAGTAGGTTTCTAAATTTCAAAGCTCCAGAATTAGTATTGGTATTTTAGCCTTGAAACGTGCTGTCTTCACAATTCTGTAGTGATATCAGAATGTGAAGCTTCAAACAAAAGCCAATGTCCTTATAATGCACTATTGATTTACAAAATAATTACCAAATAATTGTCTTGGTAAGTATCAGAAAGACTGAACTTTAGCTGTTTCTAGGAAATCTCAACAAAATTCTGCCCAGAGGAAATTTCCTGTGTAATGGAAAAATGAATGAGAGTGGACAAGAATAATCTCCCTTTGGGAACCTTCCTCTGGGGTAAGAAAAAGAGAGGCAGTTTCTGCTGTAATACTACAAAAAAACACCCCAAAAAACAAACAAAAATACCAACAAAAAAACCAAACCAAACCAACAAAAAACCCCCAAACTAAAAAAAACTAAACAAACAAAAACAACCAAAAAACCAACACTAAAAACAAAACAAACAAAAACATACACAAAAATTAACTAACAAACAAACGAACAAACCAAAACCAAAACCAAAAAAACCAACCCCCCCCCCAAAAAAAAAAAAAAAACACAAAAAAACAAAACCAAAAATACATTGCCAGCTTCTCTGAAGAAACAGCCTGCTTGGACACCTCTTTTCTGCCAGTACACCAGTGTGTATTTTCTTCACTATATAAAATAGCTCAAGCCTTCTTCATAATGCTCATCCTGCAGAGACTGGAAGTGAGGGTTTTTAGGCTTTTAGGTAACAACAGCAGGCCTAAAGAAAATCTGGCACTTCATCCCTATCCAGCTCCAATCCACACACAAGTTAAAAGTTCAAGCTTGAGCTATCTTGCCTAGCAAAAACAAGTTGTTTGACACTAAAGCTACAAACACTGTAGACATGAGTTATCTACCAATTACAACACCTTATCAAGAGGTTATCAACTGCTAATCCAATTAGTGTGCTCTGCTGGCTGCTGTGAGACTCCCTTGGTCCTTCCAGGCTCCAGGTAGGCAGTAATTCACACGCACCGTGAGAGATAACACTGCAGGAAAGACAAGCTCTAAAAACTCTCCTAAAGGAGGACGAGTAAATCACTAACTGTCCCAAGAGTAATTGAGATGCCATGATCACTGGAGCAGGCAGTCTGTAATCACGTTTTATTGACAGCTCCTAAAGATCAGTCTTCCTTGGGAGCTGCCGGCAAGCGAGCGTGTGTGCAGGGCCTGGCACAGCATGGTGACCAGGCCGTGGCACCCAGTGATGCACCTTGGCTCGGGACAGCCCTCCCACCCCTCAGAGAAGGCTGTGCACGGCTCCCTGCTCACTGCTGAATCCCCAGCACGTCCCCAGACACAGCCCAGGTGTGGAAACACACATTTAGAGAGCTAGGGAATTCCAGCTTGGAAATCCTTTTCAGGCCTGGATTTCTCCTGACTCTCACCTCCATTCCCAGGCTGACAAGCTGACTGCAGCTTCAGTTAGGGAGGAGTCTCCCAGGGTGATAATATAGCGAAAAACAGAGTGGAATTCATAATAAAGATTAACACCTGGTGTCTTTCCAGTGGGATACATCCTGAGGTGCTGTTCCAAGGATGTTTTTCCCAATTGTCCAGTGAACTACTGTCCTGTCCTAGCTACACATAACACACTTTAAATATGGGCTGTCTGTACAATAAATTGGCCTTTTTTCCCTAAACAGGTCCGTGTGTGTTGCTGTCCTTTCTCTCTCTTTGCAGGGCAGTAACCACACCCAGGGAGTGTGGCAGCTTGTGTTCCCAGAGCCACCACTCTCTGCTCATCTGTACTGTGCCCTTGGCAGGACAAAGGCAAACGTAGCTGATCTTGTCACGAAACACTTGCAAATGCTCTTTCTCTATAAATAAATATTGGACTTTAAAATTTATTAAATTGGTGTGTGAATTCTTGAAAAACTTCATTTTTAAAAATCACTTGCTTTCTTGTACACGTTTGGGAAGCCATGTTTCATCTCTGGGTTTGCTGTCTCAGCTTTATAAACACCTGAATTCAGTCCTGGGAAAACAAGAATGTTAAAGACAGCCTGGTACCAGGTACCACCTGTCGCCCTGGAAAGGGGTTTTAACCCTTTAAGTGCAGCAGAAATAAGATGCACAGCTACATGGTCGTCCTTCATGACAGGAAGAAAGAGACAAGTTTATTCAGAAACACACTTGGTTTTATAGCATGACTGCAACTCCAAGAGTAGAGAAAAGGTTATTGGTTCAGAGGAAAGACACCCCATTGCCAGGGCCTGGGCACACACCACAACAGGTGTTCTATCTTGTTATTAATTCCTTTTTATTGTGACCAAATTATCACCCTGGGAGAAATTCTCCCTAGCCTTGAGCTGGACCAGCTCATGGGCTGGGAACAGAGCTGAGAAGCTCCAGCCTGGAATATTTTTCAGGCTGTAACTTTCTTACTTTCTCAATATATGTCCCACACCACCCAACCACCCACGAAACATTCCACTGTACCACAATAAATGGGACCTCAAATACACTTGGCTAAGATGAATAGAGATTCTTTAAATGTGTTAAAACATAAAGTGATTTATTACATGTGCAGTTTGTGTGTTGGTACCAATAACCATTTTGCATCCCCTTTTTTGCAGGAGGTGAAGTCACCAAGCCCAGGTTTGCTCAGTATTTCCATGGCAGCCTGGCCAGTCTGACAATCCGGCCAGGGAAAATTGAAAGTCAGAAAGTGATTTCCTGTTTGCAGGCCTGCAAGGAAGGTCTCGATATTAATTCTCTTGAGAGTCTTGGCCAAGGAATAAAGGTGAGGGATGAACTGACTTCATTTTTGATAAAAATTTAGATCTGATTTATGAAGTGGAGAGCCTAAGGTAGAGTACACACGGTACAAATGTACTCCCAGAAGCAATGTAATTTCCCATAAAATCATGCAAAGAAAAAAGAGAACAGTAGAAAAGCTGTGGCACTGCAAAGAAAAATGTTTCCATTATTGTAGAGCTAAATGATCAGAAAGTAAGGTACTACTGATATTTCAGAGTCTGTATGAATTGCCAGGTTGTGTTTTCATGCTTATTTTGTTACTTCTACAGAAATAGACGCAATTCCAAAGATTTACTGAATTTTGATCTCAAGTAGTTTTAAAGCAGTGGAATACATAAGTTTCAATGCAATAGCATTCTAAAATTCAGTGTGTTCAAAGAGGAAAACTTTATGGTACATGAAAATTGAACAATAAAAACCCCTAAAGTCAAGGAATGAAATTTTTAGATTTGCATATAAGTAATTTTCTATGTTCATTATGCATATGACTACTCGTAATGTAGAGCTTTTTCTAAGATTGGAGAACAACAGACAGGGAAATCATGTTTCAGTTGACCTAGTGGCCAGATGGCTTTGCATTCATTCAGATAATTCTGGAATTCTGTTCTTTGGATATACATATAGGATCTTGGCTATTCCAATGCTCACATGAGCTGCATTGTCAGTTTTCTTTTACTGACAGAAACCACTGTTTGGTGACAGTGTTCCTGTGTTCAGTGTAAATGCGCTTGTGAAGCTGTTTCCTAGCACACAAATACCTCTTCCAAAGGAGCTGAGCTTCAGTTCCAGCCCAGGAAGTCCCTTTGGATGCAGACAATCCATCCTGAGAAACTGAACAGAGGTGTTTTGGTGTGGGGTTTTCAGAGGGGAGGAGGATGGTGCTATAAATCTTCATCTGGAACATGCAGTGCAATGCCACGGACTGCATTTTATTAGCCAAGCCCTTCCATTGTACAAACTGACCTGAAATGTGCTCAGATGTCTGTCCAGGTGATGAGAGTTTGCACTGGTGTAGTAAAACTGACACATTGTGTGAAAACAAAGGTAAAAATGAAAATTGAAAGTGCAACGGTAAGGAGGAATTTTGCTAACTCTAACGTTTACATATGAGGAAAGACCCCAAAGAATTATTTTATCATCCTACCAACAACATCATTAAGAATTTCACATTGCTGCTTCTCACAGCAACAGGACACAGGGGTTGGTTAAAGCTGTTTTTAAAAGGCAGCAGGTAGGGATTTCTGGAACCCACATGTGTATGCCTAATAATTAGCTATTTGCTGCGATTTTCCATGAATTAAAGCACTGTACACTTCATCAATGGTGCTTAAAAGCATAGTAATTCCTCCCCTATTGTTGCCCTCTGAAACCTGACAGTATTTGAGTCACCCCAGTTTCATGGGCTTGGGAAAATCCTTCTACCACCCACTGCTGCTCCAGGATTTGTGACTGGCTTTCTTACTGTACTGGCAGTGCAGAGGGAAAAAGGAAGACAAGGGATTGTTTTCTGCCTTTTCATGGTTTTGCAAACCTTCAAAACATCTTCATTTTCTGAAGTACAGATGAGGCGTAGTGGAATTTTTAAAGTTACCGATGTTGCTTTTACTGCCTCGGCAGGCCAACAGTGAGAGCAACAGCAGGAGGCAAAAATGAAAGGAGCAGCCAGAGAGAGATTGTGGAAGGGTTTCTTTCGGGGGCTGACAGAAGGAAGCTCAGCTGAAAGCAGAACAGTTGCCTGACCTTGAAGAGAAAATGAGAGAGGAAAGTGCTATGGTGTCAAAACCAAACACACCTGATCCCAGACAGGCAGGTGTGACAGCTGCACAGACCATGGGTTCTGTGGGGCTGTCTATGTGGTGCTTTGCAGATTCAGTGTTGGCAGACTGATGCTGGAAGGTGTTTTTGGGCACTTTGGACCATGGAGAATCACCCCTTAAACCACCTAAGAAAGAGCAGTGCAGCTGCAGTTTCTGACACCATAGTGTTGGACGTTTTTGGGCTGCAGCCTAATTTTCAGATATCTGTAACAGCTCTCTGAGACACTGTCTAAAATGTTGCTATTTTTAGCTTTTTTTTTAATGAGAAAGACAAAAATGGCTCAGACTGGGGCTTTCTCATCCCTTTGGCAGTGTTCCAGCTGTTTTGGCAGCTGAGCTATTAACTGGCTAGCTAGAGTCTCCTTTTGCTAATTTTATTCTCTACTGCTGTTAGCTTAAAGAGAGGAAAAAGAACTGTATGCAGGCTGGGATTCATGTTAGTCCTCCTCTTTGTTAAAAAATACCCTTCAGTGTGTTGTGACCTTCCTGCACAAGCTTTAAACCCAGTCCTCCGTGTTCTGTTTGACAGAGGACCCAGAGCTTCCTCCTGTTCTTCAGTCTGTTTGATGTGTGTTGCTTTATAACCTTTCTGGCTGTAAGGAAGTGTGGGCAGCCACTGTCTGTATTTAACAGAACGTCTTCACATAATCAATGCCCAGCTTTGGGGGGGGTCTACCCAAGAGAGAAAGGTGCATTTGTGTTCTGTGCTGACAATGGTGGGGTACAGCGTCAAGGGGGTTAGGCTGGTTTCCTCTGCAATGCAGATGGTTTACTGGACTAATTAACAGACAAAACAAGGAATTAGGATTAATTACGATGAAGGTAAAAATCAGTCATTGGTTATGTCACAACAGTGATGAAGTTTCTTGGTCAGCAAGACTGATCTGTGTTCAGTGCAGTGGAGCAGAGAAGGCTCGGGGCTACAAGAGCAGGCAGTGACTGCAGGGTTTGCTGGCCCAAGTGAGCAGCTCCTTCTTAAATCATGACACCCTTATTGATCATCAGACAGGATGGAGAGTCCCCTTTACTGTGTCTGATGTTAATGAAGATGTAGGAGGCAAATGTTGTAATTGTTTTGTTCGTTCACATTGAATAGATCTCAGAAAGGTAGTCCAGAATAAAACCACACAGAAAGCAGCCAAAATATGCTTCTGCATGCTAGACTGGCTCAAAAGACAATGCTTATATATGAGCAATGTGTTTAACCTAAAAAGATTACATAGGAATAATAATCATGGTGGTAAGGTCTTGAACTTCTACAGAGTTCAAAAATAAATAGCATTGGAAATTGCTGCAGAAATTGTATCAGCAAGGTTAATAAGGCTGGACAAAGAACAGAAAATCTGGATTAATTTATTACAAAATTAATTATAACAGTAGTTTTTTAGGTGACTGATACAAGCACATGTTTTAGAGAACAGCATGTGGATTCAGCCAATGGTAGCTACTAAGATTTTTTTTCTTAAATCATTACATTTTTAACTTATGTCTGTGCAACATTCCTTAAAAATTATATTATTTTGTACTCTGTACCTTGTCCCTTAAATACTAATTACTTGCATTTCTCCTAGTATCACTTCAACCCTTCCCAGTCAGTCCTTGTCATGGAAGGAGATGACATTAAGAATATAAATCAAGCCCTCCGAAAAGTCTCATACATCAACTCCAGACAGTTTCCTACTGCAGGCATACGACGTCTCAAAGTGTCATCTAAAGTCCAGTAAGTTATACTTCACCTGAATTGAACAGATTAGGAACATTTTTAATGAATTACTTTTTTCTTTGGCCACGTAAAAGTAATAATTTTGGCTAAATTAAATTGGTAAATCATACTGCTTTGTTATTGAACCTAAAGGATTAATTTAATTTACTTTTATTACAATTTACATGGCAGTTTTCTCTTGATATTATCTTCTTAAGAAACCTTTCTTGTTAATGTAATGCATTCTCTTTATAGTTTGGGGCATACAGTCTGGACCCAACAGCGCATTTATTGCAATCTTATTTACTTTTCATTTTAAACATTTATAGTTCCTTCTGGGATAGCCAGAACGGCGACCTTTTAAAGCAGGCCCGTTCCATCTAACAGAGGAGATGTCTGCAAGGGCATTGCTTGAAGCAGCATGTGTGTGTCTGTCCCTGATGTGGCCGTGCTGTCCCTGCAGCACTGCTGGAGGCTCTGGGGCAGGGTCCGTGTCCGTCCCTGTCTCTCTGTGCAGCACCTGCTCAGTGATGTTCGGAGCTGCCCACGGCCTCTGCTGGGCTCCCCTGGGCTCAGCTCTGTCCAGAGCAGGCAAAGCAGGGCTTTGGAGGGCAAACAAGCCCAGTTCTGCCAGCTTTCCCAGCTGTAGGCACAGCTGTTCCCAAGTGCCAGGGCCGGGCTGTGGGCTGAGCTCCCGGCTGGGAGAGCAGCTGCCGAGGCTGTGCCACTGGAACCAGCCCAGCCTGCACATCCCAGGGCTGGCCCAGCTCCTCTGCCAGCATGAAATGAGTCAAAGCTTGTCAGGAGATTTGCTTCCAAAGCACACTGCTGATTCAGATGAAAATGGAAGTGCAGGCACCTTTTGTCCCCTGCAGATATTGGAGGGTCCCAAAAAGAGTTCATGGTGGGACCAATTTAAATGGAGAATTAGGCCCTTTTATTCACACATGACAAGATAACCATGTTGTATTAATTAGCTAGCACTTTCTGACTTTAATGTTAGGTTTACAGAAGTTAGTTGCTATCTAGTTAACTTTATTAGCCATTTACTGCTCTCTTGAATGTCAGTTAAAGATTAAAGTATTATTCTGATAGTGACCTTAGGAAAGACTGAGCTTGCCCCTCAGAGTGGGTATCTGTGAAGGTGGGAAGGGAGGAGAGGGCCAGAGCTGGCCTGTGTGCACAGTAGTACAGAAGCATGTCCTCATGTGTGGCAGTGCCCGAGGATGGATTGGGCTGATCTCAGAGCCTTTAGCTGGGTTTGGGGCAGTGCCAGTACCACACTCCTCTTATGTCCGACGTGTCACGTGCACTTAACAACTAATGTATTTTTTCAGATGTTTTGGTGAAGATGTCTGCATTAGTATCCCAGATATAGATGCGTATATAATGGTGTTTCAGGCCAATGAGCCCAAGATTACCATAACTGGGATGGACCACTTTGCTAGACCAGCTGCACAGTTTGAAAGTGAAAGAGGTGTTATTTTGTTACCTGACATCAGGATTGTCAGCACAGTCACTAAAATGGAGCATTCAGTGGACTTCAAAGAACATGACAGAGGTTTGTGTCTTTCTTTTCAATATTATTACTCATTTCATAACATCTCCTCATATTTTTTAAAGGATGGTGCAAACAAGTAATGCAAAGGAAGTCACTTCACCCAGATTAATTAGGCCACAGTAATACTGTACTGAAGAAATTCAGTTCCACACATTGAAAAGTGTGGTAAATGGTAACAGATCAGAAGGTGCTTCAAAAAAAGCAGATTTTCCATGTAGTATCCATTTAGTATACTTCAGAATAATTCCTTTCTACTCTTCCTTTCATATTCTGTTACATAGGGTATTTTCATTAGAATGTCTCTGCTTATAACAGAATTTTTAAAATTGTGCCAATAAAGTGAAAAGCAGTAATTGTACAGAAGTTGAAGTTCTGGTCTGCTTTTATGTTTCCAGCTCTGATACCAGCTTGTGAATGATACTTGAGAAAGTAATCTCGTGCCTCAGTTTCCCACCTATAAAATGTATATATAATCCTTTTAAAATATTAATTGTCAATGATGACAGTTTATTCCAATGATAAGCAATGTGGGAATTATTATTCAACACTGTGTGAATGTTCAAAAGCATAAATCAGGTTTAAAATCACTGTCTATAAAGGAATCTTCATTTTGGATGTTTGTGTGCAAGGAAGATGAAATCTTTGGTAATTTGAGGAAACATTCTAAACATTGTTGGACTAGAATAAGCAGCAACTAGATGTACATCTCTGAAGAAGAGAAAATGGATAATGATATGCAAGTTTAGGGGCGTGGATTACCTGAAGCCTACAAATTTGACTAGGGCTGCATTTTTGGATATGTTACAGCTGTACCTAGAGCTTAGGTACCCAAAGAGCTCCTGCATTAGGAGCTGGAAATCTAGGGCATAAGGCTTTCCTGGCTGTGCCCTCCTTCCCAATATACCCTCTCACATCAAATTTGCAAAATGGGAAGGAAGTTCCAGGCTTACAGTGTCTGTGCCCTCAGGGAGCTGCTTAAACAGTTTTGCCACACACTCTGTGCTAAGTTGATCAGAGAATTTAAATATTAATTTGATATGCTACTCTTTTTTCCAGTGACAGAATTATTTTTTTACTTGTACATGTTGAAGAATAGTCAGTATATAACTTAATTTCTTTAAGTCACACAGCACAAGATCTTGCTATTAATGATAATATCCTGCTCTTGGATAGATGGCCAGGTCTTCATAATGCAAATTGTTTATGGGGCATAGAGTAACTGAGAGAATCATCCAAGCATAGACATGCTGAATGTGCATTTCTCCAATTTGGTTTTCCTTGAGAAAGCTGGAATCAGTACAGCATTGAAACCCAAAATTTTTTACATTAATTTATTTCCAAGATCAAATTTCAGTTTTCTACTTCCAGTAATGTTCTCAGGTGCATTGTATTATAGAGCAAGATATTTTCTATTTTTCTCACTGAGTGTTTGTAGGCCTTCATCATCATGGCACCTGTACAAATGGGACGCTTCTCTTGATCTGCTTCGAGTGTGCTGGATTTAATATCAGTAAAAACAGTTCAGCCATCTTGGCAAAAATTGAAAGCCCTGATGCAAAGCACATAAAATGACTGAGCTTTTCTCTGGTCATTTATCTTTATTTCCTCCCTTTTTTTTCATGCTCTATGCCATGGAATCACAGTCAATAAGCAACTGGTAGTAGAGGAAATGCTCCACAACTTGGATTTCTGTGATGTTTTGGTCATTGGTGCAGAACTAGACCCTGAACAAGAGTGTTTAGAACTAGATAATGAGGAGCTTCAAGGAAAACATCTAGATGCCACAAATTCCACTGCAGGATATTCAATCTATGGTAAGTTAATGAAATTTGCTTTCCCTTATTTTGTCACATCAATTATATATTGGAAAGAAAGCTCAAATATGTAAGAAATTGGACAGAAATCTATGATTTTCTAGCCATGAAAATATCCCAAAAGTTACTGTATCGTAAAAAACCACAGTTGCTTCTTGATCTATGGATGTGCTGTGTTTGCCCTTTGGATTCTCAGCATCCCTCTTGCTACTCCTCAAGTAAGGAAAATGGCATCCCTGCTTTCTCTAAATGTGAGGTTCTTGTGGACCATCACAACAGAACATGGGAGTGAGGGGGTTCCTCAGTGTTCTTGTACAATGCTGGAAAATTTTCCATGTTTTTCTGATCACTAATTTATTCTGTACCATTGTTGTTGTATTTATCCATCTGCATTTGATTCTGAAAGCTATCCATATAATCAAGTCTCAGAGAACATTTGATGCCCTGTCATTTCCAGACCATTCTGCTGAGTTATGTGTGTTCTGTGAGCAGTTGATTTGTTGTGCATTGCCAGAGCAGTTTTCCCTTGCCTGTCCCTGAGCTGTCCCTGCCCTCCCATCCTGCAGGTGTGGACAGCACGTTCAGCTATGAGCAGGTGCTGCGGCAGCTCCGCTACCGCAACTGGGGCACCTCGGCCACCTCGGACAGGAAGTTCAGGGTCAAGTGCTCCGAGCTCAATGGGCGTTACACCAGCAACGAGTTCAACCTGGAGGTGAGCAGGGAGTTCAGCCTGGAGGTGAGCAGGGAGTTCAGCCTGGAGGTGAGCAATGAGTTCAGCCTGGAGGTGAGCAGGGAGTTCAGCCTGGAGGTGAGCAGGGAGTTCAGCCTGGAGGTGAGCAGGGAGTTCAACCTGGAGGTGAGCAATGAGTTCAGCCTGGAGGTGAGCAGGGAGTTCAGCCTGGAGGTGAGCAGGGAGTTCAACCTGGAGGTGAGCAATGAGTTCAGCCTGGAGGTGAGCAGGGAGTTCAGCCTGGAGGTGAGCAGGGAGTTCAACCTGGAGGTGAGCAATGAGTTCAGCCTGGAGGTGAGCAATAAGTTCAGCTTGGAGGTGAGCAATTACTGAGTCGTGTTTTCCGACCTAGCACTGAGGCCTAGAGCCCAGGTAACAACTGAGGGAAATTGCAGGACCTACTTAGCAGTATGGTCAAAATTAATAATTGTTTATAAGGACAATTAATAGCTTAATAATTGTTAATAAAATTAACAATTATTTTATGTTTAGGTGACACTTAAAAGCTGATTAATATAGAGAGAAGAAAAAGTCACTACTTATCCAAATAGGTAAATAAAAAATCTTGTTCTGTGCCACTTCAGAGTCAACAGCCAGAAAGGTTAGAATGCATTTTTCATGTTACAAATTAGAAATATATTAAACTGTGTATTTTCCACTGGCATAAAAAAAGGAGTTAATTTGGCCTTTAGCATCTATGAAGTAGTGTTCCTATCTGCTGATGAACTTCATAGTCCAATGTAATATATGGAACCAGCAGGCTTGGAGTATAAAACACTTTTTAGTATCTGGTCTCTTGTTTTTCTCTTCCCCCAGGTTAATATTCTACACAGTTCCAACTCCAACTTCATGGACCATGTAAATCACATGATAGTTCAGCCTCAATTTCTCCAATCTGTTCAGCACCCTGAGGGGAGTGTAAGTGCAGTTCACAGCTCAGGTATGTGACACCTTCCCAGAGGCTTCTCACAATGATTGCAGTGTGACAGTATTTCCCTTGTGGGTCAGCTTGCTCCACAGACTAAAGCCCTGAGGTCCATTGTTTCAGCTTCTCAAACCTCTCAGAGATCATTGCACAGGTGTGAAAGAAGCTAACAATGAATTTCATTCTGTCCAAGAATGTACTTTGGAATTAAAACGTGGTATCCTTTTTTAAAGTCTTCATTAATGGTTTTGAACTCTGACCTCCACAGTAAAAAAAATGCTTTGTTTGTAGTATTGAATGGTATGAAGGGTAATATTGTCCTTTTGCATCTATAGTTCTGTAGCATGTTAATTTCTACCCACTCCTTTCAAAGCAAAAGGAAGAAATTGTATTATTTTTTAAATGCACAATTGCTGCAGTGCCTCTGTTAGCTGCTCTCAAGGCCTCAATCTGGGCTGTCTGGAGATAAGTTCATATAGTTGTGTGCAACAGGCATTAGGATATATTTTAATTTAATTTTTAGTCTATATGAGTTAAAATATATACCCAAATCTGAAACCTTCTCAGTGAAGTTAAATCCAGGGCAAAGATACCTGTTTAAAAATTGGATTCTGGAATCCTTTTAGCTGAATGGTACATATGTAAAGAAGTAAAGCTGATGTAAGTGTAGGCAGTTATAAGTAGCTACATATAGACATGCTTAGAAAACTACTGTATTTTCCTTTATATTGTACTGACAGTTCACTGAAATGAAACTGAATGTTTAATGGATAAACTGTTGCAAACTAGGTTTTTTGGCTCCTAAATATGTTTTGATTTCAGACTTCCATTCTTACAGGCAGGGCAAGGCAATAAAATGGGTTATGGACTGGGTTATCCCATTGCTCCTGGAACTGCAGTACCTTGAGGTACATAGGAAGTGGCAGCATTTCTCCACTAACCTAATTATGGAGCTGATTACACGTGGTAGTTCAGAGAGATTTCTTCCTGTGACTAGGTAGAGACAGGGATTTCTCAGAGTGCAACCAAACAATAAAAATGTCTTGAGTCCTCAGGAGTCTTCCAGGAAGGCTGTAGCACAGGCAACTAGGGTGGCAATGCATTTATTTCTGGGAGCTTGAGATTCAAATCACAAGGATTTGAAACCTTGGAAAATATAAGCTTTGAGATGTACATTTTGTCTCAAGTAAGGTTGAGGCCTCGGCTGTGATCAGAAGGGGCAACATGCAGGTGAGATAACAGAATTTTACTGCAGAAACTAATTGTCTCTGCACTTATTGGCTACTTGTCTTCTGTAGTCAAGTGGCTCAAAGAGCAAAGGTGGGCATGCTCACTTTTTAGTTAGGATTTATCATACTCAGGTTAAGATATCTGTGAGCACCATTTGTGTGTGCTCCACCTTAGTGGATGGGCACTGGTCAACACCTTCTGTCATCGCAGGCACGTGGCAGGTGTCTGTCCTTGTTCTCAGTCCAAAGGAGGGGGTGCTGTGGCTTGAAAATGAACAAGGTTAGTGGGCTTTAGGTGACTTGTTCCACAAGTGTAACTGCATGCCCTTTGCCGCCCTTTGTCCCAGTGGTTCCCAGTGTGGCCACGATGGTGATCATCATCTGTGTGAGTGTGCTGGTGTTGGTGGTAACGCTGGGCGTATTCCGGCTGCGCACGGCCCATCCGCGCAGCGCCACGGGCCACGAGGGAGCCAAGGACAGCGACATGGACTGGGATGACTCTGCCCTCACCATCACTGTCAACCCCATGGAGGTACTCAGCTGGGGCACAGCACTGCACCCTGGCCAGGAGCCACTGGCTGGGCTGGCAGTGGGTTTGAGCCTCTTTCAGGGTGCAGTTGTTGAGCTATTTGTGTGTGTACACTCAGGAGCCCAGCCCAGCTCTCTGCTCTGCATACCATAATCAGATATTACTGAGAGCTTCAGATTTGTTGTCATGTATAATTACTAAAGAAGATGGTGAAGAACTCTCAGGTACAGCATCACTTCCATTCCATCCATGTCTGTTTGTAGGTACCCAAGATGATATAGTTGCTTTGGTTTTTACTTTTTCATTTTTTTATACACTAAAAGGAGGGGAAATCATCAGCAGTTTAAAGAAGCTGATGTTGAACATTTAAATTTTGGCAGTGTGGCTAACAAAGATTGTTTATTCACATTCCATTCTTCTTACAGTAGTTTTTGAATACCAGCAGTTTGCTACCAACTTGTATGAATTTGATGCTTAATAATCACATAATGATAGAAAGCAGATTTGTCCAGCATATTAGCATTTCTGAATGCTCATTTGAGACAGCTCTGGCTAGCAAGAAGGCACCTTTCTGCTACTGTCTCATTTCTTTAAATGTGTTGTAGAAATATGAAAAGCCACACCAGACAGAAGAAGAGAGTGAGGAAGAAGACATAGACGATGAAGAGGAAGACACAACCAGTGCTGAATCAGATGACAGTGAAGAGGATGAAGAGGAGGAGGAAGTGATTGTCGAAAAGGGAGAGAAACAGAATTCCACCAGGCAAGAGCAGTTGGAGTGGGATGATTCAACACTCCCCTACTAACAAACAGCCCTCCAGCCACAGCTCTTTTGTAATAACCAATACAGTGTTTTTCAGAGTCTATGACATTGACAGGATTTGAACTTCTGCTTGCTTATAACTGTTTTGCCTAAAATGATCTTGTTGTAGTAATTGATAATGATAGAACTGGCCCTTTTCTTATAAAGCCTGGGGAAAAAATGGTACAAACCTCCTGGCACAGACAGTAGTAAAGTAATCCAGAACTTCATCTGTTAGCAAGCATAGTTCTCAATTTCCTCTTTCTACCCTGCAGATGTGTGACAAAATTCCTGTCACTCGATCCATAGAAGTTTTTGCCTTTGCTACTTTTTTCACACAGGAGAGATTTTAGCTTGTTATGAAAAATAACTTCTGTGGATCCACATACCAGTTGCCATCTAACTTCACATTCTTACAGGTGTAAAAAACATAATCCACCTCCAAACTGGGGCAGGGCTTTAGTGCTGCAGGGGCTGATTTCCATCTGTCATCTCGTCCTGCCTTTTGGATGTTAACTGTCTTCTACAGTGGAATATCTAGGACTTTACAGGGGATGCATGTGTGCCTATGTAGACGTGGATGGTGTATTTTTTCAGGCATGCTTTCAGACCCTCAAGAGAGAGATTTTTATCCAACCTACTGATAGAAATTAAAAACGAGTTTTAAAAAAACAGCAACAAGAAGGGGCTGCTGAAGGTTACCAAAAACACCCCAGTTTGTTTTGTGTCCACAGATTGAGTAATACGGTCTTATGCAAACTGTAAATTCTAATGGGATTGATTCGCTGAAAATCTGTAGAGCTGCTCATTAGTTATGGACTGAGCAATTTGCAGCAAATCGATGCTTTAAACCGTCTGTCTCATGGAATCATTAGCTTGCTGCAGCATCTTACTGAACTAGTGGAAAATAAGTGACCCCATTATTCCATAGCTATATATGGCTGGGATTTAAACAATCATTTTAGATGAGGAAAATGTTACCTTTTGCTTAGTGAATGCCAGCTGGAATTCCTGTCTGACTGTATTCTATAAAAACACGATGCCCTATTTCTTTGGTACCCCTGCCTGCCTGTAGTGCACAAGAGAAAGGAACAACACTGTGAGCCCTCTTCTGTGCTCATAATTCTCCCTTATTTCTTCTTCCTGAAGTCATTAGTGTTGAGAGAAGGTTTTATAAAGTAGACAAGGAAAAATATAACCTACACAGAACCAAAATAGTTGAAAACGAAAACTAAAATCTTAAGAGGTTGAGAGAGTATTTTAGTTTGTTATGGTAACACAGCATATTTTTCTTAAACACTGTTTAAAAAGAAAAAAAACAAAAAAGACAAAGCAGAGATAGGTATAGAACATGTTGATAAGTCCGTGTGATGTGTTTTTTGTCCCCTTTCCTGAAGTACCTTGGCCTCTTCTACTGCTCTGTTCACCAAATGCTGCAGCACTTGCTGGGGTAGCTGCTCCAATGCATAGGAACAAAATGACATGGAAGTCATTGGAATGCTGCTTAGTGGCTTGTCCGGGCTGTTTTACTGAGTACTTTGTTTTCTTTGCAACTTCACCTTTGACTTTTGCTTTTGCAATCTGCTGTTTAAAATGAGCTGCTTCCTCCTCTCCACCCTCCTAGTCAGTCTTGACACAGCAGGACCTTCCTGAGCACCCTGAATGGTGGCTAATGTTGCAAAGGGTACTTGGAGCAATCCTGAGGGTATCCACCTCCCTCAATACTGGATTATTAACAGCTGGATTATTAAATGAATGTCATGGAATATAGGGAATATATAGTGTGTTGGGGGGTTCTTGTAATTCCAGTTTCTGCATTTGATAGCTGAAGGGAAATACTGACAGCAACTAGGCCTTGTAGTTGAATAACTAGAAAGTAAATGAAAGAAAAATCTATATTAATTTTAAAATTAGAGCTATTCATGCTTTTATTTGTTGTGCCAGCAATCACATTGTCACATGGTTGTTAAGATTGGCAACACAGCGGTTTTCTTTTGTTCTCAATCCTGTTTCATTTTATTGTCTCACACATATTAAACTTAAAAGAATATTTGCAGAATAAAGGCCATATAAGTACATTTTATCTGCAGGAACAACAGCTGCAAAAATCTCCACAATTTCTGTTTAAGATGAAATTAATATTAGTGTTTCTGAATATCTTGAACAAAAATGTTATGTTAGATCCTAACATCTAACCTACCATCCCAGTATCCTAGATAATTTCCTACTTTTAATTTTCTTAGTGACATGAAGCAGGCTCTTCATGATGCTTGTTATCAGCACATATCAGCAAATCTTCTGCTCAGAAAAAAAAAGATTTAAAATTAAATGTAGATATTTAAAAGTCAATTTCAGATTTAAAACTAGACTTAAATTATTTTAAAGTTTCTGTTATTCCTGGTTATTATTATTATTATTGTTGTTGTTGTTGTTGTTGTTATCATAGCAAACATTAGGGCAACTTAAAAACAGCAATTTATAACCTTATTGAAAGCCTTTAATTCTTTTATATGTTTGTGAATTCATCAGTGTGTTTCTCCATCTAATAGACTTTTATCTTTTTGTTACTGGAAGCTGATCTTTTCAGGTTGTACTCGTACATTACATAAGAAGCAAACAAAGTATTTTCTCTACTGTAAATAAACATACATTTTTAAACCTAAGCAAAGTAATACAGGCATGTGTGTTATCACTAAAATGTAGTTTGCAGTAAGATATTCAGCAAACTAAAATGTATCACTGTACTTATTTTAGATTACTCGTTGGAGTGCATTATGCAGCATTTTTCATTCAAATAAATAGAAACATCGTTTTCACAAAATGGCAGTGAGAATGAGATACTTCTTCACACAGTGGGCCCTAGAATATTTGTATAGCCCTGAAGAGCAGTGGCTTCCTGAGCAAACTACTACCAGAAAATCAGAGAACTATCACTTTTTCTAAAACAATTCTAACAATATTTCCTCCCCTCCAGAAATTATTTTTTTATATAATCTACTTACTTAAAAACCAACCAGAACATGTACACACATACATACATAAAGACACATACACGAGGGGGTTTTTGCCCCTAATCAAAAGCCAAAATTCTTTCCTTTCCTTCCTGAAAAAAGTGTTTAGAACTATAAAATCATTCAGGTTGGAAAGGACCTCTAAGGTCATTGAGCACTGCCAAGCCCACTGCTAACATGTCCCCACGTCCCCCATTCAAGTGTCTTGGAATTCCCCCAGGGATGGTTACTCCACACTGCCCTGGACAGTCTCTTCCAATGTCTCACCTTCCTTTCAATGAGGAAATTTTCCCCAATATTCAATCTAAACTTCGCCAGCACAGTTCAACGTTGTTTCCCCTTGTCCTATCACTTGTTACTGGATCAGAGAACCCAACACCACCTGGCTGCAGCCTCCTCTCAGGGAGTTGGAGAGAGGGAAAAGGCCCCTCCTGAGCTTCCTTTTCTGCAGGCTGAGCCCCCCCAGCTCCATTAGCTGCTCTTCACCAGCCTGGTGCTCCAACCCTTCCCCAGCTCTGTGCCCTTCCCTGGACTCACTGCAGCCCCTCAGGGTCTGTCTTGTGGTGAGCTGGCTTTTTTACACTATCAATAAGCAAGTGTATCCAAAGAAAGCAGTTCTGAAGAGGTACCCACAATCCATGGCATCAGGAATCCAGAGGCAACAGCAAAGGCCTAAAATTACATTGCATCAATGATGATTTTAAGATATTGAAGTTCTATTCTAAAGCTGGGAGAAGCTGCAAAACCTACAAATGCAAATTGAAGATGTTATCTGAATTAGTATAACTGCCTAAGTGGCTATTTGTAATTAATAGGTCTCATTTCCCTTTCACTTCTACCCCCTCCACAGGTGTTTCATCTTTGCAAGTAAACCTTAAAATGCATAGTTGAGATTAATCTCAATATTTACTGCATTGGCTGACACCAGTTTAAATTAGAAATAGACATGCAGGATTTGTGACATCTTTAATACTAATTAAAATAAACTGTTGCTACTTGTTCATTCCAAGGTAATACCTTGCAGTGCTGGTGGGACTGTTTTTTACCTCACCAGAGGCTAATGAGAGGGAGCAGTTTATTTTCCTGTCTGGCATGTGGTGATGCTGAGCTTGCTGAGCACCATCCTTACTCCATTCTGGAACAAAGTAAGGCTCAGGAAAGACCAGAGGGTTCTAAAGTTCCTCCTGTGAGGATGAAACCCACCATCTCCATTGCAGTAGCTGTCCCTGCATTACCCTAAACTGAAAATAATGCCATGGGAGATCAGCAGCCCCAGGTGGGCAGAGGGTAATGCAGTAGCAGCCCTTATTTCACTGTGGCAAAGCCTTTTGGGCTTTGATAAAATATAAGTAATAAAATAGTAAATAATTTGTGTCTCAGCTGTCCCTTTCTCCAGCTGTAACCTCAGAGGCAGCTTTACTCTTCTCCCTGGTAGGGGTCCCAGTGCACTGGGACACAACACTGCCTGTTTTCAAAGTTGGTGCCAGAACACACAGCTCTCCATCTCCACAGAACAGCACCAGGAAAGACTTCACTGAGGTGACAGCAGGTAAAGGTCTGGAGGGATGGAGCTGCTCCTGGTATCGTGGAATAGAAATCATAATACCAAAATTAAGGTTGTTTGCAAAAACATATGTCTACTGAGAGAGGGAGAGGAAATAAAACTCTGAGTACATCTCCTTTGAAGGGACTCCCCCTCCCTTAATTCACACATGCTGACCAGAATATGTATCTCAAAACTAGGATATCCCCAGTCTCAGGGGGGATATCAGTTTTTATCAGGTTCTTCCCTGATAAAATTACTGAGTAAAAATAGTGGAAATACTGGGAGCAACCTAGATGATGAAGCAGCCTCATCTAGGCTTTCAACAGCAGGTCTTGGGATTAATGCCCCTCTCAGTGTTCCCTGTAGCTGCTGACTTTTATGGAACAACTGCTTATAGTAGTTCTACACCAAGTGAGCAAATCTATGGAAACAAGCCCCAAATGACAAAACATTAATATCAAAAAGATTGCCAAAGAAATCAAACCACCTTCTAAGTCACTAAATTCATTCCTGTTGATGGTACATAATCCTGTGCTGCATAATCTCCCTCATACTCCAGCCAGTGTCACCAGCCACAGAATGGCATTGGGATTTCGTCTCAGCACAGCCGAGGAAGTGCCAGGCTTTGTTCCTGCACAGCCTCCATGCCCCCAGAGCCTGCAGAGCCCACACATTCCAGTGCCACTGCCAACAGCCACGGGAACAGCAGCCAGCCCATCCCTCGAACACCTTGGTGTTCCCAAAGAAACTAACACTCACATGCACCAAACCATGCAACAATTTGTAATATAAAGTAAATACTTTTTATAGCTGCGATCCTGTGCAAACATTGTACATTTGGGTCAAATGTTTTGTTGGGTTTTTTCAAATAAAGAAAGGCATAACAAGCAATGTATGGGAAGTGATGTAAACTGAAATGGATCAGGTTCCTAAAGCTGCATCTCTCAGATTGTGTATCCAATGATCAGACTTCTGGTTGCTGGACTCTCCTGGAATCCAGCTTTATTTTTGTTAGCATGGAGAATAAAGACATGGATAATAGAGATAACCACTAAAGCTACAGCAGAGCAAAATTCATACTCAACCCTCCCAATCTAAAGAAATATTTCTGCTAAATATATTGGGAAAATTGCTCCAGTGGTATCTCAGAAAGTAATTATAATTCGTCACCTTTGTAGGATTAGCAAGGTTCAGGTCTGGTATGTTCCTTTTGGTTTTGTTTTCCCCTGAAAAAGACATGGCCATAAATTAAAAATACACAACACTTGAACAGTGCAAAAACTAAGGGGGGAGCAAAGGCTTTTAATTTCATAAACCTCTGTCTAACACTGGAGTTTAAAATAATAAACAACTGAAGCCCTCATTATTGAAACTTAGCAGAGAAAAATGAACCCAGGAAGTTTTGTATGTTCATAAGTTCATTTCTGGTGATGAAAAGGCAGGCACCAGAGCAGGTACCCTTTTTCCCTAAAGGCATTTTGCCTCCTTTGGAGTAGGTATTGCCAGTGGTTTGCTCGTTATGGTTTTCATGTCTCTGCTGGCAAGGAACAGTGCTGCTGGCATCCTTTGGAACAGCAAAATTATGGTGGTGAACCATAATTCAGTAATTCTCCTGCAGTTCTGCTCCCAACTCTCCATGGTAGAGCACTCCAAACAAGTGCAGAGGGAGTGACACAATGGTTACAGTGGAGAGCTCTGGGCTGGTGCTTCATTAGTTACTGCCTATAAAAAAACACTCTCAGCAGTGTGAAGTTCTGAAAATGTGTGAAACGGAGTTTAGAAAAGCCCTCATTCTTATTTTCAGTACTAGCTCATGGGGAAATTGTGCATTTATGAGCTGTCGAAGCTCCATGGCCATGTATTGTCACTGTTTATGTCTGTGCTGAGAACAAAGAAGCAGCAGATTCTTTTTTCCCAGTTAAGTACATTGTACAGTGAAAGAGTTCAGCTTTCCCTGGGCAAGGTGCACAAAGCTTGCCAAATGCAAAGAGAAGCTGACTCCAAATAGGGAACAAAGATTTTACAATGGTATTCCATCCTCATTCTTCAGAAACCCAGAAAATTTCATGGCAGTAAAATGCTTTTCTGCAGCCTTACCTATTCCTTTTGTATAAATCTGGATACAGTCTTGGGTTTTCAGAGGCATTTAACTTCCCAGCTGGGTGTATTGTTCTTTCAGGTGTCTTTTGGTGTACTAACTCATAAAACTATTTTTGGCTGAAGGTTTCAGGATATGCTAAGCGGGAAAAAAAGCAAAATGTTATTAAAATTACAGTGTCTTTTTTTTCTACTCCTTCTTCCCCTAAATATATAAACAGGTACAGAAGACTTGATCAGACAGCCCTGACCAAGTCTGTGACTACAATGATATTTCAAACCAGTACTGAAATTGGCAATAAATACTTGTCTACAAACTGCTTCATGTGCAGTAGATGAGAAGGTGGATGGTTGCTTTAACTGGGCATGCTCTTTGGAATGTGGAATGGATCAACTACAGTCATTTCCATTAGAAAATCAAATTATTGTTTAAGGAAGAGTGAACAGGAACATAGAAGAGAATACTGCATGAATAACAGAAAGAATTAAGGTTTGCAGTGATGTGAAAAAAGTTGAACTATAATCTTGTAGAAAAGAAAAAGACATAAAAGCTTGAGTGTCAAATAGTAAGAAAATTGAAGCATTTTCTGTTTTCATGCCAGAACTGACACTGTCACAAGGAACAAGAAGGAGAATGAATGTAGGAAGGATTCCTACGAATCCTACAAAGGATTCCAAGATGACCAGACATAGATGCAATACACACGTGTGTGTTTCATACATACACGTGTGTGTACAAGAAAATCACAGAGTGGTGCCCATGGGGAGCTGGTGGCTGTGGTGACGAAGGAGAACTTGCAGGTTTTTAGCCTGGTTGATGCTGAAGTTGCCTCCTTGAGTTCTGGTTACAGCACCTCCAGCAGAACTGGGAAGGGAGCAGGGCCATGAGAGGTGTGGCTACACTGAGCATATGTTAAGTAGAAAAATTCAGAGCTGAGACTAGCCCAGGGGGCTTGGGGCAGATATTCTGTCTGCTGTGACTCAAGTTTGAGGATACAGTGGCCTCCTAAGTGGCCATATAGTCAGGACTCCTGATTTTGAAAGTATACATAATAGAAAACTTTTCAAGGATAATGACCATCCCTGTGCCAATCTGAGACCTGAAGTTGTTGCCTCCGCTGGTTCTCAGAATCAACTGCCATTTATTTTTGGCCTCTCCACAAACTGATGTTAAAGTGTGAGGTACATCTGAAAAGAGATGGGGGGTTTTTTATGCATTCTGTTACAAATACTGCACCTCTAGTTGAGTAAATTTTTTATCGTGTTTAACAGGCAGTTCAAAGGGTTTTAAACGGTTATCACTGTTTAAAGGGTCATCATGACAGGGATAGGAGGATACACCCAACTGGATTATTGCTGTGCAGGGTAACACACACCGTGGGTGGGCTTCCTAAGAACTGTTTCATCTCAACTTCAGTGTGTTTAGAAGTTCATACTAGATTTACCAAATGCTAGAAATAAAGATTAGTAGACAAAAGGAAAAAGTAGTGCAAGTAGAGTAATATGCTAACAGTGCAGAATTCTTTCCTAGGATATTTTTTGTAGTGTTAGGGGCGGGGGTGCTTCAACCTACTTAAACGTTTCTAAGCCTGGGGCTTCAACTGCTTCCCCTGGGAGATTGTTCTAGAGTCGTATAAGAATTCACCATTAGAAGGCTTTTCCTAAAAATGAATTTTAATAATATTTTTTGTAATTTTTGGCTCATTAGTCCCAGTTATACTCTTTTGCACCACTCAAAATAGTTCCTCTAACCATGATTTATATCCTTTGAATATTTGTAGATAGTTGTCAAGTTAATTGCCTTTGGTCATTTACTAGAGAAATTGTGAATCCTCCTCATCCCAATTCATTCCTTCAGTCTTGTATTTCTTACCTTTTCATGAAATGTCTTTAATACACAATCTAAATCCCCTGATATTTCTTAAATGAGTCATAGTCAGTTCACTCTGTTAAGGTGCTCTGTGTTGATGTGTGTCACTGCATAAATTGTCAAATTTATTTAAACAATAAATTTAAATTTAAGCTTGCTTTTTAAAAAATCTTTTCTATAATCTATGGATAAGTTCTCATGTGATATGAATTTGGCAGTGTCTTTTAAGTGGGTATGATTTAACAAAGCCAACCAATAAACGCTGGAGCCAGCCAGACAATAATACAAAGTCTAATTTGTTAAAAATTAGATTGCTGTCATTAATGTGAAAACAGACATTGTCATTCATGTGCCCATGTTTTTAAGTGTCCTGACACTAAACAGCATCTATTAACAGTACTTCCATTTAAGATAAGTAATATTTCTTCTCCTCAAATGTCAGTAGAATGCTTTCTAAAACAAATGCTCAAGATTTCTAGCCAGGCACTAACTGCTGCAGAGAAATAGAATTGTGCCAGCTCTTCTGATTACTGCCATGCCTACCCTTATATTGTAAATTCTTGATCGATTTCTGGTCTCTGGCTGGCATGATGACCATGTGGTTTGTTTTCAAGCATGCCCCAAGCAAACCTGTGTTCTCAGAAGCCACATGGGCTAGCAGGGAGGATGTACAGAGTCAGCTTGGGTCTTTTCATTGATGTGTTTCCTTCATCTGCTCCTTCCTCCTGTTCCTGACCTCCAAACCAGAACTGAAATCCTTGTGCTGGAAGAGCCACTGCACCACTAAGACCCAAGGGAAACAGAATTTGATTTCTTCTTCATTTACTCTGTCTGCAAGGATTGGTGTAAAGGGGAAAACAGGAACTCTGAGGGTTCCAGTGGTGACTTTAGGGAGCTCTCTGCTTCCCTCGGCACATCTCTGTCCCTAGAGGTGTAAATTGTGCAAATCATATTGTAGGAAATGATGAATTGCCAGGAGTGGGTTTAGGTCACATGGGCAAGCAGTGACTGCCTTGGCATTGGCTATTTGCTATCACTGCTCTGCCCACCTTCCCAAAATGAGCCGTGGCATGAGGAGTACCCAAAGTCTGATAAACAGGGGGAAAGATGAATGAGCCTTACAAGGTCAGGTTGCAAAACAAAGGAGAGAAAAAAGAAGAGGAATTCTTGAGCAAGGAGATGTAAAACATGACTTATGATGAGCAGCAGGGCAGGAATCAGACATGCACCCTGAATATTGTTGCAGTTTGGTGAAAGGGGTATATATAGATATAAAGATTATATAGTCTTTGAATATTTTATATGTTACTGAGAGTTACTGAGGATTTTGAAGAGCTGAGAAATAATCTCACCATGTTGAATGTAACAGCTGTGTTTTAATTGGCTGGGACAATTCTATTTCATATTTCATCATCTCTTGACAGTAAAAATGGTATTTAATCTGCCTGCAAAAATGTACAATTTTCCCCACACAGTTTGCTATTTCCCAGATTGCTTCCATTAGTGCATTGGTTCTTCTTGAGGAGCAGTAACTGCAGTTGGTAGCATGTATTTTGTAGCTTGGGATTACTTCCTAGTTGTCCAAATTCTGTGTAGTTGTGGCCACTTCTATGGATAATAATAAATATACCAGAGAAGGGATTAAATAAGCATATGCTGTATGGTTGTACATACAATGGTTGTACTCCATAAGTGTGTCTCAAACCAACAGATTGTTCAGCCCAAGGAAAATGCTCATATATGAAATATCTTGTTGATGTGAAACAACCAAAAACCATATCTTGAAATGTCTTGTTGCTGATCCTAAATGCGTTTCTGAAAGCATGAATCTACACAATTTATGCAACACAATGAATTAAATGACTGTATGCAATTAAAAAGATGAATATGAAATGATTTTTTGAATATATATGAAAAAAATTAATATAAATTTAAAAAATGAAAAAAAAAAATAAAAAAAAACCCAACCCTTTCTTAATGAAAATGTACAGTAAATCTTGACTAACAGTACAGTACACAAACCCTAACTTTACATAGAGTAAGAAGTTGTACAAACCCTCCTCCATTGCACAGTGGTGTATTTCATAAAAGCCATGTCAATTTGCACAGCCATTTATGAATTCGACATTGTTAGTACCCATATGTTTTCCACAGGACTGATTAAATGCATATTCCAAATAGATCTGTTATTTTAAAACTTGTTCTGTACATCTGTACATGTATAAAGCCAGAGTAATTTTTGTGGTCACTACGGCACTTTCTGTGAATCGGCCAATAAATATAATTTTAGAATTTCACATAAAAGGTAATGTTCTGTAATCTTTATTTCACTGATTATTGGGAAGTTCTCATTTCTTGAACCATAACCCTTAAATAATAGCACACTTCTTGTGGCAAAGGTTAAATATCTGGCCCATGTCTGCCATCTCTCTTGCTAATTCCTAGGGAGGAAATGCCATGTGTCAAAGACTTAGTACAGTTTTAGAGATCTACACAACTTTTCATTCTGCTGCTGAGAAAGGGAAAGGAAACTTTTTGAAGAGCTGCTGGTAGTTACATTTAATAGGCATCTATTTTCCCCCTTCATTTTGGTGTGATAAAAGATGATAAAATATTAAAGAGAAGAATGAATGTACTGCATATTACACACATAAAATGTGAAATAGTACAAGGGGTAAAACCTAATTCTGGGTCACCAGCCTATGAATTGCATTAGCACATGTAAGTGATGTGTGTGATCTCATCACACACAGGAATGTGCCTGACTTCTCATTGCCTTTGCTCTGTCTGGAGCTCCCATCCTTGTCAGCTCCCCAGGCTTGGTCCCATTCTTTTCCAAGATGTTCCACCGACTACCTCAGGTCTGATCTGCACATCACAAGCTCACCATGCACACCTCTTCACCACACACAATTAAGTATGGTCTAAGATGCAATTCAGTCCCTTCCAATTTTCAGAAGGGTTCATCTCCCACTTCACAAGTCTCAGTGACAAGCAAAAGCCAAACCTGAACATCCAAATCTCTGCCTCCAACCCCTGCTGTGCCAGGAGGAGCATAGCAAGTACTGGAGGCAGCATCAATCCTCACACCCCTGTTTCAGTGGCACAGTCTCCCATGGCTGGCTGGAGTTTGGGAAATGCAGGGAAAATGCATATCCTACCCTGGGACAGTGAGACCAGTCATGTGTCACCACTGGTGGTAGAGTTCAGAGATTTCAAGCAGCAGTCCCTGTTTCCTGCATCTCACATCCAGAGAGTGGGGTAGCCATAGCAATTCCCTTTGGTATAAAATATCCTTTGGGATATTTTATAATAAAAAATCATTTGGGATTAAGTGTCGCTTCCACTTTTTAATAATAAAACTTCCTGGGGCTCTGAAATATTATTTAAGAGTAGCTGTGCTGAGTGTGCCCCCAGCAATGCTGGGCCCATCAGCAGCCTGCATGGCTGCAAGGCCTGTTTTCCTAATATAAAAAAGTTCCTACATCTAATTATCCTTCCCTCCTTAGAGAGCAATTCCTGACTGCATTTCCTGAGTGCCAAAATCAAGGGCAAGAAAAGGTATTACAGCCAGGAAGAGAAAGTAGGATTTAGTTCCCTGCCATTTGGCTTTAAACTGAAAGAGAGTAGGTTTAATTAGAAACTGGGAAAAAAAATCTTTACTGTGAGGGTAGGGAGGCCCTGCCCCTGGGTCCCTGGAAGTGTCCAAGGCCAGGGCGGGGCTTGGAGCAACCTGGGATAGTGGAAAGTGTCCCTGCCCATGGCAGGAGGTGGAACAAGGTGGTCTCTAAGGTCTCTTCCAACCCAAACCATTCTATGATATATTGATGGATCACATATAGACACATACAGACAAATACTCATAGATATGTGTGTTTTAAAAAGTTGTAGCTGATCTAATGATTACATATATTAGATGCAAAGACACAAGCAGGAACAGATCCAGCAACAACAGATTCATATTTGCCTGCCTTATGTGATGAAGATTTTTCTCCAGAATACATGAAGCAGCAAATGGCGTAGTGGTATAGAAATTGTGATTTCCAGTTATTCCGTTTTGACTCCAACAAATGCACTGACTGTAGCCTGGCAGCAGAGATTGGAACCTGTGAGGGTTGCTGCCTTCACCACACACACACACTGGCTGTGGCAGTGACCAAATATTTCCTCCTGGCTTCTGCACTGTGACCTGACCACATCAGCAGCTCTCCCTCACAGCTCTCCTGCCTCTTCTCTCTCCCCAAGTTAGAAGTTACAGTCTGATGTTTCTCAACAAAAATGGGACAGACTAGTAAATAAGACCACAAGCAGTTTTAAAATTTCCCTGGCTGCTTCTGCATGAAAGGGCTTAGAGGAAAGCTTACCAAGGGAATCAAAGGGTGCCTTCCAGCAGGGACGCTCCTGAAACAGCAAATTTTTCAGTGTGACTTCTGCAAATCATACTAACTTCCCAATCAGAAACACCTGCTTAAATAAAAACACCACTGAAAAAGGATTCACAAACATACATAAATGAGAAGAATTGCTGCAGGGGCTCAGAGAGGAAAATAAATCTGAGCAAAAGATTTCGGTAAAATAAAATTAACACACAGCTGTCTCCAAATTTCCCAAGACCTTGTAAGATGCCATGTGCATTAGAGTTAATGGTGTTACAAAGAGACATTGACAGAGTCATGTAGTAGACACAAAAATCACTAGAGACCTTGGAGTGAGGAAAAACAGGGAGTTGGGTTTTTTGTGTTTTAAATTAAAGGGTTTGAAATGTCTTTCAAGTCTGACCTTAAAACAAGAAAAATTATAACTTCCCTGAACATAATCATAGACAAAAGGATGAAGAAATTATTTAGGCATATTACCGTAAACAACATCCTTAAAACAGAGTTCACACAGAAATATAAGCAAAACCTTTAGAAATTTAGCATTTAGGGAAAGAGTTCAGCTGCGTCTCTGAGATTAGTAAAACTTTGTAAGCAGGGCTTTATTTTTAACCCTTTCTAGCTCTGCCAGTGGCTTTTATAAAGGAAGAGGAAGGATTCTGTCTGGTCTTGCTGTCTTTAAGTGCAGTGGTCAGGAAGAGAGCAAAAACTGTGGATTTGTTTGTGAAGCTTATGTCTTCACAGAAGTTAGGGAGGAATGAGATGTAGTGAGTTTCAGAGTGATGACTCAAGCTCAGTTTTATCTTTAGAACAGGCAAAGTATTTTTGTGTTGAAGAGATGGTCGACTTAGTTTATGGAGAGGATTGTTGCTTCCTCATTTGTGCTTCCTCATTTTACATCCATTCTTGTATCTGAGAGCTTTCTACATTTAACTGCAGTGCATTTTTGTCTCATCCCTTAAAGCAGATATTTATGACAGAAGGAACTACAATCTAAATTGGTCATACTGTTAGCAACTCCAGCAAGAACCAAATAATTAATCTCTTTCTGTAGATGAAGTACTTGGAAGAGCCTTCGATAGTGACATCCACAGTCTGCCTTTCTGTGGGCAAAAGAACCCCACCAGTTTCTGAATTTTTCTTCTGTGCCACTCATGAGTAAAAATATTATTTGAGACAGAAACAGCCATTCTTTAGGGAGTAACAGTTCCAAAAAGGCTTCTTACTGCTTCTCATCAGGCTGCTTAGCTTTGTCTCATTGCTCTCCACTGTTTGAGATTTAGCCGTTTGTTGTGGCCTGTTAAAACTTACCTTGTAAGGTTTTTGGAATAGTCTCTACTGCAGGTCTTGTAGTGTAGCATGGAAGACACTTGGATTTATTCACATGAATGATACCACACAGAATGGATCACAGTAATAAAAATATTACTATTGTTATACCCGGAATGTGAGAGGGCAGAACAGATAGAGATGAGCCTCAACTATGCCAACCTAGACTCAATTTCCTGTCCTTTTTACCTGTCATCTTCATAAGATTCTACATCCTCCTTTGTATTGCAGTTTTTCGACCTATGAAGTGGATCTAAAAAAACTTTTCTGGTTATGTTTTCTCCTGTTTGGTGTGAACTCTGCCTGTGCCTCATCCAACATAACACCTTACAGGGCAAGATGACTAACCAAATATAATTATTGTAGATCCTAAATATTGCCATTACCATCAATACTATGTTCTCCTGCAGCTCCTTTACAGGCTGTATCAAAGGGTGACATCCAACTGCCCAAGAGTGAAAGGCTCTGTCCATGGAAGGAAGATGATTGCAACAGTGAAAACCAAGTCCTAATGAAATTCGTTACTTACACTGAATATAATTTTCTCCTTATATAAATGACAAGAACATATAGATGTGGCCATGTCTACTTATTAGGGAAAGTTTAATGCTAAAAATATTGTTTATCTAAGGTTATAGAAGTGTCTGATTTTATGAACACTAGGAGCAGCTCTACATTAATCTAGGAGACCTTTAGAAATTCATTAGAATAAACAGTTACACAATTGTTGAATATTAGCATACGTATTAATAAAGTGATTCAGACAATGAAGATTTTTTTCATATTAAGAAGCATAAAATAAAAAAAATACTTAATCAACTAGAAATACCTTCTACCTTATTATCCATGAAATCTTACAGTCCAAAATTCCACAATATATGCTGGGGATCAGTTTTACACAAGCAAGAATTGAAAAGTACATAATGCTAGTGGAGGCTGTCTCCTGAGAGGACAAAACCAAGCCTACTACGAAGCAGTGAGGTGCGTGCAGGACAGCAAGAGGAGTTCCGGAATTCACAGCTCTCAGGGCTTCTCCTTCTAGCACATTGTCTTGGGGTGACTGTATGATGCCTGTATCCCCAAATCGTCTGTTCTGTTGGTGTTGAATATTGAGTTCTGCAGCTTTAAGACTGGTTCCAGGAGTGAAGGAGGAGAGCAGAAGTGCAGAGTTTGTTATCAGAGACTGCACTGGCTCCGCTGCATCCTTCACACAGACTGTGCTGTCTGCAGTGGACAGTGGGAGAGAGCTCTCTTTTTGCTTTTGGTAAGTTTTTCTAACCAGTTGTGGCAAAGAAGTTCCCTGGACTGTGTTTTTTCCTCCTTTTTCTTGGAATTGTTTGAACCTGCTCTGGACTGAAAACCCAGAAGAGCATGGGGTGCTCACACCTGTGGCCCACCTGGGCTGTGACATTTCTCAGCTCCGGAGGGACTGAGAACAGACTGAGTGAGCCAGGCTGCAACCCATGAAAGGGACTCTTCCGAATTTGTCACCTCTTTGGAGCAGAGATAGGTTTTCTGTTTAGCATTGTTCATTTTTGTGCTGGGGAGTGCTTTGTCTGTTAAATAAACAGGTTTTTTCCACTTGTCTCCGAGGAAATATTTTTCCCTGAACCAGTTGTGGGAGGGACGGCTTGAATCTGTTTCCTAGAGAGGACTCCATTCAGAGGTTTCCTCCCAAATTTGCCCTTAACCAGGACACACATTATGGTTTAAAAAGTTAAATCTAAATACTGATGCTTGCTTTGACTCTGACGGGTGATCCTCCTGCAAGGACAATCCAACAATGAGACAAGGCCTCATGCCAGGGATTGCTAGAATGCAACATTTTATTTACTTTTTTAAACTTACAATACTTCTGAGGCAGTTAAAAGGTAAGAACTAGACTTTGTATCTGAGGATAAAACTGTCAGTCACCAGCATTGCATTCCCACAGCACACGTTTGGAAGACAACAATAACCATAGAGCTGGGGAGAGACTTGAAATTGGGAAGGTAGAATAGAAATTCTGAAATTATCATACCCAGAAGTTTGAGTTCAAAGCCTGTATCCCATATATTTCTTCAGTTTAATGGCAGTATTGTCGTTTTTAGGTTTTCTTTTACAATAAATAAGCACCATTTTCCCCGAAGTGCTGGTTTCAGTCACATTTAGAGTAGCTAAGAGAGCCTGGTCAGAGACTACAGTATTGTTGCAGAATACGTTCCTCTGCTGTTTAAGTAAATGCCAAGGCAAAGCTGAGGCATTTAGTCAAAATAATTGCTGAGGCAAAAAGCCTTTTAAAGTGGGAAGCATCAATTATATGCTGTCTCAAAAGTCTAGAGCACACACAAGTTGTTTTGCTTGCTGATTTTCACTGAAGACAGATATTTTTGGTACTATTTTGTAAATACCTCCCTTATAAGTGGAATAATTGTCACAGGGAAAATGAATCTTAACTACCATCTTCATTTAAGTGTGACAGACCAAGACATTAGCTAAGACTTTGTACCATGTCTATTCAGTCTGGAAGTGGTTGCATTTTGGGGCACTTCACTGTAGGTTGATTTTCACACAATATTGAACAATCACCCTCTGAAAATATTTTGACCATGACTGTCTCATCCAGAAACATTATCCTTGTTCTCCAGCTGCTTCAGAGACCCTGTGTGATGCGAACCAATTCCCACTGGATAGGCACACACCCCAGCCCATGAACTGACAAAAAACCTGTTCTTGGGAAGCTCCCTAGTACTAGAGGTGTAAAGAAGAATGAACACTCAGGCAGCTTCACCAGCCATGCTACACTGGCAGCAGTGTGAGCTGAGGAGGAAGGTTCAGGACCAGTGAATATGTGACTGCAATACAGAGATGGATAAGGGAGAACTAAAGGAAGACACTAAAAATGAGTCAAAGTCTTGAGGAGGAAAGAGTAGGAATTACTCACTGTAGTGCTTCTGAGCAAGATTCAGCCTTGGTTTGGACACTGGACATGACTTAATAAAGGTTTTAAAAACAATAAAAGTTATAGAGTAACTTTGCTAGCTGGCCTCTGTATTGGAAAATTCTCCAATTCTCTGTCCCCTGTGGAATCACAGAGAAAAAAGCTCTTAATGACAGGGACTGCTGCATTTTTTTGCACTTATTTTTGCAGAGATCAGTTTACAATAACAAATAATTTTATAAAATTTAAAATGCAATTATTCAGCTTTCAGTTGCAGTCCACAAATTTAACATTCAAGTAAACGGATTTTTCTCAAATGCACAGTCAAGGCAATTGTGTGTTCAATTACACTGGGAGAATTGGCACTTGCAAATCTATACATGCAGCAAGAAAAGTGGTTGGTTTATGTTAGTGCAGCAACACTAAAGCCACAAGTGTGGCAATTGTCACACTTTATGTGACATTTATACACAGAAAAGTACTATATTCATCACAGGTTTTTTTACAACACAGTTTTTTTCCCTTTAAAAAGTAAATACCAGGGTGGTTTATTTTGGAAAAACAGATTTTGATATTTCTTAAAGGCAAAATTTGACCTGCAATAATATTTATAAGACATGTGGTATGGGCATCAGTGGACATCAGGAATCATCTTGATCACTGATTAAAACAGTTTATGATCCAAGGAAGCCTGAAAATCATGGACCAAACTACACCAGGAGATTGATAGCATAGCTGGGAATTTGAGAGGTGCAGAGATACCTCAAGACCCACAATGATTACTACCTCAGGTGAGACACTGCAGTTTGAAAGCTAAATACTGTGGAGGTGATGCTGTGTCACAGAATCACAGAATGGCTGAACCTGGAAGGGACCACTGGGGGTCCGTTTGACCAAGCCCCTGCTCCAGTGGGTCCCTACACCTCCAGCAGGCTTCCCACGTTCGGATGGTTTGGGAACACCTCCAAAGATACAGACTCCACAACCTCTCTGGGGAGCCTTTGCCACTGTTTAACACCCTCACAGTAAGAAAAGTGCTCCCTGAAGTTCAGAGGGAACCTCGTTTCACACTGTACTCCTCGCCTTTTGTCCTGTCACTGGGCACTGCTGCAAAGACCCAGCACTCCTCTACCCCATCTCTTGAGATACTTAGACACTTTGATAAGATCCCTCACAACCCGCTCAAATGACAGAACTCTTACTGTCTCCCTGGTGTCTAAATTTCACCTATTAAAGCCTGGAGGATCCAAATTAGGCACTGTATCAGATTTACCTACCTTAGTATAATTTATATCTCTTTATATATTATTCATCCCTTGTTCTCCCATAGTTCTCAGTAAATATCTAGTCTGAAAGTAAGGCTCTCATTCAGTCAACAAGCAAAGATCAATAACTAGATGAAACAAAACACTTGTTGCTTGTCTAATGCACTTCATGTATTGATTAGTTAACTCTGTAAAGTGCTTTGGTTCTTTTGGAACAGAGGATGAGATGAGAATGAATGTAAGGCACTCAACCTGTCTGATTGACAAGCACAATCAACTCAGATTAACACTTTAGCAGTTTATCTGTGGATAAACAGTACCACAGGTGAAGCAGCTCCCAAGATACAAAGGCAGATGGATTGGGAAGGGCTGCGCACCTCGGGTGTGCTGCCAAGGAAATGCAGATGCATTGACTCTGTGTTGTGCCAGGAAACCCAGCAGATGTGTTTGCAGAGCACAGAATGCTCTGCTGGGCCTGAGCTGGTGGCGCTGTAAAGTCAGGCTGAGCATCTCTGTCCAAAGCTCCACATGGTCACCTTGTATTTTGCACAGCCTGTTAGCTCAGGCTCACTGCTGCCTACTAAAAGCCTCTGGATATTCAAGATATCAAAATCCCTCTAATATCTTCACAAAGGAAGAGCTGACTATTAAAAGTACCCTCCTAGCTTTCCAAAGCTGTCAGGCTGACTTTTAATACTGGATTTTTTTTTTTTAATTTTCTGTACCATGCTTGTCTGAATGTATTGGTGCATTATGCCTCACTGATACTGTTGTTAAGACATCCTTTGGCTCATGTAAAGGGGTTTGCTTATCCACAAACAGGCTTCTGTTTTCATGGGCAGTGATTCATGGGCACTGTCATTGGGAAATGAATTGAAATCTCTGGAGTGTATCACAACTGGGCTTTGCCAATCTTTGTTACTTGGGTCAGATTCTGTGTCCAGCTGAAATTTCTATTACATTATCTAGATTTGATAGCTGCTATTAATACAAGTTATGCTTCATTAAGCATGAATTCGAAGTAAACCAGGCTCTGAAGTTCAATAAAGTGCTGAAGGACAAATAGAACAAATGTTTTTATTCCTAGAAGTGTCAGCAAGAGAGAGAAGAACATTTGTTTCCACTGTATATCACCTCAGAAACAGGTGGCTCTTTTAGAATGATAATTCCCTCACGGATTTGATTTTTTCCCTTCAAATAAAACTTATCTTGCTTCAGGCTTAGACAAAAGGTGGATGAATACTGCTCTGAAATACACATTTGTTCTGTCTCAATTTTTTTTACAAGCCCATTGTTGCATATAGGTAAATTTTTACAAAAGGAAGGCCTTGTAAAATCATGGCTCAGGCCTGTTACTTTGGCTAAGTAGAAAAGGACCATGGGAAAGCGACTCAGCTGAATTGGAGGGAGGAAAACAAGTTATATAACCATTGCATGTTCACATTGTGGTGTATGGTGGTTGGTTGAATTATGCTTTAAAACTATGTAACTGATAAAGGCCTAACTGCTTAAAAAGGCTGGATTTTTACAATAAAGCCTCTCTCCTTTGCACCTGCCTGGGGACTCTGTGCCACCTTGGACTCTCACTCACAGTCCACAGCATAAAACTTGGGGTTAAAAGTTTTTCCAACCTGCCCTGCACTTCCAGGTGCAGCTAAGGTATCTTCACTACAGCGGGGCAGCTTTGCCCACTGCCATGTGCTCCGTGCTCTCCTGCAGTCTGTTAGGATTCCTGATGTCATCCCAGAAAAGCCATGTCCTGCCCAAGCACAAGCACTCTCTGCCAAGGCTACAAATTGACAAGCCATTAAGTTACAGATGGGGAGTTGTTGGGATGGATAGGGATTTGACAGGAAGGTCTCACAGATGTGTATGCATAGCAGAAAGATCTTTGAATGTAGAATCTGAAGAAGGAATAGAAATGAAAATGAGTTTTGATATAGAAGGAAAGAATTGCCGAGCCAGTCTTACTGGATAACTAAGAAGCCAAAAGGCAGGTTAGCATGTGAGTTGGAAGGAGTTTTTATGGCTCAGAGCAAAGGATAAATCTACCTCAAACAGAAGATGTTTTTACCAAGCAAAAAAGATTTCACAAACAAACAAAAATGCCAATGTTACCAGTAGAAAAAAGGTCTCAGAATGTTCCATTGCAAGAAAACTGAAAAATTACTTCTAGCTGAAATTGTAACATACTTTTTGTGATTGGAAAATAGTAGCATGAATATGGCAATGTTAATAGTTATGATGAGCTATAGGTAATAACAAAGGTATTGACTGGTTGTTATGTATTACACTGTTCTGCAAAGAACAGTATATAATGTATTGTAACCAGAACTAGAGTGGCTTCAGAAGAACCCACAGCTGTGGCTGATGAGCTGTGGGCTGGTCACATGACCTGTGAATTGCTGTATCGTCTGGATACAATAAACAGCATTTTAAAGAGCCAGTCTGGAGCCCCACATCCCTGTTTCAGCTCTCTGCTTCGTCAGGTTCTTGATAGTGATTGCTTTTGTACGGCAAAGAGAAGGTTTGGCAAGAAATGAGAGCAGCTGTGTGCTTGTCACAGGGATAAGGTTCATAGAAAGACCCATGACAAAGTGTGAGCCTTGATTTGGGCTTCACATCTCCCCTTACTCCAAAGCAAAACCAAACGGGGTCAGATCTCGGTCTCTATAAGGATATGAGATGTCCTCAAAAGGTGCCACTCTTTGGAAGTTACCACAGAATGGCTCCTTGCCTTGGAGTGATTTGGTTCTGAGTTCACATGTCCAGCAGGACAAGGGGAAGGAACACTTCCCTCCAGCATTACCCTGGATCCATAAGAGCATGCGAAGAAGGAGGTTTTAGTGAAAAGGTGACAGTTTACAGAACGACAGAGATCTGAGACAAAAGCAGTTTGGATATCAAGGGAGAGGGAGAAGCTAGGTAAAAGGAGATTATGCTAAGCAGGTTCTGTGAGGCCAGTGGCAAGGAGTGGGTGTGTAACTATAGTAATTAGTGCAGGTAAGGCTCTGATCCATGGGGCTTGTTTAGGGTTGGCAGGCACCAGCAATGGTTCAAGTGCATTCATTTTGTGCAACTCCAGTCTACTGGACTTGTGATTGACTTTTAAGGAGTTACAAGAAGAGGCCATTCAAGTGGCAGGCCTGCCTCCAGTGACTCAGCTTTCACAATTGTGAGAAAACTGTGTCTCTGAGTCATACCTAGCTTTGCCCTTCTTGCAAGCTGTCTTAGTTTGAAAGACAGGTGTCTGCTAAGAAAGGCAGGAGCCTCTCTTTGAAATGGAGAATGTAAACCAACTCCCTCCAAATTATCATAATTTTGGAATTAAGGGGCTCTTAGGCAAAGATACGGGGATAGGAATAGCAGTTCTTTACTAGTATATCTCACTAGACAAACAAAACAACAACTATGAAATTAACAGCAGACAGAACAGTGTGGACACACATTTAGAGAGCTAAGGAATTACAGCTTGGAAATTCTTTTCAGGCCTGGATTTCTCCTGACTCTCAGATCCATTCCCAGGCTGACAAGCTGACTACAGCTTCAGTTAGGGAGGAAGTCTCCCAGGGTGATAACATGGTGAAGAACAGAGTGGAATTCATAATAAAGATTAACACCTGATGTCTTTCCCGTGGGATACATCCTGAGGTGCTGTCCCAAGGATGTTTTTCCCAATTGTCCAATGAACTACTGTCCTGTCCTAGCTACACATAACACACTTTAAATACAGGTTGTCCATACAATAAAGTTGGCCTTTTTTCCCCCAAAAGAGCTCCGTGTGTGTTGCTGTCCTTTCTCTCTCTTTGCAGCACAATAACCACAGAACATTAACCCGGTTCCAGTCCTTCTCACACCCTTCCCTGTGCTGCAGTTACCGGAGGGGCACAGGGCAGGTCCCGCACAGCTGCAGGAGGGCTGGGCGTGATGGCAGCGGTGTCCCAGATGGGAAAGGCCTGGAGGAGAGACTTTTTGCTCACGGTGTTGGTCATGCTGCTGAGCAGGGTGCTTGGAGATAGCAGGCTGAGGTGGGAAGGCAGCAGTGCGGGGTCCGAGAGCAGGGAACGTGGCTCCCGTTGTTGGGATGGCGGGGGTGGTGGGCAGCAGCACCGGCTGCCTTTCCTCTGACTCCACGAGCAAACAAGGGCAAGCCAGGGCCTCCCCCTCTCCTTTTCTTGGTTTCTGATCTCGCGGTTTTTCCCCACCTTCCCCCCGTCTTTCCCCCCGCCTTTCCCCTGTCCCTAGCCATCAGCGCTAAGGCCTAGCCATCAGGTCTTAGCATGACAATGGAGAAAATTCCACAGAGAGGAAAAGGGAATAAACCAACCTCCAACACAAGCCAAGAAAAGATTTATTTTCTATTTTAATAGAATACTTACAGCATTCCTACTTTGTCTGTAAAAGGATTGTTGGCTCTTAATGGCTCAAAGCCCAGTATCTCCTGACTCACTCTGGGGGTACTATGCTTCCAAATAGCTCCATTATTGTGTACCAGATCCTAAAACCTGAGGCTAATTTTGCCTTCCTTCTATCACACATTTGTTATGATTGTGACTGCTTAAATTCTTCATTTCTCATTAGAAAAATGCCACCTGTATTTCCAGTCATGCTTCTTGGCTACGTAAGTACTTTTAGAAGAGGCAGTCTGTTCTGCCCGTTGTAGAGCAGCAAGGCAGGTAGTCCAGAAATATTTCAAGTTTCAATTGTTTGAGTCTTGTAATGGAAGTATTTTATTCATCCCAGAAGCTCCTCATTCTATTAAACCTTCCATTAATCTACTCGTTCTAGAGACCTCCAATGTTAAATCCACAGTTACCTAGGCTTCCCAAATAAGTAACTTGAAACAGAACATGACTATAAAGGTTTCTCAAAGTCCCAGTTACTCTGTGGCAAACCTGGCAGAAGTCCCCTAATAGTGCATTTTGTCCAAATCAGATTGTATCAAGAGCAGATTTTACAAGAAACATGGAAATTATAGTTAACAGAGAGAAACTGGAACTCATAAGGTGCAAACATTAAAAGATCTATTCTAAGAATACAAAGAAATAGAATCAGTTGGGAAAATATGCAGGAACTGATGGTAGAAGAGACCCTGTACTCCTAAAAGGTGGCTTGCCTCAGGAAAGCCCCCTCTCCCCTCCCCAGGGAGCTAGTAGTACTTAAACAATGCTGAATTTCCAGATAGGAGCTATTAACCTTCAGAAAAAAAAATCGAATCCTTTTGTCCTATAAAACCTGTTGGGTTTTTTTTTTTCCATGAGGAGCATAGGATCGTTAGACATAGCACAGGGACATTTTTATGTATAGCTTAAATCCAAAATATTCTTTAAAATGTAGCTTTTCATCTTACTGGGTTTGGCCTCCACACTACCCTCTGGCACTATTTTAGAAGAAGTAGGTGCCATTAGTTATCAGCCAAGTCCACGCTGCCCACATGAGATGGCCCATGGAAATCATTCCAGGACTCAGCTCCCTGGCTGTGTCTCCATGGCACAGCACAGTGGGGAGCTGGAGGAACAAACCAGGTTAACTTCACAACACTCCCATCACAGGGCTAATTAACACATCTCTCTTACTTGTGCACAGATTTAAACTGCACTGGACAAAATTCTGATAAAAAAGCAGACGGAGAACACTGGTTATATCAGAAAATTAAGGAGGACAACTACAAACAACTATTGGGATATTCTAGATATTTAATAATTGAACAAAAGTTGTAACCCATCACCATGGTGGCTATTAACCAGGAAACTCTTTGGGTACATTATAGTAGAGGGGATTTTTCAAGTGTAGGCATAAAGGGGATTTCTGAAGAAGCCAAAATATGGCCCTTCTACCTCAAGGTTTGGTGAACCTCTGTAAAAAACCTCAATCCTCAAAAGTGTCACCAAAAAAATCAGTAATTGTCCTGAAGAATATGATCATACTGACAAAAACAATTAGTTCCTCTGGGAAATTCTTGCCGATTTTTAAAACCGGCCTCTCAGATTTGCTAGCAGAGGTATAATTATTCATGATGTTCTGAAGGATGATTAAAAAAAAGAAAACCCTAAGAAAAGAGCAATTGCTCTTTATTACATACAGTATCTCTTTGAAACAAATTCAATAAAATCCTCTTGGGTTTATTCTTAATTGGTTTCATAGGATGCTCCCAAAAGGAAAACATTTTTGAACAGAATTCCGCTGGGATCTTTTCATCATCTTCACATAATTCTGATCATATATCATTACTGAAAGCCTGTTGGATTCCTAGCTCAAGTTTAATATAAAGCATTTTCTCTTCTGACATTTCTTATGTAAAGCCTCAGATGCAGAAAAGACCACAGGCAGCTTGTGGGCATATTATGTATGGTATTTGATAAGCCACTTGTACTTGAATAAGAGAATATTTACCAAACATCCTGTGATTTATAAGTGAAAAAATGAAATCATGAGAGAAACAAACTTACAGGCAAAGCGTATTTAGCAGTGTTCTCACTGCTTTCACAGCTCACACTCATATTTATTATGCATTACTTGGAGCTACTTATTTTGAAAGGGAAAATTGCACCTTGCAGGCAACTTCAGTGTATTACTAAGTACCAAGATCATATTTTTCCTTCCTGCTTATCTCTGGAATGAAAATGAATTTTTTTTTTTTTGTTGCATTTTCCCATGACAACCAAAAATTAAAATTGGTCAGTAGTTCTCTCAAGACACTGCAGCTAATGCACACTATTTCATTCACATGGCAGATAGTCTCAGTTAGCAGATCCCTGAAGCTTGGTATGGGTCCATAAAAACACAGAATTCTCCTAAAAGGACTCTAAAGTTCTGGATCTAAACAAAATGTTCAGATAGCCCAGCTGCCAGCAGGAATACTTCCTCATAATAAGTCCTGGTACAGAAACATGTTAAGAAACTGAGGTCAATAAGAAGTAAACATTTCATAGGTCAATAACACAGTTTGTTGGTGGAGATCTAGACAAAACTGCAAATATAAATTCAAAAGGTATCCAATTCCTCCTGCTTTCTTTAAGGTTCTAAAGCCTTCATAAACATGGTGTTTAATACTCAGCTGGAAAAGTCTCTTCTTGGGGTTAAGCCAGTGATCCAAAGTGACAGAACAAGCAGTAAATTGTTGCTTGTCATCTGCAGAATAAAATAATCAGAATACTAGAGCTAAAAACATGCACATGGTTATTGGGAATATGCTTTATAGAACACAAGGACTTTTTTAGGCCATGATGATTCAATTTTCTGTACGTATCTGTGCTGCTTTCACCTGGGGAGAAGAAACTCAGAGAGAAGTTCTCTCAATGAGAACTCTGGGGGTTGATGAAACCAATTGGAGGTTGGTTTGGTTATTGATAGCCTGAAAAAGCAATTGGAGAAAATTAGTTTGCTCCGTGAACACACATTTTGAAGGAGGTAACCCAGAAAAAAAGCTCTCTTTCTTTTCCAGCAGCAGTGCAGGTAACAGGGCCCTGGTCTGGCTCCACTGCAGGCCTCCTGGCCTGGCAGGGGGCAGGGCTGGGCCCCTGTATGGGGAGCTAGCATGGCCTGGAAGGGAGGAGAGGTGGCCAGGAAGACCCAGAGAGGCTGATTTAAAATTCCAGCCGATTCCCCTCCATCCTTTTCCAGCCCAGCCGAGTTTTTGAGATCTTGTCACAGCTCCGGCATTGCAGCCTTGTTTTTCCCTGTGTGAAATCATAACTCTTTCAATGCTCAAATAAGACTTGCAGACTTTTCAATCCTCCCTGGAGTGAGAAGGGAAAAAAGGAGATACTCCAAAGTCAGTGAAGCAAGAGCTAAATTTCTTTAAATGGAAGGAGAATGAGGAAATGCTGTGAAGATGGCTGAAAATCCTTTTGTACATTGTAGGGATGAACTGATGTTACATTGAATATTCCTATAAACCATGGAGAAAAGACATGGGGGGTTGGAGATGTTCCATTTAATAGATCATTTGACCAAAAAGCACCTGTGTTGAGAATCTTTTGCCCCCAGGAAAGAAGGGGATCTTGGTTTTCTGAGGATAAAGCATGAACAGAGAAAAAAGAGATGAAGAGAACTTTTGTTTTGGAACAGTTCCGTCTTAAAAGTAATACCCCATGAGTTCGACATGGCCCACAAGCACAGCTCTGGGAAAGGCTGTGGAGTTGGGAGGAGTGCCACGATTACAGGCAAATCCTGAAAGTGAAGTCAAAGGAAAACTGTTTCCTTCCCCCTTTTTGGAAAGAGATCCTGACAGCCAGACAAGAGGAAGCTCCTCTCTCTGAAGTGAACTGAATAAGATTATTTTAGTGGGGAAGTGACTGAAGTGTCTTTGTGTGTTGTTGTTAAGAAGGAATGGGAAGGGGGAGGAGGGAGTGGTCTGAAGATCTTATTCTGAATTTGTTGGGGTTTTTTCCCTTCTTTGTGTAGTTAATAAATTTCTTTTTATACCCTTTTAAGTTTCAGGCTGCCTTGCTTCTGCTCCTGGTTCTGTCTCACAACAGAAAAATGAGTATATTTAAATTAGCAAATCAAAACTTTGACAATACTCTGATGCTGAGATTAATATTTGCTTCAGATTGTGACATGAAGGAGTAAACAAATGAACAAAAACAAAAAATCAAGAATGTCCCTTCAGAGATGTTCTCATGGAGAGCTGGCAATTATTCTGTCCTCAAACTGATCAAAAATGGAGATGCAATGCAGAACAACTGGAACCAATGGACAAAGTGGCTTGATCAGGAATAGGCTTTCAATCCAAATGAGACCACTTGACCTGATGTGCATGACCACCCCTACAAAAATCCAGCCTATTTACTGTTTCTTAATTCAGGTGGAAGAGCATAAGAAAAAAACCTGCTTGCAACTTACCACATTTTTTAAGGCATTATTTAAAAAACAGAAAGATTGAATGTATTACAAGATCATTAATTACAAGATCATCAATCCCTAAGGCACTTCTAACAGATTTTCTAATAGGAAAAGTTTAGTTCTCTGGGGTAAAAGTTTTCAACTGCTGTGATTTCTCTCTCACCACCTCAAGGATAATTATCCTCTCTAACCACTGATACATTATCTGCTTCGAATCTTCCACTTCTTTGACCAAGGAGTTCAATTTAATAGAAGAAGTTCAATCTTCCCTTCCATGGAGTTCCAATAATGTTTTTATTTCATTTGTCTAGAAGGTGATCAAATCTAACACTTTTTTAGAATCCACTCTCAGTAGCTGTCGCAAAGATCAGCCTATGGGAGATTATCCCTGACCACGGTGTGGGACAGGAGGCTGTGCAGGCTGACAGAAACAGCACAAACCTGAGGCAAGCAAAAAGAAAACATCTATCAAGAGTCATTAAGCAAAAAAGTATTGCCTCCAGTTCAAGAATTCCTGCACTTGCACGTTTCTGCAGGGTGGAGGAGTATTCAGATGAACGATACCTTTGCATTTTTCCCATTTTCTTCTTTAGGGCTACGGTGCTGCCCTGTGTCCAAGGCAGGCAACACCCAGACCAGGCTCCAGCTCACACCACAACTCTGTGTGAGCTTACAAGTGCTTATTGGAACACTCATTTCTCACAAGCTTCAGCAATGTCATTAAGCATTTAGCTCATGAAGGTTGCTGGAATCACCACCCCACCCTCAGATCTCAGAGGGGGTTAAGCCTTCCTTTGTCCCCCAGCCACTTCTTTGCCCACAAATGTCTGCAGCCTGAAGCCAGCCAGGCTCCCACAAGGGCTGCTGGATTGCTATGGATCCGGGTAATTCTAACCCAGTGTTTCACTGCTGCAGCTAAACAAACAAGTTTAAAAGCAGGAGACTCTTCAAAGTCTCACTTTATATTGTCCAGGTAAACACCACAGCTGAACCGATGAAGCAGGACAACTTGAGATTTGGAGTCCCAGGGTGCTGTTATGGATTTTCCTTTTCTCCTTTTCACTCTCACAGTATTTTTATGCCATTTAAATTGTGTATGTTCTGTGCTTGATTCAAATCAGCTGAACCTTTCTTGGTTTCATCAAATTTTACAAATTTGTCATGTAAAAGGCTTGCCTGTTGACTTTAATGAAAACAGACAGGTGTCTTTAAAGATAATGAAGAAAGAAAATTCAATATATAGTAAGAAGGTTAATAAAATATGCCAATTATAACCACATCTTAGAACCTGAACTGCTTGAAAATTCATGTTCCTTTTGTGCTCATTCATTTTCTTTTCTCCTGAGCTCCAGTCTATTTTACTGCACTAACTGGTTTTGAAAACTTCCAGCCTAAGGCAGTCAGACAGTCTCTGCAGGGACTCCACGTACAAGGAGTCTTGATCATCTCTTGATGACATGTAGTCTAATTAGGAAATCAGGTAAGGGTGGGCAAGGCACTAGGAGCAAACCCATTAAAAGCAACCAGGACTTAATTAATTTTCTTGGGAAAATAAAAATTTATTTATTTATTAATTATTTATTTATTTACACAAAGAGTCTGCTTTATCAGAAGTCTTGTGCCCTGAACCGTTAATTAATTAAACTTATGGTTTCAACGTGCTCTCAGAGTAACCTGCTTAATTTCATCCTGTCAGAGAGAAAATCTCCCAGCATTTTTTTACTTCCTTGACTTTCAGCTATGTAACTGTTTTAAAATCGCGCAATTTGGAATCCAATTGTGCAATAGCATGGTTGTCAGGATTATTGTTACCAGCGATATTAATGTGCTATGCATTTAGACTATTTATCATATTTTATTTTAGATATTAATTTTCTCACTGTCCTTTTGTATTCAAAATAGAATTTCCCTGAAGTCAAACAGAATGAAATGTCAGTGATATGAACAATCACAAACCCCAAAGTTTAGACTTGCATATGCATAGATTTGCTCTAGGAATGCTTTCATCCTATGGAGCAAAAGTGCATTCTCAAAGAAAAACACAAGAAAAAAAGGCTTTAGCATCAAGATTGCTTAAAACAACTCAGTAGTAAAGGAGAAAGTCAGAACTCTAAGCCCAGAAGACTAAAATTATGGAGCAAACAGATTCAAGGGAATTGAGACTACTGAAAGGCAGGGCTTATGTACAGTAAAATAGGCCATGTGCACTGTAGATTCCTTTAGCATTTTATTTCCTAAGGTTTAGTGACAACATGCTTGTGTGTTTTCTTGCATGGCTGCTTTGGATGACCAATGATCTCTCAGGAGGTCATTATTTAGCAAAGGCTAAATAATTACTCTTGATATTTTGCATCATGTTGACATGAATGAAAACAAACTTCTACTGGAAAATGAGAAACCCCCATAAATGAATACTATGTAAGTTATTTAATAAAAACCTGTCCAGGCAAGTTAGCTCAGTGGTCCGTCTTCAGATGCCATGGTCCTAATTTATGTAAACACTCAACAAAAATTCAACAACACAAAGTAACACAGATTAACTATAATCTGTATTTCTTAACCCAGAAATTTTCGCATGAACACAAGGAAGTTTAGCAAAAGCTGTATTGCAATGGATGGCTGAACAAGATCTATATTAAAACCAGGAAATCCTGATATTACCTGTCTCCAAGAGGAGAAAACTCTAAACTTTATCGAAGCTGAGACCCTGCAGAGTACGTGGGCCAGGTAAGAGCAGAAACAGGAAAGTCCTTCTCTACAGAGTAGCATTTTAATCTCACTTCTCTCTGCTTGGGCCTGGGAAAGCAGTGTGATGCAACCGGGGAAACGAGCCTATTTCAGAGCTATTAGAATTGTTAGTTGTGATTAATTAGATTCCATAGAAGGTGTGAGGGATATCTGTTTGTGGACTCACACTCTCCTTTGAGCAAGGATCTCATCCTTGTACCATGGAGCACAGGCAGAGCTGGATCCTCTCAAGCTGTGTCTGACAGTACCAGGCTGTGCTCCTCAGTTGCCAGACGTTTTAAGCACTTTGCTCTGAAGAAAGAGGATGAGAACTTGCACAAGCAGGAAGTGTTGAATATCAACAGAGATGTCAGGTGAAGCAGATAAGAAGACAGGATATGGGGCTGTCTTGGTTTGAAAGACAGGTGTCTGCTGGGAAAGGCAGGAGCCTCTTTTTAAAATGGAGAATGTAAACCCCCTCCCTCCAAATTATGATAATTTTGAAATTAAGTGTCTCTCAGGCATAGATATGGGAATAGGAATAACAGTTCTTTACTAGGAGAATTAAAATCGAAATACAGTATTACAGAGAACAAAACCCAAAAACACTGACAGAGTCAGAATACAACCTGATACCCATCAGTCAGGGTGTTGGGAGCAGTCCCATTAAATGGTGGCTGCATCCTCCTGCAGTGACAGATGTGGTTCAGTTGAAGCAGTGCTCCTGGAGAAGGTGCAGTTTTCCTCCGAAGGTCGAGTGATGATGTGGAAAGGTCCCAGTTTTCCTCTGGAATCCAGTGGAAAAAGTCTGCTTTAGTGTTCCAAATCTCAGTTTTTATCTAAGTAGGAAATGCTTGGCTCCTCCTCCTGGGTGGAGCATCTCCCAATGGGATGATGGAATTTTATCAGTCATGCACTGGGACTCCATGGTCCATTAACAGATAATATCCTTCTGGAGGAAGGATGGGTTGCGGAAAAGATAAAGAGCACTGCCCCAGCTGGTTTTAACAGATGGCCCATTAGCAGAGAATATCTCCCACAGAGATCAGGATCATTGCCCCACCTGGTTTCAACAGATGGTGATAGAATACGCACCTGTGGTCACATCCTGCATTGCAACCCAAGACAGGGGCAAAGCTAGAATGATAATGTAACAGGGAGAAATTCAGAAGTCACATATCCAACAGGGAAATTCAGAGGTCACATGTCCTGCAGCTGTCCTCAGCTGGATTAAATGCTTGTGCATCCTTGGAACGGGCAGCAACCACTCCTCATGGAGCGAGAACAGGGCTTCTGGAGCTGGTACCCCTCAACACTGCACTGCTGTGCTCTGTGTCTGTTCCATGCCTGAAAGCTGGAGGAACAGCAAGTCAACAGACATCTTTAAAGAATCAGGAAAAAAAAATTGCTGAAAGAGTTAGACTTGTTAGACTTCTGCTGAGCCAGCAGAAGCAATGCTGCGTTTCCTTCTCATCTCTTCTCTTCTCTCAGTCTTGAGCTTCTAAAAAGCAAAGACAATGTTCTGCTGATTTATTTCCCTAGAGAAAGGGAGCTAAAATTGTCAGAGAGAAAAGGAAATAAAAGTTATGCCTGCATATGACAATAATGTCTGGGAAAAGCAATAATAAAGAAATGAATATTTCTTGTATATAGTTGTTCAATTCAATTAGAACACAAGATGTTTGTTTCTTGTGAAGTTAAATTCTGCTCCATGCAACAGTCGCATAAAGGTACAATAACTCTGCGTCAGACCAAAACCAACAATAATGTCCTATAAAATTAATTTCCAGCTTCTTATGAAAAAAAGTAACTTTTAAAATAATATGTCATGGCATTATTTATATGCTATAATTTTAATAACAAATTAATTTCGAAAATAAGGTATATATTTGAAGAAAGAGTACAGCCTCATTTTTGGAATGATATTTGCAAGAATAACTCCATGCAGCTCTTTCAATGACACATTTTTGAGTTACTATGTAGGTTTTTTATCTTTTACAGTTATGATCTTGACAGGTCTCTTCCAACTCAGCACATTCTATGAAAAGATAAAAAAACATAATGCTCTCACTTGGCTGGAGGGGAGAGAAAATTTGAAAATTTCATTTGCATTGTATGTATGTTACTCATCACATCTAATCAAGAGGCATCTCAACATTTTTGCTGACAGTGGAACTCTGTTAAAGGCAGTCCCTGCTGCAAGTACTAAGTCAAAATCTGGGTTAAAAAGCCCATCATTAACCCCAATAGACAGAATTAAAGCCCAAAGGATTATAGGGCCAGACTTGGAGGAGTTCTGCACTCACAAAACAGCTCTAAATTTAGGGGTCCTAAATTTTCACTGGTAAGCCTGTCTACATGGCACACTGAGGCTGGGCTGTGCCAGTGGATTGTGCCAGTGAATGATTGTACTAATGGATGGATGATTTTGCTGGTGAATTGTGCCGAAGAATGATCATGCCGATGGATGATTGTGCCAATGGATTGTGTCAATGGATTGTACTGATGGATTGTGCTGATGGATTGTGTTGTGGTGAGGGTGGCCACAACAAATCTTTTGGGTTCAGAGTATTGAGGGTTTAAGTGGCAAAAATAAAGGAGTGGGAACAATGGAGTTGGTGATGCCCAGAAACCAAATGCTTTATGGGGACAAACCACGAGGACCCTGAACAAGGGGGGGCATGACAATATATACCCTTGGGGGGAGAACTTTCTGGAACTATGACCATATAAGGAGAATGAGTAACCAATAGGGGAACAGAACTTGAACCAATTAACATAACACTAAGGACTGTGGGAAGAACAGTTAGGTTTGCCCCAAGTTAACAAATGTTTCTCAGGGCTTGAACTCAATGCCTAGTTCTTTCTTGGTGAAATCTGACTGTGTCCCAGCCAGGCCAATTCCCACAGATTGTACCAATGAATGGAGCCAATGGATTGTACCAATGAATGGAGCCAATGGATTGTGTCGATGGATTGTACCAATGGATTGTGCCAATGTATTGTGTCAATGGATTGTACCAATGAATGGAGCCAATGGATTGTGTCGATGGATTGTACCAATGGATTGTGCCAATGTATTGTGTCAATGGATTGTACCAATGAATGGAGCCAATGGATGGTGCTGATGGATTGTGCCAATGGATTGTGCTGATGGATTCTGCCAATGGATTGTGTCAATGGATTGTACCAATGGATGGTGCTGATGGATTGTGTCAATAGATTATATCAATGGATTGTATCGATGGATTGTGCTGATGGATTGTATCAATAGATTGTACCCTTGGGTTGTACCAATAGATTGTACTGATGGATTGTGCTAATGGATTGTGTCAATGGATTTTGCCGATGGATTTTGTCAATGGGTTGTGCTGTGTGGCTGCAGGTGCTGTACTTGTCCTGTGTGTGAGAGAGTGGCAGTGAACACAGGCAAGCAGAAGGCGTTGGCATGCACAGACTGTGGAGAACAGGGTTTTCTATGTAACTGCTGTCATACACCAGAATTGTGCCTGTCTTACATCTCAGTATCCTGACACTGCTGCCCCTGCTGGCTCAGTTTCATTAGTCAGTCATTCCCCCATTTCACTTTGGAAGCATATCTTCTGCAAACTCCAGGTTTTCCAAAGGCCTAGAGTCATTATGTGCAGCTTCCTTTCTCAGCTGCAAAACCAGTACATTGAAATAAAGAAATTTAAACCATAGAGGAACAAACTGCTCCTCTCCATTTCTGCAGTAGAAGACTTAAAATTATTGCATGTATAATACAACTCAGTAAAGTTTAACGAGTTTCTGAAAAAGTGATCTTGCTTTATTATCCCGAATTTGTAGGCTAGACCAATATATAAGTGATTTAATAACAGCTTCACTAACACTTTATGGACAGTTCAATGGGAAAAGGAGACAAAACTTATTTCTAAGATCCATTTTAATATATTTCTTCTGACTTTAGGGAATGCAGGCAAAAAGCGTGCATGTAAGCTTAACAAGAGATGGATAGAAGATAGTTGACACCATTTTCTTCACTGCCAAAAAAAAAAAAATACATGGAAATATTGCCTATGCAACTACATTTGAATTTTGGATTTGATATGAGAAATTGTTAATCTACTTATGTGATCCCAAAATTGTTGCCAGTCCAAACAATTGTGAGCAGGCATCCTCCAGAAGCTCTCCCTCCTTTAGGTTTCCCATTCATTCTTGCAGAGGCCAAAAGACCTTGGTAATTTGAATTTTCATTTAATTTCATGCAGTATATGCAACCTCCTACAACTTGAGCAAACAGCAGAACACCATGGTGCAGACACAAAATTGTTTGTCTAAATAAAATATCCATTATTGATTAATAACCTGGTACTGAAGGAAGAATAAGGTACTGCACCAGTACTGAAATCAAATCTGTGGGTTTTGGCCTGAGCATCCCTTGTGAGCTGTATTTTAATTGGAGCTGCATAAAACTTGGCTGTATTGATTCCCAAGGGCATGAGCAAGTATTTTATTTGGCTCAGATTCAGATATTGTCTCACACAATGTAGGATTTCTTGCAATTTCTTTTGACAAAAACTTGACATAGGATTATATTGTGAAGATGTCTGCCTGTGTCCTCTGTAATTTTAAATTTCTAATACTTGCTACAATTAATGCCATTGGTGTATATATATATTGATTTTGTTTGAATAAGAGCCCCCCATCTTGATACCTGCAGAAAAAAAGTAAAAACCCCTCCTTCATATCTCTGAGAGTTGTTTTCTACTACAGAGCAATAACTCAGACTGGGCATAATAGATGACAACAAAGCAAAATTTTCAGGGCTATTTAGAAAATTTCTGACTACATTTCAAGATTGAGGCTCAATGAAGCCTTTTTCATTTTATGGACTGAGAACCAGAGGGACAGGAGCTGACACCAGGGTATGAAAAGTGGAATAAGAACTCCTTCTCTCAAACAACAATGTAGGATAATAGCAAGCACATCTTGTACATGGTTCTCAGATGTGCATTTCCACAGCAGACATGTATGAGAACTTCACAAAAATCTGAATATAACAGGGGTACAAGAGAACTTCTGACCAAATTTTGTCCCATCATCTAGTTATTAATCTGTTCAGTTACAGCACCACCACTGATGTGGTGTATCCTCACCTTGGAATTCCTGACACAAAGAATGTTCTGAGTGTAACTGAGTAATAACTAAGTGGTTCACAGAGAAACCTCTGAGAGCTGCTCCTTCCCAGGTTCTTTCAGACTGGAAAAACACAGAGCACTCATCAAAATAGCCACTGAAACCTGTTCCTGACCTTGGATCGTCTGACTAATTTAAAGATGCCCATAAAAAGCTACCAGTGAGGACTATACGTATGATCCTATGATTCCTTTGGAGTCACTTTACAGATAGACCAACAATCTAATTATATTCCTCCAGCTATATAGATTTTATGTATTTCTGTCTGAACAAAATTCAGACAGTCAAAATAGAGAAGCATCCTTAACATGTGTTTGGTGGGCTCTAGGATAATATAAGGAAGTCTCTAAGAAGTAATGTACAGTTTCCTTCTTTTCTCCTTTGCAAAGGAGCACATTCAAACAGTAATTGCTTGCACAAAGTGCAAGAAAATTTTGAAATAATTTGAGCTGTGTGACACTTCCCTTATGAAGTGAGAGACATGTAATATTCTGGGTGTTATTTTTTAATTAAAGCCAAAGAGAAATCTGGATAGATTTTTTTTTCTTCTAATTATATACAAGTCATCCCCAGCAACACAATGGTATGAGCTATTTACCTCTTAAACAGCAAGGAACTGCAAACTATGAACACATTATGCATTTCTTCACTGCAAAACATGAATTGAATATGATTGATGGAAAGATCTCTTAAGACACATTATTTTCTTTCTCTTTTTCCCCCTTTTTTTTTTTTTTTTTAACCTATGTTTGAAGTTATTCTGCTGGAAATCTACTATTACTTAGGGGTTCCTGTACTTTGTGTACTGTGCACAGAATGAAAACCCTACAGGAAGGTTTATAATTTTAAAATTCTGCTTGGCTTTTTAGTATTGTTCTTGTAATAGTCCTGGGTAAAAGCAATGAGGAAGTCTATTGTGGTTAGTTAGAAAAAGTCACTATAGAGAAATAAAAGATCCAATTCCTTTAATCCACCTTTCCACATGGTTTGGAGTACAAAACTTGCCAGCATGGATAAGAACACACCAGAATCACATCAACTGACAAATTTTGCTACACTGAAATTTGGGCCACTTTTTACAGCTTTGATGGATTTAAAAACTCTTGTGTAACATTTAGTTTTACAGTCAACCCTGTTCTTTAATTTTTACTTCCTAATACCATTTGAGCTGTAAATCAGAATGCACATGGATACAAAGCAAAAGTAGCGCACTGGCTTTGTGACTTGTTTTTCCTTCTGTGGAGCTACTCCAGAGTTGGAAAGTGTATAAAGTGTGAATAAAATATAAAGGGTAAATAAAAGTGTTAAAGTGTATATACTTTACTGAATCAGGACCTAATGAAGTCTGTATAAGGTCTCAGAAAGCAAATAGAATGGGAAGAGAGCTTCTGACAAGTAAACTAACCTTAAGGTAAATTTTCATTAGGATCTGAGTAGATACTGAGCTAAGCCTTGATTTTTTTCCTAAGCTTTCCCTAATAGAATTTGCCCTCAGCTAAGAGGAATTCTGTTCAGAAACTGCATGCAAAAGACAATGATAGACACAGTGAGAGCACTGCCTGATTTTTATTGGTCAAAGGCAATATCTTATCCTTGAAGCCAAAGTCGATACCTGTGCTGCTGTGCACTTGCTGAATCCTTTTTCTCATCAACTTGCAACCTCAAATATGATTCTGAAGAATGATACTTCCTGTGATATCAAAGGAGGCAAGTTGGGGAAAAGGCCTTATTTGATCACATGGCCAAGAAATCCCCAAGGGACATCCTGATGAGCCAACACTTACCGTCTGCTGGAAGTTGATAATGAAAATACTGCTGCCAGACACTGATAAACAGCCACTGAAATGAAAGGTAAAAGCAGTCATTTTACAGAAAGACTTATAGTCAGAAAAAGGGATCATCAATAGTTTTGATCCTTTCCTTTTAAGGTCTTACTTTGATAATTGGCGTATTTAGGACCTGTACTTCTGGCTGCATTTTTAATTCCAGATAGTAATTTCTTCAGTGTGCCTCAGTGTACCAGTCAGATGTGGGTTTTGTGAGTTGGAAAAACCATTTCCTTTTTTGATAATTGTGATTTATATCACTGGAGGATTTTACACAAATAGAACTGAGACCAGGTTTCAGTCTTTCAAATGCTCTTTTTGGGCAGCACATAAGATAGTGCTCATCTACTATCAGGATTTAAGCCATCTAGAGAGTTACAAGAACTGCACATTATTTGTACTATGAGACAGCCAGGAAGCCACCAGCACAGAACTCTGACGATACTTTAGCACTGAGGAGGTGGGAACAGAACCTGCAGCCAAGGTCTGCACACCACACTATCCCGAACTTGCTCTGGAATGCAAAGATGCATCAGTTCATCCTGCTGGACTGAGGTGTTGTTTGTTTATGTTATCTCCTCAAATGGTAAAAATCACCGTCGCTCCTATTCCCTGCATCCACATCAGCCCCTGTTGCATAGGGAGCTTTGACACAGCCTGGGGTAACACCAAACGGCCAAGACATCACCCACTATTACAAAGGAAATCCATTAATTTCTCACTTGCTCACTTTCAGCAAATAAATTTTCCCCATGTCCTTAACAATAGAGGTATTTAAAAGCACTAAACAATCCAACACAAACAGAATTTCAGTATCTGCCTTCTTTAGATTGAGGAGACCTCAGTGTATATGATCAGTCATTAAACTCCTCTAGGTTCTCAGTTTAGTGTTCTTGTTCTCATATCACGGATTTAATGCATAGAAGCAGACAGAAATTATGATTTTTTCCCAGCTGAAATCTCTCACATTCCATATACAGTCAAAATCAGCAAAACAGTAAGACATACAACAGAACTTATTTCCACCTGTTAAGAATGATATTCTATTTTTCCAATTTATCAAACAAGATTAAATGTAGCAGCAAATTTTAATAGTAAGAATTATAAATGAATGCAATCAAAGTATTGGAGATTAATACAATTTAAGTATTGAATACATATATTTTAGGATAAGTAAAATTTGGCAGTAAAGTAATTCAGTATAATTGAGGTTTGTATAAAGCATAAGCAAAACCGACCGGGGAGGGCCCCCCCCCCCCGACCGGGGTACGGGGAGTGGCTCCCATTCCTCTCGTACCAAAGCATCCAGGCTGACAATCCCACTTATATACTGTAGGCTACAGAAGTTTCTAGAAAACTCCTCCTAGTTTCTATTCCTAAAACCTATGTCACTATGTTGTATGGCACATGCTCTACTAATGGGTTAGGGGGTCTCTCATCCTTTTGAGGGTCTTATTTCCAGTGAAGGCTCATCATCTTCATCAGTGACCGAGGTGTGACCTGCAGGTAGCGCAGATGTTTTCCATAACAAGACTAATTAAATCCCATGCCTGGAATCATCCCATTTTGGCCCATTTTGGCCCATTTCAAGGTTAAAACTCTATTTCTAGATGCTGCTTGTCAGACCTACATCCTTCTACTACTCCCTTCCAATCTCCTTCTTCGTCTCCCAACATCTGGAAGATGTCCTTTGCCCTGTCTCACCCATCTCCCCCCTCACTCTGTAACAATTGTCTTCTATTGATCTAAATACAATTTTGCTAATATGGTTACAATTTAATTAGCACGAATCACATTTATCACACACCTTAGCTGCAAGAAATATATATAAGGATTTTTTGTTTCAGCACAACAGACACTGTTGTAGTTTCTGCACATTTTACAGCAATTTAGCAAGTTACAAATCCATGAATGTTTCTAATCTACCCGTGGCAAATTTTTATTTTGCATGAATCTAATATATCATCACAGACTTTCCATACATCCAGATGAAACCTTCTACTTCCACCCTTGCAGGTAAGAAAACATTTTTCTGACAGATAAATATTAATATTTTGATCAGCTCCTTGCTTAAACAGCCAGAAATCCAGATTAGAGTATCTAACACACTGATGAATTTCCACAGGTTTGTTGTGGCAGACATCATATAGATACTGCCCAATTGCCACTTGAGATAGACTTGAAGTCTATCTATGGCTGTCTGCGGCTATGACTGCTATGACTGTCTGCTGTGTTTGCTCTTCTTTTTCCCAAATTCTTTCAAACGGCTCTATTGCCTCCAGAGCTTTCCTCAGTTTTGAGCACATTCTGCAGGACCAGGTTACAGCCCAGACCCTTTGCAGCAATACCCATGTAGGCCTAACAAACACACAGTCCCTGCAGAGCTGAGTTTCCCCAGATTTCCTGTGTTTCAGAGTAAGTAATTTTAGCAAAGACACACCAGGAATGTATTTGCTTTCACCAGAAAGCAGTGACGGATTCCTGGCAATTAGAATATCCTGTCTGCTAGCTCCATGCCCAAAATGCCCTCACTGCAGAGGATGTAATTCTGATTAAGTTTTACTGTCACTTTTTTCCATGGTCGCACAAACTTTCTAATTCATCTTGAAACATGCATGCCAATTTGTCTTTTTGTTTATATTTTAATCTTCCTGTTGTTTGTTATGCAGCTCTTGTAACAGACCTTGATTTGAAGCAGTAATTTTTCTGAGTTTTATGAATTATCACACTCTGCTTTATCTCCAAACACATGGTGCAGAAGGAGAACTATCTACAGATTCCAGGTGCTTCCAGCATAAATAGCAGCTAAGGGAAGACAAAATGTCTGTTTACTTTACTGCATCCGACTATCACCCTGCAGCACAGGAAGTTTTTCACCTTGTTCTCTAGGCTGTCCTGCTGATTGAAGCCAACAAAAGGTGACAATTCTTGCAACTACAGCTGTCGGGGTTTTATTTCTTTTTATGTCTAACTTCCTCTGAATTGGCCACCCTGGAGATTTGTGACCTGTACACAGTTCTCTGACTACCAAAGCAGAGGAAAATAGCTCTACATGTAAATAGTTAAAAATAGCTTATGGATTTTTATGCTGAAAGGTTCTTTTGACCATCATGACAGAAGAAAACATTTGGAACAGGTTTCCTCCGGGAACTTGAATGATAAAAAGAAGATAAAGAACAACAGAGGAAAAAATCCATTACTCATAAACAAATCACTAGAACTTGGGTGTATTTCCTGAAATCAAAGTAGCTGTGTTTCATTTACACATTAGAAATCCCACTTTTTGACACTTCATTATTGGCAGTGTGGCAATATTCACTTACTCTTTCCATGCACCCTGATAAAGGCTGATTGTTTGGCTTCAATAAATAATGCCCACTGACAAGGCAGATGCTGATTGTCACCTGTGATCCAGCAGTTCACTATCACAGAACTTCTGTCCTCTAATCCCTCTGTCTGAAATGTACCAATAAAATTACAGGATAGATCAAAAATTAAACAAAGGGTTTACTACCCTCTAGTAATATTCTGTTTAATAAATTATTTAACCTCATCTTTTTCCCAAGTGTAGGTGGTTCTGGGTTAGAGCAGACTGATGGCAAAACAGTATTTGCTATCCTGGGTCTATTATAAACCACCACTCATAAGACCATCAGAGGTTTTTCCTCTATAGCAAAGGGATTTGCTTGCAGATAACAGAGGCCTTTTAGAAATGCAGTTATCTTATTTACAAAGAACAGTAAAAGCTTTCTTCATACAGAAATATAATTTTGGTGTTTATTCAGTGGGTCAGCAGTGCTTTTTTTTAAAAAAAAGATAACTTCTCTTGCTGCAGCAGCATATGCTTTTCTTTGTCAGCTATTTGCAGATATGGTTTCTTCTTTCAGTCATTTCACTGATATCTGGAGACCTTTATCAGCTTGTGGTTTTGACCTGGTTACATATGTCTCTGCTGAGCATTTGAATAAACTGAATTGTTTGCAAGAAAACAGCAAAGAAAAGGTTTTATTGTACTAAGTGACAGATATGTTTAGAATATCAGTAGTTTAAAAAAAGAGAGGGAGAGAGAGAGAAAAAAAAGCTACAGTGTTCTAAGAACTATTAAAACTATAATTGAAGAACTAAATAATAATGATAATAAATTGCTCTGCTGGATGAATGAAAAATCACCTAGTAGCCTATGCAAAATTGTTGAGTGAGTATGGCCTTACTGACAAAAAAAGAGACAATCTAAGTTACTGGGTGAAACATTTGGTGCAAGTCACAGAAAAAATATGAATTGTGCTGCTTTACAGCACAAGCCAGGAATAACTATTTCAATTTTTTTCTTACAGATTTCCCTTCCTGTAACTTCCATCCAGAAACCCGTGTGCTTCTGCAGACATAAAAGATGTGTTACTTTGGTTAGCACTGATGGCTGAAGTCCTCAGGTGCAGAGAGAGGGAGAAAGGACAAGGAAAGCACAAGGAATGGCAAGGCTGGAACAGAGGTGTTTCAGTGTTATGTTTTATCTACTTGCACAAATTAAGGAGACAAGTGCTAAAATCTACCCAGGCAGCAGCAGCTGCTGGAGCTGTCTGCTTGCTCTGGGAAACTTCTGATCACTTATAATCTCTAACATCTTCTATGTCTTCTTCTAACAACCTTTACCACAGCATGATATGAATTTTCCAGAAGCCATTTGACTCTCTGCTTGCACAAAAGCTACGGGAGGCAGTTTGTCCAAATGTAACGTTCAGCCAAGCTCATTTTATGGATGTTGCTGTATAGAACCCATTGGTTTACAAGAGTATCTTGGCAGTTTACAGGTTGTTCTGGAATCCCTTCAGAACCTGGAAAGGACATTGTAGCATAAATATAGGTTGTAAAAATCTAAGCAGAATGGCTTATAATAATCCTTGAAGCCTTGCTAGTGGAACACCACTACACTGTACAGACATTTTTAAGAGCTATTAAAACTTTTAAAAGTGATATCTGGAGCTTCTTTTTCACCAGGCAACAACAAAGTTGTGTAACAAATGCCTTAAAACTCCAGCTCTGGATTGGATGTTTTGGGCTTATTCAGAATGAAAACAACTTTATTTTATAGCTTAATTTGTTACAGAAATTCTTGGTTGAGCATATAAACACAGGTGATAAAGGAACATCAGTAAAATGGGTACAAATTAAAGAGACAGGATGTCAGCTTAGATGAGGTAAAGTATCAATTATCAGAATAAAAGGACAGAGATAATGGGAATAAATCTTAGAACCAAAAGACAAAATGAAAACCAAAAGCATCCCTGGTCCTCAAGGAAAAAACCCCCAAAATTACAGCAGACCTACTGTAAAGTCAAGTATGAAGTTATATAAATACAGAAGCACAAGAAGGGAGCATTTTATTGTGAATGAGTTGAGCCAAATAAAATTTGGAAGACAGAGTGAGAATTTTAAAATCATTCAGGTAAGTTATCTGCTTTTCTTGGATGCAAAGGGCATGCATCTCTCTCCCTGGACTGTGCACACATCTTTATTTCATGCACCAGTTGACCTGGATGTAAGAGAACTATGTAGCTTCTGCTGCTTAAAACTGAATTACACACTACAGTATCTGCCTGATGAGAGAATGGCAGTAGAGGACAGGGCAAGGAGCTGTGGAGAGGATTCAAGTCCTCTGGCAGCATTTTGTTAAACATCCTTCTGCCTTTTTCAAAGCGGGAACACAAGGTGCGTTCTCAGAAATTCAGCCTGAGGCACTGGGAAAGGGAACTGCACTTTCTAGTAGGGAAGGTCAATATGAACCTGTCTGAAGATGAAAAGCGACAGGTGTGATCACACAATATCCAGACACAGCCACACAGCACCTCGCATGGAATTCTCTGCAGCAGTCCACACGCCCCCAGCACGCTGCACGCCAGGAATACAGAAACCAGGGCAGCTCAGGAGCAAAGCTTTGTCTCTTCTCGTGCCACCATGTGGCAGAGTACAGCTGCTCCTACCCAGAAATGGGTATTTAACTCCAGTGCTCCTGATTGAATTACTGCATTCCCTGTCACACTGAAGTGCTGCTGCTGGAGTTGGAATGGTCTCTTTTTCGTACAGGCTAGGATGGCTTTGACTGTGTGGCTGCGAGGAGAGAAAAGAGCATCCTCCTGCCTGTGTTTGGGAACTGCGGACATGAATGTACATATGTATTATATGATCATGCCCTGTTTCTAAACTGGACTGCCTCTATCTGCAGTTCCACCACTGAGTATCCCACTGCACCTGAAATGGTTCCAGCTTGTGGGGGATAGGAGATGAGAAGCCCCAGCACCTGCAAAACAAAGAAACAGCTTCACCCTTCCAAAAAGTCTGACATATTTCTTGGAAACAATAGACATAAAATTATGTTACCTTTTTTTTTTCCTGTTTTAAAAAAGATGAAAACAATATTTAAGTCCTCGACTACCATTAAAATTATATTTTTGTCAGAAGAGACTTGTGAATTTCCTCTGCAGCGTATTATATCCTCAGTCCAAATCAGGGACTGGGTGGAGATCACGGTTCCTTCATGGCCATTCCCTAGGGAAGCTAGGATGTGCTCAGGAGATGATGCCTGCATGTGGCAGGACCAGCCCCAAAATATATCACAGAGGGGGTTATGTTTTCAAGTTTCATAGTAGGTGAGACATTCAACTATTTTTCCCAAGATGAGGTCCCAGACACAATATAAATTATTATGGAATATCTATGCCTTCAGTTCAGGAACATGACTTGTTTATGAGTGGGATGCTTTGCAAAATATTCTTGAAAAACAGATTTTCCTGTTCTGCCTCCTTTTCCCTAGATTTTAGCAATATTTCTTCTCCATATCTTTCTAATCTGGTTTTTTCACCTTCACCTGAAAGGTGACTTCTTTGGAGGGATGAATGATGAGATCTCTACCGTATCTGAAAACAATTCTGGATGAAAGATGCTGCAAAAATGCAAGCCATTGCCAGTATTTCTCTGGTGTATGGTGGGTTTAGACTTATTATAATCTCTTTTTTTCTTTGCGATCTTTGCGATTACCCTGCGATCTTATCAATCAATCAATCAATCAATCAATCAATCAATCTCTTCACTATTCATTACCTACTTAAAAACGCACTGTGTTTTACAGTGATTTAAAGTGATATTAGTAAGGAAAACTCTCTTTGGTCTACAAGAGAAAATCCTTTGGTATTTATCTACATGTGGAATCTCGAGATTGGTTACACCAAAGAATGAAAAATGTCAGCATCATACAGATGGAACGAGGGTGACACCTACAACCAGAGTCTTCACATTAATAATTGGCTTTCTTTTAAAATTTTCCAGTAGACTAAAGAGCGTTGTTGCTATTGAAGCTCCAGCAACACAAAAAAACTTGTTCAAGATGTAATGGGCAGCATACAGAGCACTAGTTTTCAACCCAGCTTCTACGGACCCTCATTTGAAAAGAAAGAGGTTTGATTAGTTCTTACCATAACAGTTAGAACTATTTCTGCATCCTAATCCAATGATGGAGATGTGTTAGGATCAGAACCAATACATTCACTATTAGTTACTACCACTATTCACTTTAAAACGCGATCCATGATAGTCACCATACCACATTCTATTCCTTCCAAAAGGGATTTATTAAACACTTTTTTCCCTGTTTCCCATATCCACAGAGAAGTCTTGTGAGATTTTGCCTTGAAAAATATCATATTTCTTCCTGTTTTGGCGTTTAGGCTCAATGCAGAGATCCTAATTACCTTAATTACTTTAATTACCTTCCATCAATAGTTTGTTTCATATTCTAAAAACTTGTAAATATGATAATGAAGGCTTGGAGTGTAGGGAAGGAAAAAATATGTAAGAAAAATATATTTTTCTTCAACTCCAAGTGTTTTTTCATCATTGGCTTTCAATACATAGTGCGGCACTGTTGATGGAAAACCTCTGAATTACTCTGTTGGCTCTGCATCACAAGACATGTTTAGTATTTATGTCTATACACAGCCCCTTAATGTGCCCTAGATTTGTGCAAATCATCAAGCATTCCTGGAAATACCTCCCTTTGGAAAGATGAGGGAAGCAGAATCTAACTCTACCTTTAAAAAACAGGGAAGCACACACGCTTCTGCCATCTGTGGAGGAGATGGGCTGGAAGGGGCAGGCTGGAGGGCACAAGGTAGATGCAGCAGTACACACATTTTCTTGTTGTGCTAAAGAAAAATAGTTGTTCCTACAATGGATTAGATGTACTTTAAAATGCAGCTGGATCCCTTTCCCCCCTTGCCTTTTTATTAAGCAGATTCTTTAGTTTTTTAGAATTAGTTTTTTAGGTTTTTTCAGTTTTTCGGTTTTTTTTTTCTTTTAGAATTATCAAAAGGGAAAACTTAAAATGCCATCATGATGATGGCTTTGGAGCTTTCTTTCAATCCATTTCATCCAGACAATACCAAAACAAAAGAAGGAGGGAAAAGAAGCCACTTTCCTCATTTTCCTCACGATCAGTGCTCCCCACTCTGACCTCCCCCCAGGTTTTCCTGGCCTTTTCCAGAGTGTTTCACACTTGTCACTGCTGGAAAGGTTGTGCTGCAGCAGACAAATGACTGGTTGGATGCATTATGGCAGCTCCCATGCTCCCAAGTGATACAGTCAGAAAAGGAGCAGGAACTCTTGCACTCACAAATAAGAATTTAGACCAATAAAAAAATCATTTTAATCCTACTGACCATTTCTCTTGGCTAAAAAAACACCTCTTCCCCTCCTGCCCTGAGAAGTTACATATCTATGAAGATTTTAATAATTCTTGTATTAAAAAGCTCCAATCGTACTAGATGACTTTAAAGGTAATTGTGTGTCTCTTAAATTAGCAAATACTGCTGTTTGAGAGGAGGGATGAGCCCTATAAATAATCCCAGGCTCACTTTAGGCCTAGTGTGCAGTCCATTTGGCAGTTTCCAGGCAGCTGTACACAGGTGTGCGCTGAACACTGCAGCTCCTGGGAAGGTGCACACACCACTCTTCTGGATCCTGCTGTACACAATCCCTTCCCTGCAGATCACCACAGGCTCAGCTTCACTCCTGCTGGGAATGGCTTCATCCAGCACCAGGAATACATCCCTCCACACAGGAAGGAGAGAGCAGGGACAGAGGTAAGCAGGAGAAGAGAGCACACAGGAGGGTGAAGCAGCAGCTGAGCTCTAGATGCAAGAGAGCTTAGCTGGAAAAGCACAGGAGAACCCCTTGATACTCCCCTGTACTGTGCTGCTGCCACCTGGAACCAGCATTTCTTACTCTGCCAAGAGCATGCTGTAAGATGAGAATTTTATCTCAGTCTTCTCTGCAATTACCCCAAATCATCCCTGACAGAGGAAGGTGTGTGGTTCATAAAACACTGACGGGGACTTGGTTTTAAATGTCCAAAGCAGTACAGAGCTTATCAAAACAACAGCAAACAAAGTCCTGCAAACCTCTTATCTGAAAGATTTCATCCTAATAATTATAATTGCATTTAGTGCTTAACAAAGGATGATTTCGGCAGAACTTTTCTTTTCTGCACTGTCTGCAGGAAATCAATTACAGGTTTTATTCGTCTTTTGAAAGAGTAAAAATTCAACGAATAAGTAATTTCTGTTACCATTCTGAGAGAGATTTGTAACATAGATAAAAATGCATCCAGAAGCCACTAACATTGGAATAAAATACCACAACTGTTTCCTTTCAAAATACTGACTAAACCGTGTATGACCTCTATGTAATAGTCCTCAAAGTTAGGATAGCTCTTAAAAATTGTTTTTTTCCTTACTTAGATTGAGTAATAAACCTTTTTCCCTTTCAGTTTTTGCTTAGGTTATATGAACTCCTCAGAACTGGCCCAGGTTGCACATTTGTGCAGTGCTTACTCCATGCACATTTTCCTCTCCTAACTTTGGGAGCAGCAATGAAGCATAGCAGGACAAGTGCGAAGAATCTAAATAGTTGTGTATCTACCTTCCATTAAACAGAACGTTTTAAACCCCTTTCTTGTGGCTCTTTTCCAGCACAGTAGGTGCATAAAATGTCATTGTTGACTTTTAGAATGAAACAGGAATGGTCAGGCAGTAGGACAAGGTGATTGATTGTATATTTTCTATCCAGATGAACTGCTCTAGTCAATGTACTGGAATAATAAATTGAAATAAAATTTAGGTGGGGTCTAATTACAGGGATCTTCTAACTTCTTATGAGCAGGTAGGATACCTGAATACCAAAACATTTGTATTGGACAAAACAATGTTCTAGTGTGTGGTTTCAGACAGGTAATGTATGTTGTATTGCACTGTTTGTTTCTTAAGTTGCACTGTTCATGGTTGTTGTGGTATCTTCCATTCTCCCCCATCGGTCTGTGACATGGTTGAATCCTCCCTTTCGCCCCTCCCCATCGGCAGCGTCCCGTTGGTCGTGGGTCTGTTCCTCCCGTTTCCCTGCATTTAAAAATGCCTGCCATCTTCTCTCTTGCTCTCTTTCTCCTCTCACCATGTGGATGCTACAAGAAACTGTGGACCATTTTTCCCACAGGAGAAGAGCCTCCTTTGATCTTTTACCTTTGTCCTTGATGGAGTATTCTCCATCCTCCACGGTCCAGATCTAGCCGAGAGGACATGGGGAGAAGAGGAATTGTGTCAGCTGGAGCTCCACTGTGAGGCTTCCTGCAAGGTCAGAAGACCATGAAATGGCTGAATTCCACTCATGAATTATAAGCCTTTTGGATTGTTCAGCTACTCTGATGGCAGGGGCTGTTTTTTATGCAGCAATCGCCCGCAGAGACAGATTGGTAGCTCACCTGAGCCCAAAGGTGGGTCAGTCTGCAGTGCCAGCATCATGAGCCACGTCAGTGGAGCAGCAGCATGGCGTTACCAGCAGCAGTTTAAATGCCGCGCAGCATGTCGGTGTGGTCTCTCCTCCTACCCCAGCATCACGCGAGGAGAAGACATCAGACCCGTCGCCAAACTGGTTGTGGACTATTTTCAACGCTTTCAGTTTCTGTTTGCATCTGACTGCAAGATAAGGTAGATTTAATTGTGCCAATTGTTTTTATATCAGAACAGGCTTTCAACTTTCTGCACAACAAAGGAGTATATATTCCCAAGTTCGATATCTTAAATAGTGGAAATGTTGCAATTTCTAGGAAACAGTTAAAGCAGTTTGTGTCCTGGTTATCCCTTCGCTTCCCTCACTTTACTCTGCAAAATGTAGATTCTGTCACTTCCTGGGACAAAATCGATGACCTATTGACTCCCAAAGTAGAGCAGGGAGACAAAACAGTATCCAAATTTTCTTCTTTGTTAATTTTAATTAGAAAAGAATTGATAAAAAGGGAAATAAAGGGAAAGCCACAGCAAATAACCCCAGTTTCCCCTAACCTTCCTCCCACGTCCTCAGCCCCTGAGCTGGAAAAGATGCACGGGCCACCCTGAGAAATGCAGGAAACCCAGAACAGCCACTGTATCCCTGGCCCCCCGCCTCCTGCCCAGCACCCTGACTCTAGCAGTTGTGTGCAAACTGACAGAATGCCTTTCCTATAGCCCTCTACCCCAGTTCGGCGGTCTGTTAGTTTTAAAGAATACCCTCCACCCACATGTCAGCGACTGCGTGGCAGGCATCCAAGATGGTGGCGGCCATATGGCAAGCCCTCCATCTTACCTTTCTTCTTCCCACAATCCTTTTCACCCAGATGTCTCCACCTCCAACCCTTTCTTATCCCACAATCCCTTCCTTCCCTCGGACAGTCCTTCCACTGTGTTCCCGCCTTGTATGAGGTCATCTTGCAACCCTGCCCCCATGAGTTGCAATCCTGGTTCCGATGATTGCTTCTCCTTCCCTGACAACTCCACCCCCTCTCCTGTTACTGTTTCCCATGCTCCCCCTCCCAGTCCCAGTGGGAAGGTGGGGGCCCTGCCTCCTGACTCTCACGATGGGGGGCGTGGGCCGCCTCTCAGTTGCCAAGGGGGTGGGGGGTGCAGTGCCCTGCCTCCCGGTTCCCATGGAGGTTGGGGGGATGGGGCACCTCCTGGTTCCCACAGGGTGGAGGGTGGGCTGCCTCCTGGTTCCCACGGTGGTGGGGGCGGAGGAGGGAACCCAAGGGGGGACCCCAAGTGGGTGGACCCCGGGGGGAGAAACACTGAGGATAAAAACCAGGAAGAGGATGCCATACCCTCAGCTGCCTCTGTCATATATACTGGTAGGAGAAATGGAACTAGAAGCTATTAACCTTTCTCTTACCAAAACAAAAAAGAACTTTGTAAAACCCAAAGGAAGTTTGGCTGAGGCAGTAAGATCTTTAAGAGAATGCTGAAAGCTACCCTAGCATCCCACGAATTAGTCCCTGCCGACCTCCGAGATCTCTTCCAGTGTCTACTAATCCCCTCAGAGTTTGATCTCTGGGAAAGCACTTGGAAGCGATCTCTGAAGGGACTCCTAAAGGAGCTTAAGCAAAGCACCCAAAATGCAACAGATGCAGATGGGAAAGACATCACCTATGAACATCTGTGCGGCGAGGAGTGGGCTAACCCCGAGGACCAAGCCCGGGTGTTATCCAAATTCATTTTAGACAAAATCTGTGGAGTGGAAGAAAAGATTTTTAACCAATTATCAAGGCTTGGAACTAAAGGCAGTTATACTAATATTAAACAATGTCCCTCAGAGACAGTCAACAGTTTGTTGACCGTCTTCATGCACAAATGGAGAGGCAAGTGGAAGACCCAGTGGCACAAGCAGAATTAATTAAGGAGATGGCTCAGAGGAATGCGAACGAAGCCTGCAGCAGGGTTAAATTTGGACTGCCTATTCATCCTGTGCCTACACTAGCACAGATGATCGAAGCATGTGCCAAGAAAGCGGAGCTCTTCAGTGCACCAGAAAAAAGGCTAGGACTGGCAAACCCAAAAACTGGAGCAGCTGTAACACCAGAAGAGGCAACAGACGTCACCAGAGCAACTTCCATGCCATCTGCTTCCAATGTAGGAAGCCAGGACCCTTTGCCAGAGGCTGTCCTCAAAGCCAGCAACACAAAAAGAAAAATCAAAAAGAGGGAGCAACCAACAAACAAAAAAACTAAGACCCGAGCACAGACCTGCCCTGTGCCATGATATAAATACAGTGGGCTCCACAGTGGGGAAAGTCTCTCTCTTAACAAAAAAGAGGGAGGAAGGGAAGTGGGATACAGGTCAGCAGAAAAATAAAAATGAAAACTGTAATAACAAAGTTTGGCAGCCTCATGGGCGTTTCAGGCTCATGACTACCAAAGCTTTTCTTTTCAGGTCTACTGGTTGGACAATCATTGGACTGGGCCTGCTGGACAATGTACAGGTTGTGATGATAAATCACACAGAACTGGACAGCAGTGAGTATTTTGTTACTGGAGACACCGCACACACACATCCCTGGAGACTGAGGTGGCTCCCATGACAATCAAGGGAGACATAACTCACCTCACTCTCCTGGTGCACTGCTCTCAGCCACCCTTCTATTTGGCCATGGGACAAATCCTTGCTCAGGCCATTCCCATTCCAGCAGAGGTCCCAGTAGATGAAAAAGCACCTGAAGTCTACTGAGCAGAAGTGGTTGGCGAGGACAAACCCTCTATGGGATGCAACCTGACCTGTGGAACAGACTATCTCCACGTGGAAGGGTTGCTTGACACGGGGACAGATGTGACAATCATACCTCAGAGGGTGTGGCCGTCACAATGGGAATTGCAACCCGTGGCTGGCAAAATCCAAGATGTAGGAGGGGTCAGATTGGCAAAGATCTCCAAAAGCATTGTGCAAATTGAAGGGCCGGACGGAAAATTGGCCAGTGTCCGTCCGTTTGTCACTGACTACAAGTGCCCCCTGTAGGGGAGAGACACCATGTCCCAGTGGGGGGTCAAATTAGTTATCTCTAAGACTCCCCAGGATTTTTAGAGGTGGTCACTGTGCAGCACCCTACCCACAAGTTAACGTGGCTGGATGGCATTCTAGTCTGGGTAAATGAGGGGCCACTAAGTAAGGAGAATCTCAAGGCGCTCGAGGAGCTCGTGGAGGAGTAATTGGCTAAAGGCCACATACAAGAGACAACCAGCCCTTGGAATTTCCCAGTCTTCGTGATTAAGAAGGAAGCCAGGGAAGGATAAGTGGCAGCTCCTACATGACTTTTGGGAAATAAACAAAGTAATTGAGGACATGAGGTTACTCCAACCTGGGATGCCTTCCCCAAAAATGCTTCCCAGAGATTGGCAATTGGCTGTTCTAGACATCAAGGACTGTTTCTTCCAAATTCCCCTACATCCAGAGGATGCCCCACAGTTTGCCTTCTCGGTTCCTACCATCAATCGAGAAGCCCCAGTGAAGCACTACCGCTGGAGAGTATTGCTGCAAGGCATGAAGTGCAGTCCTTCCATCTGCCAGTGGTACGTGGCCTCATTGCTGTCCCTGATGCGTGCCCAAAAAAGAGAGGCCATCATCCTCCACTACATGGATGATGTGCTTGTGTGCGCCCCCGATGACTCTAGACTCCAACACACACTTGACCTAGTGGTTCAAGTTTTAACGTCTGCTGGATTCCAACTGCAGGAAGACAAGGTCCAAAGGATGCCACCTTGGAAGTACTTGGGCTTGGAGATCACTGCGCGGACTGTTGTTCCGCAGAAATTGGAAATCATTAGTGATCCCAAAACCCTGCAGATCTCCATTCCTTGTGCAAATCTTTGAACTGAGTCAGGCCCTGGTTAGGCCTCTCCAATGAGGACCTAGGCCCCTTCTTCAGTTTATTGAAAGGGGAGAGAGAGCTGATCTCTCCCAGGGAACTGACCCCAGAGGCAAAAGCCACAATCCAAAAAGCACAGAATGCTTTGGTTGAGAGGCAGGCTCATCGTTATCAGCCTGAGCTGCCTTTCAAATTCAGTGCCCTGGGAAAACCGCCACACTTGCATGGTTTAATATTCCAATGGATCAAAGGGCAGAAAGATCCACTCTTAATCATAGAGTGGGTTTTCCTCTCCCATCAATGATCCAAGACTACAAGAGCTGATGGCTCCGCTGATCAGGAAAGCCTGGGTAAGACTGCATGAACTGGCTGGTTGTGACTTTGTGTGCATTCACCTCCCGGTTAAACTTTCTGAGGAGGGAAAAAACTCCCGAGAAGTTGACCAAGGAGATGTTTGAGCACCTGCTCTAGAGCAATGCCAACTTCCAGTTATCTCTGGACAGCTATAGAGGACAAATATCAGTCACACCCCATCACACAAGCTGTTTAATGAGGAATTCCACCTCATTCTTCATGAGAAAAGGAGCTATAGGCCTCTCTAAGCTCTCACAGTGTTCACTGATGTGTCTGGGGCATCCCACAAGTCAGTGATGACTTGGAGAAATCCCCAGACTCAGCATTGGGAAGCTGATGTTGAGTTTGTGGAGGAGTCACCCCAGGTCACTGAACTGGCCACAGTACTGAGAGCCTTTGAGAAGTTCTCGGAGCCAATTTTTAATTTGGTAACTGTGATAGGTTGACTTGGGAAGAAGAAACTCAGAGAGAGGTTCTCTCTAAGGGAATTTCCTCTGTGGGGGCTGGAACACCTGCCACAGCCAATTAGAGAAAGTTAGTTCGCTCTGTGAACACACATTTTTAAGGAGGTAATCTGGAACTGAGTCTCTTTGTCTTTCCAGCAGCTGAGCAGGTAACATCAACCCGAGTTCCCCTCCACTATGTGGGGGTGGGGGAGGCTCGGGAGGCCGCTTGGGCCCCGTTTGCAAACGAGGGGACCCAATGGCCTGGGGAAAAAGGGTTCTTTGATAAGACCTTCATGGCTTCCTCCTCCACTGGCCTGCAGCTCTGGGGTGGGGGGGGGTCGGGGGCCCGGCTCCTGCTGCTGGCTCAGAGCAGTGTCAGACAGGCCAGGCCTGCCCGTGTGGCCATGAGCAGTCTGGGGCTGCAGCCCAGCCCCAGAAAGGCTGATTGACACCTCAGCTGCCCCCCCAACGTGGCCTGAGCCTGGGCCAACTTTTGTAGTTGTGTTAAACTTTAACTCTTTAGTGCTCAGATAAGATTTGCAAAGCCTCCAGCCTTTCCTTTGAATATGAAAGGGAATAATAAGATTTCTGAAGTCAGTGTCATAAGAGCTAAGTTTTTTAGATAGAAGGAGAATGAGAAGATGCTGAAATGGCTGAAAATCTTTTTGTAAAATTGTAGGGATGAACTGATGTACTGAATATCCCTATAAACCATAGAAAAAGACATGGGAAGATGGAAATGTTCCATTTAATAGATGATTTGACCAAAGAGCACCTGAGTTGAAAATTTCTGCCCCGAGAAAAGAAGAGGATTTCAGTTTTCTGAAAATGAAGCCTGAGCAGAAAGAAAGGAGACGGAGAGAACCTTTGCTGTCGAACATTTCATTCTTAAAAGTAATACCCCATGAGATAGACATGGCCCACATCTACAGCTTTGGGATGGCTGTGGAGTTGGGAGGAGCATCATGGTTGCAGGTTCCCGGGTGGATGCAAATCGTGAAAGATAAAACCACAAAAGGACTGTCTTCTTCCTTCTTGTGGAAAAATCCCTACAGCTTCAACAAGAAGAGGCTTCTCCAAAAGTGAACTGAAAAAGACTACATTAGGGACTGACCAAAGTATTTGTTATATGTTTGTTTTGTTGTTATGAAGGTTGAGAGAGGGAAAGAAGGAGTGATCTGAAAAATCTTATTCTGAATTTGGTTTTTTTTCCCTTCTCTTTATTTGTGTAGTTAATAAATTTTTCTTTTATACTCTCTCAAGTTTTAGGCCTGCCTTGCTCTTTTGCTCCTGGTTCTGTCTCATAACAGAAAAAATAAGTTTCTTTAAATTGGCAACTCAAAACAAAAACATTAATTTGGTGCATTGGCTGGGAAATCGAAATTAAACCAAGACAGTAACCCACTCAGTCTATGTGGCAGGGGTAGTGTCCAGGGTGGAGCAGACAGTTCTCAAAGACATTGAGAATGAGCATCTCTTCAGGTTGCTCTCAAAACTAATTTATTTAGTTTTGTATCCAGAGCATCTGTTTTATGTGATGCTTGTTAGGTCACATACTGATTTGCCAGGCAAAATCGCAGAAGGGAATCATAAAGCAGACTCCCTTGCTGCCCCAGCTGAGAAGGCACACCTCCCGGACACCTTTCAACAGGCAAAGCTGAGTCACCAGCAATACCATCAGAATGTGCCAGGTCTGATCCATCAGTTCCAACTAACACAGAGTCAGGCCCAGGTCATTGTGGCTACCTGTCCCAGTTGCCAGCTCCAGGCCATGCCATTGCTGGGTGCTGGAGTTAACCTCTGAGGCCTTGGGAGCTGCGAGGTGTGGCAGACAGACATCACACACATTCCCAGCTACGGTCGCCTTAAGTTTGTACACGTAAGCATTGACACATATTCAGGTGCAGTTTATGCCTTTGCCCACGTGGGAGAAAGGGCTATGCATGCCAAACTACATCTAGTGCAAGCCTTTTCAGTGTTGGGGGTCCCTAGGGAAATTAAGACCGATATTGGCCCAGTGTATACATCCAAGGAATTCCTAGAGTTTGTCCAGCAGTGGGGAGTGGAACATAAAACCAGCATCCCCCCACTCCCCCACAGGCCAAGGTGTAGTTGAGCGTGCCCATCAGACGCTCAAGCAAGTCCCGGCTAGACAGAGCAGTTCAACAGTGTGGATGTCACCACAACAAAAGCTCTGCAAAGCCATGTTTACCATTAGTTTTCTTAATTGTTAATTTGAAAATATGAGTCCTCAGGTGGTACATCACTTTAACAACAGTGATCAGTCCTAATTAAGAACCCAGAAACTTGGGAGACCAATGGGCCTTAAGAACTCGTTACCTGAGGGCATGGCTACGTGTGCATATCTACTCCCTCAAGCCCACGTTGGATACCCCAAAAGTGGGTAAAACCTTTCATCCCCAGAAATTCAGCTCCAGCAGAAGGGGATGAAAAGCAAATAACAGTTGCTTCAGAAAGAAGACACCACCAGAAAGAGGAGATAAAACCTTCCTAAGATCTGGGTACATTCTGGCAGACACACAAACTTTTAATGTGCTTTTAAAAATGTTTGTTTTTCTTTTTAGAAAAACATCTACCTCCCACCCAAACTCATGATGAGCCCTATCCAGTTTGTCATCCTGTTAGCGCTGAGCAGTCTGACAGCTGCATGGATTGTCCCTCAGCCACGCCAAAACATCTGGGTGACCCTGGCACAAACACTCCACCTGTCCACTGCAGCAGCAAAAGACCCTATGTCTACCTGCCTGGTAGAGATTAAGAGGAAATTACCAGGCAGGCCACACTCCAAAATCGTGCAGCCATAGACTTCCTTCTGCTGTTGCATGGACATGAGTGCCAGGAATTTGAAGGATTTTGTTGCCTGAATTTAACCTCAAAGGCTCCCAGCCTCCATGCAGCCTGAGAAATGAAAAGCATGATTGGACAAGTGAAGCAAGAATCTGAAGACCAGTTCAGTGAACTGTTCAAAGGCTGGGGACTGTCGGAGTGGTGGACTTTATCAGTTAAAACAATTCTGTCATTTCTTGTTATTCTTTTTCTAATAGTGTTGGCATTCAGAGTTCTACAGTGCTTGATTTTTAAAGCCATTAACAATATAATCCAGACTACCTCAGAAGAAAACCACATAGATATGATGGACCAAAAGCAGCCTAACTGGCCCACAAATCATAAGTGGTGGACAAATTAATATTCTGAATCAGAATAAGTCGGACGCCTTTCTTTTAACTTTATTTAACAAAAAAGGGGGACGTTGTATTACACTGTTTGTTTCTTAAGTTGCACTGTTCATGGTTGTTGTGGTATCTTCCATTCTCCCCCATCGGTCTGTGACATGGTTGAATCCTCCCTTTCGCCCCTCCCCATCGGCAGCGTCCCGTTGGTTGTGGGTCTGTTCCTCCCGTTTCCCTGCATTTAAAATTGCCCGCCATCTTCTCTCTTGCTCTCTTTCTCCTCTCACCATGTGGATGTTGTGGACCATTTTTCCCACGGGAGAACAGAGCCTCCTTTGGTCTTTTGGCTTTGTCCTTGATGGAGTATTCTCCATCCCCCATGGTCCAGTTCTAGCCGAGAGGACCCAGGGAGAAGAGGAATTCCACCAAATGTAAACAAAGGAACACATGTAGAAAGACAAAAAGCTCAAAATATCTTACTTTTGTATTGCAGTACTGTTTTCCAACAGAGAACACACAGAAATGGATTGACAAAGCTCCTAGGAAATATTTATAAAACACACACATACAGGATATTTAGATTTTGATGCACAAATATAGTTTCAATGCATCTACATACTGCATGTGCCATAAAAAATATCTTTCTTCTGCTTTGACTGCAGAAACATTGTATTTTGCCAAAAATTAAATACCCTCATTCTTTCACTTCTATGTCATTGATTAAATAAATGAAGGTGTTCACTGATCCTTTTGAAGAACAATAGTAGTGACCACAGTAATATTTCCAGAGGCTTTAAACAAAAGTGGACAGATCTGGGGCTTTGAAACACATTCATTTCATATGCCTCAGTCCCCCCTGCCATGAAGGATGATACAGGTGCTTTTTTTAAATACAGGATTTACTACCCACAATAAATTAAATATATGAAAAACTATCTCTTTCTGGAAACAGAGTTTTTGAAATTGACTTCTAAGTCTCATCTACTAATAATTTTTTTTACTCTTTTAGTCCATATTTTTTACTACATCAGTAGAAATCCTATTTGAATGGCATTTTGCTCCTGAAGTGGCCTATGCCACTTCAACCTAAGACCCCATTGTTTAATTTGGTTTCATCTTCTCTGCCTCCTGATGTATTCCCTTGAATTCAAGAAGCAAACTATCAGTCCTAGCTGATATCTTAATCATAGGGTCTCAATATCCCTCTCAACTCAAGTGCCTGTGAGCTGTTCTCTTTCAAATGCAACACAAGTATGAAAGAAATACCCCATCTGTGGTATCTTAGTGCTACAAAGCCACTTGACAAACACTCTTCTTAAAAACCTGAAAGCTACATTTCCTTCCCTTCAAGGAAATGGTGGAACTGGACAGAAAGCTGTAAAGCTCTTTAATGCAGCTGAACACAGATACCATAGGAATACAGAGAGAATAAAAGTTTTACGCATTTTACTTTTTTTTTCCTAGTGAGCTATGACACCTACTCTTTCTCACCTATCTTTCCTCTTACCCAGAAAATTACTCAGTATGTAGACACACTCATGTAATCACAGTAATTATCTCCAAAAACTGAATAGATGTCCTTGAAATGGAGAGCTTTCATCTTTGTTTCATTAAACTTGGACTTTAGATAAGCAACTTCATATACGTTTTAATTTTCTTTAGGCAAACTCTACTCCCTTGCCAAAGTTTTCTATGGACAACAAAGCTGTGAGGAAGCAGGCAAAGAATTATGAGTGACTTTTACTTTCTGAGTCTTTGTGTTATTTTGAAAAGCCTCAGAGGCATTTCTGAGAAGGAATGAAAGAGCAAACAACAATAAAAATTATAATGTCATTAAGAATGCCTGAAATGACATTGTCAATGTTAAGGAAATGTCTGTGTTAGTAACATCTTATCATTTAAGACTGCCACTGACAAATTGCCGTGACTAAATGGCACTGCAGATGCAGCACTTGCCAGCTACTCTGTGCACAAACTTTGACCCAAGTGAATTGGTTTGGACACCATAGATTTAATTAGGCAGACAGAAACTATTGTGTACCCATGAATAAATCTTTGTAATAGCGACTTTACATTGATCTTTTTTACACATGCAAGAATTCAAGTTATGCTACGTTGTCACAAAACAAATTATAGAGATTGTCTTGGAGAATTTATCAATTGATATGATTGATTTTTTTAAGAAGTACTTCTGAGATGCATGTTTGTGCATCTTAGTTCAAACCAGTCATCAAAGAACATTCTGATTTCTCTCTTTGCATTTTGCTCTATATGCAAAGAAAGTAGAGCCCTACATGGAGCCCTACATGGAGAATACTGTGATGTCAGTGCAGAATTCCAAACATTTTGCATTTGCTATTCTAGTGCATCTGGTTGTATCCGACCGTGTTTTTCAGTGCCTGATGGTTTATGTCCACCATTTTGTGTTTCTTCTGCAAAAGGTCTGTTTCAATCTTGCAGCCCTTCACCTTGCAAGGAAAGAAAACAGGTTAGCAGATGTAGAGTGCCCCCCAGTTCACAAAACTCCATAGATGAACATTACTGTTAATAAATAAAATCCTTATTGTTGTGCTACCACTACAGGAAATAAGCAGGGACACAAGGTAGCAAAAGGCAGCAGAAGGGTTAGAAATATATGGCAATAGATAAAAGGACACAATTTTCTTGGAGTGTAAAAAGAGCGTCTCTGTGTGATCTATCTGGCCCTCCTGCTGTAGCCACAAGCTGACCCCTGTGCTTCCTTTTCATCGTGAATATGCCCCAGTTAGGTTTATGTAATGCTTCCTTCTGTCTGCAGGGCTCCCACTGAAAATTACCTACCAAAATCAACTCAAAACAGCAGAAGTATTTTCAAAACCAGCTGAGACAAAATGTGAGTTAGGAAGCAGACAACCCAGTTTTCAGCTAGATACAGAGTACAGAGGGTTGAAAGATGTATACAACAGTTTTCATCCCTTTTGAGGTTAAAATTTTTGGTTACTATTTATTAATTATAAGATGAGGGGGAAAAAATACCCAAACCCAACTCCTTCTCATTGCTGTGCTATATAAATGTTGTGGGGAAATTGCTGCTGAAAGAAGAAAGCTATGGGCTAGACAGAGTGCCTTGTGGGAAGTCATGGCCTGCATAGTCCATAGACTTCCAGAGAAGTCAGTATTTCCTTTTTTTAATCTCATTCTTGCTACTCTTCATATAAAAATAAAAGGTTCAAGCAGTATCTCAGACCATTTGTCATGGCTCACTCACAGGTGATCTGTTTGCCTTTACTATCTCCAGGCTATTTATTTCTGCCTTCAGCAGAAACCTTGAGGATCTCTGGTAGTTTTTCATGGAGAGAACTTGAGTGTTCCTGTTAAGCCTGAGAAAGAGCACTTGGCAAGGCCATTGATTTCAATGGGGCATGTCTTCCCTACTCTTTATTCCTTCTTTTTTGGCAAACATGGTCATTGTTCAGCATAAGAGCAGTATTTACCCCGTGCCAAAACAAAATTAAGTGGTACACTGTGATCCCAGCCAGGGTGAGGGATTTATGGTACTAGGCATTGTGCAAGAACAGAATTAATGACAAGGCTGGAAACCTTACAAAGCCAAGAGATGGGATAAGGTAAGAAGCAAGTGAAAAGAGAGAATATGTTGGAAAAGATTCAAGAATCTATTATGGGATATTGAAACTGAATCAGCAATGTCTTTACTGTATTTTTAATTTTGCTCTCTTGTACATTAGCAAAACTGCTCCTTTTCCACGTTTTTCTATTATTTATCCATGCTCCCAAAGGGCAGGTTAGTTATTTAGCTATGAGGGTAAGGCACTTTGCTGAGAAACTCAGACCTTAATGCTTATTTCTGCATTATCTTACTCAAAATAAAATACATTCTTCAGGTTAGGTGTTTTACATAGCCAACATTCAGCAGCATCAGCCTGAAAACTCTACATAGTCAGCATCACATGAGGGAGGGAAAGGGATTTGTTAGTTGATCTTGACTCCTTCTGAAACATTTTTCACATGGGTGAGATAAGATTCACAGAAATGCGTTGGTTTTATTGAACAAAAAAATACAGAGATTTTTTCAAATTAATGTTAGGCTCCAACCTCTCTAAGTCACACAGTGACAGTTTTTTTCATGCTGTATGCTTCACTGTATGCTGCACTAAATTTGGTGTCACAGAAATGAGCAAAAATCCAGAGAAGAAAATGTTTACAACCTGCTTAACTCCGTGTTATGAGTTCTAATGACTCCAGACATATGTCACAGATTAGATGAACATTTCCCACTTTGGGTGTAAAATTAGTCAAATTAAAAATAACTTGTATTTCATAATTTACTGACAAGTAGAGTATTTAAGAAAAAATAATGTTTCACATCATCTCCATACAAGACACTTATTCGATCCTCATACTTTTCTTACAGATGTGCTTCTTTCTTTCGTGTACAAAACAATGGTTATAGACAGCAAAGGCAATAAAGATGTAATTTTCTGAAAAAAAGTACAACTCTCCTACTACTCCAAATACCAGCAATTGCAATTTTCACAATCACTAAATTCCATAAATGCTTTGTAAGTTCTGTTATGTATTTCTAAGACACATGGTGTTTATGCAGTGTGTCACACTAACAACTCTGAATACTAGAATCTTCTGTCATGTCTTCTTTTTCTTCTGTCCCACTCTGTGATGTAAATTTATGTTTGAAATAATTTGACTTTAAAAACGTATTTCCATTAATCATATACGCATGCTTGTTGGTATATGTGTGCATACATACACAAATAATGTCAAGGCTATAAACAGTTCCACTGCTTTGTTTTCTTTAAAAGATAAATTTACAAACTTGCTATCTTAATAGTTGCAATGAAAAGAAACATATTTTATTTATTTTCCTTTGACTGTTTCTTCCTACAAGTCTTCCAGATGTCTCTTTGGCCATCTGAGTGAGGAAGCAAGTGATTAAAGTATGGTTTCTTCCTTCCAGTCCTTTGAGATATTTCATTGGCAGGTCATTATTTCTGAACAGAATGGTTCTGATTTTGCTCTAGTCTGATGGCTAAGCATTCATTGTGGGTATATGGATTGTGTGTTCCCCAAAAAACACAGTATGATCTTTAAGTCAGATATTCAGGGTAACAAAAGGATAAACCTGGAAATTACTGGGTTTGCAGTCAGAACAAGAGAGGTGTTGTTGGGGATTGAATTGTTCCCTTTTCTTTCTGTGGAATATTTTCCCATTGTTATGCTAAGTATTTGTGGCTACACCTTAGTAGTAACAGTTTCTCTTGCAGGGGGGTGGGGAACAGGGGGAATACTGGAAAAGGAAAGGTGGGACAGGGGGGCCTGGGCTCCCTCTTGCTCTCTCACTCACTGGTGGAGCGGAAGGGGGACGGCCCATGCTCTGATCTAGCATCTCCCCTGCCATCCCAGCACCGAGATCCACGCTCCCTGCTGTTGGACATTGCTCTGCTGCCTTCTCACTTCATCCTACTACCTCTGGACACTCTGCCGAGCACCACGACCGACACCGTGAGGGGGGAGTCGCTTCCCCATCCCTCTCACCCCTGGGCCACCGCCTCCATCACTCCAGCCCTCTTCAACTGCGTGGGACCTGCCCTGCCCCCAGCACCGGTAACTGAGTGCAGGGAGACGGCCTGTGGCCAAAAGGGACTGGAACTAAACTATACTGTTCTGTTCTGTTGTCAATTTTTACAGCTGTTGTTGTTTCTGCTGTTTGCCTTGTTAGATATCAGTAAAGAACTGTTTGTTATTCCTATCCCCATATCTTCTGCCTGAAAGCCTCTGATTTCAAACTATAATAATTAGAAGGGAGGGGGTTGCACTCTCCATCTCAGGGAAGGGGTTCTTGCCTTCCCTTAGCAAATACCTGTCTTTCAAACTAAAACAGGTGTAAATACTGATATTTCAGAATTATGCCTACCAACAGGAATAAAGATTCCTCATTTACTTTACTGAACAATGTCATGTTGGTTTACCAGCAAGATGATCTTTCCCAGACTCACTAGCCAATGCTAAAAGTGGTTTGAACCTTGAAGGAAGGAGTGAGAAAAGTCTGGGTCCATGTCCTGGGTCATCAGAACGTAGCTCTCCTCTCTGCTGGCTGGGCAGCAGCTGTTCCAGCCTGGAGGGGATGAGATGAGCTGTTCTCTGTGTGGTTATGGACGTTCATAAGGATAAAGGTAAAAGAAACACACACCCAAACAGGGGCTCATGAGGAGAAAGCAAGTTCATAAGGGAGGAGCTTTCCTAGGAAAGAAACCTTTTGCTACAGCTAACCCTACAGTCCCAGGCAGACCTGACAGCATCACTGTCAGCAGAGCAGTTAAATCCCTGTTCATGGCACAGAGACTGCAGTTACTCTGCAGATATTAAACCTGAATGTAAAAACTTTACTCATATAGTTGTTTCTTTACAAGAGTTTACAAGTCAGACTTTGGATAGTACAGCAGCACAGAGACTTCATCACACAAACAACAATCCCTCTTTTCCCCACCACCCAAGACCTGTGTAGTGTACAGTTCCCTACATTTAACTAGACAAATACAGCTACAGCCAGTACACAAAGAAAGTTAATGTCCTGAAATTAGTAATTACTCTAAGATTTGGTGTTTATCTTTACATTCTTTACATAAAAAAGCCTTTTTTTTTCCTGACATTGGCAATGGTATTCCCAGATATTAGGGCCTCACTTTTACCCTAAAATTTTTAGGATGGGTTTCAGATAACATACTGTCCAATGACTGCCTAAATGTAGTGAAGATTAAGAATCCACTTTAGGCATCATGCAACCAGGGACTGTGCTTACATTTTATAAACCATTATGAACTGCACTTCACACAGCACTTTCTATCATATTTAGGAGCCAAGGAATCAGAGGTGTCAGAAATATGAAGTTGATTAATCACTGAAATAGCTTTCTCCAAGGTCCACTGCGTCTGCCTACCACCTACAGTGTTTATTCAGTCACACACTAGAAGTTCTTTGAAAAAATTACTATCTTCCCCTCAGCAGAAAAACTGGCAAAATGGTCCAGCCTAGACTTATGTAAAGTTTGCTTCTTGAAAAGCCTTCACAGTAACTTTCTTTGCATTTTCCTAAGAAAAACTGAAAAAAATAAGTTTCACCCAAAATACAAAGTAGACTTTCCTTCTAATCTAATTTTCTTGCATTGTAATGTTAGAAGTGTATGGATATTTGGGGGAGTTATTTTTGGTTTTACACCAGCAGGTATTTATCAATCAAATGCTGTATTCCCAAATTTCAGAAATTCAGCATAACTTCTGAATGAAAGGGGTTGCAGTGGTTTGCCAAGAACAAAACATGGCACCTGACACATGACACGTGCTGAAGTCCACTACCACCCATTCTATTTGCCAAATCTTCAGAACTTAGGTTTGGTTAGTTCATTTTCAAGCCAAATTCTCTTACCATCAGTGTAGAATTAGTTCCAGGTGTGGACACACTGTTAGAGAGCTAGGAAAATTACAGCCTGGAAAATCATTCTTGGGCTGGAGCTTCTCCTGCTCTCTCAGCTTCTTTCCCAGGCTGATAGCTTGTTCAGCTTCAGTTAGGGAGACTTTCTCTCAGGATGATAACTTGGTCAAAATAGAATGGAATTCACAACAGTAGATTAACACCTGGTACCAGCCGTGGGACTCTTCCTGAACTACAGTCCCACGGGAGTTCTCTATTATCTAATGAGCTACTGTCTTGTCTTAGCTCTGTGGAACATACTATAAAAAGTATGAATCGTGTTCTCAATAAATGTCTCTTTCCTATCTTGGAAGAATACCGTGTAGCTGTGTGTCTTATTTCCACCGCTTCCAAAGGGTTAAATCCTTAACCCGACAGCTACATCCACGTTCATGCAATGTCCTCATCTGCGCCTGGGGTCTCCAGACTCCCTTGTAGTACAATTACTCATACCAGCTACTTTGCAAAACAAATTGTTTTATGCTTCACAGTTGCTTGCACTGCCTCAGAGGACACATCCTGTTGCAGAAGGGGACTGAGAGCTCAGCTGTCTGACACAGGCAGCACTTGGTGTCTTCAGAGGGAAGGTCACCTCTTCGTTCTTACTTGGAATTAAGTAATACCAGATTTTGTAATAATGCATTAATGTAAATACTGCCACAAAAAAAGGAGGGGTTCAGAGTGAAATCAATCTGCAGACAGCAGTTGGGAAAGTAGGAGGGATCTACAATTCATTTATGAAATATAATGATTCATTGTTATAAAATTATGAAATGAGAAAACATACAGGTGAAAGGACACTGTATGTGAAAGCTGAGAATTCAGACAAACTGATACTTCTTTAAGGAATGGGAAATAATGTCAGATTTTCAATGTGTTGATAGGAATATCCTTCAATCTCCTAATAAGCTTGTCTGCTAAACAGTCTGCTATGGAAAAGACAGATACACTGATACAATTATTAAAATGATTTGCTAAATCAGATATCCTGCATTCACATTCTTGCTGTAGGTGCTGACAAGACTGGCCCATAATCCAACATTTACATATTAATCTCTAGTATAGGAATGAAAGATTAGAATGCTGATAAAACACATTAAGGATAGTGGGAAAAATACTGTTCCCTTAAGTTTCTTTGTCCATGTGGAAACAGTTTTGTCAGCTATGTACCAAGAAGGAAAAACCACTGCTATCCCAGTCTCAAGATGAAATAATTACAGGGATAAATACAATTTCTAAACAGTCAAACCAGTCCCAAGACAAGCACAATTCCTTTGTTTACTTTCACAGCAAAGAGATTTACTGTCTCATCAACATTGTCAATTACTGAAGCAAATATTCCTGGTAAGAATCTGAGATACAAAGAACTATAAATATCATATTTTTATTCTAAGTAGAGGTCTAAATCGTAGCAGCTTCATAAGGAGTTTTTTGCACAAATTAACTCCTGGTAAACAGATTTGCTTTCATCAAATCACAATTCACTGACCTTTCTGGCATAGAGCTTTTATGCACACTAGGATTCTCATGTTAAAGAAAAGGGAAACCATATGTTTTGATTCACCTTAAGTTCTCTCTGCCATGTGATCTTGTATTCTAGTGACAAAATGCTTTTAATGAACAGAATGTGTTGAAATCTATTTCCAAAAACACATAAAAAGTAAAATACTAAACCCATATTAAGACTGAAGATCTGTATTAATAAAGAGACTACAGTTGGATATAAATTAATGGATTTTCTTTTATTCCATAATCTGATTTTCCATAAAGATATGTCAGGCTCTAAGAACTGATTTTGCTTTGTTGTTAAGCAAGTTTGAAAAGAGATCAAATGAAAAAAATGACAACTTGAGGATGTCAGAACCTTATTTTAAATGCTGCTATACCAAGATCTTAAGGGCAACTAAATTTTTAGAGAGCCAAGAAAAAGATTCTTGTTCAATTAATAAAATATTAGCTTTTCAAAATCCTAACTCCTTTTTTGCAAGTAGTAGGTGACCTTGCCCCCAAATTCATTTTTTTCTTCTTTATCAGATAGTTGAAAGACAAATGTTAGACTTTATCAAAGACATAGATTTGTACCTCCTACACCCTTGTGAAGTAAAGCATAAAATGAGACTATATCCTTAAATTCTAATGCTATAGAAATCAGCCTCTATAGACTGTACCAAGAAAAAAATCAGTCTACCTTTCATGAGTAAGAGACACATTTCTGTAAGAAAGTTTAAGCTAAATCTCCAGCTACTCTATATATTTAAGAAAATAAAATAGCACCAGAAGTATTTCTTATTTCTCAGATTGCACTAATTCAATAGAAAATGGATTTGCTAGTGGCTGCCCATCTTGATGGCTTTTAGTTTATGCTATTTCTAATCCCAGAATTTGAAAGAATTTGCAATTAATAAATCATAGCCATCTTAAAACTGTTGTCTGAACTTGGTTGGAGGGAGTTTTGGTTTCTTTTTTGGTTTGGTGATTTTTTTTTATTGTTTACTTGTGGCTTTTTGTTTGTTGGTTCAGTTTTGTTTTAAAGTGAAATGAAACAGTGAGCAAAATAATATATAATTGCCCATATAATGCTAGTCTTTAAATGCACTGTCTCTGACTGCTTCTTTACAACTTCTCTACTGCTTCTCTGCTTCTTCTGCAACACAGTTTTCATTCCACTGCACAATCAAACATTATACCCCAAGAAAAGTGCTGAGCTACAGAATATACCCCAAATCTGTCTGCAGTTTGACACCTCTTAAGTGCATACTGATTTTCCAGACAGGAAAATATTTAATAAAATTACTGCTTGAAGTTTTCTCTCTCTCTGAAACATAAAACCTTCTGGAGGCTTGGGGGACACATTTACAAGTGTTAACTAATGAGAGTGTTTTAATATAGGACTTTATTGATACTATCATGTGTTATTAAACTCATATCAACAATGATGTCCAAATACATAAGAAGTAATCAAGCCCTTACTGAAACGGGATGAGTTCTGTAGCCTTTTCTCAATGGGTCCTGCAGCATCTTCAACATTCTTCATTGCTGCACTAAGTAGTTTTAAAATGTTTGGTGTCAGCATGGCAGACCTCATCATTTATGAATCACGATTTTCTTTGTCCCTCATTTGTACCTGTTTGGATTTTTGCAGCAGGGAAACTGAGTAATTAAAAAAATGTTTGTTTCAAGTCATTCAAAAATTGGTTCTGACACAATTCAGATTTTATGCTTATTTGTGCCAGAACATCTTGTAGGCTTATATAGCCTTCTATTTTTGGTCTGGATTCTTAATTTCCTTTTGTTTTTTCTTCAAGCTACACAAATAGTGATCTACATAATTTTTGCTTCTAGCCAAACCAGATATTATTACAATCAATATAGTGTAATGTTTGTCTCTCAGTACTGTAGCAGAATTTCACTGTTGCATTACATGTAGGAGTCCTGCATGTCTGGAAATTTCTCTGTGTATTTTCTCCCTGAATGATCAAAGACCCTGTTTTCAATTTGACAAGAAAAGATTAATAAACCAGAGGGGAATTCTTAATGACAGATGTAGCAAAAGATGATTATGAGATGTTTATTTTATCTTCATTTAGATGAAGGCAAGATAACAAATCTCTTATTTCTACTGGAACAGAGTTACTTTATTTTATGCCAGTCAGTTATGAGTTTTCAGCACTGTTTGTGATCAGTGGTATCAGAAACCTGGGGGAGTGTTAGATTGCAGTCAAAATTGTAATGATTGACATGCAGTTGACATACTCTGAAGGAGTTACTAAAATAAAATTCTTTGTGCAGTACCATGATTATTGAACCCATGTTTCTTAGCATGAAAACCTGTTGTCAAAGTTTTATGTATATCCTCACACAGCAATAAGAATAGATTGATTTCCAAAGGCATCCACAAACTTTTTCACTTATTTCCTTGAAGTAATTAACAGTATTTAAGCATGTGAATTCTCCTGAGTTCCATATTCCTTCAAGACAGTAGGAAATATCCATGTGCTTCAATTTCTTGCTGCAAAATGGCTACATGTTTAGATTCTCTGAACGGATTCAATTATATATTGGTGGATGCCTAGATTGGATATCTGACCTACATTTGCTTATCATGGGTGTATTTCAGTTGATTTTGACATTTTTCAGATTGTCATATAGTTTAGAAAGTTCCTTTCATTGTACGTTGTGCAACACAGCTGAATATAAAATCATTTATTCATGCAAGGTCCTCACATTGCTAGACACATTTCCAAGTGGTCAGTGACAGGAGGATTCTAGAACTGCACAGATGTTATGCTAAAAGTGGATTGTTGATCAAGAATCAAATTTAATGTTTGCTCTTTTGGATGATTCTTCCAAATTAAAAAATCTCTAACTTTAGAGTTCAGTTACCCAAGGGACAGATAATCAATCAATTTCCATTTTGATTGTTTCAATTTCTTTTCTATCAATCTTTCTGCTTTCTCCAGTTATTAAATAAATAGATGGTTTTCATATAACCACTTAGAATACCTCACTACACCACTGCTCCAAATAATTATCATTTGTCGTGAGGACACTTATGGAAAAGAGGCCTATAAATGAACTGCACAAAATAACTAAGAAAATTATTCCTCAGCTTTCCTCCTTCAGCTATACCCTGAGTAGTGAGGATGGAGTGCTGGCTGCTTACTCAGCCATAATACTTGTAAAGCAAAATTTGTGAAGCTTTAAGACTGCAATACTCATGTTAGGGATAACTTGTCTTTAAGGTTGCTTTTTAAAATCTAGATTCTTCTTGGGTAGGAAAAAAGATCGTTAAAGTCAATTTGAAAAAATAATCTGTTGCTTATGACTGCTTATTCTCCCTTAGAAATAATGGATCACTAACTACTTTTAGATTACTTTTGAGTCATGCAGTCTTTGAAATAAACAGGAGAACCAGTGCCTCTTGTTTTGACTTCCAGCAGCCCCAGCCTTTAGAAAGATTGGTGCTCCTTCCTGAACTAGTTTGTGTTGCTCAACCCTGACACAATTCCTAATCTGCAAGCTGCACTGTCACTGTGTAGATGAGATTTTTCAGAAGATGTTAAAGCAATTAAATGCCCTCTTCCTCCTTGCATTGAATTACACAGAATTTTAGGTGCTTTATGCTTCTTTGGAAATAATTTTATGTTAATACTAAGTTCTGTGACACCATTTTGCATCCTTGAGATAAATGTGAATGCTGAAGTTCAGTTCAGAACATAGGGTTTAATTTTTACCCTAGCTAGCAGTTAGTTCTCAAATTTCCAGTATGATAGTCTTCCCTGTCCTTACGTTTTCAATGTCAGTGTTTCCTAGCTCAGGTTTGTAATTCTTTTTCTTACGAAGTCAGAACAGTCTAGCTGAGGACTCATCTACCTCAAGCACCTCTCTTGTCTTGTAGTTGGCTAGGAAAAAACTTTCTCAACTTGCTGAAATTTAGCATCTTGACTAATACTTAGCAACTAATAGCAAATGGAAGAACCAAGACAGACACTATTCTGAACAACTGAATCATGACCCTTCATTTTCCCATTGCCTTTGTTTTCATGGGTCAAATGTTTTGTGTCTAACCAGGATCTGATATGACAATTACATAAGGGTTTTTTCCAAAGTCCATACTCCCCTTGTCCATACCCAGAGACTATTGCTTGGGTCACACATACGATCCACACCAGAATCTAAAAATCATATATTATCTTCTAAACTCCATATTCAAAAGAACATTCTGCATATTAAAACCCTTCCAGATCAACTTTTTTTCCTTATTTCAGCCTTTCTTCTTTCAATTAAGCATGACTTCTGTAGTTTTTCTAATGAATTTTTAAATGCCTTTGAAGGCTTTGCTAATATGTACATAGAAGTCAAGTACCTTTGGGAAAGGTGCTTCAGCATATAAATGTCTGTCTCTCTCTTTTTTAATTTGAGTGCAACCAGGCAACCTTCACATTGCTGACCTGCTTCCCTTTGTTCTTGACGTAGATCCTATTTGGGTCACAATGTCTAGCCCTACAGATAATTGGTTTATATATTTCTGGGCAGCTAATGAATTCTTCAAGATGACAAAAGGTTTAGACCTTTAAAAAGAGAGGTGAGGAGCAGGAACATTTCCCAGCGTGCCTTTATGTGTTTGATAATACCAGTAAAAATTCAAATAACTTGAGGCATTCTTTAGTCTACTTGATATGGTCAGAAAACCATAGCAATAAAACCAGGGGTGAAAAGAATCAGGACAGTGAAAAGATAGAATTACTGGGAAAGATTTAAAAGCCCAGTTTCATGTCAGTTTGCCTTCCTGGAGGGAAAAAAACAGAAAGAAATTAGCTATGATGATAACAGAATGAGAAGTGAAGAACCATATCCAAATATTCAAATAATTTTTTGCATTTGAGCATACTGTATTGTGCGCCTTTGAATCTGTTTGCTGAAGCTACTTATTTTAAAAAAATAAACAACAAACAACCAACCAAAAAAAGGATTCTCTGCTCGTGACAGTTTTGCTGAGCCCTATCAGCTTTAGTGCATCTGGGCTTTTTTGCATTGTAAAGCATTTGCAGTAAGACTGATGCATTGTGTCCCTCCAAAATAGCATGGCACAAACTTCAGATTCAGGATCTGGCATGAACACATGTCTTGGTTTGAAAGACAGGTGTTTGCTAAGGAAAGGCAAGAACTCCTTCCCTGAGATGGAGAGTGCAACCCCCTCCCTTCTAATTGTTATAGTTTGAAATCAGAGGCTTTCAGGCAGAAGATATGGGGATAGGAATAACAGTTCTTTACTTATATCTAACAAGGCAAAACAGCAGAAACAACAACAGCTATAAAAATTGACAACAGAACAGAACAGTATAGTTTAGTTCCAGTCCCTTTTGGCCACAGGCCGTCTCCCTGTGCTCAGTTACCGGTGCTGGGGGCAGGGCAGATCCCACGCAGCTGAAGAGGGCTGGATTGATGGCAGCAGTGGCCCCTGGGTGAGAGGGATGGGGAAGCGACTCCCCCCTCACGGTGTCGATCGTGGTGCTCAGCAGAGTGTCCGGAGGTAGTAGGATGAAGTGGGAAAGCAGCAGAGTGGTGTCCGATGGCAGGGAACGTGGGTCTCGGTGCTGGGATGGCAGGGGAGGATGGTAGGTAGGAGCCTCTGCTGTCTTCCTCTAACTCCATGGGCGAGCGAGAGTGGAGAGCCAGAGAGCCCAGACCCCTGTCCCACCTTTCCTTTTCTGGTCTCCCCCTATCCCCCACCCCCCTGCGAGAGAAAATTGTTGCTACTAAGGTGTAGCCACAAATACTTAGCATAACAATGGGAAAAATTCCACAGAAAGAAAAGGGAACAATTTAACCCCCAACAGCACAAAACACAATTACTGATGCTCAGCCTTTGGCAATTAAAGCCACACTCCAGCCTTCAGCAAGTACTATGATGTAACCTGATGTTTTCCCTTATAAATTTGTGTTAATTAGGAGCCTTAGCCTTTAGCTGTCTTATTCAGAAGCCAGAAGCAGGATAGGTGAAGTACTTCAATTTTGTCTTTTTTCTCCCCTGGTTAGCAAAAACGTAGGGCTTAACTACTAACTGAATGAATATTCATCATCTTTTTGCAGATTTCAATTATCTTTAGGTGCAAAAAAGTTCCATATCAGTTGCAACAGGGTTATAAACTTTTATGGCTGCCTAACTTTCTAATTTTCTCAATTCTTTTTAGATTGGTTGTTTTTTTGGGTTTTCTTGAGTGTGTTGGTTTGAAAGTAAAACCAGGGCGAGACTCCAAGTCAGTAATACAATTTAATAGGAGAAAAGAGAAAAAATAAAATACATGCAATAATATAAAAGAAACAACCACCAACCCAGTCAGAAATACAACCTGACACCCTGTCAGTCAGGGTGTTGGTAGCAGTCCGTATAAATGGTGGCTGCAGTCCTCCTGGATGACAGATGTGGTTCTGTTGAAGCAGTGCTCCTGTAGAAGGTGCAGTTTTCCTCCGAAGATCCAGCGATGATGTGGAAAAGGTCCAACTTTCCTCTGGGATCCAGTAGAAAGGTCTGCCCTCGGGTCCCAAACCCCAGTTTTTTATCTAGGTAGGAAAGGCTTGGCTCCTGCCCCTGGCTGGGGCATTTCCCAATGGGATGATGTAATCTTATCAGTCACACAATAGGACTTAATGGCCCATTAACAGAATATATCTTCTGGAGGAAGGATGGGTTGTGAATAGATAACGATGATCATCCCCCAATCTTATCAGATGGCACATCAGCAGAGGATATCTCCCACAGAGATAAGGATCACCACCCCTCCCACATTTTAACAGATGGTGATAGAATACACATTTTTGCATTGTACCCCAGGACATTGAGAGAAGTGAAACAAAGTATATTGTCTGGCTGTCCAAACATTTAGCTTCAAACTGCTGTGAGACTGCTGCAAAATTTCTTTGTTGTGCTTGAGCTGAGCTGCCTGAGAAGAGCTTGTTCAGGTGGGGCAGGAACATCAAGTAATGGGATGCACCTGGGACTGGGTGAGGGGAGCAGGAGCTCCACACTCACAGGAAGGTCACATTAGAGGTGTTAGAGCAGGGAGCTGCTGAGAAACAAAAATAGGCAACAATTCTACAAAGTATAACAAGATTGCTCTGGAGAATATTATGATGTAAGTGCTTTGGTTAGATTTAAAGGGTTTAGAACACATATTTCTTCAGAAATATGGTGACCAAAATGAGTGCAACAAAGCTGATAGCAGCTTTGGTGACCAAGGAATAACTGAGGAAGGAAGATAGTTTTTTCCTGTGCAGTATGGTAGCAATAGTAACTGCACAGATATCCATCAACTGGTTGCAGTGTTTATGTTCATTGTCAGGTTTCACTGTTGCCACAATATGTGAGAAGTAACAATAGTTTCTCATTCCATTAGCAGGAAAAATGTGAGAAATAAAAGCAAAGTATCTGAAAGGGAAATGTGCTCTTTTAACTTGTTTTCCAGAACCTTCTGTTACTGATTCAGCTCTGTACTTTATATGTTCATTAAGGCTATGTCTCCTTTTTTTGATAAGATTTATTGTTTACAGTGTTTTATTAGCACCATCACGCTGTATTTTACTCTTGTGTCTTAAATTGTTCAAACTGTGATACTTTCCACTAAAAAGTGCTTTATCAGCCTCTCCCAGCTCATAGATATTTTTCTTAAAATAATCGGTGCTTTTAGTGCCTGGGGCTCTGGCAGCAGCTTCCCTAGTCACAAACGCAGGGCATATGCTCAGCTCCCGAGGGACCAGCTGCAAAAGCCGCTCTGGAAGTGTAACAGCCATAAGGGCATGTGAAACATTGGCCAGGACCATAGAAACACGGCAGACTGCTAATAAGCAAGACGAACTTTTAGAGACAGGGTTGAGACCCGAAATATCTGAACAGCCAGGACATCAAGAGCCCTTCAGGATTAGTTTGCAGAGGGCACCTAAGCTCTGCCCCGCTCCCAATATGCAGCCTGAGGTGCGGGTGGAGTCGCTGGGGGGATGGAGTCTCTGTTGTCCAAAATCCTGCTGCACTCCCTGAGCTGGGCAACTGAGGCTGTACTTGGAGCCCATGTTAATTATGAAACCGTACACAAAAGTTTAAGGAGTTTCAACAAGCTTTACTTTAATCCTGTGCAAATTTCACAAAATGCATTTTATTTGACAATTACATTAAGAAATCAAGCTGTATTGCAAGTGATTATAGTGGAGGTATTTCCCAGCTGCTTTTAGCAATGAGATTTGCTTCACCTGGTTTAGATTGTAATCCTAATTTTTTTATAATTAATTTTCTGCATTTGATGAGGGATTCTTGAGTTATAGCAACATCTTAAGTTACATGTCTTATAGATTGGTCAGCCTCCAGAAGTGAATATCCACTGAATGCAGAGGTAGCCAAGATGAAGATCTCTGATTAGATATGTAAGAAGTGGAATAACGCTACAGATTTTTTTTTTAAAGTTTAATAGGGTATAAAATGAGACAAAAGTCCAGCACTGTAGTGCTCCTGACAAACAGCCAAAAAACATGCCAGTAGTCCCCGATAATGTTATCTTTATACTGTTACATTACTGAGGTACATGCATATTCATACAGTTCATACATTATTCAAACATTCTTGTCAACTGTTTGATGTTATGGGAATTCTTCTGCTTGTTTTTTTAATCTGCTGATTTATCTGCATGACATCCTGTGTATCAAGTTAATATATTTTATTCTTCCTTGTGTCTCCATCTCCAACACATCAGAGGATGTGTTGACATACTAAGGATTTGCATGTTCTCTTTAAATTTAAAATGGTATTTTCTAATTGTCCTCCAGTGCTCTGGTTTGTGTCACGATTATCTTATCACTTGGAGAATTCAGTCAGCAGAGAAGGGGAGGGTGACATGATTGCCTTATACCATTTGTTTTGGTTACATAAAGGTATTTTAATGCCCAGTGTTTAGTTAAGGCCTATAATATTGTATATTCACCACACTATTATTTCTATAAGCTATGCAGTACACACCTAAACTGGTATATTATGTTATACTAACAAACAGCTAAATAAAGGTATATATGATACTATATCTAAATTCTTATGATCAATGAAGAAACTAATACATAAATGCGAAAGCCAATATCATATTGCAGTCCTTTTCTTAACAGATATTAGCTTTTAGACACCTAAAGTCAGATACCCATTCCTAGGGACAGGCATTGCTGGTGTGTCTTAAAATGTCAGTTGTAAATAATACTGCTCTTCTGGAACGCCTTTACCCGCTTATTCACCTGAAGGAACCCAAATGGGTGATGGAGCCTCTCGAAAGATCAAAGCTTTACAAGATGTCCACAATTTCTATGTGAGCACAGAAGAAAAAAGCAGCTCTCAAGTGATAATGTAAGGTAAGGAAAGAGGTTAAAATTATTTTTAATAGGAGCTGTGACTGGTTAAATTTTAGAATAACTCTGAAGCTGTATATCCAAATATAAGTGTTTACAGAAATGAACTTCAGGTGATATTATTTAATTCCCATATTTACTAATACTTATTAAATAATTATTTAATTATTAAATTACTTATAAATAATTATCTAATTTAATGTTGAAAGTGCTGCATACCACAGTCTGTATTGTATTCTGTTTCCATCATTTTCAGAGATAGAATGAACTGCAAAGAACATATTTCCAAGCAGTGTTCTGATCAAAAAGGGGACGTGGTGTACTGCTGTTAGAAGAGAGAGTTCATTTAAATATTAATCTGAAGTGCAATTGTTCTTTAAAGGTTCTAACTGCTCACTGAAGGAGGGACACTTTTCTACAGGTTTTTATGAGGAGATATGCGTGTACTCAGCTTCCAGGGAGGTCTTCCCAAGTATTTTGGCTGACACAAGCATTTGTTGATGGGACAGTGGCATCTGAGTATCTATAGAGCTCACTTCAAATATGCCTTTAATCAGCAATAGTCATTTAAATAGTACAGGACATCTACTGTGTCAGGGATGTGAAATAACTCAAGATTCAAAGCATTTCCCCCTCCTCTAATAGTGAAATGAAAATGTACTGGAACTCTTAAAAGGTAAGTGAATTCTTATTGGGGGTTAGGTTTCTGTCCTCCTCGTCCTCCTCGTCCTCCTCGTCCTCCTCGTCCTCCTCGTCCTCCTCGTCCTCCTCGTCCTCCTCGTCCTCCTCGTCCTCCTCGTCCTCCTCGTCCTCCTCGTCCTCCTCGTCCTCCTCGTCCTCCTCGTCCTCCTCGTCCTCCTCGTCCTCCTCGTCCTCCTCGTCCTCCTCGTCCTCCTCGTCCTCCTCGTCCTCCTCGTCCTCCTCGTCCTCCTCGTCCTCCTCGTCCTCCTCGTCCTCCTCGTCCTCCTCGTCCTCCTCGTCCTCCTCGTCCTCCTCGTCCTCCTCGTCCTCCTCCTCCTTCCTAGGAACTTGTGCTCATTCCTGCCGTTCCAGCTTGGTGCTCCTCAGAGTCCTGCAGGGGCGCTGGGATCGACTGCCCAAGCAGTCTCCTCCCTCTTTTCCCATCTCGGCCGAGAAGGCAGTCACAGGATCCTGCTTCTGTTCGTTATTAATTCTATAGTTGTTCATTTGCTTTGTTGCACGTACTAGTAAAGAACTATTATTCCTACCCTCATATCTTTGCGTGAGAGCTCCTTAATTTAAAAAGTATAATAATTCAGAGGGAGGGGGTTTTCATTTTCCTTTTCAAGGGAGGCTCCTGATTTCCCTAGCAGCCTTTCAAACCAAAACAATTCTATAGAGAGATTTTATGTAGGTATGTGTTGTGAACTGCTTTTCAGTGGTTTAGACTTCTTGAGTAGATGTTTTAAGTGGGCAGATGAATGCAGTTCAGTATTTACAGTCAATTCAGGCCATTGAAAGTAAGGAACGTACCATGGAAAGGAAAGATGACTTTTATGCCTCTAAAATAAAGGCCAGAAATGACTCACAACAAGCAGTCAACATGTCAATATGCTGCATCATGCTGAAGTATGACCCATTCCTTCTAAAACAAAGTTTGCAAGGAACTAAAGTCAACTTCTGGCAAGTTAAACTTTGCTTGTAACAACAAACTATTACATGTACTGTTGATGGAGAAAATTGCATTTTCCTTTGAGCTTTTCCTTTTACTTTTAAAACTATTTGAATAATAGTACTTATACATCCAAATCAATTTATTAGAATAAATCCATGCTCTTGAAACAGAGTTGACTTGTTTAAACACATTTAGTGGTGATTGAATTTTGTTCTTCCATTTAATGAACACTGTTCAGTCATATTTTTCAATTGCTAAATTAATTAACATGTCTGTAGCTCTAATTTTGCATGCGTCAATCAAAATCAAAGAAAAAAGTGACAAAGAATTTGTCTGGTAAACAAAATAGGCCTATTATATGAAGTGAAAGTAAATTGAAAATTAGAATGAAGTGAGTTTATCTACAGTAAACAGGAGTTATTTTTAAATTTTTATATTTGTTTCAATTAATTTTTTAAAAATTAATTTGTTAAATATTACATAAAACTGTTTTATACTTACATTGACTGCCAGTTTGTGACTGACAATATGTACACCATTCCACATCATCTATGTCCTAATCTCTATTACAGTAGGGACATAATACTCTATTGAAAGGTGAAATTCTAACTTTAAAGAGATGAGGTTTATTCTCAAGTATTATATAACAGTATTAACTTATGTATGTTTTGTGGTAGGGAAGAAGAGGAGCCATCTCAGTTTTTCTCATAAATTACTTAATGATAATTTTTATCAGAGTCATCTCAATGTTTTTTCAATCTTCTTGTCCTATTTAATTTACTATTTCATGTAATTAAAAAAACCCCCAACTCATTTGAGTCTTTTATGAATATTCTGCTATGAGGTCAAAAAGTAACACTCAGATATTGTATTCAGTTACTTTGTTCATGCTGAAATATTTTCCTATGTAAATAATTGCATAGAAGACAAGCAAGACAGTTTGGTTTCAAGGATTTACAAAAGAAGAAGACAAATATAAATTCCTGGCATTTTGCAAAACAGCTTGAGTAATTCACTTTTATCAGACTTGGCTACTGCAAGCAAGTGGTAAAGGAGGCATTAATATGATTGTGCTGAGCAGCACTAACTGCAGGACAGGTGAAGGGAGAGTTGTGGAGACGATTTAATGCCACTGAAGCAGTTGAGTGACTGGCATTGTCAGTCGTGGCACCCTATGTCCCTTCAATAACACTGATTGCAACAGAGCCATTACAATGTAAATTAGAGTATTCCATTAAATGCTCCATGTACCCTTTATAATGTCATTGGCAATAACCCATTCAATTTATATACACGTATGGTTTAATATCTTGTATCATCCTAGTGAGACATTATACTACAAAAATGCTTAAAGTAAATTAAGGTTCCAAATTAAGAAGACTGAAGTAAAGAACGAGAGAGTATGATGATCACTTGCTATCCAGTAAGCCTTACTGAAGAGATTGCACATGCTTTCTGTTTTCCAGAGGAGTGAAACTTCCTACATGCTTGCAAAATCCCAAGAGTTTGAAATGAGCTACAGTGTGTGGTGAAGATCTGCTAATGGACCCTACTCTGATCAATTTGGGTCCATACTGTCCCATCCCCAAGCTGGGCTGCTGTCCCATCACTGCAGCTCCCTTGCAGCAGAGCAGTTCTTGAGTTCTTCTGTTGTCATGTGGATTGTGTAGGCACCCCAGTGTGCACAAACTCCCCATGCAGCCCTGTTCTGCACAGCATTCACCAGGGATAATATTTTAAGGGTAATTTAACTTCAGCAGTAATCTTGTCCCTAACTGCCCTTAGTCATGCTAAATCAAACACATAGTTCTGTTAGTATAGATCACCCACTATGGTGTGTATAATGCTGCTGTAATGTCATTGTCCTTTACTCACATGAAGCTCTGAAGAGGTCTGCCAGGAAAAGTGATGGTCAGCAGTACTTAGGAATAGTCTGACTTTTCTTTGGCTCTGTATTTGGAAAATGTGACCCAGAGGTCATCATAATTCATGTTATCACAGAATCTCAGAGTAAATAGGTTGGAAGAGACCTCCAAGATCATCAAGTCCAACCTATGCCCTAACACCTCAACTAGACCATAGCACCAAGTGCCACATCCAGTCTTTTTTTAAATACGTCCAGGGATGGTGACTCCCCAGGCAAAGCATTCTAATACTCCATTAATTCTTTCCTTGAAAAACTCCTTTCTAATATCCAACCTCTATCTCCCTTGGCACAGCTTGAGACTGTGTCCTCTCGTTCTGTCAGTGCTGTCTGGTGAAAGAGACCAACCCCCACCTGGCTACAACCACCTTTCAGGGAGTCGTAGAGAGTGATAAGGTCACCTCTGAGTCTCCTTTTCTCCAAGTTCAACAACCCCAGCTCCCTCAGCTGTTCCTCACAGGGTTTGTGTTCCAAGCCCCTCCCCAGCCTTATTGCCCTCCTCTGGACACATTCAAGCATCTCAAGGTCCTTCCTAAATGGAGGGGCCCAGAACTGGACACAGCACTCAAGGTGTGGCCTCACCAGTGCCGAGTATAGGAGAAGAATGGCCTCCCTGGTCCTGCTGGCCACACTATTCCTGATCCAGGCCAAGATGCCATTGGCCTTCTTTGCCACCAGGGCACACTGCTGGCTCATTGTTCAGTCAACTAGTACCCCCAGGTCCCTTCCTGCCTGGGCACTGTCCAGCCACACCGTCCCCAGCCTATAAGGCTGCAGGGGGTTACTGTGGGCAAAATGCAGGACTCAGCACTTGGACTTATTAAACCTCATCCTACTGGACTCTGCCCTTTCATCCAACTGTTGCACGTCTCTCTGTAGAGCCCTCCTGGGTAATTGTAGCCTGGTGTGGGATCAAAAAAAGGTAGAAAAAGAAAAATATTAATATCTCTGAATATTAGAAGCATAACTTATGCAACATTTACTTTATGGACATATTAAGTGTAACCTGGCTATTGAAGAAAGACAAATTTGATCATTCCCATAGGAAATGTTCATGGAATTCATACAGGTGATGTGCTTAGGTCAGGGTCAGCTGGGAATGATGCTGGAGGTGTTCCTTTTTCTATACAGAGGCTATTTTTCCTTTCTATACTACAAAGCCACTTTGGGTGGAGTGTACAAAATTGGTGAACTTGTGCTTCTGACATTTTATACAGCAACCTACTGCCCAGTGGTTCTTTTTCTATGCAGTGTATTTTACCTCATTTCAAATTGCACTTTTCCTTGCAATTCTAGTGAGTAAATAAGTTGCCTAAAGAAAGTGAGAACTGAGAAGTACTCAAAGAGCACTTGCAGAATAGATTAGACTTTGGGTGTGTGCCATGTGGGTTTTGGTTGAGGGAAAAGAGGCCTGAAGTTAGAAGTCTGAAAATGCAAGCAATTTAGTTTTAGGCCAAAGGTGCTGCAATCAAATCAAAAGCTAACATTTTAGCAGATGCTGTGAGGAGAAGTGGTCTTTTGTTATTGATTTATTTGACCGTGTGAATTTGAGTTGTCATATTGAAAATTAACAGGAATACTCAAGTGTCTTACTCTCAAATCTGATTGTGTCTGTGTGGTACCAAGGTTGCACTTTCTGCAAGAAAGGAATTTCACTTGAGCGCAAGTACAAAGTTGATAGAGAATACAATAAATGGAAGGATTTTTCTTCCTAATTAGACGAAAAATAGCATGAGGAATAATCACCTAGCCGTGTGCCAACTCCCCAGGAGCCAAAAAGTAAAAATCATATCAGTTCCTTTAAATGAATGACAGCTAAAATATCACCATGGAACAACAGTCATACACATACAACAGGCAACCTAGTGACAGATCTTTTGTCGTGCTGCTTTTAGAATAGCAGATATTATTAATGAAGTATTTTTGTGTTCATAAGAATGTCTCCAGCATTTCTGTAGTTTTTAATTCAATTTTAGCAACTTGCCATGGAAATAAGTAACACCAAGTTTCGAACAGAAACAACGCCAAAAATATTTGCTTCTCTGTTAAGAGCACATGGCTAATGCCCTTAAACATGTCTTTGAGAGTTAATTTCTAAATACACCTGATAGTGCAGGTTGCCTCACATGTAAAATGTGAATTTTCAGGATATTTCAACAACATAAATAGTGCACAATGGATCTTGAAAGCCACAGCTAAAGGAAGGAAAACTAGGTAATGAGCAGACAGGATTTCAATGAAAATTTATAAAAATAAGATTGAATAAGTACTTAGAAACAACTATCCATCAATTATTAGGGGAAATTAAATTCCTCTTGACATAAAATAGGAATTGTGTATGTGCTCAGCAAGGTGTAATGGTTTTGGTTCGCCAAATTTCCAATGCACCCACTAGAATTATTTACTTCTTGCTGTGAGATAGGATTAGGAGGAAGGCAAAATATGCTCAAACTTTGAAGGATGTAAAGAAAAACTTTATAACTAGAAACTATAAGAAAAAAGAATAAAACTCAGAATAAAACTTTTAGAACACTCCTCCTCCCCCCCCACACTTCTTCACACTGACAACATACAGAAAACAACTCGGTCAGTTTACCATCTTTAAAATAGTTTTTCACCCATTTACGTGGTTGAGGACACTTCTCTCTTCAATATATGGAGATTTCTCCACAAGAAACAGTTTTCTCGTGGCCTCAATGTCACAGTGATCAGCCTCCTGGGAGAATGGAATTCTGATGACTATGTAAAAATCCCTTCCTCAACTAACAGTTTTCTCACAATCATTACTGAGGACCATATGAACTTATGTGGCACACTTAACGATTATAACAGTTCAAACAAAAGCTCTCTTCATCTTTGAAAAACAGAGGTCTTTTTTCTTCTTCTTCCCTGGGGAGCAGCATGTGTCTTCATCTTCTCACTACTCAAACTTAGGGGGTAACAACCATTTCAACATTTGCTTACTCTAACACCAATGCCTCTGCTCATATCTACCATTAGAACATTCAATCCACCCCATAATATATCTTTATGTGTCATAGGGAAATAAGAGTCTCTTCTCCATAGCATATAAAAAGAGATATTTCAGTTCATTACTCTCCTCCTTCCCTCACCTGGGACCTGACTCTTCTTTTTTTCTGACCTCAGTGTTTTCATGACGTTTCTGTGCGTACCATCATCTTGGTCATTTTCTTTCACTCAGGAAAGAGGGTGAAGTGTCTGAAAGTCTTATTTTGGCCAGTGAAAGAGTTAATAACTTGCCCGGGCAATGGATGATTTTGTGAACTCTTCTAGGCCGAGGCCAGGAGTTATTTTATAACAGAGAGTCTTTCAAGGCCATGCTGGGGCAGGGCTAGGATTGTAAGACCCAGCCAGAAAGCAGTGATGGATTTTCTGGCTCCATGGCGGTTTTCTGACGTTTGCTACATTCAATTCCAGTCGTGGGCTGATAGTCTTCCCTCCACCCTGCCAGAAAGGCAAAGGGTGTGGGGGACCTTGCTAGAACAGGGCCCAGCTGTCTCTGCCCCAGGCCCCATGGGCAGCAAGGCGGGCCAGTCTGCCCAGAGCCACTCTGGGCTGGTGGCAGGGCAGGGTTCTGCAGAGCCACGGGCTCCCTGGCCTCACCAGGGGGTGGGGACAGGGATTTTAGCAAAGGCCCCTCCCTCCCCTTGGCTACCGAGGCCTCGGGTTGAAAACAGGGTCCGGCGGCTTCCTGAGCCCTGTTTAAGAGCCCGCCCGCAACTGCCCTTCCCGGGCCGCGTGGAGGGGGCCTGGGCCGGTGTTACCTTCTGAGAGACCAGAAGGGAAAGAGACCTTTCCCGGGGTTTTTTGTCTTTACATGTGTGTTTCACAAAGACGCATAAACTTTCTCATTGATGTAACAATGTTACACCATGACACTGATTGGTCCTTGTCAGGTCCAAGAAAGACTGCCCAGGTCTTGGCAGGTAAAAATTTCAGGAAATTTTTACAAACCACCACACAAGGTTACAGCTCTATTAAGTAACTTCTGGTTTTGCCTAGGGCTAAAGTTCAGTTAATGTCAATGTTGTATTTAGTGACATAAAGACATTGGATCCTCAACTTTTTGAAGCACATTAACATTCAGCTTAATTCTCAGTTTAAAACGGTACGATGCTAACCAGTATAACACATACACAAGTTATTTAGAAAAAGATTTCATCATTTTCCTCTTAAAAAGGATGAATCAAAATACAAAATAATCAGATACATGACTTGAATGTTGGAAAGTTCTGGTCCAGTTCTATATTCAGTGCTGCACAAAATGAAGCAGCTCAATTTCATACTTTATAAAAAGAGATAGGCTGGGTAATGAAAGCAAAATGACTAAATCAGCAAGGTATCCCACTGGAGCTATATTCCATGTTTTTCTGAACTGTGCCATGTGGACATGTATTCTATGCTTGGGTTAATATACAGTGTTGGAACTGCACTACAGAAACAATTGCTGAGATAACATTACTTCTGTGGCTATTACATTTGTCAGAACAAATACAGATGTAGATTGATTTGAATTTATGATGTGTATTACTATTTATTCCTCCTAATAGCAAAATAGATATTTGCAATAAATAAGAGATGGCATTCATTCACTTTGTGCTTTTATGAGAGTAAAAGAATTTTAAAAGGTGCTGGCTAGTCCATGAAGTAAGGAGACAAAAAGCTGTGCTATTGAACACAAAAGGATCCTTCCACCTCTTCTCAAGCCCTACAACCTAAAACTGAAGAAATCTGGGGAGTCCAGCAGAACTTAATTGATCCCATTGTTCTTGCTTGGTGCTGTATCAGGCTGCTATAGAACAAGAATAACTTTGGTAACATTTTAACACCTTCCAAATGTCGATACGAAGAAACTGCATTTTCTTGCTAAGTATATAACATCTGAATCATGGTTCTTTTAATAGAAATTTTAATAGAAATAGAAATGTCATTCACAGCAGTTAAGTTCTATGTGTATGCAGCCTGACTCAACAACTTATGCAGTACCAGAACCTGGTATGGTGACCATATGTCCATAACACAGTATGAATGAAAGACTGAATCTCTATGGAAGCTTTACATTATTTTCATTGATGTTTTTATCACCAACTAGCATTCATTCTATTATACATTTAAAAATAAATAGTATTTACACGTTGCTGTTCTGTAATAATAAGATAATCTTCCTTTATTATCTAACAACTTACTTGTCAGACTTGCAAAAATAGCGCTGCTAAAGTTACATTTCTTGCTGGAAAGACAGGATATTTTCACTTGTGCCAAATCATTCAAGACTAGAAACTTTAATTTCTTTGTAACTGAAAAAAAGGAATTGTTCATTCAGATGTTCCAGAACATGAATGAAATCTATCATTATGTATGTGAGAGATTTCTTCATTCCCCTCTGTTTTCCAAACTTGAATGCTTTCTCTGTGCCATCATTATCAGTTCTTGCCCTCTGGCAACAGGATCAAAAGGCAAGTGGAATAAAAGGGAATCGAACTAAAATAAAGAATACAAAAGAAAGATGAACTGGGAGAAGAGCAGAAGAAATTATTAAAAAAGGGAAAATAAGAGAGATGACAGATGTAAAGCTGATATGTAACAAGGTTATAAATATTTTCATGCAACTTTTATGGAGACAACCAAATGAGTTTGTTTCAGCTTACTTGAAATTCTGTGTGCATTTATTGATTCAGCAGTGTGAAAGTACTCAAATGCTCATTATCTGCCAAGAAAGATCACATTCACTGTGCAGGAAATTCACAGACTAGTTTTTCAAGGAAGAATGTATTAATCTAGCACTAAAAACTAGAGGTTTCAGGGAGCTGCTCTCTAACCATCTGGCTGTCTTGGAATACAAATATTTGAGATGAATGGGCTCTGTGGAGAAAGTGACAGCATGGAAAGGATTGTAGAAGTAGTTTGCTAATGTCAAGTGCTGCAGTGACTGTGTCTGCACACCACTGCAACTTCCCCAGAGGGAGCAAAACAGGGTTCAGGCATGTCCAGCCCAAGGAGATGAACCTCTGCCCTGTGGGGATGCAGATGTGATGTGTGAACAGAGCCCGGCTCACTGCCTGATGATCCTGTGCCTCTTTTGGGACACAGGAGTTTCTCAAAGTCTAGGACCAGAAAAGAGCTGTCTAAAAGAGCCAAGGAAAGTTAAGGCAGTGCAGTAACTACTCCTGGTAGTGCCTCTGTGTATTCAGAGCCTGTGTATTCAGAGCTCTTCTGTTTTACGAGACTGCTTTCTTTGGATTGCAGAATCAGTGAGTTTTGTTCTGTATCGTGTTAGTGAGTGTACACAATATTAGTGTGAAAGGAGAGATGGTGCACAGTCCACAGGAGGGAGCAGTCACTCCTTCAACTGGTGGCTGATCTAAGGTGCTGCAGTAAAACAAGGATCCTCTCGGGGAGTTCAGTCTGAGTGCAAAGCCTGCACTGTGAGAGACCTGTATTTAAGCTTTTTACAAATTTATTTTCTACATGGATTTTCAAGGATCAGTCACAGCCTAACCCTGTGAAGAGACATGAACTAATAGTTTTTATCTTACAAATATCACTCAAGGAATTTGGGAGACCTTATCAGCTGTGCTTATATCCTTATTTTCCGTGTACTTCTGTTCAGCAGTTCCTCCTCAAATATCCAGCTCTGTTTTGCTCTTGAGACTGCTCAGAGATAAATTCCTTTCACTAGAGAGGTGGTTCAGGTAAACCCAGGAGCAAACTCCAGAAGGATGAGTAGAATTACTGGCAACAGCAGAGGTATAGCAGCATGACTCAGTTTTTTCAATTTTCATTTAGAATATAGCTTTGAGCTTTAGATGGTCACTCAGACTGTTGGCTTCTTAACAGAAGTGGGCATTGTAGTGCTTTCTATTGTTAATTCTGAATGATGCTTGCAAACATTTATTTTCTGACTTGTGCTCAACAGGGGAAAAGAAATTAAATAATTAGGGTGTTTGAGGTCATAAAGGGCATAGAGAAATCTGTGTGTTGAAATTTGAATAGCTTTCACATGCAATCCTACAAAAGAGCCCTGTTTCAAAACCAAATCCAGAACAATTGTGTTTGCAACAATATTACACCAGCATTTGAATATAACATGTAAAGACAAGATGACGTATATGTTTGCAAGAAACTTGATAACAGTGCTGGATAATAATCCTGCCTCAGACAGGGGACTAAGTTAAGGTTTTGGGCCTCATTTTAAACTGGTCTTGCACACAGCAACAAAAGAAATACAGGATTTAAAAGTTCACTAACTGCACCTATAAAGTTAGTATTCCGTAATGCAGAAAACAATTAATTTATCTTGATCTGCCAATGTATATTTATTAAAAATGTGTGCTTTTAGATGTGTATCCACAGGGACTTCCTCTGACAAATGCAATAAATTGTGCAGTGGACATTATATTCATTTTTCTTTTTAAAACAATATATTGTGAGTTTCCTAGAACAAAGCCTTTTTTTTTACCTAATGTTCCTGTCTCTTCAGTACCATGCTGTGGAAAACCATGTATGTAAACATCCTTACACAGTGCATGCTTTGCATCTGTTGCAAATTGCCAGCTCTTAATTGTTTTCTCACTTATTTGGACTCTTAGATTTAGCTTGGCTTTTTTGTTCTGTTTTTTTTTTTTTTTTTAATTGGTTTTTCATGGCCTGGTTTTTGGGAGTGCAGGGGCCACAGGGGTGGCCTCTGTGAGAAGCACGGTGCAGCAGGGCAGGGTCTCCTCTTCCTGAGCAGCGACAGTAACCAGGGATCGCGGACAGACCATAACCCCATTCCTTGTCTCTCTGCACTGTCAGTGGGGAAGGAGGGAGGGATTGTGGGGGAAAGGTACTTTTAATGACTTATTTTATTTCTCGTTATCCTGCCCTGATTTTGTTGATAATAAATTCACTTTATATCTCCAAGTTTGGCCTGGTTTTGCCCTTGATGGTACTTGATGAATGTTTTCTCCCAGTCCTTATCTCAACCAATGAACCCTTCATTATATTTTGTCTCCTCTGTCCAGTTTCAGAGGAGGGTGAGCAAGAAGCTTTTTTTGTGGTGCCTGGCATCCAACCAGCATCAAGCCACAACACTTAAGCAGAAAGAGAAAAATTCTTTGGCTGTGCTATCAGAACTCATCAATCATTTCACACGTTGCAAGAACTTGTCATTGTCTCCTCCCTTTCCACCACCACCACTTTCTCTCTGCTCTAAGGCTGTGATTCTCTCTGCATCTGTAGGAATTTGTAGTGTTTTGTGGGAAGTAAATCCAGTCACACAGGCAGGAGCAAATCCAACCGTTTCATTGGCAGAGCCCCAGTAAGCCTGTACTGGGCTGTACTACATTCTGCAGCAGCTGTTGCAGCATTACTGATTTCTGCATGTCTTGGTTTGAAAGACGGGTATTTGCTAAAAGAGACAGGGGCCTCTTTTTGAAAAGGAGAGTATAAACCCCCCTTCACTTTACTATGATTTTGAAATTAAAGGGCTCTCAGGTGAATATATGGGGATAGGAATAAGAGTTCTTTACTGATATATATATATATATATATAACAAGGGAAACAAAACACAACAACAATAGCTGAGATCAACAGCAACAGAGCAGAAAACCCAGTGAACAGTTCTCCCGGTTGTGGACACCTTTCCTCTGCGGTGCAGTTACCGTTCTGGTGCTGCCTGCCAGCTCTGGGTGAGCAGGGAGGAGATGCGGTGATCCCACGGGGCTGGAGGGACGCTGCGGTGAATGGCCTCTGTGTCCCAGATGGGAAGGGCGGAGGGGAGACGCTGCTCATGGATCCCGATGCTCCAAAAGGATGTGCTGAAGTCGGCAGGAGATGCAGGAGAGAGAGAGAGCGTCTGAGCAGGGAGATTGCGGGATGGCACAGCCAAGGAGGGCAGCTCCCTGCGTCAGGACGGAGTTTCTAGCGACCGTCCTTTTCCGAGCCAGACGAACGAGAGAGCCAGAGCCTGAGAGAACAGGCCCCTACCCCACCTCTCCTTTTTTGTTGTTCCCCCTCTCTCCCCCCCTGCGAGAGAAACTGGGTGTAGCCCCAAATACTTAGCATAACAATGGGAAAAAATCCACAAAAAGAAAAGGGAAAAATTCAAACCCCAACACCCAAAATTCCGAGTCCTGAGCTGTATCTTCATTACCTTAAAACAGTGCTATGTGCACTGCCTGTCATTATCTTCTGGTGAAAAATAAAATACACAAGAGCAACTACAGAGAGATATTATCCTACCTCAGACCTGGAGTCTATCCACCTCTTCAAGGATAGTGTAGTATTTGAGGAAAAGCAGAAGTTTTGTCCAACTTCCCTCTCTCACCTTGAAAACAGGGAACTAATAATTGCAGTTAACCAAAGTTGCTGCCTCTTCCTCCAGAGTGTTACACATGCTTGGATCACACTGAGAAAGGGCTGCTGTAGTTTCCTCTACCAGGGACAGTGATTCAGGGCACTCAGTTTCTGATGTAACTTGCTGATTTTTATAAAGGTAGAAAAGGGCTTGTTGCTCCTTTTTTAATTTTCTGTGTTTATAATGACACAAGGCTGCATAGATTTTTGGCAGCTCTGTCCCCATAACACAGGTAAATATTTACAGAAATAGCAACAGTAGCACTGTCCCAAGGGGACTCAACACCCTGTGAAGTGTATGACTACTGGTATAGCAGATGGGATGCTTGGGATGTTTTGAAGTATTATAACCATCTCAAAACCTGGTTGTTTTGTTCTGATCATTATTAGTTGTTTTCAGGAACAGGCCATGCTCACCGATGTAACATTTTACCAATGGCGGTCCAACTTGTGCCACTCCTTCTCTGAACTGACACATTTCAAAAATACCTAATGTTACTTCTGTGCTTATTTTCCACGTAGCTCGGCACATCACAGTATATTTACTGACAGATCCTTCCTTTTCCACTCAAGATTACTTTACACAAAAATGAGAGAACCATTTATTTTGAGATCTTACTCTTTGCAACCTGAATTGTTTTATTAGATAATATGGTAACTCGAACTGGTGTGGCAAATAAAAGTTCATTGTTTTCTTACTTTACACACACTTTTCCACAGAAATAGACCATATTTTATTTAGTCCATATGGCTTTAAAGTAAAACTGTGTAGGGTTTTGTCAAGATAGCTGTAGTTCTCAGGAGGGATGTGTAGCCCAAAGTTTCCTTCACATCTGTTACAAGAAAGAGTTTTCTACACTTCTTAGTAACTCATAATGGACGTCTTTTGTTGTTTTCCCCCACCCCTCCAATCTGGTTTTCCAGTTCAGCAAATCAATGCACAGGACACACTAACATCTCACCAGTTTTATACACCAGGTCACATCTGTACCCAGCTTCTGTGTTGCCTACAGTCACAGCATTAAGTAAAGTTTGGGTACTTGATGGCCAGCATGGAGTAATTAACACTGTATCCTAGGAAGGCAGCTTGATCTGTTATTTGCTATCGGTTTTACTGAGACCTGTGTCTGTCACCTTAATATTTTAATCTGTTACTGACTGGCTGAACCTGAAGAAGCTGAAGAAGGTGAACCCATTTTCCTGAACTGGTGAACTTCTGTGACTTCAGTTGAGCTAATTTACATCTAAGGCTCTTAGTATCTGAGAACAAATTAGTATTCAGGTTTTTAACATTGCTTTGAGGATGTTAACTTTAGGAGTTAGATTGATTAGACTGGGGTTTTATTTGGCTCTATCACTGGTATTCCTTCCCCACTACAGATTTGGGTAAACATTTTGGTGACTCCTGATGGAATCAGGATCTCAGCTCTGCATTAGGTGGTGAAAACAAGTTCCAGTACAGAAACCCGGTATCAGGATAAAACCAGGATAAAAGTTCACTTTCGTGTTTTAGCCTACTAATACAAGAGGCTAGAGACAAAGACATGGATCTGGGTTTAGTCAGTATATGCCTCAGATAACTGACAGATGCTACATCCAGGACTGGGTTTCCTGCACAGTGTCTGTGCTCCCTCACAGCAGTGGTCATGGAGGCACCCATTCAGCCAGTGCTACTTCATGTTCAGTAGTGCTCTGAGGACTGTTCCAGTAGGTGCATGACTGAGGTGTAGTTTCTTGCCTGGAAAAGAACCCAGATGATAAGATGATAAGTATTGTCCTGAATTATTAATTAGAATTATTAGACTTTCTCAATGATCTTACTATGTGATACCAGTAAGATTACATAAAATCTTTTGTTTCCAATTTTCTAAAATAAAAATCTCAACACAAATTCTTCTGAATAGGAATATAATTATTCTTCCCATGTGTGCTATATGCACCCATATGATCTGCATATGGGACAACCTGCATTAGCAGCAAAAAATAAAAGTTATGCAGGGATCAAATCCAAAGCTGTGCTTTGAGAAAAATGCTATAAGCATTGGAATGTTCTGGAAAGTTTCAGCAAATGTTGAAAAAAGTCCAACAAGCACAAATCCTACAGAAGCACAAACATAAAAATACGCTTGCCAACTGCAAAACTTCTGGCTCCTTTCCTCTCCCATTGTTTACCACAGCCTTATTAAGCATGTGAATTGGATGACTCCAAAAGCACTTTTTCTGTAGGGCAGTCTGGCACAAATTTGCAACGTGTTCTAAGAACTCCCAAAGAACCTCTATCAGAAATAAATAATTCTATTGAATAAGCAAACAGAAAGTTATCAAGAAATAACTGTACATGTGACAGGAGAGCTGTTGCAACATATTTGCTTGTCAGAAGATGGAGCACTTTCTTCGGTGCTGAAAATTAAAATAGTTACTTCCCATTTTTCGGAAGTGATGATTATGAGAGGACAGTGGCTAAAGGGAGTACTTTGGTAAATGTAGAGAATGGTGTGATACACTTAGGAGTGAATAAAAAAGGTTATCAATGCTTCAATTCCTTTTAGATTCTCTGTCATCTACTTACAAATAGCTATCCTGGCTTGGTCAGTTTTGAGTGTCCCCCTTTTTCTTTCTCTTGCTCTGCTTATTGCTCCAACTCCCATCTAGAGGCACTTCTTGTCTGGCTCAAGGCTCCTCTGCCATCTTTTGCATTGTCTGCAAAGCACTTGTGTATTTGTCCTGTACTACAGAGGTTCTGACAATACAGGCATGGTAAAGAAAAGAGTTGTAAAATCACACCAGATGTAAATGGTGCAAGAAATGAAAACAAGGTGTAATGACTTATTTATGTTTCACAGAAAGAGTGAGCATTCTTTAATAAATGTATTTTTCCAGTTATTCTCGGTTTATACCTTTCCTTACTCCACAGAGAAGAGATATATTGAGCCTTGCTTTAAATGTAAAATAGGAACAGAAGGACCTGAACTGCTGTGTTCAATTTAGTATTTCTAAATGCAGTTGTATTGAATCAAGCAGCTGCTGTCTAGGGCCATGATGTTTTATGCTAACTTTTCAGCCTTTATCTTATACAGAATGAATCGTTCTTTTCTAAAATAATAAATTACCAACTGCTGTGGAGTGTAAAATGAATAAACATCCATGCATTTAACAATGATAGAAATTGTGTTCTTATCTTACACAACTGTGTTAGTGCTATAAAATTTACAGAGAATGGAGATAGAATGATAGAGTTAATAATGTGCTTAAAGATGAAAAGGTAAAATAATTTATTCAATGGAAAGGAATGGCAAAGCTAATACTCCAGAAATATCAAAGCTATTTTTTTTAAGAAGAAATCTATTTTTAGCAATCTAAAGACCATATCACAAATAATGGGTCTATACTTACCTTTCTTCAGGTTTGTTAATTTTCATAAATGCATATATTTAGACAGTATTTATGATTTGGAGTTTTGTTTGTTTTGTTTTGGATTTTTGTTTGTTTGCTTGGTTTTCTTTTCTTTATATCAAGACATCTCTCCTGTCTTAATATAAATTTTACTGCTCTGTAAAAGAGATTCAGTCAGTACTATGGACAGATTCCATTGTGAGTAATTTGAAACAGGGAAAGATCTTAAACCCAAGAAGAGACAAAGTTGTGACTCTTCTTAGAGATATTTTAGTATTCCAGAGTGGAGAATGACAGTGTTTTAGCTGTTTAGCTGAAATGGGTTTAGTTGTAGGTTGGCTGGGTTTTGCATCCCACTGTCCTTACAGCTTTGGCTGGATGAATGGATTCACCTGTTACTGGTCAATGTGTCCAGAATCAACTGCAATGCCAGGGTGAAACTTCATTTCAAGACAGAGTTCCTGTTGTGAGGTGCAATCATCTTTTTTATTATACTTTTTAATTTTAATTTTTTTGTTGTTTTTGTTTGGCTGGTTGGCCATTCTTGTCTTCAGTTTCGAGAACCTGAGACAGAAGAGAACAACCTAAATAGTCCTGGCAGCAAATGAAATTACAGCCTACTGAAAAGGTCAAAGCAGTGCTGCTCACAATGATAATCTACAGAACACGAGGCATTCCATTTCAAATATATAATTTCTCTGCCATAAATTGCAAAAGTACACAGCAAATTACAAGGAATGAATCCATAACTGTTGGAATGAAGTTGACAAGAACTTATACTTAACATGTTCCAGATTTTAAAAATCGCCATTTGTACATTATTCTCAACAGCTGCTCTTGAACTTCAAGGAGAGCTGGTTCCCCAGCTGTGTATTGCTCTTCTCTTCAGTGTAACAGCCTTTCTCCCATTTTACAGTGAATGCTGGGATAATTGCAGAATATGTATTCAGCAAGAGTGTTTCAAAAAGTGTAAATTGTTCCAGAAACATAGCTGGCATTCATAGTGGAACTTGATCAGTCGGGGCAAATGGTGAGCTGTTTGTTGCTGCAAAGAAAAGAGAACAACCTGATCTCTGCTGCCGGGGCTGATGGATAGAAGCAGACTCCACGGACCAGGCTGTGATGCTGACGGATCCGACCATTTCAGTTGGCTCTCTGTCCCATGGGACATTTGATGTTGGTGTTATTTTCCTCTGGCAGCTCATGTTTCCCTGGCTGGTGGAAACATAGCTGTAAAATTTGCTTAGCTGCTACAAAGAGGAAGTAATCAGGTCAGGGAAATAGCATGGGCTAAATTGTCGTAGGGAGAGACACAAAAAGAAATGCTGAGTGGTTCTGTCACAAGCCATGATGCTTTTACAGTATGCAGAATTTCCTGAGACAGTGAACTGAAAGATGTTGGTCAGTAGGGATTACTAACTTTTAAAATATGTAGTGAGAACTCTGTGCAAGATGAACTCTCCCTCCAGTGCTGTGGAAGGCAGGAGGACAGAGTGCCTCAAGCAAGAGTAATTGGCAATTCCTGGTGCTAAAAATGAAGTGGTGCCTTTGAAGCCAAGCACACCGAAGAATGTCTTTATATTTAATGAATCTCATCAGTCTCAACTGCAGTTGTCAAAATTTTACTGTCAGTGGGAGTATGACTTTCAGTTTACTTAATAGTGATGGAAAGAAGGCAATGAATGATTGGTTGTGTTTTGTCACCCTTGCTGTTTGCTAATTCCTTATTTGGGAAGCAATTCCTCCCATGGGGCCCAGGCTTGTGTGAAGGGAGTTAAAGTGTCCTGGCGTTGCTTGTCCTCAGTGCATGATGGAGTAATGCTGGACATGTCCAGCACCTAAAGAACTGACTTTTAAAGCAGGCACCTAGAGGTTGATAGATGATGGTGGCTGCTAGGCCACAATGCTTTCCTCAAGGAAACACTTCCAGGTTGTTCTTTTCCTAATAAAAACTTCCTCTCTATCTGTTTTGCATTAAAACTTCAAACCTGCTTGAAAGACAGACCCTTTCTGCTAAGAGATTTCTAGTTTAATCCCTGTATTTACACAATGTGTGTGCATTTATTAACTTGTGAGATGACTTTTATATCCAAATGATTTGTGCCTGAGTTTGCTCTGTGATTTACTGTTCCATTTTGGCTTCCAAATAGTATTTTTTTGAGTTACAGCTGAATGGCATAACTTCCAAAGATGCACTCTGCATAGCAACCCACATTGGTTTTGTTTTGCTTTTCAGTGTTAAAGGTGGTTTACAGAGATGTAATTTTAGATGTAGGCAACTTCATCAAACTTGAATTGCTTTTGCATCTGAGTAGTCTCCTTGTTCATTCTGCAATAATTCATATTACTCATAACCAACCCCATATTTTTGTATTAAACTAAGCACAAAAGGATCAAAATCCAGATTAAGTTGTTCAATGCATCTCCTATTTCATTCAGTTTGGCTTCTTACTAAAAGTATTAACAATATGTACAAAACACTGGTAATTTTAAGGTGCTTATTTTACTTAGAAATAACTTCAGTTTATCACTTAAAAAATAAAAATAATAATATTTCTCCAATCAATATTTGGAGGTTTAGTGTGTTTGGATGTTAAGTGTGCTTATTAACCTTTAAGTAACTTTTCTTAATTAAAAACAGGATACTACATAATGTTGTGGGCTTTTTTGAAGAAGAGGAAAATGATGAAGAGCTGTGGTTTCAGAGCCCTTGAATACAGGGGAATTCTCATAGCTTAATTCCTAAAAAAGGAACATGAAGTAAAGTTCATGGTGTTTTTTTATTACTGCCTCTAAAGAAAAGAATCTTAAAAGACAGATATTCAATGCTACTTCTTGAGATAGAAGATATTGATCCTGGAGATATTTCCATTATCTCTTCATTGTCATGAGAAATTATTAGGTCTACATGGCCACTATCAGTTCCAACTTGCTATAGAATATATATCCCCCTTGGAATGGTTGAATTTACTCCAGCAGGAAGTTTGGAGAGTGACCTGGAGAGCATCTCTTGGGCTGCCCCTCTCCTGTGGGCAGGCAGCTGCACCCAGTACATCCCTGACTGACTCTTGTCTCACTTCCTACAAAAACACATAGCAAAGGAGATGTAGCAATCAAGTCCAATCAAGCTGGAAGGTTTTTCTGGTGTCTGACCTAAAGGTTCTTTCCTCCATAAACTCATTCCATGTTTTTCCTTCCCCTGTGGATAAGGGAGAAAAATTTTTTACCCATGTTCCTGTAGTAGCTTTCAATAAGGTGGGAAATGTTTATTCTCCTGTCAATATTCTTTTCTCAAGCATGAAAAGCCTCAAATTTGTGATATGGGCTAAAGAAGTGTTGCTACTTCCTTAGAAATACCTTTAAAAAGTAAAGTACAGCATAATTAAACTACTGAAAACAGGTAGCTCTGGAAAGATGAAGTAATTTATAGGAGAAGCAAGTGCTTAAGCTAAGGAATAATTATATACAAACTTTCCAAGAGTATGTTGAGGCTGGAAATCAGAACATGGGTTTTAGTCATCACATAAACGAGTTTTAGAACAGCATTTTAGTACAGAGAAAAAAGCCCAATTTTTAGGAGGAGTTTGATGAGTTTAAGAAAGAGATTGCACAATGTAATTATTTGTGAGGGTAGAGAACTTCATAGTCTGGGCAGTCCCTTCCAAATCTTCTCTTTCAGCCGAAGTATGTTGTTCAAAAGTCTCCTTAGCCAGCATGTCTGTTAGAAAGATGGAGTATTTATCCTAGGATCCAAAATATCAACTGAAAATGTTAACAGCAAATAATTTTGTTCTTACTTCTCACTTGGTCAAAATTTTCACTGACATCAGAGGGAATTGTGCTGAGTGAGAGTATCTGTATGCATTTCCACATAATAAGTTCATTCCCCTCTGTGACTGGATTTTCACTATACACGAAAATAAATTAGAAATTGGTTTTGGGGAGATGAAAATAATGTCAGATGCAAGTGCTCTATTAATGCAAGCCACAGTCACAACCTTAAAGTATGTTGTGTTGGGAAATCTTCTCCATTGATATGGGTTTGCTGTTTTATTGGGAGGCCAAAATTTTCAATAGCAGTGTTGCTGGTGACCCATGAGGCTAATGAGTAAAGCTTTAGCAATAGGCATTATCCTAAATGCATGAGCATCATTTGTACTTTAGAGGCTGTGCTTATCAAGGCATTATTACTTTTACTCTTATTTGTTTTGGCTTGGGATTTCATCTTTGGAGGTTTTTTAAAAATTATTTTGCTGTTGTTAAGAAAAAGAAAATTTAAATAGCTGCTGTCCTATGCATTGTACTCTAAATTTTTTGTTTCAACTAAGGATTGAAATCAAAATTGATCTTTTCGGGTCATATCATATCAATCATATCATATCATATCATATCATATCATATCATATCATATCACTAAAGGATCATTTGAAAGTAGGTCCACTCTGAAAGCTGGAAAAATTTCCCATATAATTTGGATAGAAAGTTCATTAAAATTCAAAACTATCCTGAGAAAATGTTAATTAGCAAATTTTCTTCAAACTCCTTTCTCTAAGATTGGGTCTTAAATGCCATAACATGAAAGTGACAGACGCAAGTATTGCAACTTGAGCTTATCAACAAGAAAATATAGTTTGTCTGCTTTGGTGAAGATTTAGGTTATTTTGACTACTTTCTCTAAGTATTCATCTGTATGCACAACAGAAGTTCTTCTAGAGTCACCTAGGGGACTTATATTTCAAAATTTTGCCCAGTTTGTCACCATGAAGAAGCATATGATGAACTTTTAAAATAGTTCATATTGCAATAAATGTAATACTAAGCAGACATCATTTATACATTATGTATGGTAATGCCGCAGGAATATCATTTTAAAAGAAAGTCAGAAAGGAGTGCAGGAGAATACTAAGGAATCTTTCCAGATTAAATTCAACTTTATCACTTGTGGGAGACACCTCCTACTGAGGTGAGCAACTTCATCACATCCTTACATTTCTATTTCTGGCATTCCTTCAGCAAAATGTTCATGTGGTTGCATTAAACCGTCTCCTCCTGTTCGGTATTTATGTGTTAAATATTTGGTCATTTTTTTTGAGAGAAAGCTACAGATGAGTCTGTGTGTGAGGGGGGCAGTTGATTCTGTGAGATCTGAGACAATTTTCTCTCTTTCTGTCTGAAGCCCTATGAGTAGGACAACATGGGGAGCTGTCTGCAGACTTCTGAAAGTTTCACTCTTTTCCTTTAGTTGACACCTACCTTCAGAACTTGTCAATTCAGATATTTGTGAAAAGAAAAAAAGTCACAAAGGTGAATCGTTTGAATATTGTTAAGATTGTTAACTTATCAATCTTACCATCTGGTAAGCTTTTGTCTCTTCTACAGAACACAAGCACAATAAAAGCAAGGAAAGGAAAGAATATCATCTATTGTTTCTTGCCTGTATAAACCAATGTTAACCATGTCTCCCTGTACTCAGATGCTCAAATAGTCAGGCTTTGTGTCCATCTGTAATGGCAAAACAATTAAATTACATCAGAACTCAAAAAGAAAAGGGAATGTTTGAGAACCTATATAAATCCATACTAGGAAAAGTGAACAAGCCAGGGTTTTATTAATTCATATACTGGTGGATTTTTATTTAAAGGTGATCACGACATGGTATTCATCCATACACTGCCACCTCTATCTTTTTAGCAATTAATTTCTGTCTACTTTTTAAGACTACTTAAAATAGTAGCAGTAATGTCAATTAAAAAGCAACAGTGATACAAAATGCCCGTTTATTGAAATTTAGTGCTAAATCTTTGGGTTTTTATTAACACATTTGGTATTCTTAACTATGCCTCACTTCAAGTTCAGATGTGTGGGTTCATTCTAGAAACAGCTTAATGGATAGGTGTTGTGATCAACCATTATTGATTTTCTCACTTTTAATAAAAGGGAAACCAGGCTCCTTTAAATTATTCCATTAGAGGAAGATTCAGTGTGAGCCATTCTGCTCTCTGCACTCAGCCCGGCCGGCTCTCCGCTACACAGAGGCTCCGTTTCCTCAGAACTCTGCCAGCCAGCATCTCTTCTGCTGAGAAGAGTCCAGGCAGCTTATAAAACGAGGGAGTTTAGATTGTAGCATCCAAGGAGAATGGAGACCTGAGAGTTCAGCTTCATCAAATAAAGAGAAGGAAGGTGACACTTCCTATATGTTTTGCAGTCTGCTTTTCTACCTTTCCCTCTAACTGGATCAACTTTTAATTTGCTCAATATTCCTATTTCTTGCTATTTATGAAGTCATGTCAGTCAGTCTATAAAAAACAGTGAATTTGTATCTCTCATTTTTTCACCCCTTTTATCTATCTGAATTTGAGAAACCCACTGTAGAGGAGCAGATTATTTTCATGTTATTTTTCAATTCTAATAGTAGTGAAAAGATATTTCCTCAGTGCTGGTTAAGGTGAGGCAAATCTGCCAGGCCTGACATGGTTTTAGGTGAATTTTATGCAGTCAGTGTACTTCTGTATGCAGAGCCCATCCCAATCTAAAGGCATTGCATTATCTAGGGAGGGTAACAGAACACAATTTCATTTCAGAGGTACATACTGTTCCACAGTACTACACAATTTCCCCTTTGAGGCAGGGTAAAGCTTCATCTTTTAGCCATGGAATGACAGCAGTGGTGACTCTTTGCTTAATTCCCTTGAGTTGGCTAAGTGCAAGGAGTCCAGGGATGAAGAGGCAACACCACTATCTCTTGGAGTGCTTTTGGAAGAGTGCACAGCATCAGGGGGTCCCTCTTGGGATGGCAGAGCACTCCAAGGTCTATGGTGGCCATCATAATTATCATATAATGCATATTTTAATATCCCCTTAATTACATTTAATTCAGTGGCTATTTAACTAACTATTAACTAATTACCTATTTGCTTGAGAGGTAACATAATGCTTCTGCAAATGGAGTAAATAGGTGATATGGGAACTCTTGAAAGTATATCTTAGGGGTTTTATATATAAATATACACATATATGTAAGGAATTAATCAGAAAGGAGAATTCTCTAGGAAATGTTTGTGGTGCCGAACTATGACCTATAAATTGCTAGATGGAGTGGTTGAGACTAAAGAGTTCCCCAGTCATTTTCCTTTACATGCTAAGGAGGACACTGCTACTTTTTTCTTAATGTTTGGGTACAGAAGCAAATGTTTGCATGAGGAAAAAATATTGGCTTTTGAAGTGGAAATTTATTTCAATATGTTTTGAATAAAATATTTCACTGTAAGAAAAGTCTCCACTTTTTTTTCCAGCTTGTTTTGCAGAAATAGTCTCTTTAATATTCAGTGAAAAATCAATTATTTCATTAGGGATTTTCATAGTTCTTGTTTTCAAAAGATTGCATTATGCTTTCTAAATTACTTGAATGCCACTGCTGTGGCTAAATTGCTGCATAAGAAGTTGTGCAGAAGAAACCTGAAGTATTCATAAACCAGAGCACAATCAAATTTATGTGACTAATACAACAATTCTTTTTAAACTTTCTATTTTTAATCTTGGATGGTAACTTTCTAATGTAAAGAATATCACCTAGTGTAATGTTTTCACAAGGTTGAATTTGCACCCAGTATAATAAAAACCAATATTTGTTAATAGAAGCTATTGTTTGCTTGTCCTTCAATCAGATAAATACCCAGCATGAAGCTGCTTAAAAGCTTATAGAAGGAAATGAACAGAACAGTATGAAGAAATGAACACAGAAAAATTCAGAATAACTCTATTAATAATGCAAGTTATACGGAATTGTTTTTTTATTTGATTCACTGCTCTTAAGCAGCAGTAAAACGGTAGAGCAGTCATGATGCTGATGTGCTGATGTGCTGATGTGCTGAAACTGGGTTTGAGAGTAGTGTCCCTTTCATCGTCCTTCCAGGGTGTGAGCTGTTACTGAGCATTTCTCCCAGTTTAATTTCTGTGGTTTATTGCCTGCTTGTAATTTCCTACTGCTGCTCTGCAGTCAAGGCCTAGAATGTACTTAAGCAGAGCTGATCTGGATTTTGCCAAAAAGACTGCACTACTGTCAGAGAGTAATTTTGACTGTTGTGTTTTAGCAGTCCAGCACTACAATTTCCTTGAATTTTTTGTTATTGTATTAATTTTAAAATATTTTAGGATGTTAATAAAATCAAAATAGTGAATGTATTGGAGAATAGCATTTATAGGATCATCATTTCAATGTGTCTGGAACAAAATGTTTGTCAAGGGCAGAAGTTAAATAAGCTGCAAACTACTCTCCACTTAAGAGTCTTCTGGCCCCAGCCATTGCTTAAGCATTTTGCCTGTCCTTTTCCCTCTCTACTCCTTGGGGTCTTTGCCACCCTATTGTTCCATATCCTCCTCTCAATTTTAGCTTTTTGAACCCTGAAGCTCCAATTATTTACTCATTTAACCCTCAACCTGTTCTATAGTGCTTATTGGGAGCTAAATATTTTTGAATTGTCTATTCCTACTTAACTTCATTTAAAAAAATAAGGTTAGAGGATGTGCTGTGGATTTGTTTCTTCTCTCAGTATTATTTACTATTTGCACTATGGTTGCTCAGTCAGTAGGTTAAGCTGTAGTATCTCATTAGCTGCTCTGTGTTAATTGTAGGTGTAGGTATTATTCCTCTGCTGCCCTCAGTGATTGTCAGATTAGTGCTGGGCAACAAATGAGTCTTCCTGGGTGATGTAAATTTCCTTACATTCTTTGTAGGTTCTAGGAAACCAAATAAACTTATATATGTCTGTCTTGGTTTAACTTGATTTCCCAATTTAAATATACTCATTTTTCTGTTGTGAGACAGAACCAGAAGCAAAAGCAAGTCAGGCCTAAAACTTAAAAGGGTATAAAAAGAAATTTATTAACTACACAAAGAAAGAAAAAAACCAAATTCAGAATAAGATCTTCAGACCACTCCCTCCTCCCCCTCTCCCAACCTTCATAACAACAAAACAAACATACAAAAAAAAACCTACTTCAGTCAGTTCCCAACTTAAATAGTCCTTTTCAATTCACTTCAGAGAGAGAAGTTTCCTCTTGTCAGGTCATGGGGACTTCTCCACAAGGAGGGAAAAAACCAGTTCTCTGGTGGCTTCACTTTCGCGATTTGCATCTGCCTGGGAAAAAACTTGCAAATCATGAAGCTCCTCCCATCTTCACAGCTTTCCCAAAGCTGTTCTTATGGGCCATGTTAAACTCATGGGGTATTTACTTTTAAGAATGAACTGTTAAAAAAAAAAAAATTCTCTTCATCTCTCTTTCTCTCTCTTCATGCTTCATCTCCAAAAATAGAGATCCCCTTTTCTCCTCAGGGCAAAGGATCCTTAACACAGGTGCTTTTAATTAACAGTCTATCAAATGCAACACTCCAACCCCCCCATGTCTTTCTCCATGGTTTATAGGAATTTTCAGTTCATCCCTACAGCTTGCAAAAGGGTTTTCTGCCAACCTTCGTAGCATCTTCTCATTCTCCTTCCGTCTAAAGAAACTTAGCTCTTCTATTATTCCCTTCTCACTCAGGGGAGAATTGGAAGTCTGCAATCTGAACATTGAAAGAGTTAAGATTTCACATGGGGAATGCAAGACTGCAATGCTGGAGCTGTGCCAGGATCTCAGGAGACCCAGGGCCGTGCTGGAAAGGGCAGGCCCAAGGTAGAAATGGCAGCGGCCGAGCTGGAAGGGGGGAGGAGAGAGAACGGCTGAGACCTCACTCAGCCTCCCTGGGTCTCAGCTACAGCACCCACTGTTGATGGCCACCTGTCTTCCCTGCTGAGCCATGCCAGCTCCCCAGATAGGGAGGCCCGGCCGTGCTCCCTGCCAGGCCCGCAGGCCTGCAGTGGAGCCAGACCAGGGCCCTGTTACCTGCACTGCTGCTGGAAAAGAAAAACAACTTTTTTTCTGGGTTACTTCCTTCAAAATGTGTTTTCATGGAGTGAACTAACTTTCTTCAATTGGTTTCTCATGCTGTCAATAACCAAACCAGCTTTCAATTGGTTCCATCAACTCCCAGAGGAAGTTCTCATAGAGAAAAACCTCTCTGACTCTGCACCCCCCAGGTGTAACCAGCACAGTGTCCCATTTTTCCTCACTATTATATCTCTCTGCTTATGTACTGTGTACATAAGTACTCAGTATCTGATTGAAAAAATCTTTCATTTGGTAAAAATTCCTGTGCTTCCAAGAGTTCAGGACTGGATTTACTGTTTTACCTCAGTTAATAGCATTGTGGTGCATTTGTAGTCTAACTTGGACAAGAGGAAATTACATTACTGGATTTTTTTATCAAGCTTCTTTACTTCTACCTTTGTGTGTAAGTCACAGCAAAGATTTTTGTTCATCTCTTCACACTTCTGCTTGTTCTTAGTGGACAACAGGTCACCAAAACAGCCTCTGTGCAAATGCAAGGCAGAAGCTGCACAGTATTATACATTCTATTTAGGATCTGCAGTACAGTCTTCCCCCCTGAAATCTAATTTCAGAACCATCAGATTTGAGTCTGTGCCACAGACAGAGTGTGTTATTGCCAAAGACAATTCCAAAAATAAAATTAGACATATGGTACTTGGTAATAATGAATGAGCATCCAGGATTTCATTTTAGTTTCAGTAAGTGCTCAGGAATCTGGATGTTTATCTAAAATAGAATTAAGCAGATGAAAAAATGGATTGGAAATTTCACCTAGATTAACTGTATCAGAGACTTTCAATCTTTCCTGGGCTTGCTCAGAAGAGTCATCTTTTATTCTGCAGTCTTAATTATCAGATAGCCTGTGTTTTGGTCTTCCCTTCCTTCAATTGAACTTCGAGCAAGTTACTGTTTTATTCTCTGCTACTCATCTATTTTTAAACAGGTAATATGTCCTTTTGTTCATCGGGTCATTGTTAAAGATAAGTCTCCTAAAATTTCTTAGCAGCAAAGTACTACAGTGATGTAGAAGACTTGAACATTTATCTCAGATTTCATCTGAGTTCCTGTGAGAATGTTAGTTTTAGTATTACCTTTGGGTTTAAAATTCTGACTCTTCAAACATTTTGATGTTGAGTTTTGAAGGGAAAGAAATTGAAAGAAAATAAATGGACAAGCTTCTGTTTAAGCTTATGGAATCCTGTGGTTTATTCGTGACCAGCCTTTATTTGATCTAAATTAGCTCTTTCATCCCAAAACTTTAGTGATTATCAATCTAGTAATTTTAAAATCAGTTTTGTTACCTTCTTGTGCCATAGCCTGTACTTGATATTGATGTTTACCTCAGCAGTGTCCATGTGCACGTGTTTGCCAAAACAGGATTTAATATTGGACCACAGAGTATGCCTTTATAATAATAAAAGTTATGTAATATGTTACATTTTCACGGATGTGGAAACCAAAATATATTTTAGGAGTGCAAGCAAAGGGCGAAAAAACCCATCAGATCAATATAATTTCTGTTTTTTTCATTATGCATGACAGGAATTTTTAATAAATAATAAAATCAAAGAGTGTTGAAAGAGTTTTACATTCAGGGTGCATCAAAGGAACAAATTGAAACAAACTAAAAGTTATCAACAAATTTGAAGTTAGCAGCTTGTCCACTGCATGCAGCAAAGCACAGCTGATGGATGAGCTGATAGAGGCAGGGAAAAAAGCCACGAGAGACAGTTCTTCAAAATCTAACTTGACTTTGGAAATAAAAGTGGTGTAAGTGTGAGCTGGTTCACAATCACAGCACATATTCTTCATTAGAAAAGCAACTGCAAAACCTGATGAAGGCCGATAGAGGTTACTGGTAGGAATGCAACAAAATAAAAATGAACTTTTACAGTAGTAAGTACGAATGTGTGCATGAGTAGGACTTCTATACAATAATGTGTTATTTTCTTGGAATAACAGTGCAGAATTATCACTTGAGGAGAACCTCTCTCCTTGCTCTGTAACTGCACTTCCAGAATCTTGGAGCTGGTGGATGAATAGTTGTGAAGACTATTTCCTTACCACTTTTGTTGTGTAAATTTTAGACATGAACTAATAAATCCTGAACATATACATCAGAGAGTGATTAAAGAGAGAGGAACCCTAAATTCAATAGATCTTTGACAGTAGTCCTACTCTGCAGCCTTTTTCTGATATATACTGTCATATCCATCTCCCAGTCTACTTCAGCTGACTCATAAACTGCAGTTTTAGTTTCAAGGAGTATTTTATGAAATCAGTTGGTTGCTGATGTCTAGCTCTTATTTTGATAATTTTAGCGTTTTCTCTAGGAAACTAAATAATGTCATCAAGGATAACAGAAACCTTTTCTTCTGTGTATTGTTGGTCACGTAAAGTTGAAAACACTGACCAAAAAAAGACAAGGCTTCACTAGCAGGTCGAACACTCTTACATTCCATTAGGCACTATCTTTCTTTCTTTTATTCCCTATTATTTTGGTTGTTGCTGTTGTTTTGCCTGTCAATTCTGGTGAAAACATGCTCTGAAAAGATTTCAAAATGGCTCAAGACTAATGCTTTGGGCTGTGAGAGATAAGTGAAATATATGATATCTTCAGTGCTGACACTTTCTAATGCTTCTCTCTAAATAAATTGCATTGAAATTGGCCCCTGTAAATCCTTCTTTACATTACTTGTTCTGGAAGAATCTGTTAGTTTACAAAAGTTACTAATTTTAATTTTTTTCCTTGTTTCTTTCTTTCTTTTTGCTTTTATTTTTAGTGAGATACATGAAAAGGTCTGCTTTTTGTCTATGGTTAAGATGTCAATAGGTTTGGAAGAATAGTTATCACTTGGTAACTGACAATCTGAAAACAAGTAATTAAGTAAAAAACCCTTGAAATATTTTTATTGTGGTATATTATGATACTTTTTGCTTTAAATTCCTTGATTTAGTGACTGGAACCATAATTTTATTCTGAGAAATGTACAAATGGTTGAAGTATGGGGTTTTTTAATTTGGTTGGGTTTTTTTTAAACTGATTTTCTTATGCATACAGCCTTTGGGAATGAAGAAGCACCTTTTTAAAAAAAGTTTTGCATAACTGTGCTTTTATTCTGTCTCTTTAACAGGCTAAATAGCCTTCTGTCAATAAAACTCCAAACAGCTGTAAGAGAAGCTGGCTTTTAAGACACCTGTGTTAAGATAAAATGCCAGGGGATTTATTGGCATAGTTCAGGCAGATGTTTTCAGAATTGCAATCATAAGAAATTCCTGTAAAGTGATAAACATTTATTAAGTTGGACAGTCACCAATGAATGTGACATATGCTGTGCAAAGGGAAATTAAATACACATTAAATTCACATCCCATTTCTCAGCAATGGGCCAAATTTATTAGCTTATATAGCCACAGAAACTAAAACTCAGTGCTCTTTTAATTATTGATTTGCTGTTTGAAAATGAAAACTGCATCTGATCAGACTGTAGGAAACCAACTTAGGTGAAATCTGCCTACCACTGCAATCAGTGGATGTTTCATAATACCTCTGTATGTGACCAAAACTTTGTCCTTTGTGGATGGCCTGTTCTGATGAGATGAGCATACATGAGAAGTAGTCCATGCACCAAACCAATGGCCCGTCACAGAAGTAAGGTTTGGACAGGAGAATGGTCTGGGATCAGCCATACCTCCTAAACTGGTGTTTTGTCCACTGAAATAGGGCTGCAATCTCTTGGAAATGAAGAATGAAGTGGATATTTCAGCCTGGGGTATTCACAGCACATAGCAACACACAAGTCCCACGTCTGCCTTCTGAGGAGTGACAGCATGGTCCATGCACTGCATGCTTTGGAGGGTTTTTTTACTTCCGGTGTCCTACTGGGTAACAGGCACAAGCTGCAGAGTCACATGACTCTTTATCATTCTTCAGATTCAAGAGTAAGCCAAAAATTTTAACCTGTGTCTCATTTGTCAGAGATCACAAGATTCATGTTTTATAACCTTTTTATGAATCATGAGATTTAGTTCACTTTGTAAGCTTACTGTGGGTTTTTCACTCAGAAGTTTATTTATGGTTGTAGTAACCTATGCAATGCAAATCTCTATTTGCATTTGTTTCTGCAGCTAATTTCTTTTGGTATTGTGTATTTCCAGTGCAGACATAGGGTCTTGTGGCAAACCTTGTGACTTGCACCTGTTCCTGGTGTGTAGAGGATACATCAACATTTCTGGTACTTGGTTATTAAAAAAAAACCCCAGCCAGTCCTGGAGTGGAAAAGGTAAATTGACAAATTTCATGGGAGACAGGTAAATTGGCAAAAAAGAATGCAGGTTCCTGGGATGTAGAGGGTAGTTCAAGCAATGCAACTGTTATTCCAGCCACATTCCATTCCATTCCAGTATTTTATTTATATTTCCATTGAACTCTATCAGTTAAAAGCTGAGCTTTAAAATTTTTTATCAGTAGCCATTAAGGTGAGATTCCAGGGTTGTAAAACAGGTTCTCATTAGGGAAATTACAGAAACAATAGTGACTTGAATGATATCTTTAAAACTACCAGGGACAGTTGTACTCTCAGTTTCTGTGTAGAAGCAGATCTCCAATATCAGCCCTTGGCTAACACTATCTCTTTTCAAGATTATACAGAATAGAGTTTTCTCAGGAAGGTGTTTGTGCAGAAGAGCAGCAGCTGCCTCGATTGTGAGCTCACTGTGTGGATCTGCTGGCACTTAGCACCAGGAAAGGACATACCCACTGCACCTGATGCTGGGAGAAACTGGTCAGGGGAATAAGGGCAAAAATTAGTGCTAGAGATGCTTTGTTGAGGCTCATCTGTAATGTAGTTCATTCCAGCTCATCCCTTGAGACTCACCTAGAGCTGACAGATTTTTGTTGTTGTGTTGCAAATGCCACATTTTAGAAGTAATTTTATGACTGTGGGAAATGTAATCATTGGGTCGATAGCTAAGAATTTCCTAAGATACATTTCAATGCTCATGATTTTATAGCGGGTTTTTTTACTTAATTTCGTGAATCAGTATTTTACCAAAAAACAAGTGTCTGCTGTTCAGGATTGCAAATAAACACCGCAGCTTTCAAGCAAATAGAGAATGGACTATGAGGAACTTGTTTAAAAAGATGTAGCTGGTTAACTGGGAAATTTTTCTACTGATTGCTTCTACTGTTATGAGAAGTTTCTCATTTATTGAAATGTTAAAAAACACAGAAGAAATTCTGCATAAAAGGTTTTCTTGGGTATGTACCAGAACTTCTACAGATGAGGTAGGAAGAGCAAGAGTAATTATTCCAAACATGACCTGTTGGAAAATCCTTTGCTCTGTCTTACTCAGGCCATCTGAAAGTTTGATGATGTGGTGTCAGATCTCATTCAGCCTTTACAAACCAACTTACTTATTCCAGGAGAGCACTGACTGGTCCTCAAGACACCAAAGTAAAATAAGAAATAAAGTTTCTACATGTCCACTTGAAAGCTTTTGCAGTCAGGTTGTTGGTGACTGCATTAATAGTTTGATAACTTTCATAAAAATCAGCACTAACCAGGAGCTCAGGTTTTATTATGCTGAAGCAAACCAACATGGAAACATCATTCCCTTCCATCTCCTCCAAATTCCCTTTTTCCTAAAGCTCTCTTTCAATTTCTTCGAGTCTGAGCAAGAGATTAGTCGCCTTTGTGTGAATGCATTTTGGCTTTTTATTCAGACTCCTACAAGAGGGATCTCTTCCAAATTCAGACATTCCCCTCAGCTCACATGCATTATGAAATTTGTAAAGACTTCTGGGATTTATACTGGCAGAAAAGTAGCTCATTTCCTTTTAATCTCCTAATGTAAAGGTTAAAGCAAGGGAGAAAAACAAATAGTCACACTTCAAAAACTGTCATTGATTTGCAAATATGAATATAGGATCCTGATGAATATTGGTCTGGGTTTTTCTCTTCTGGAGAATTTTTCCATGTTTGGCTGTTCTGATGTCCCATCAATGAGTGGTGTAGTTGCTGCTGAAATCTGCGTTGCTTCTTTCCAGTGTGGTCAGCAGTAATGCAGAAGTGTCAGCTAGATAACTGATCTCAAAGTAGTATTTTGCAGAACTTGCAAAACGCAGCATTTATGAACTCTCAGCAACATTTTATTTTACAAAACATTTACTATCTCATTATTTGCAAATATCCTTATGCTTCTAGAAATAATAAAAGAACAAGTGCCACTTTTCTTTTCTGCATGCAATATTCATATTCCTGTCTTATGTTCATGTTGCAAAATTCCTCAGCCATTTACTTTAAAAGTTGGGAAATAATATTATTCAGACAAATTTATTGAAACCACGTATGTAGCCTTTTGTCTGTGAAAAACATCACACTATCAAATTAAGGTAAATTGCTAGTATCTACGTACTATGTGACAATACATCCCTAGTTAATCGTGCACTTACTTTCTTAGTCATAAGATGACATCAGTTATATCGTCTTTTATACATGTTGAAACTTCAGCAGATGAAAATTCTATTGAGAAACAGCTTTTTCCCAAATTCCACCCATGTGATAATTGCCAAGGTTACAGTTTTTCACCTAGAAAAGTCTGAATTCAAGCAAAGGATATACCCTGTCACATGGCAAGGAAAAGGTTCTGCTCCTCTGGAAAGAGGAAGCACAGGCTGGCTGTGGCACTGACCCAGGGTAGTGGTAACCATGTTCTGGGAACAGGTAAAACTCAATAAGAACAGAGAGGAAAAAAATTAAATCACAATAATAAATCCTCTGATTCTATAGCTGAGCAATGCAAGATTGTTCTGAAAAAGAAATAAAAATATATAATTATGTGTAATATAAAAACCAATATGGTCCAGTATAGACAGCACAGAAACCATATGTTAGTAAAAAGCACAAGCAGAATCTGAAAGAAAAATGTCATTAAAATTATCTAAAAGGCTGAGACAGGCAAGATTATTCTCCTCTTCCCTAAAAATGCTGGTTTTCCTTACACAGTGACATACTGATGTCACTTCCATTTCTCATTTTCCAAACGGTCTCTCTTTCTGTCTTCTGTGTGCTGCTGAGAAGGATCTACTGTTCCTTACATTTGCTATAGCCGGGGGAAAAATATGTTGGCTGGGCAGCTACTGGTTGGATCTAGTAAGAGTAGTAATTCAGTGAATTATCAAGGGATTTAGCTGGTATATGAGCTCACTGGTCATTGTCACTAGAATTCCCAATCCCCTCCAAAAGAGAGGAAATATGTCCTCCCTGATTTATGGCTTCTCTTTCTCACATTATATGGATGCTCAAGCTGCAAGAGAGTGGTTCCTGTTGTCCTGTAGAAACTGTGCTGAGGGAATAGGTGTGCCTGTGTCTGACAGCATTTCTCATAGGCAATTCTCATAGGCTGCCAGAGTGAGAGAAACCAGTCTGGATTCTGTGTGCAAGCTTAGCAACATTTGGAGTTGCAAACCCAGAAGATTAAAGATTGCTTTAGGAAAAAACAGTACTTTGCTTTAGCCAGTGGCATCCTGAAGCAATAACTGTTATTTGCACATGTACTGAGTGATGGTTGAGTGGCTTGGGTTATATTTTTTCCTCGTTTAGGAATATTAGTTATGGGTATCCACTGAAGCCAATGGATCTTTGAGAGATTAGCCTAGGGACAAAAATTTATTGCTCATGTTACAAAATCCAATTAAAATTTGGGAAATGCATGAAAATACTGTTGATAGCTATAAAACAGGAAGAATAATGGAGTCGAGGAAGTTTTTCTGGATTTCAAGTACTGCTTAGTGGCTTTTCACTTTAAATTAATTGGATTTCATGCTAAGACAGCATAGGGAGCCAAAGTTAGAAGCCAGAACACTGTAAGGGAGCTTCTGTTTTCACTTGAATACAGAGTTAGGCATTTTAGACTTTATTTTGGCCCTTTGGGCCTCTTATATCCTGATCTGTCTTCATTTATAAATAATCTGCTGATAAAGATATTCAGGAGATCATTCTATGAACAGCAAAATCGGTGCTTCTAATTCAGGGTAACATATCTGAGTGTTAGATAAAAAAGTTTCAGGTAGGTTGAATGTTCAGGCAGTGAAGGTAATGACAATAGCCTCAGGTCTGTTGCCTCAGGTTTTAGTACAAGGTCTATTTTATTTTCTGTATAATCTCTGACACTTACTTTGGAGGGTAATTTTGTAAGAAATATTCTATCTGGTTTAAATAGCTCACTAAGTTTAGCTCACAAGAATCTCTGCTCCTGTTTCTGTTCCTATAGAAGGCCAAAGAAGAAGCAAGACTGATTAGATCCAAAATCAAATGATTAGATTATTTTTTAATAGATGATATTTGGAGGGTATTTTAGTGCAACAATGAGCAAAACCGTAATGGCAAAGAGGTTTTCTAATAATTGTACACCATCATAGCAATTTCAAGTTTATGCTTTAGGTTCTGTTTCATTTGCAGTGGTTTGGAAGATGAAATTATTTCACAGGTGTGAAACCGGCAAAATTGACTGATGAAGCACAAAGGTGTGGCAGTTTGCTGATAAATGACTACTGGAGACAAAGCCTAGGTGGCTGAAACCAGAAATTCTCTACTGCACGGACCAACCAAATAGTCCCATACAGCCCTTAAATACACACTTCAGTCTTTGTCATGTGGGTAGAATCCAGCCCTTTATATCCTTAATGTACAACTTTCCTTCAAGAAGAATTCTTAGTTTATTTTACTGAAACTAAATTAGTTCCCCTGTAAGGAGCAGGAATCACCTTGCAGGCAACCTAAAAGATGCAATTTCATGGCATTCATGTGCCTCACACCCAAGAAAAACAGTGCTGTTGTCAACTTTCTTTTCTGTTTTGAAAAAAAGTGTCAAAGTGCCTTTTCTGCCTCATTTAAGACCCCCCAACCTGTGGTCCAGTTTGTGCTGGGATAAATGATGTACAAAAAAATTATATTTAGATGTTTCTGCCTTTGTGTTCTCCTAAAATTAATGAGGTCTCAAGTAATAGAGGCACCTAGATGTACTCTGTGTGTGAGTCTGTAGGAGGAAATCTTCAGCTCTCCAGTCTGATCCTGTAGATGGAGAGAGAGTTCTGTGTGTCTGGAAGGAGCATCAGTTGGAGCGTTTTCCACTGACTGTGAATCTGGTTTGGAATCCTTGCTTTTCTCTCTACCCCACAAGAACTGGCATAAAAATAAAAATTAAAAAAAAAATAAAAAGCCATTGTCTTCCAAATCTACAACAAAAAATGCAGAAAACATCATCCCAGTTTTCTACTTAGTGTGGTGCTCCTTCAGGTTTGCCTCAAAATTTAGGCAGTTTCAGACAAAATAGTGTGTTCATGGCAGAATGGTGTGGTCCTCCTGTTGGCATCTATTTGGAGGCAAGTCTGGGACTTTTCAAGTTTTATACAATTGAAAGTTTTTAAAATTCGAGTCCTCTGGTTGCAAGATTGATAGATATGCCTTATAGCCACTAGAAAGGTAGACAGGCTTCTCAAACCCCGGAATTTTTAAGTGTATAATTGTGAAAATCACACAGTATGCTGGGCCCATGAGCCTTGTGTTTTCCCAGTCTAGAGTTAGGTTTGCATAAATGTGTATGTTTCTAAGAATGAGTCTGGAAAAATGAAACTGACAATTTAATCAATTTCCCACCTGCTGCAACAGATTTTGTTACAAATTTCAGCTGAGAAATGTGTTATTTCTGTAATTTTTACTAATCTCCTTAATGTCTGAACCAGGTCTTAGACTTTCAGATGGAACTTGTGTTTGAGCTAAGTTTCTGTAACAGAAATTCAGCCCGAAGGAGTTTTTCATGGCCAAATTATAAATTGCTGTAAAATAAATTTCACTTTGAAAATGTGGATTCAGCCTTCAGTGGCACAGCACTTTGCTTTCCCTGTTAATAAAGTAGTGACCTATATGTGCAAAATTTCTTTAAGTATTTCTTGAGGAAAGTTTTTTCTGCTCTGGGTAAGAGGGGATTTATTATTTTATGTGACTACTTGGCTCCACTAAAGTGTGTGATTCAAGACTTCTGCAAAATAGCAAATGCCCAGAAGTAGAGTTGATAAAACCAGGGAGTTCTAGAAGTCCATGTAGTTTAGTCAGGGGCACACTTTTAATCGATGCCAGTCTGTACCCAGAAGCTGAAGTCATCCTCTGTGTATTTTTTCAGGATGGATCTATGGACAGCAAGAGTGTGCTGTAGAAAAAAAAAATTAAAAATTCTCCAAATGTATGTAAAGTTTTCCTGAGACTTGCAAAGAGGGTGAAAATTACTCTGTGATGAGATACATCCTATGGGAACAGGTCAGGCCAGAATAAATCTTTTCACATGGGCTGTTTATGAAAAGTTAAATCAGTAATTTTCTTACTTAAGTTGATAAGGACAACTGGAAACTAAGAAAATCTCCATACTCCCATATTCACTCAGTTATGTACTGTATAGCACCTTTTGTATGCAGCTGGAAATAAATGAGTGCGTTCATTGACAGGAATGAGGATCTTAAAGGAATCAACCTATTCTGTTTAAATTAAATAATTTATAACTGTTTCCTTTAAGACAAATATGAAAGAAAAGGATTCATGCCTTAAATAGAGGATGATATTTTCTAATGAATCTTTGCATCCAGAGTTTTGGCCTGTTTAGTTAGTTAGTTGCACCAGAAAAAAAAGATAAATCATGTCATGATGGAGAAGTCCTTTTACTGCTTCAAAATCAAAATAAAACCTGATTTTAGAATGTCAGGTTCAGAGTTTATGAGTAGGATTCCTATAATCAGTCACTCAGAATGAATTGTATTATTTAAGACGTATTTTCAGGCAAACAAGCTGAAAATATTTCTGTGTACAATGTGAAGTCAGTTTACTCTGTCTTTCACATCTAAATTGCTTTTTCACCCTATGCAGATAGAAACACACACATAAACATGAACACACAGTTTGTTAGTGCTGAGTTCCCTTATGAATTAGTTATAAACTCTGATAACAGTGCACTGTTAGGAAAAAACAAAGGGACTCTGCAAGATTCAATGTGAATCAAGCATAACCCATTTATTGTGCCTCTGAATATTGTTTATATTTTCTTCTTATCTTTGACTATACAGTCATGCCTTATTTCATTAGTAGCTCCACTTTGTCCACACGTCTCTCAGTTGGTAGCTCTGTATTGTCCATGAGGCAAGCACACGTCTTTTTCTTCATCTAATTGACTGATACTGTAAGTGTCATTTTACTCGGGTTGACACCCGTATGATTGTCAGCAACTTTCTGCTTCTTCTTTCTTCTTGTAACATCAGTTTTTTACCCACAGAGATGACCTATTTTTAGAAGGTTTAGGCTGGTTCACTTAGTTTATGTCCATTTTCCTGCAAATATGATCCTACAGTGCACAACAGCAGAAGGGGAGGGAGTTTGAGGTTTTATCTGTAGTATCTTACCCTACAGACCACAATGAAACCTATTACAGAATTTCTCTAAATGGTATTTAGTAGAGATAATACTTAGAGGGGGACCAGCTAGTAGGAATGGGCCCTAAAAATGGGCCTATATTGAGTCTATCCTTCAATTATTTAGGAATTTAAACTTCCATGAGAGGGCAGAGAGAGCAAAATTTATTAGGCAGATGTCTTTCTTCAAATATACCAAGGTAACTTTTGGTGTTTAAGGAAGAGATTTTCCATAATTTTGTCTTTTGAATATAGCAGTCATGGCCCACAGTACTGTAGTGTAATAAGAGAAATGCACGCAGTGAAGTAAATATGTAAATAACTACTATAAGAGCTGAAAACTGTAAATTACATACTTGATCTTTTAATAGGTCATAGTGTGCCAAGCTACTGGAGTGTCTAACTTTATCATCTTTCAGAGCATTCTTATACTGGTTTTCCCTTATCCTTTCATCATTTCTTTTGACTTTTTGACATGGGAATTTTTTTCCCAAATTTCATGTCTAGCTCTCTGCAATCAGAGGTCCAAAACATCAACGTTTATGTTCTTTGGGAGGATAGGAATGACTATGAGCCAAATCAGTGCAAGAAATGCTGTGCCAGCTTGACCTGTCTTCATCAAAAATCCTTGTAACAGATATTGCAGAGATTTAAGGATTAACATAATCCTACACAGATCCTCTGTGTAAGTGATTCTTGTAATGGCACTGGGCTGAAGATGGCCTGAAGCACGAGAGTTGTGATGAGTTTATGGTTTCAGAAAAGCATGTGTGGGGACCCTGACAAAAATTGCTGGCTTCTCGAAGTGGACACTTGTAACAAGTCCCAAATTCTGCAAAATATAAGTCCAGGTAGAGGGGCATTTGAATTGGGTCCTGATAAATGACAAGATAGTAAGGATAAGAAAGCAAAGAGCAGGACAAAGACTAGATTTGGGAACACCATATATATGTTTGGTTTTTTATTTAAGGACTCTTCTGTTCAAAGGACCTTACTCAAGCAGTAGGCATGCCTTCAGATGGATATACACCAATTCTTCTGGAAGGTGGTGAAAGTATGTTTGCTACAGGTTGGAGAACACTGTAAACCCAAGCCCAAGCCAACACATCAAGGAAAAGTAGGAGGTGGAATCTTGGGGTGTCTTGTCAGACCTCAAAGTGCTATCACTGCCTCCTCTTCATAGGGGCAGCAATGGGAAAGAAACGGATGAAACTATTGAAGAGATGCCTTAGCAGCTGAGAATGCACCTATTCTAAGCTATAGCTATGAGTGGATCCATGAATATTGCCACTTCCAGAGGGAAAAAATTCCAGAGTAAAACTCACTACTTTTTTTTCTTCCTGAAATGAGATTCAGCACACAAGAAACAGAAGTAAATGGCCATAAGAAATCTTTCTTTCCATCTATATCTCTCTATGCTGCTCTGTACACCACTATTTCCCTCCCTATCTCTCAGTGCTCTTCTGTATTCCTCTGCACAAATGCTATTTCTACACCTGCAGTTTGTGAGAGTGGACGGTAGGTCTGATGAATTGCCTTGGCACACTCAGTTGCTCCATTTCTTCCTGCTGCTTCTCTGAAAAGCAGAATTCCCAACTTGCTCTCCTTGCAATAGATGAGAGATCCCTCATTTCAAAATAAGTCAGGAACTGTTAAACTTTTTGGCAGATGCACGAATCTTATGGTCAAAATTTAGTATCCTCTTGCCTTCAAAAGTATGCTACTAATTAGGTGAGCCAAAATTTTAATTTATAGAGAGCTGTGGGCTCAAATACATGCACAAGTTGCTTGAGAGTAAGTCTGCTGAACACCTGTGCTTCGTACTCCTGCCTACTTCCAGGCCACCTTGAACATCTATTCTGTTACTGACTTTTAATTTTTTTAAAGGTCAAGCCTTTTAGCCAGGTACTCAAACGTTCACAATAATTTTGTGCTATTGTGCTGTTTACATTTATCTACATGTCTTTCTACGGATCTTACATTACTGGATTGGTAAAAAACCTGACTGCTTCCACGGGGAAGTAAAGCGGTTCCAACACTGTGGAGTGCACCATAAAATTGGGGTTGTGTTTGAAGCCAACAACCTATAACCAAAGTCTTGATGGTTCTTTCTTTGGGAAGAGCAACAAGCAATAATCTCCATGTGAATCATACTATTATACTATCTAAGGTAAACAGTCTGTGAATCTTTAGGGCATCCTGTAGCTGATGCTAGAAAACACAGGTGCCAAGTCAGATGCAGTTTATTTAGGAGTTTGGAAGAATCAGCCCTTGACAGCAGCTTGATGTTGTAACTCAGCTTGGGTTCATTTGTTCTAAGGGGCAAGAGGGACAACAGCAGCACCTTGACAGAGCCTTCAGCTGTCTGCAGGAGAGAGGCAGCAATCAAGAATGAGGTGGGGAGGGGGAAGGTATTGCTGGATTTTGAAAGCCTTTTAACCTCTGACTTCAGAGAAGAATGTATGTCAAATCTAATGAAATAAGGAGACAGATCTGGAAAGGGCTAATGGTGACACTTTTATAAGACAGCAGACAAAGAATCTGTCTTTGCTGGATGGAAGCTGACAGTAATTTCTCTTTTCACAAAAATGGCAACTTGCCGAAGAAGAAAATAAAAATGGTAATGTGTAGTTATATGTGCATCAAATCCCCCTGACTCCTATGTTTTCAGCACTGGAAAATGGTAATGCTGATATCTTACCATAATTAAATAAATCTATCCACACTCATTGTGTTTCCTTTTAAATTTGGTGTGGCCCCTTTTACAGCAGCACTTTCCTACCATAAGTCAGCAGAGGGAACATAATGTTACAGATTATACTGTTTGTTTCTAGCCAAATACGTATTTTCTTAAAACAAAGGTATCTGTTGGTGCTTCCACTCATAAAATGATTTGACATTTTACCTATCCTTCATAAATTGGCCTTCATCTCCATTTATTCCCAAGCAACATTGAAACTGCAACTCTTGCAATAACTGTGTTTGCTGTGTAGTTGGTGTCATAAAGGTGCAGTTTATTTTTTACTGGGCTGCCAAAACTGAGTCAACACTGAACAAAAATTTGCCTATGATTAAATCTATTAGCATCAATATCCATATTGAAGTGTGAGAATAATTTCCCATATAGTTCTGGATTCTCCTAACTACTATAAAATCAGCAGATACTTGCAACGTTGCCAAAATACCTGCTTTTAAAGGCTTAATATCTAAAGAGTGATATTTTATGTGGACTTGGAGAAGGGAGATTACCATCTGATGTCAAAAATACAGAGAATATTGGGTCAGTATATTTTAGTTTTAAAATGGGTAGGTAAAATATTTAGAAAAAATGTTTTCATTTGGTTGAAAAATTCTAAAAAAAAATCAGAAAATACTGTTTTGTAAAACCTGAAACATTTCAGTCAAAACATTTATCAGTGACTTACTGTCTGTGATGAATCCAAGGCAAGACCTTAAGGGATTCTGTATTTATAACTTATTGATTTGCCTAGAAGTTCTCTGAAGACATCAGAAACATGAGTTTCTGTGAACAGGGTCAAGTGTTGAATAGTTTTGTGTTTACCACAGTTTTATTTTTATTAACAAATGGCACAATGTCAAAGAGTAGTAAGAAAATTCCCTATGAACTCAAATCTCTTGAGTATCAGTTGTTTTTACTTTTTCTGCTCTAGGAACATAAGCTAATACAATTCTATGTAGACATTAAAGGGGAATGGAGTGTGATTAATTTTAATTCTGGCTCCCAATTTTTAATGGGAGTTTAGAAGCCTTTTCTAGATTAAAATAAAGTGAGATGAAGAAGGGATGTGAAGTATTGACCTTCATGGTACAAGTAAAGCACTTCAAATGTAGAAATGCTTTAGTCAGATTTAGTTCAAGCAGGATATTAAACAGCTCAAGCTGACACTTAGGTTCTTGGAAGGTAAAACCCCTCTTCTCTGGAGATTATTTCACTTAACAGAAGGTACTGTGATAAAAGCAGTGTTTGATAACTAAAGAATGTGCTGAGCCAGTCCAGGCTTCAAGGGAGGACTTTCCATAGAGCTGGGATGATGTCCCCAGCAGCTGCATCAGAATAATGCCTAAGGGTCTGACGTGCTGGTGCTCTCTGCACTTTCAGCTGCTGCATGAACTGTGCACACACCATGAGGCTTCTCCTCCTGAAAGTGTGAGTTACGTGTGGAGAAGCTGCTTTTACTAAGATTCATAAGGAATTAATATTGATTTGAGTACTGTGACTATCTCACTCCTTTGACTGAAGTTTCTGAGTTGTTAGAGAAAGCTTAACCAAAGCCAAACAACAGGAGCCAAGTGTTATTGATACAGGAGTGAAGAATGGGCTGAGGTACTCTCATTCTCAGAAAGACAAATTGGAGAGGGACCATAAGGCTCTAAGCCTTAAGTGTGGCTCACACACATCTTCCAGTAAAAATTGTGATTTTTTTTTCTCATAACAGCAAGCTGCAAAATAAGTATGATTCATCAGATGCTGCTGCTGCTGATTTACAGATGTCTTTTCCTGAAGACGTATTTAGATTGTGGGGTGAAGATTTCATTTTTGCTTATTATACATTTTTATTAGTGCTAATGTTTGTGCTATAAAATATGCTCTGGTTTAGAATTATAGAATAATATGTTCAGGAAGGTACCACCAAGGACTTTTAGTCCAACCTCATGCTCAGTCAGAGCTATTTAAGACCAAGCTGTGCAGGCACTTCTCTTGAAACCTCCAAGTGCTGGGAAAATATGTTAAAACAATTGAGAGGACAGGTTGTCCTGAATTCCGTGCACATCTGTAATCAGCTCTCAGGTGATCCTTATCTCCAAGACTTCAATAAGATGTGCTAAAAGAATGTAGCCTTTAAGTATGAGCACCAATAAGAAGAAAGGTATCAGATGTTCTCTCAGTCAGCAGACAGTTTGGAATACAGGATCTTTTGATTCTCTAGAAGATAAGCTTTGACTATTTCATCTTTTATGTGAAAACTTTTTTTCTGTACACAGAGTGGTAGTGTGGATAGCAAAATTGACTGATGACAGGATGATAGAGGTGCAAGATTCCTGACTATTCACAGACAGAGGCATTATTTTACCTTAAAATGGCACAGTTCTGAGAGTGCTAGGTCTGACATGAAATTCTCAGGATTTGCAGAGCTACAAAAAATTGCCTTGAACATATGGAATAATGATGCCATTTTGAATGAAATCTATATCTTTCTGCATTTGCCTATGGGCTATTTTTGCATTTCCTTAGGATTTGATTTCTGCTGGGCTAGATTTGGGTCATGATAGGAGACAAACCAACCAAGAAAACTGGCAATGGAAGTAAAGGAGTGCTACATATTGACATTTCAGGATGTAGTGTCTTAGATTTTCAGTTGAAAACTGTTACAGTTTTGCCTTGGTAGAGTTTCATGACTGGACTATCTGAAAATCAAGGAGTCTGGTATCTGGACTGAGGGCCTAAGAATGTGACCTGTAAATAAGAATGCATTCCCTGAATTTCCCCAGTAAATTGTTATTTTTAATTTCATGTGATTTCTTTCCTCTTGGATTCACTGAAAGTTTAGAAAGCTGTTCTTACACAATATGTTAGTAGCAGAAATATACCTAAAAAACCTTTATCTAACTTTTGACAATCTGCCTTCACAAAACTATTCAAGCTTTTGAAAGAATTTTCTTCCAAGATAAAACAGCAATAATAAGAGCAAAGTGAGAGACCTTGCTCTAAAAAAGAGAAACAAATGAGTTTTTCAGAAAGCCTAGTCAGTTGGCTCCTAAATCTCTGCTGCTGTGATTTGTGCTCCTGAATCCAAACTTCTGAAAATCTCTTATCTTCTATTACATCCATCACTCGCCATTTTTCTAGTAGCAGAAGAAAATGAAAAGGAGAATCTTGTTATGGGAAACAAGGGTGCAGTTGCGGAGGCAGATGAAAGTAAGTGTGGATTTGGCTTTTATTGGATAATATACCACCTATTCTCAGTTGAAGGCTGAGACCTTGTAACACATATTTGTATGTACTTTCTATTTCTTAAATATTTTTAAATTTTTTTGGTATAAATTAACTTTCTGATCATTCATTCATAGACATTTGCTGCCACTTCTATTTGTAGAGTTTAGTGATAAGTTATGCTTTCTACTAAAATTCAAATGATCAGATGATATTTTTTCCACCAAGATTTGTTTGTTCAGTCAGTTCCTGATTTACAAGCAGAGAGAAGAAAATTCTTGTCAGCCATAGCAGCTGATGCTGTGCCCTACCTCTTCACTTCAGCTGATGCTGTAGATGGCCAAGAGCATTGAATAGAGTGAAAAAGACAGCTGGAATTTTTGTATTTTCCTATGGGAGCAAGGGCATTTTATTTTTGAAGAGCCTGTCTGTAACAGGAAAAAGAGAGTAATAAATTAGTTGTGTCTCGTTCCTACTATCTTAGGCATTACTACTGATGCCACATTATGAGTAAAAGAACTAATTTTCCTACAAGTTATGAACAATAGTTTAAACAAAAGGCCATCATCCTCACTCTGATGTTTTTTCATTGCTGTAGTGCTGGTTACACAGGGGAAATTTGGCATTCTGTTTTCAAGCTGCTATTGATTAGTATTGCACTGACACTAATTGAGTGAAGGCTGCTATTTAAGCAAAAGTGTTTTATAGTTTGGGAAAATAATCTCATAATCTCTGAAAACTTTGTGAAGATATCTTTCCCTCACTCTGTAATAAGTTTTCTCAACAGAGTTCTTCATTCTGTGTCTTAAAGAGAACATATTTAATCAGTGCAATTGCTTGGGTTTTGAATTTAATAATGTAATATTGCTTAGGTACCTCAAATGCTTTTTTTTCATTGCTGCTTCTAGTGCCTATAGTGCCCTAAACTGTTTGCAATTCCTCAGTGGTGTCTGCAAGAAAGTTTTATCAAAATTCCACTAGAAATTCCTAATTAAGTATAATTAAAATGTTCCACAGCAATAGCTAAGTTAAAAATGTTCATTTGTAAGCAACAGAACTAATGAAGCTTGATTTTCTGAGAATTTATCTCACATACCTATGGAAGCAGATTAATTTCTTCATAAATCTTCCATTAAATTCCTGTGTTGTCCAGCCTTTTCAGCTTCCCCAGGACGTTCTCCAGGATGTGCTCTGGAGCTCCTGTGATGCTCTCTCTTCTGCAGGTCCCACGTGGTTCCCTGGGCAGGAGCAGCCAAGGCCATGCTCACAGCCCAGCAAGCAAATCCAATCCACAAGCTCCACTTACACGGCACCTTCCTTCCCTTTATCCATCTGGACATTCTCATAAAACTCAAAAATTCCCATCTCTAACCCAAAAACCAACAGCACTCCCTCACCCCAAAAAGCAGTCCCACACCTCAAACCTGCCAAAATTCTTTTTGCCTTGGCGATCTCTTTCAAAGTTTGTGATTTGGCCAATAAATTTAGAATGCGTGAGAGTGTGAAAGATGAACAGATAATGTGATTGTCTAAGTCACTTTCATTAAGAAAACAGGGCTGGAAATTCTGGTAGACCCTTACTGGTAGCTGACACTGCTTGGATCTGCTCTCACACAGCCTGCTCTGCTTTAACAGATGACGTGCCTCCCATGCCTCTGCTTCTGATGCAGCCTGTCAGAGCCCTTTTGTGGAGAACAAGGAAACATACTGATTTTTTTATTTTAGATGGGAGCAAAACAATTTTCAATATTCTGTTTGAAATATGTATGCCCTCCCATACCTTTCCTGGAATCTTGCTTTCTATAAATGTTTGGACATTGTTCATAGAAAACAAAGAGATGGAGTGCAAATGTCAGACTGACACAGTTTATAACTTGGAGAAAGCACTAATTAAAAAAAAAAAAAGACTGTGTTTGGTTTAAGGTTCACTGAGGTATTCTGACTGTTTTGCTTGAAATTTCAAAAGAACAGAACCAAAATAAACATTTGAGTGGGCCAAGAATTTCTGGTAACACTTTTTTTCAAGGAATGTCCATAGTGTGAAAATGGGTCTTTTATTTAAGAGGAAGTTATATATGTATCTGCTATTTTTTTGTTTTGTTTTGAAAAACATAAATCTACTTAGCAGTGCTTTTTCTTTTCCTAGGTTTTTGTTGTTACTTCAGCTTTCTGGACTGCATGCATTCAACTTTATCTAAGCCAAGCAGTGCTCTTTTTAATGAGTTGGCTTGGGATGACATCTGGAAGCCTGCATTTAACTACAGGATCAGGCAGACCTGTAGTTAAGACAAAGACCCTTTGTCTTTCAGCCTTCTCATTGCTGATCCACCTCTTCCATCTTTGAGGATCTGCAATAGAGTACAATTTACTTGCTGCCCTCTTAATCAAATGAAGTTTCATATTTATACTTCTGAAAGTTCATAGCATCTAAAAGTAGATGAGAACAATTGTTCACACTTATTCTGCTGTTTGTAATTGAAGAGATGATTGTGACTTAATTATTATTGTTATACAAATAGATACTGCCACCTAACCAGTAAGTACTTCATATAGGTAATCTTTACTCACCTTATATCATCCTACAGTAGTTGGTTTTAAAAACATTTTCTACCTCTGATGTCTGTGAATCATATCTTACATAATTTGTGTTATTAATAGAGCCCCTCTGCCATTTCTTCTGTTGAAAATATAATATCTCAGCATCTTAATTTAAGTTAGGTTGGAAAGAGAGAGCAAAAAATCTTCCACAGAGAAAAAAAGGGGTTTTTTTTCTCCCCATAGCTTTATTTTTATTAAGATTTTTTATCTTTTCTCCTTATGTTTCTGTATATCAGCAGCAGTACCAAATAAAAATGATAAACAATGTAGACTCAGACAGTACTCCACATTAGGAATGTAGGCACTAACCCCTTGAACTATTCTCTGTCTCTGTACCTAGGCACAGGAGGCCACAGTACCTCTTCTTTAATATTTTCTGGTGTGTAGTTCTTCTCCTGCCTATAAAGGTTATGCAATTGTTTTCTTATTCCTTATAGATGCTTTTTAGTCAGCCCCACTGGATGAGAAAAAAAAAGTGGAGGTTGAATTGTATGAGTGGAGTTTCTGTGTTAACTTATATTTGCAGCATAGCTGTGGCCTGATAATGATTTGAGAGTGATGTGTTAATAGAAGCAGAGACAATTTAAGAGTCCTTTTAACACAACTGAAATGACCCTGTAACATTTTTTTTTTCTGTTATAACTTTTCTCCCTTTCAAAAGTTTTGTAGAGAGTACCTATGAGTCACCAAAGGATGATTTCCTACTAACAGATTTAGTTTCTCTTCTGAGAAAACTGTAATTTCAGCACACAAGCGAAGGGAAGAAATTTTCGTCTTATCCCCCAGTGGTAAGTACTAGCATCTTGTTTGGTTTTGCACAAGGAATTCTCTCTGCTTTTGCAAGGCACACAATGATTCATTGACTGACCTGTTCGTGAACTGGGCTGATTTGAGCAGATAATGCTAATAACTGCATGGAACCCTGCAGATGAGAGCAGAATTTAGGCTGGTATTTGCAGAGCACTCAAACACATGTAGTGACCTGCTTGTGTGTTGCTTTGATTATCTCTGAGTTACAGGGGCTGTGTGTGGTGCAGAAGCAATGAAATTGCTTCTCCTGGTGAGGGCTGGATAATGCTTTCCGTTTAGCCAGGACTGTGAGAAGCACTGCAGAACAGTTGAACAAATGTGGTGGCATTTTTATTTCCATATTGAACTTTTGATTGTATTGATTAGGCCCTGATTCACTACCACAACTCCTGAGGATATAATTACATTTTATTTTATTTTAACCCCCCCACTCTAAACCCTCCACCCTCCCTGAGCTCCCTGAGTTTTTTAGTATAATATGTAGCAAGCAATTTCTTAGATTGCAGAGAGGAGTGGGGAAATCACAGAATAATTCTGCCATGAAGAGGATGTGAAAATTCAGCTGCTGACTGCAATGAAATGTCAGCATACTTTGGGAGCACTGCAGCCCCAAACAGTGAGACCACCGCCCAAAGTGGTCTAACAGTGATTTAAAAAGTGGTATAAAGAAATAAGAGTGATTGTAGAAAAACTTGATGCCAATTACTGTTTAGAAAGGACTGATGTTGTCTGGCTTAGAAAGCACATTTCATGAACTACATTTATGAATCACCTGTATCAGTGTTACCCTAAATCCTTAGGATAAAAAGAAAATTATTTAAATTATTATATGTTTTGCAGGGATATTCCCTGAAGTTAATGTGTCAATTTTTAGTCTTAATTGCAGCAGCAAACTGGAAGCAGCATTTTCAAACTCAAGTTGTAGTGATATTACAGATAAAATGTAAGAAATTGCAAAATGGGCCTGGATATTTAGTGAAGGATCACTGCATCAAACAAGAGGATATTTCAGAAAGGTCAAGGAAGGGAAGGCTGAGGGTTACAGCCATTTGGAATAAGAATCATGCATTCAAAAGACTTGATTGTTCATTCTTCTGGCCACCTGGCTAAGAATTCAGTTTAAAATTCAGTATGCCCACTTTTGATGATGCTTGCCTTTGATACTTAAATTAGGGATGGGCAATGTATATGAATCTGCCTTTAATTTGGATGGAGATTCACGCTTTTGAAGAGAATATCCTCATTATCTCTGGTGCTTTTGTTTCAGAGCCTGCCTGATGGTTTGTTCTCAGATGCAACTAAATTAGCAGACATGCTCAAAGAGTTCACCTGATTTGTCACAACCATTAACAAGCACTCAGGTTATAAATATTCCAAAATAAAATCCCTAAACCACATCTAGTCTGCATACTGCATTCTCATCAACAAGAGCTGACCTACAGAGATCTGTACTTAGGTTCTCCAGCTGACATTGGAGACCTGGCAATGAATTTTAAGTTTGTGAGTGTGACATAAGGGAAATGGATCTCTTTTTCTCTCAATAGAATATTTTCTTTCAGAGATTTTAAGTCTTTTTCAGTCATGAAAAATATAGACATCCCCATTACATAGACATGAAAGTAAAAGCTCTGTGAGTTCAACAGTGGAATTCAACAGGAGCTTTTTTTTAAGTTCCAAACTGGCTCAGCTTTGCCTGTATTTATGCTAAATGATACATGCCAAGTTGCTTATAGCTGCTTTTAATGAACTTTGGATATTTGAAGTACACATATACATTAGGAATTATAACTTCTGGAAGAGGAGATCTGTTACCTGATAATATATCTGAAATAGCTGTGCTACTTCAGTGAACAAAGGGAAAACAGTTCTCAATTTATTTTCTGATTTAAATGTGAATTTTTTCTTCACTTGTTCAGATGTTGACAGTTTCAGATCAGAGTTACGCCACTGAGCTTTCGTACTTTGTGTCACAAAACAAGCAGGTTCTTGATATTTTACTAGGTATGCAAAGCCGTCCTCTAGGAATCAGAACTTACAAATCTAAGCCAGAGTGGTGTCTACTCTCCTTCCCAAAATTATTCAGTGAAAGATAGAATTTGCCTAATTGCCATTATTCACATTACCTGAATGAACTAACACTACTTCTACTGAAATTACAATAAATGAACCACAGAATATTTTGAGTTGGAAAGATCATTGAGTCCAACTCTCAAGTGGATGGCCTACAGGGGGATCAAACTCACCAGCTTGGCTTTAAGGAGTTTTTCTAGGAAACAAGATCCCCTTAATTAAAAGGAGATACATAAACACATTAATACAGTTAATCTGCCTTCTAACAGTGCATCCTTCTTCACAGTGGCTCCCCACCTTTCTCTTGTGAGGATTTTTTTGGTTTTGTTTTCTTGTCTTGTCATTTCCAGACGGACACACAACAGCAAAATTGCAAAACAGAATTTAGCCATCTGGTCTAGCCCAGCAAATCTATTTGTAGCACAGCATGTTACCACTTGCAGGAACTTTGGTTTAGCCAAATTTAGTGGTGTCTTAAGTGGTGTAAATGACATGCCAGTAAATCAGTGCAAGTCAGCATGAAGGCAATTTAGATACTAGAAAGTGTGGGTTATAATAGAAAAGGATCCAATTTAGGTATGCAATATAATGGAATGTCGTGTAGCTGATCACTTCTATAAATTATAAATTTAGGCTCTAAAGTCACAGTGTGGAAGGCTGCATGTAATGGCATTCAATTTAAAACAAGGCTTTTTTCATACAAAACTCCCAAAAGCTCCACAGAAACAAAAGAGAAAGACTATTTTTAATGATGACCACAATTGCAATGACAAAATAAGGGAACTTGAAGGAAACTGGATGTGTGGTGTAGGAGCTGTATGAAAGAATAGGGAAGCCTTGTTACTTATGTTATTTTTAAAACTAAGCAGATAGTTTGACTTTTCTAATCTGCTGATGAATTCTGCTTTTCATTTCCATTTGAGAACTGTCCCAAAATACTGCTTTATGCTCTTAATTCCTCTAATTATACCTGTTGCTTTTGTAGCTACACTTAAACGAAAAGGTTATTTTAATAAAATATAATTGAAATTGAACTGACCAGATTAAGCACACAGCATGTTACAGTTCAAACCCAAAGATTTTAGATTCTGCAAATGGTGGATGCATTTCACCCGACTTTAGGTGTCTATTCTTTCCCAGACCCTGAAGGGAAATATCTGTCTCCTGAGGGTGATCCTACCTCCTTCTTGCAGTGGCCCAAACCAGACCCTTCCTGTGACTCAGCCCAGATTTCTCTGTTCACTTCAAAAAAAGCTCCAAGTCTGACTTGCTCTTGGTGCCTTTCATATTTCCAACCTACAAAAGCCTGTTCTAATGCAGGTTATGGCATATTTGACAATTTGTTTTATAGTTAATCAATCCTAGTCTTAAGGTAGAAAACTGCAGGTTAGGAAGTTGTTAGGCTTGGGTTTACTGCACTGAGCCAGGGCTCAGGAGAATGATAGAGGCTGTAGCTACATCAGTTTGAACGTGGGATGATAAGGGGAGATCTGTGGAGTGAGGCTGGTGGCACTGAGGATCCAGTGGCCCTGTCACAGGGCTTTTGTGCAGCTCTGCCTCAGTGCTATTGTGACCTCAGGCACAGCTGGTGGGAGCAGTGCAGGTGTAAGACCAGCCTGACAAGAGGAGGTGATGCCGTGGTTTGGTAGGTTACACTTAGGCTCAAGCAAGAATATTGGAGCAGGGCTAGAGCTTTTGAAACTCTGAATGTTATAACTGTCCTCTGACGGAAGCCTTGTATGCTCCTGCTGATGAGGGAAGAAGTTATTGAAACTTCCTTTTTGAGTGGTTCACTCTTTGATAGGGTGAATATTTCACAGAATAGAATTCTCTATTTCTGCTTCAGTTCGAAGCCTGGATGGCAGACACTGCCTACATTTTGTTTTCTACCCTGTTTCTGATGCTATTTGGAAATGTGATTTCTGGAAAACACTGCAACTTTGCCTTTCATATCAATGACTTAGCTCTTAGAAAGAAAGATAAAAGTCTGCCTTTTAGGGCAGCCAGTTGAGAAAAGATTATCATAGACTACACTCTGTGAACTAATAAAGTGTATAAACAGCTTCTTTTTTCCCTATGCTTTTATATAATTTATTCTTATCCCAGTTTTGTGTGACAGTAACAAACTGCAAGAAATTTATGTTAAGTTTTAGTCTTCAGTATTTAGCAACTTTTCCAGTCTTTCTTTTAAGTGGCACCTTCAGCAAATTGCCAGGCAAGTACTCTGTTTATGACAAGATGATGGAAGAGGAACATGGTTAAAGCCAAATAACAGCAGGGATCCACCTCAGGGGTCATTGTTGTAATGTCTGCCCAGGTGTCCTAGTTAAAAAGACTGATTCATTTTTTGCATTTAGCTCTTTGTGGAAAGTCTGTGTGAGAATTCATGATAAATGATCCTGAGGTTTAACAAATGATCACCACGAGGGAAAACACAATTTTGTGAGTCAGAACCCAGCAGCAAGTAAAGGTCAAGGAGAAAATGTGCTTTATTCTGAGAGCTTTTCATGGGCTGACTCAAAAGCTGCTGGTCTGCTGTGGTTCAACTTTATGATATCTTATGCATCAAGCCCTACTCTGTTGTCCTATTGTGACTGAAGGTGTTTTAAGCCACAGGTATTTTATAGAGAAAAAACGGCGTTGTTGCACATATAAAGAAGCATTGCTGGTTAGGAAATAAACCAAAAAAACAGAAAATAAATTGTGAGAATAGTGTAATTTCTTTTGGCGCCACCTGGTTTCTTGTAAGTCGAAATAAACGCAAAGTGAAAAGGGCAGCACTGAAGAGCAGTACAGTGAGGGTGCTGCTGCAGGGTGGCTGACACAAGCTCTGACCTCTGGCCCATTATTGTGTCTCGGCAGATCTCATTTCCTTCTTTGGCACATATAGGCCTGTTCTATCTATGAATAGCGGTATTTATTTGATCCGTTTGGCTATTTCTTAGATCAAAACCTCTGCTGCTTTCTCCCAAAGCCAAGAATTTGGTAAGTTGTATGACTGTATTAAATGTCTCTTAAAAAATGTTGCTATTTTCTTCCATCATATCAGTGTTTCATTTGCTTTTGGTACTTACTTGATATTATGTTTTCCATGTTTTTTTCCTCTTTAATTTGGAGTCCAAATCATCAGGAAAAATATTAGATTATATTCACTTTTTTTGGTAATTTAAAACTTAGTTTATTAATATGGGAAATACCTAAAATTGACTTTCTGGTTATAAAAATAAAAGGCTGAAAATATAAAATATGAGCAGGGAGGTTAAATGAAAGGATGTAGACAAATAGAATAAAATACTAATATTTGTATGCTATCTTTACCAGGGAATGTTGATTTGGAAGGCTGGCAGCAAATTAATGTTGATCCAGCTATATGCCATTGATCATTTCAATAGAAATAAAGTTTGGTAGAAAAAGGCTACTCTTCTTGGTGAATAATGTGTTCGCAGTTCAATCAAAGGCAAAATAGAGGTTTTTACTTTTTAAACATAAAATTAGCACTTCTCTCTCAAAATACTGAATTACAGAACAGAAGCTTGGACCAGAGTTCTCTGGTTACCAGTATGCCTAAATTATTACATTTTCTGACTGTGTTGAATGCCTTTCCATTGCAAATACATCTTTCAAAACCAGTAATGCTTCCTTGAAATAGTTGAAGTTCAGTAAAAAGGGATATTTTAATAAAGACAAAAAATTATTTTTCAAATGAGCCATCTATTGATGCAACAGAGAAAGCAGGCCAAGATTTGTCAGTAATGGACACATTAATGTTTATTACCTGCATTTTTCTGTATTTTTAGTACTGTTTATGGATCATGAAGGGGCTGGAGAGGGCTAAGTTGAAATTTAGTCTATTGCATTTCCATCTTCACCAGTCAAGTGTTTCACTGACTTAAATAAATAGAAGGATTAGCTGAAGGTCTTATGCAGCTTCATAAAGCTTCTTCGAACTCCTTGTGATTGAATCCTGGAGTAATTGCAAATAAGTCACACTGCCCTTTGCCTTCTTCCTTCTGCTGCATCTGCTGAAGTACTTAAACTAATGAAGATATTATTTGGGCTTTTTTCTGAAGGAAGTCCTGGCTTCTGGCATTTTAAATATAATTTTTAGATTTGCCAACCAGTATTTCAACTGCTGATCAATATTTCTATGTATGACCTGAACTGAACTCAAACATAGCTTAATATAGATCTCGTGACCAGTTTCAAGGAGAAATTTTACTTTTCAGCTATGTGTCAGTTCCTATGTGACTTCCCACTGAGGATTGCTGGGAAACGTTATGCTCTGTTTATGCAAGGTTAAAAATGTAAATCCTCTTGCCAGTCTTTGGCCACAGAGTAAGATTGTGGGATGCTGCTGCTCGGATGTTATGTGTTCAGAGAGCTTAATTCCTGAGTGCTCCCTAATGGGAATAATCTGCATTGTTTATGGGGTCATGGGCCAAGGTTACATACTGAACAGAGTCTTTCTTGTCACCATCTCATTTGTGTCAGTTTAAATGGTGTATTATTTCGCCTTGTTCCACACTCTTTACTTATTTAGCATTGGCTTTTTTGACTTCTTATTAATTTTTAACCATTTTGGTGAAAGGCGCTGTAATTGGTCCACTCAAACAGTGCTGCTGTAGAAATGAACTAACTACAAGACTCTCAATAAACAAGCTGATTATGTTTAGCTTAGAATCAAAAGAATATTTTTTCCTATGAGAAGCCTAAAACTTGCTTGGTTTTTTTTTGTTTTATATTTTTTGTTTGCTTCTCTAAGCAAGATTATTTTAAAATGGATCTAAGAACATGGGAGTGCTTCAAGAATAATTTAAAATGCCATTGGCAGTGACGAGGACTTTGTGAGTTCTCTGAGAGTGGTGAAGTAGGCAACCCCTGACAGCATTCTTAGAAAGCCACATGTCCTTGCTTGTGTGGGTAAGGCTCTGAACTGATGCTTTAACATCATCAAAGGTAGTAAGTGTTTCAGGGAAAAAAGGTTTATGGTCCCGTTCTATTAAGAAATATGGAACTCTTGCACACTTGGAAATGAATTTAAACAGAATCTGCTGAGGGAATGAATCAGTTGCTGCAGCTGCCACAAATTCTCGCTGTGAGTGCAATCAACCCTTTCCATTTTTTGCTGGATGAGGTCGATCTCTACATCTCCTTATGAAATACAGTATATCAGATACTGCTGTCCTACAAATGTCTGGTCTTAAAAGTGGCTCTTTAATTTTTAGAAGTTCCATCCAAAACCCCCAAACACATAAATGGTCTAGATATACATCCCTAGCAGGTTTCATATAAGCTGGACAACAAAATTCCTAATAGATGTTTCTCCCAAACATGCTGTGCATCAGGGCAGAGGAAAAAGGTCAGAGATTTAGAGAAACACGTAATCACCATTCTGAGATTCATTTCTGCAATTACAACACAGTGAAGAGAAAATATGAGTTTGCAGAACTCTACACTTTTGAAATTGATTTAGCCGTACTAGATAGATTCTTCAGTAAGTGCTTTCCTGTATACAAGTAAGATTCAAGTTTTTGTGACATAGGAGACAGGACTATAGTGATTTAATCAACTACTTTACTATGACTGCCACTCACAAGGCAAAATATGCTACTATTTTTTGGTATGTCAGTATTTATCCAGTAAGGGCACCAGAGATTCTAATTAATTGTATACAATAAATACAGAGAATAGTAGCTGCTGCTTTTGATTTTCATCACTCTCCACAGACACATGTTGAAAATTATTTTCTTCCACAAACACACTGAGGATTTTTATTGCCTTAATTTGTGGGCAGTCTGAGGCATCTTGAATTCTGATTATTTTTCAGTAGGTGGAATAGTCTGCACTCTCTAAAATTCAGAGCTTTACTGAAATGATTACTGAAGCTGTTGGCTTGTAATCATGATTTTAATAGAGAACTGCTTAATCAGATATAGAAGTAATTTAAAATAAAAGCAACATCTCTTTCACATGTTTGTTTTTTACCCTAGTTCCATATGTTTATTCTCTTGTCTCTTGCTCTCAGGATATGCACACTTTAACCTCTGCTTGTGCTTTCGTATCTGTGGCAACAGTAGTTACTTTATGGTGAAGAGTAAATTCATCAATTAATTTTCCTTTTCCCAAGTTCCATTAGAACATGTCAATGCTGTACATGTGATGTTTCAGTGATGAATCCTTTTCCCAGTAGGAACTGGAATAGTCTCTATTGTTCTGTTAGAAGTGGGCTGGCTCTGCTAAGGTCTGTTATGTACCACTCTAAAGAGACCAGGTGCTGAGCTTCGGCATCATGTTGAGGTGAATTAAGGCTAAGCAAAATAATCTGGCTTGGCTTCTGACAAAATGTAAACAATGTGGAAGTAATATTATCCCACTAACTGATTTTTTGAGGCATATAAAACTAGAAAAGCTTTGGGATTGGCACTGGCAATATGCTACAATATGAAGTACTCCAGAGGTGCCAGAAATTATATTTCTGGAAACAAGTATAATGTAATATTAAAGGGTTTGTTTGTTTTGTTTTTTTGGGTCTTTGGATCTCTCTGCCAGAAGAGTCCTGTCTGGTTAAATAAGGAAGTATTACAATATGTACTGCAGCTTTTTGTCATAATGATTTTGTTCAAAGACTTAATAATATTCAGACTATTATCCTGGGGTTGAAATGGCAACTGAAAGGCCTTGAGCAGAGGGTACCTGAGTAAAAGTCTTTGCAGGGGATTCTGTCACCTGCCAGTATTCTCAGCGGCGCTGATTGCACTGAGGAAGAATTCCACTGCAGTGGAAAATGTAGGGGTTTTCTGCAGATTAGGTAAGAGGAGAGTTCAGAGGCCTCAAATTCCAATTAATGGTTGACATCTCTTGCTAGAAAGAAGTCGGTAACTTCTGTTTTGAAGTGGACTTCATTATCTGCAATATAACTTTTAAAATGTGATAGCCATGATCTTTGAGAAACTTTGTCTCTAGTCTCTGAAGGTCTGTTTTGTGTATAACCTGGGCTTGGTGTCTTTTGGAAGAACTTTTGTCTTACTGAGTAGCAATCAAATTAGGAAATGGAAAACTCTATTGCTAAGGCCTAATGAGAACATTTTGCATAAGGTCCAGAAAAATCAAAATGCTAAAAACAACGAGGTTATACAGCTAAAATCACAAATGATCATAAGTTCAAGTGCTGAAGGATTGCTGCTGCCTGGCTTCCTACTGAACCATTTATTACTTACAAAAATTGCACTTTTACATCCCTCTTTGATATGCTTCTCTTTTCACATTTCAATAGTGCGTACTCTTGCCTGTTTCCTCAGCTGTGCCTAACCTTGTCTGAAATTTTTAATGCACTAGTTCTCGCCTTTCTCAGGAAATGCATCTCCTAGCTTTTTAACTGTTAATTCACACCAAGTCCTGGAAACTATCTGTGCTCTCACCGCAGCAGCATGAATTTTTCTGCCGTTGTCAGTCAGTAAAGCTAACATTGCAATCTGTCTGAAGCTGCAAATTTCCACTAATGCTGTAGAACTGAGCAGCAGATCACTTTTGTCTCCCAGGAATCTCTGATAAATGAGTAGCTGTGTATTTCCTGTCAGCTTTGATGCTACATCACAGACAGTGGCCACGTTCCTTGCTAACACCAGCAGCAGCAGTAGTAAAGTATTTATTTAGGTTTTTCTTGAGCTAAAGATGATCACCATACATAGCTGTAACCACAATTAACTGCTCACCAAAATTTTATTTAGAATGCTTAGAATTTTGTTCCATCATCTTCTTTCTTAAAACTCTCTTGCACATTAAGCCATTAATTACCAGGTGGACAAGTTTTCTCTATTGATCTGAAAGTGTACCTTTGCCTCATTACTTTGCATATGAATCTTATATCAGTCTCAAACTGTCCTTTGTAAGGAAAATGAGCAGATGAACAGGTCAGTTTATACTTCTGTGGATAAGGCAGGAGAAGGCCATGTGGCTTATGCAAAAACAAACAATTTCTAGTTCAATGTCCAGGTCCAGTTATATCAGATACCAGTGAGTTTGCCAAGATACTCCACACAGCACCACGATACAGGCTTGACAAATACCCTTCCTAAACCCCAAGAAGAGTTCCCTGAATACATCAATGGCATGTGCTGATGTACTGATCTGCCATCACAAATGAAGTCTCCTTCAGATTATTCAGTCAGCACCCTCTCAGCAAGTTACTTTCAGTTTACACCCTGCAGCACTTGAAGGAGGTGTATATTTAGACAGTGACAGAACAGCAGTTTCAGATAGGCAATTTCATCTTGGTTACTTCCCTAAGGCACCAGATTTGCCAATTTGTTTACACCCCTTGCCTGTAGCAATTTCATACTTGGTTTGTCAAGCACATTTGTTGTGTGTGTTCAGGCAAAGACTGCAATAATGAAAAATACCTTATCATGCAAGTTCTTCTGTCTCTTCAATTCCAACTTAAGAGCTGAAGCTTTGGCATTCCAGCAGTAATTGGCATTTATATCTTAGTGGTTTTCTATCTGAAAGACTTGAAAGAGGGGAAATCATTGAGGAAGAAGCAAAAGTATCTAAGGTTAAGTCAGACAAAGGTCACAGAAAAAGGCAGTGGTATGGACAAAAATACATAGCAGAGAGGAAATGTGTTCTCCATTTGGAATAAAGGTCATAGGGTATGTGAATGTCCCTTTGTAAATGGCTATCCCTGTGTTAACAGGAATTGTGTATATAATAATATATACATTATATATTATATATAATATCTCATAATACATATATATATATACATATTATGGCAAGTATATCTATAATGCATATAAAATAAAAATACATTCAGATTGCAATTGCATTCTTGGATTGACTAAAAAATCTTACTTTCATTCATCTTTGCATTCAACACAAAATGAATAAGGCAGGCTTCCAAAGGAGGAACAGCAGGCTTTTGAGACACTGAAATTACTGTGAAATTGCATCAAAAAATGGACTGGTTTCAGTGTAGTGACTTATAGATCATGTTATAACATGATCTAAACCCTTATTGATGTGAGAGAATAGGCAGCAAAGGAAACTACAGAATTGTTCAACCTAGGGCCATTTGCTTTTTAGCAAAGCCTCGTGTCCAGCAAGGGTCAGTCTAATCCAGTGGTTTGGGAAATTTAGGAAATGCGTTAAATTTGTTACTTCAGCATAGGAGGCTATCTAATTCTCAGAAATCTTGAGTCCAGAAATAATAATCCAATAATCAGGACTACATAACGTGGCACTTCATGAGAGCTTACAATGGATTAGTTCATCCCTTGAATGCTGTAGAAGAACAGCTTCTTCATAGAAGAGAAAACAGGCCAATGCTCATTTCCAGGAGTTTTTCTGACAGGTTTCTTTGATTTTTTTTTATCCAAATTTTACTTCTGGGTAAATTGTGAGTGTGCTGACCTCAAAGAAAGTGAGGGACTCTTGAGATCATTTGATGATCTTGAGTCATTTGAAAAGAAGATTGTAAATCTTCTTGCAGCACTCCCTATCCCTGTCCTGGCACTAGCCAGACATCCACAACACCATGTACTGTTTGTTGTTCACTTGAACTGTGCAAGATGCTTGGAATCCTTTGTTTATATAGTGATAGAATTTTTCTAAAGCAAGGATTATCCCAGCTGAACTGGTTTAACACAGGCCATGGGTATTTCTGGAAGTGTTTTGCAATCCATTTAGGAACTATGGATTTGGAGATAAGTTAAAATGAGGTAAATAAAACAAAAAAGAAAAAAATCTATTTAAGAAAAAAAACAAAGCAACCAGACTCATAACTGAGTGAATAGGCCCAGGATGAATGTTAAATCATTTCAGTTCCTCTAGCTCAGTAATTGCTTTTGGTTTTCTTGTCTGTCCTGTAACAATATCTCTTGAGATTTTCATTACACTGTAGGCAGCTCTAGTAGTTCCCAATATCCAGCAGAAATGTACATTCACCTTCCAAAAGCTGGTTTCTGTGGGTAAAAGCCTGCTTTGAGAGCAGCTGTTGTTACTGACTGACATTAGTGGATTCAGACATGCAGTCCTTTAAATGACACAATAATAGTGCCCTCATCTGCAGCCAAGCCATATTACCAACATTTTGAGAATCAATGAGAGCCTGATAGACTGTTTATTTTTTGGAGAAAAATAGCTACTTGAAAAGCTCTTGGGTCCAATTCTCAGCTGGTTCAGCCCCATTCCATTGATCTCAATGTTTCAGAGGGAGTGGAAGCTTTGAGACACTGACAACACAAATCATCATGTGCAAAGACTATTCCAGATGAGGCAGTTGTATGAAACAGGTAAATTAAATATCATGGTGGTAATTATTCTGTTTGAAAATTCCATTTTATCTTACACAATCACTTATTTAACATTCAGCTTCCATTTTGCCTCCTTTTCTTGAATTCCCTAACATCCTAAAATTAATCACTTATGATTGCAAACATGAACTCAGAGGAGTTGCGTGGATCTGTCATTATGGTCAAACTGCAGGAAAATAAGAAGAGGAGAGTGCTAACAAGTGATTTAAGAGTTCACTTTTTGCAACTCCCATTTTACAGAAGGCTCACACAGCACTGGCATGCTGTACCAGCTCAGAACAATCTCTGAGTGAGGGGAAAGAATTTTCATGTGCTGAACTTCTATTTCTTAGAGGAATATTAAAGCAAGATAGAGGGGACAGTTTTATAGCTGCCTTTTGTGGGGCTTTGTTGGTACCATTTCAGTAGTCAGGAGACAAGGCACAATCCTGTTCCTGACACCACCCATATGCTGATTTTGAAGGAGCATTTTTGGCAATGAAAAAAAAAGGGAAGTAACTGAAATTAGTTTTTTTTAATTTTACCCATTTACATTGAGAGTCAAGATTAAAAAACCCACTCCACAACATTATCCAAGGTTCACAAAAAGCACTGTAAACATGTTTGACGTTTCAGCATGTGCTCAAAGGACACTCAAAGGCAGCTGCCTGGGCATTCAGTGGCTATATGAACTGCTTTTTTTCAATGATATTTGGAAAGAGGGAAGTAATGCAGCGTGACTTACCCTGTAAATACTCTTATCTACAACTATTTGCAGGAAAGGGTTAAAAATGATAGCTTAAGTGGTGTTTTCCAATGGAATAGAGTATCAGTGGTATTACAGAGTGTGACATCATAAACACTGCATGGATCAATTAATTGTCTAGTCTGCAGCCTCATCATTTTTTGGTGCGATGAACTGTTTGTTTTGTGGTGTAAAACCTACAACAACTGCAATTATCACTTAATCAATCTTGAGCAATAGAAAGTATGTAATGGGCTGCTGGATCAATTAGGAAGTTAGATCACTTCATCAATATAGCAAGGCAAGATGATTTTGAAAACTGATCTCCTTTCTTTTATAGAATGTGCTTCCTATGTCTGAGGTGAAACTGAGGTCAGGCCTAAATTATACATGAAAGTATTTTATTATCAAAGCAACAGTCCTAAGGTTGAAATTAAGCTATTACCGAGTTATGCAAACAAAGCAAAACATAATACAAATAAGTGTTGGTGCACTGTGCCATTCTTTATGCAGTGTTTGAATTAAACATTTGTTCTAATTAATAAAAACTTTCTAAGCAGTTGCCTGGTACCCAAATTTACCTTTCCTATCTAGAGCTTCACCTCTTAATTTGAATAAATGAAGTTTATCGAAGAGTGCTAGAGCAGTCTGTTACTGTGCAAAGAGAACACAGTGGTTGGTGAATTAATTAAAAGACAGTATCTACAACTAACTGCAAAACGTATTGACAAAATTTTTTAAGAGAGCATCAGAATGCTTAGTGGGAGAAAGAGAAATCACTCTGGAAAGGGGAATAATTTAGTAGGAGTTTGTGGCCTTTGAAATTGTTGCAAATGAAGTCTTTGAATGGTTTCTGGAATTAATATTGGTATGGTATGGTGTGGTTTTATGTGATGTCAACTGTAGTAATTCATCTTATTTTTAAATCTTCTGATAAAATTTCTGATGGTTCTTCACTTTGAAGTAGCTGCGAAGACTTTTTTAATGATAAGGAGTTTTAAATTAAATGAAGAGCACATATAGCTGAAGAGTCGCACAGATAAACTTACAGGAAAATGCTACATTTTCACAAAAAGGAGTAAAAGCAGCAGCAATAAATGAGCCAAGCCAGGAACAGCTGTTTTCTTGATGAGAAGCACTGACTGAATTTGTCATGAAGGGTCTTAGTACATAACGTGCTCTCCGTGGATCTGATTGAAAGCCTATTTAAAAGGCAATGGGAATCTTTCAGTGGAATTCCCAGCTGACTTTGAATCAGATTAAGGAAATTTTGACTTGTTTCTCTTGAATTCAAATTCTCTCATGTGCTAGTGTGTCTTAAACTTAGCACTATTTTAAAATAATCGAAATATTTTTCTATCTAAATATTATTAGGCATGTAGCAGCTCTTACACATCCTTTTTGCCACTGAAAAATCTGAGAAAACATAAAAACCACAAACAAACAAAAAAACAAACCAAAACAAAAAGTATTATGATAGATGTTATACTAATATAACATAACATAACATAACATAACATAACATAACATAACATAACATAACATAACATAACATAACATAACATAACATAACATAACATAACATAATATTAATCTTATAGAGTGGGGCAGTTTGGAAAGAAAAATGGGCATAACTGGATTAGCAAAGGAAACCAAAAGGAGTGTATACATAAATAGCAAATGCTAGTTTTGACATACAAACAGAATTAATTTCAAATACTCTCATGTGTCTGTAATAGTTATCCATCAACATAAGACATCAACTTCAGAAAGATCAGTGCCATTTCTATCCTACATAAAGAAGCCAACTGGAGCCAAGATTTAATTAATTTTATATACTGATTTAACCAATTAGGAGTGATTAAAAAATACATTTACAAAATGGAAAACCATTTCTGTTTAGATAGCAGTGAAATTAAAACATGACCTGCCAAATATTTTGGAAGACTCCTGTAGGAGTAGAATCCTGGAAGTATTAATATTTCAGAATAAAATCTTTCTCTAAAGATTCAAAATAACAATGGCTTCAGTTTCAAATCATATATTATCCCACTCAATACAAGCTGATTCATCTGTAGACTCAGTATTAACAAGAACTTTTCAAACAAAGATAAATACTTGGCAGAAAACCTGCTTCTTAAAATGAGAAACACTGTGTATTACATTTAGTTTGTCAAGGAAATTATGATGAATAATTCCTATCTTAAAGCAGAGAAGTCTGATTAAGCGATCTGAACAAGTAGTGGCAATATCCATCCTAATTACTTTCCCTGTGCTTCCATAATCTCTTCTGAAAGCATAGCCTTGCTCACAGTGAAATGCAAATGTGATAATTGACATTTTCAATCTAGGGCAGCAGAGACACCTCAGCAAACAACCTGTTCTTAACAGCTGTAGGGGAGATTTTGGGTGTACATGGATGTTCTCGTGGCATATGGCAAGGAAAAGCAAGTTTTATTTGGTCCTTAGAAGAATCAGGTTTTCTCCCAGAGGGAGTGATTTCAAGAGAGTGTCCTATGAACACAGGGAGCCATTGAAAAGACTTTGCTTTCTCTTGCCCTCTCCAAGAGCAGCAGAAAGGGACAGGGAGGGAATCATAGCTTCGTGTTTAAAATTGATATTTGCCAAGCTAAAAAACAAGTGTAGAGAGAAGATCTTCCCGTTTCCTAAAAAACTTGAGGGATGAGCACTATGGAGGTTGGAAGAGCTATTGCAGATGATGAACAATGCTGGCATAACAAAAAATGAGTCTACAGTGCCACTGAACAAATTTATGGTGGAAATTACGAAGAACTATGAATGGAATTAGGATCTGGAGCAGCTATTCACAGGGGCAGAGGGGCCATTTGGTGTTAGGATGGATTTTATTGTGCTCAGAGTTATGTGATGTACTTTTCTGCAATAGCTGATTGGATGGCTCTGTGATGTCTGGAGTGCTTTGTCTCACCCTTTTCAATCGTTCTGCCTAAAGAAAGCAGCTGCCTGGGGAGATGTAAGCCAGGAGACAGTGTCAATTTTTAGCTAGGTTGAACTTAATGATCCCAACTGTAATAAGGCTTTGAGTTTAATCTAGGACATGATAGGTAAAGGATGACATGATTTAGGCATCAAAGCCATGCCTGCCTTTTGTGACAATTATTTGTTGACAGGTGTGCCAGTACATCAGTTGTGAGAAAGATGACTTTCATCTTCTTAAAAAAAAAAATATTGCATGTGAGGACTGAAACCTTACCAAGTTTTAAATCAGTACTCTATATCATTAAATGGAGATGTTTGGCAATTTAAGAATCCCACTGAAATCTTATAAAAGAAAACGCAATGCCTAAGAAAGTGGAAAAACATTTTGCAGACTATGCTACAGTGCTGGTCAGATAACACAGCTATGTCCTAATCACTGGCTTCTATGAGCCTCTCGTAGTTAGAGCTTGTGAATATCTTTCTTGGTGCTAAAACAGTTGTCTAAATTGCTTTCTCTTCTAGAATTTTATGTGATGTCAAGACAGAACCTTAACTCAGAATTTTTGGACAGAAAGTCTTTTCATATGTGAGTCTCTGACAAAGCTTTTTTTTTTAAATAAAACAATAGGAAGAGAATGCAATTCTATCAGTTGTATCCAATTTCAAACACTTATTCTGAATTATTTGCAACAGGAACTTTTAGCTCAGTATTATGACACTCTCGAACTAAAAGTTAGATCTCCCTTACTGACACAAAATATCTTATTGCTACCATGTCTAATTAGACTGATGTTTAACATCACACAAAGATCCCTTTTACGTGGTTTTGCAGCCATGGCTCCTCATCTTTATGTTCACATAACAATATACTTTCATCATCCAAAAATTCCTTCGCCTGAAACTTGGACTTCTTTTTCAGAGAAAAATAAGTTTTTATCAGATTATCACTTTCGTCATACAGAGAAATTAAGAACAGATAAAGTGATAACAAGTTCTTGTTCCTTGTGTGGAGAGGAAAAGACTAATTCTTGACAGGTGTATAAAACACTACCTATCCAGGTAGGAAATGTACCTATTTAAAGAGTTAAAATTTAACCTATACTGAGGTTTTAAGAAAATCTGTAAGGTGGAAGGTAAAGGTTTGAATATGAATAGAACCAAAAGGAAAATTTGGGTTGTTAGGATCCTTTGCTCACAGAGGCCAAGTTCTAGGATACAGGATTTGGAGCTGCAGTCATCAGGGCCCAGGTGTCCTAATAGCTTAACAGCTGTTGAAAGAAAGACAAAATAATTATGAAATAGAAGAAAATAGAAAATAATAAATATATGTGGTTTTCCTTCTATTTTCTATGCACTTGGGTCTAATTTTTGGCAGCAGCATTGTCTATATTTGGGCAGTATCAGAAAGTTATATCTTTGGACTGATCACAACTGCAGCTTTCGCCTCTTCAAGGAATTGCTCTAATTTAGAAGGTAAAGATAATTTGGGCATAGTGAAATATATGTACCCATTACTTTTTTCCCCTGAGAGTGGTAATGTTACTTTGACGGGAAAATTCTTTTGAAGTTCCTTGTAAAAGATGATTTTCGAGAACTGATTATAATGGGAGAGAGTAAGGAAAATTAATTGCATGTTTCTCAGTGTTAATTTCCATTGCAGCTTGTGAGAATAATCAATTTGCTCTTATCTGTTGATCCATAAGAACAGACATTTTCCTAACTTGTGACCTGTTGTCTTCTCAGGGGAAACTGAGCTCATGCCTGTGCTGCTGTAAATGGACTTAACTGCATGCAGTGCGGAGGAGCTTCTAAGGGCAAGAGTTTTGCCCAACTCTCTGTTAATACATTGTAGATATAAACATCCTGATAATGTTAAAAAATCTGTTTTCCCAGGATGGCTTGTTTGTTTGGTTAAGTACTGTTCCGGCCAGCTGCAGTTTTCACTTTTTTTAATATACTGTTTGTTTTCTTTGCACTAGATCTTTAAATTTGCTTCAGAATTTTGGCTTAGTATGGTCCTTGTCTTTAACTTCAAGTCTCACAACATAAATCCTGTTTTTATCTCCCTATTGCACTTTGAGATCTGCATAGTTAAATGGAATGAGGAAATTAAATGTCAGCACGAAGAGCTGTATTGACCTTTCCACTTCCTTTTTTCTTTCTGAAAAACTGTTTTCAACATGTTGTTCATCCACAGCACCTACCTCCAGCAGATTCTCTGTGCTTGATTATTGACCAGTTGATGTTTCTGCAATGAAATCTTCATGCTTGCAAGGCAGTGCAAAATTAATTAGTATCTATGAAAGAAGGAAATAGAGCTGTTAAAGAAATATTTTTAAAACTCTTGAGGAATCTGTATTCTACGCGTTGGAAAGGAAAACCTACCTGAACCCAAGTGTAATTTCAAGGAATGAAACAGTGTGAAGTGGAGTTTGACGTTCCGAAGCCAATGCCTGTGACAGGGCTATCTAACAAGAAGCCTAGAGACACAGGACAAAGGGTGACGGCTTTAACATGACACATGGTTCAGATTAGATTTTAGGGAGAAATTGTTCCCTGTGAGGGTGGTGAGGCCTTGGCACAGGGCGTCCAGAGAAGCTGAGGCTGCCCCATTGCTGGGAGTGCTCAAGGCCAGGTTGGACAAGGCTCTGAGCAGCCTGGGAAAGTGGAAGGTGTCCCTCCCCATGGCAAGGGCTCAGAATGAGACGGGCTTTAAGGTCCTTCCAATCCAAACCATTCTGTAATTCTACACATTGATGGACATCCCCATTCTCAGTAGCTGTAGGAGAAAGAAGAGAATTGAAACATTTTCCTCTTAGTCCCTTGTAATGGTGAGCAAGGTTTTTCAGGGAAATTTCAAGTGCATAGAAATTTTTATTGCTTTATCCTCCTTCCTCTGGGTGTTCCCGATGCCACAATGGGTTTAATATAAGGATTTAAACTTAGATTCAAATACAACATAATACATCCTAACTCTCAGAATTACTTTCTTCCTTGAAGTCATGGTAATTTTTTTTTTTTTGAGAGACAAATAGCATAATTTGAATTCCAGTGTGTTACACACTGAAATAATGCTGCACGGTAGATTAGTCCTATATGCATTTAACAAAGTTGTCACATATCACACATCCTGGAGAAGAGGCTATAATGAGAAGGTTGCAGATGGTAGCTTATTAAAATATATTCTTTATCAAGCCTGGCTAGCCAATGAAACTGAGCCAAGCAATGTGCTCTCAGGGATTTACCTTCAAAAGTACAAAGTAATGAGACAAAAGAGGTGATACCTGCCTCTTGAAAAGAAAGACACAGGATTTTTGTAAACTCATGCCCTCCCTGGGTAACACATACAGACCCTGTGAAATTATTGTAAGTGAAATTATAATAAATGGAACAACACATCACTGATATTGGAGCATCTGCTTTTTGTGTGCCCTGTGCTGGGCAGAACCCAGGCCAGAGCAGTCAGTTCTTATTGTGCTGTGTAACCTGCAGAAAGAACCTGAGGGAGAGAATCCTGACTAAGAGGCCTGAGGAAAAGAGGACTGAATCAAGTAATCAGGAGAATATATATATATATATATATATATATATATATATATATGGGGTTTTTTATAAGGGTTTAATCTGGCTTTATGATAACAAAAATGAAGAGTGGTCTTTCCATTCCTTTTCTTGGAATTAAACATTGAACATGTAATGATAATTTGCTAGATAAAAGTCTATCCTGAAAATGCTTTTCACTAAAACACTGAGGAAGTGTCCTCAGCTTTCCATTTCTGTCTATCCAGGGAAGGAAATTGAAATAAGGGGAATGTGATTCTGTAACAATACCATCACAATATAAAAGACATGTGGTAGGGTGGTTTCCCTGATGTATTAAATTAATTGACAAATAGGTGTGAGTGAAACTTTCAATGTAAAAGTTATATGGACTTGCCAGAGGCAATGTACCTTTTCCAAATTTTAAAGGCTCCGATTAGCTCTGGTCCTTGTGCAGATCGAGACAATGAACGATGCAAATACCTTCTTATTTGTCTGTAATTGCTCTGTAAACCTTAGCAAAAGTTTCTTCCTTCTGCAGTGCTGAGATCATGAATGGTGAGACTTTCTGGAATGTGTGAAAGAAAGAAGTGCCATCACTCTGCCCCCCTTCCATGCTGTGAGAAGGACACTGCAGCATTGCAGAGGTTACAGCACCCCAAAGTCCAACTGTAGTAGCAGGAGTCTGTTTTTCCTTGCTTTTCTGCCTCCTCCTCCCTGTCTGTGTCTGAGAAATAAGAATTGAGTAAACTTTCACTTAGCTGAGTAGATGAGCTCATGGTTTTCCAGTGTTTGTGTGTTGGTTGTCTTTGTCCTCCAACAGGTTCCCAGAGATTTCAGAGGGTACTGGTCTAAGCAGACAGGGCAAATTCTGTCGCTTCTGAGGTTAAGAAAATGTTAATTATTGCATTAACACCCCACTGAGTTTTATTGGCCCACTTTCAGCTTTGTATTGATGGGGTGTCCCTAAGGGCTGTCTGTCTCAAAGGCCCTAAATCCTGTGGTGCTCGGGACACAAAAGCCCAATAATGTTGTCTTCAGAAGACCATTTTCTGGTGCTGTGGTAAATACCACAGGTGCCTCTGTTTGTCAAATACATTTATTTGTAGGGAAAAGAAGTACTTTAAGAGATGACAAACAACAAATTTGTGAGCAGAATTATCTGGTTAACCTTCTAAAGAAATTCCATGTGGAACATAAAATATGCCTGTAGCTGAGCAAAATTCCTGGTGAGTTTGTGGATACACAGTAATCTAATCTGGAGCTTTCTGTAGTCCCTGAAGTTTCCTGAGGTGTGCAGCACATTGGTCTATTGTGTTTAATTAAGAATAAACTAAGCTGAGAGGGCTTTTTTATTGTTTTATCTACTTTTAATCTGTTCACTTGAGTCAAATGGATGTTTGTCTGGATAAACTTGTGGTGATTTGATTTCTAGTTTTATAGGAAAGCTGTGACTTGAATGAGGCCTCATCTGAAATTTACTCCTCAGTGACTAATTGGCTAACTATTTGATGATATAAGATCTGTACAAGATAAGATCACCAGCACTTTTACCAAATTCCTCCATACTGTGATGGACTCATCCACTTCTAAACCCCTAGCACAGTGTCCTTTAGGATCAGTTCATGGATGTGCAGAAAATGAAGAACTTGATTCTGCTTGACTCAGAGACATTGCCCCATGATTTATTCTCCAGATAGATTTCCACCAGTGTAAGGGTCGGTCCGAAGTTCCCCTCGATTTTGCCTCCCGACTGTCGCAAGGAGACCTCGAGGACCCCCACCCAGGCTGACTCCCAACAATGGTTTCCTGGCCTGGCCAAGGTGGATGCTCGTGACTGTGTGCTGGTGTATTGTGTTCACTGGACTGTGCTGTTGTGGCACCAACCAGAGGTTGTGTTGTACCGAGGACTGCTTGTCCGTACCTGTCTCCTGCAGCACCACACAATGGTCCATAAATCTTCCCACCTCTTGGCCAGAGGCCACTCACTTTGGAGAAGGACTGTAAAGAGCGACCCTCTGGGAAAGACCCTTTGAGATCTCTCCACTGATAAAGACCCCCTGGAGAAGACCCCTGAGATCTCCCCACGGATGAAGACTCGTCTATCGGATGACCTGTGAGGACGCCCGTCTCGTCTGTTGGTAGCTATTCTCCCATCCCTTCCTTTCCTTCCCCTTTCCCTATACTTTATTTCCTATACCTCTCCCCTTTACCGTAACTGAATTGTTGGCATTTGATGAAATGCATTGCTGTTGTTGAATAAACTGATTTTCTGCTGTTGAATAAATTGATTTTGTCCCCTGCATTTTGCCTGTTTGCACCTTTAAGATCAAAAGAACCATCACGACCCCCGCTCTGCAGTAATAGCGGATCGTGACACACCAGTGATGAGAAGAATGAAAAATATCATTCCCTAAAATTAATTTTTAAAATGTGGCAGGTAGAGATAACTTGTACTGCAGAGTTTTCAAAAGAATTCCCTAAACTATTTTCTTGACCACTTGTCTACTTCTGAATAAATCTTGGAAAGATTAGGAAGATATAACTGCCCAAAAGAATGTTACGCAAGAGTTATTATTTTAAAAGAAGGTCACCCAAGCACTTATAAATATATATATCAACAGTGGTGAATAATGGAAAAACTTAGATCTTACAATAATTATTACCTTTTCCATTTCAAATTTCCAAATATCATCCTGGTAAGTTTTTAACAAGACTCACCTACATTTGTTTGGCATTTCTGTTAGGAAGACCCTTTTTAGATGTCTTATTTTAGTTCCATTTGAGTTGCTCATTGGAAATATTTTTTCCAAGATTGTAGATATTCATAAAGAAGTCAGGCAATAAGAGAGGCTTTATCTGGCAGACAGTAATTTTAAATATCAGATAAACTTCTCAGGTCAGGTTTGATTTTACTGCTGAAGAGGCTGAAACTCCTGGCACAGAGGTTATAATACAGGCAAAAAGTTGTCAGGATCTCAAAAGAGCAGCACACTGTGGTGGTCTACAGCTGGCCTGAAGGTCTCACAGTTATAATTAATATCCATTTTATAACTGAAAGGTAAATAGTTATGTTAGTACCTTGATTATGTAAGCTGGCCAGTATAGACAATTGCAGAGCAGGCCTAGACCATTGGGGACAAGAGCTGCTATTGGCTGGTTGACTGAGTGACAGCTGGTTCAGCCAATGGGATTTGACCATGTCATCCTCTCACGTATATAAGCAGAACTGTACTTACAAAGTTGGCGGCTGTGCACGAGCCCAGCGAGCCTTGTCACATGTCTGCCTCTCAAACCGCGACAGCGCACAAATTCAAAGAAATCACTAGTGAGCTGTTGGATACCAAGAGGTTCTCTGTGGCTGACAAAACTCTTAAGCCACACCTTCTGAAAGCTTGGAAAATATTCCCATTCCTACACTCTTGCTGCTGATCCCTGTTTGAGACTGTGAGTAGGACACTGGGCAGAGCTTTCATCCCACCTCACTGTTCTTACATTTTGGAATCATCCAGGTCACTGGGAGCTGTAACCCTGCCTGAATGTGACCATCTAGCTCACCTGTTGTGCACTGAGTCCAGAGTGCTGAGAATCCATGACAAAATCCCACTGCCTCTTTAGTCTAAAAGGCATTCTTGGAGGCTGAATTCTGCATTGTTAGTTTGTATTGTCTCATGGCATTCAAAAAACTGCTTTGAAAAGTTGGTTTCTGGATGGTTGGGTTTTCTTATGACCCCACTATGGCTTCTCACCTTCAGATAAACTGTTGGGAGAGCAAGAGTTAACCCATTCAGAGCTGTCTGTGCAAATCAGGTATGTATTTAGTAACGTTAAAATGAAGAAATAATACTTTCTGTGCAGGCTTTCTGATGAAAAGCTGAGCATTTCAAAGGGTGAAATTGCCAGAAAATACAATGTCATTTCTGCTCAGTGTGTGAGCTGGGGAAAGGTAATCATAAGGAAGTCACTGGTGTGTCTAAATGTTTTTGAAAATTGAAGCTTTGAGGCTCTTTTTTTTTAATTATTAAAAAAAAAAAGTTGAAACCTTTTCCCTTCAGCTTATGAGTCTTGTGAGATATTCATATTGCATTTGAGTTACAGTAGAATTGTAGAATTAATGGTTTCATCTTAGATTTACTATGATTTACCATGATTCCTGCCATGAGCTGCTAAAAGCAAGCAATGTAAATATCTCATGGTAACTAATGCATTAATAAATGCAGGGTCACATCCTGGAGGTTTTTATTTGCAGACCAAAATCCTAGACTTTATAGTCTGTCTTAGTTACTATTGTGAAGAAGAGGGGAAAAGGTGCAATGAACTCTGATGCATGGCTGTAAGAGCTCTTGACAATTGAGATTTTTCTCTGAAGTGTTGTTTAACATATGTATAGTAAAAGAAATGCAGGGGAAGGAACCAAATTTTCTTATGAATTTTTAAAGCATTTTGTATCTAGCAAAATAATGAAATGATTGAAATACAAACTCTCTGCAGCCAAGGAAGCAAAATATTCCTGTTTTACAAAGCAAGAACTCATGCCAGGAAAAAGAAGCAAAACTATTTCCTGGGTATTTGAGCTATGGGTGGTCTATATGGGTATGGTAGTTGGGCTGGTCAAACTGCTCTGGTCATTTCTCTTGTTGAGTCACTAGCTGGAACAAGTTTTCAAGCTAGTAGGTGACCTTCCTGTGACATGCACATCATAGTAGATGTTCTTTTAAAGAACATTTAAAATTCTCCTTCTCTTTCTGAAGCTGTAATGTTCTTTACTGGATGAAACAAGCAATTGTTGTCCTGTGCGCTCTCTCTAATATTGGACAGCGTTGGAATCAGTTTTATCCCTGAAAAGTATTTGCAATATGTAACATAATCACTGTTGATTTAAATTTTGTATGACACCAACTGCTTAAGTGAATGCAGTAATTTCTGCTTAAGTGAATGCAGTAATTTCTGAACAGTTTTGTGTCATGGGACTTGGGAAGTTTTCTCTCTGCTCTCAGAAGTTTACACTTTTCAGGCAGGCTGTTACTTTATCATTGCTTTGCTGTCACTTGGATGGATATTGAGAACTTCTTTCTCTTACATATGTTAACTTTCCTGGAAATGCTAGTGAGAGTTTGAGGTCTTCAGTAACACAACAGAGAAGTTAATGTTTAATTTTTCTATGTAAATTAATCCTCTCTGATCTCCAGTAATTTTGTTTGCCTTTTACTATCTAGACTTTATCATTCTGAATTTTGTTCCAGTTCCATTTCAGATTCTGTTTTCTATGGCAGAAGCAACCAGCCAAAACCTTACATTTATGGGCATGTTCCATGTATTTTTAATTTTTTAAATTTGCTAATATCTAGTCCTTTTTTCTATTTGTTTGAGTTCTGCTTATATTTTCAAACTACATTATCCAGATGCTTTTAACTTAAGATGCATTGGGGAGACTAAGAGTTGTGATTTTCCATTTATTTAAAAAGAGACATTGTTCAAACCACTTTATGAGTACCTTTTTCATTTTTGTTCTCTCTTCTAATTGTGTTCACAGAACCTCCATGTTTTTAGAATGTATTTCTCAGCAGCATTATACCATAGCATTACAGTCCAAAACAGAACAGGTTTAACAGGCTGGTTTGATGTATTTACTTCTCTAATTTATTTTCTTAAAATGCTGTGACTTAAAACAATACCTGTAGTTAGTCTTGATTTCATCATGTAACAAAGAGGAATCACCATCTCAGAATATTTTCTTTCAAATTTTTATTATTTGCTTCAGCCCAACTGTTTTCTTGGCTTTGGAGGAGGTAGTTTGACAGCCACCTTTATTCTGTAATATTTTGTTCAGCAGGGTTGGTTACAGATATTCCAAAAGACAAACTGGGAAATTAAATGATGGCTCATCTAATATTCGATTACAGATATGTCTTTCATTTGTTCACTTTGGCCACCTGCCCAGCACAAATAGATGCTTATTGTTCCCTAAATAAATTATGTTGGTTCTAAAACTTCTCTGCAATTTGATACAAGAGTTCTGTGTTTATTTGCTGGCACAGGCTTCTCTGTTGAATATAAAAATATTCAACCTTCTGTGGTTTGGCTTCTGTTCTACTCATTACCTTGAAAAGTAATTATGCAAATATCACATTGCATTAAATACAGACAGGTTTTTACTTATTTATAAACATCTCAACATTTCCATTTCTGGGCATGCAGCTGAGAAAGTCTGCTTGGAGTGAGAGATGGTGCTGCCTCCCCATCCATTGCTGCAATTGATCAGCAAGCAGGAGAAAAGGAAAATTGTTCTATTCTTTCCTTACCTGCTTATTGAAAGGAAGAGTGCAGTAAATTGGGCTTTAGACACCATGTCACTAGGGGATTACACTGTGCTCAGTTCAGTGCCTGCCTAGTGCATGTAAAGAGCACATTTCTTTTTTTTCTCCCACAAAAATAAAGAGGCAACCCCGGAGAAAAAAGCAAAAAGCTGAGATAGAGATGTTTGAAATGTAATTTGTTCAAAAAGAAATGTAGACTTCCAGCAGCTTCCCAGTAATTAACAAAAATCCTAGAGCTTGTGGCTTTGGAATGATTCTGATCTCTCAGTGATATTGATAAAATGTTGCCCCATCTCAGTGATCTGAGTCGTGGTTTACATGAAGGGGGAATTGGGAGCTTGGTTTGGCTGTTGCACAGAGCTGTGCACACAAATGGGCACTGCTGAGTCCAGAAGGCTGCCATTCCCATGGATGGCCAGGGGCTGCACAGGGATTTTATCCACCTGATCCAAATCACAGTCTTACCCAGCTATAGAGAACTAAAAGGGGCACCAGATGGGTGAGTATCTGGGGAGCTACAGACCACCACCAAAATCTCACATGTCCTGAAAAAAATGGAAAATATTGTTGTCTGGGGAAAGGGTTTTAAAAACCATGAGTATTGAAGGAATAATTGAACTCCATGGATAGCTAATATTTAGATTTCTGCAAAAATCTAGCAAAAGTTTTAGAATGCAGGTGTGATGATCAGGTCCCTCTAAATATCTTTTTAAAAGGCTTCTCAAAATCAGACAATGCTGTAATTGTTTAATGGGTTGGAAAATGCAAGTTTTTTTAATAGCCTTTACTCCTATCTAGAGACTCAGCTGAAAGACAATGTTGTCAAGGAAAGGCTGCACAGAGGTCTTGGCATGAACTGAACATTAATTGAAGCATCACTAATATCCCACGGACTAGCACAAGACAGAGAACTTGGCACTCTCAGAGTTCAAATTTCAGCTTTGCTGCCCTTTTTTTTGGACTGTTCTGCCACGTTTGCCATCCACAAAGTGAGTAGAATATCACTACCTTGCAGCAAAGCTAAAGCAGAGCTTCAGAAATGAAAGGTGCAATAGAAAAATCATATATTATTAATAAATATGCCTACATTTTTTTGCCTTAGGGAAGGTAGTAGGAGGTCCATGATTTCATGGGCAGTATTCATACTATGTGATTTTCCCCAAATGGATTTGTTCTGTGCTGAAGGTAATACACAAACATCCCATTTAAAAGAGCTGGCAGTGACCCTATTTCCATTCCCATCTAAATGCTCTACTTGATTGGGAAAAAAGGAAATCCACCCTCTAAGAGTTATCTGCAACTTACATCTGAAACAACTTCTTTTCTTGCTTTAACAGTAAAGGACAGTGACATCTATATTGTATATGCGAGAACACCGGCTTTTAATGTTGGTCTCTGAACTGTAACTAACTGAATTTTCCAAAATTTAGCAATTGAACTTGTATTGATGGGTTAATGTGTGATTGGGAGTTAGTTAGTCAGGTCTTAGTATCGTTTATTGTAACAGCTCCTTTGAGCTTCTTTGATCAAAGTCTGTTCTGCCCAGAGAAATTTTAATTCACTGATCCAGAGCCCTACAGGCCATAATGGCTGTGTCATTATATGTAACCATTTACATGATGGCCCATAATATGTTCTTTTGAATGGTTATAAGCTATTGTGTCCACTGGATTTTCATGCATAAGTACTAAATTTGTGTGGTGAATAGCGTAACCTGAACCTTTAATGGCTGTTATTTATTCCCTTTGTCTTTCCAGTTTAAGTAATGGTAATGCTTTTTTTACTGTGCATGTTTAATTTTGGGGAATTGAAAGGCTTTTGAATTTGATCATTAGAAATAATGGATCTTGTGATGCTTGTCTGACTTTTGCAACACATTTGTGAATACATGTAGAGTTTTTTGATGAAGGAAAAGTGGGAGAGTAAGAAAAACAAAATGCCTGTCTTGTGTACCACATGCCAATACTTGGACACTCTTTTTCATTTTCGCGTAATACTGAAGTTAATAGCACCTTGTGCATATATCATTCTCCAGAACATATTGCTTTTTCTTACATTCTGTGTGAATTGTGCTTTTCTACTTCTCTTGGACAACATTGTCTTCTGCCTCATATAATTCCCGTGAATTAAGAAATAGTAGAATTTACAGTACTCATTTTTTCCTAATTTTCATGAGCCTTACTGTTCATCCTTCATTCAGCATTTTGCCTGTAGTGAAATGACCACCCTTGACTTATGTTTCTAGCTGCAGAATTATTTTGCTATCTTCTCTTGAAAAAGGGTAGAATTGGTGATATTCAAATTCCACAAGTGAGCATGAGTTTTGGCTGTTAGGGAGGCACACTAGAGGCAGCAGCCAGACCAGACCAGACCAGAGATGGGGATTTGCTCTCAAGGTCAGCCTCTGGTAAGAACAAACCCCTGTTAGGCTTTATGGCTTGTCCATTGCTCTAAAGCTGGATAAGGAGTATATTATACTGAGGGCCAGAAGCCTTTAGCCCCAGATAAAAAAGTAGATGATAAATTACTACAAATTCTCTTCTACCACTTTCTGCTTATAGATACAAGGAATGTAATCTGATTCATTGATGAGGGCACTCTATTGATGTTGAGAGGAATGTTGAATTTGTCTTTACAAATGAGTTGTGGATCAGCCTGTAGATAAGGCTAGCACTGAGAGATAAAAGAAACAATGGGATGGATTCCACTGATTGATGAATGGAAAGAGATATTTGCCTTTACAAACAAACTGTAGGGCTGCTGATAAATGAAATTGGATATCGAAAGATGAAAGAAGCAACGGGGGGAAAACTATGAATTCTGTAAGAATTAAAAATTCAAAGGAAGGGTTATACATTAGAGGGGAATTTCAGGTATCAGGCGTTCCGGGAAGTCTGTGCCTCTCAAGTACCTAAGCCAATGGGGAAAGAGAGAGGGAAATGCGGCTGGGAAAATAGGATAAAAAGGAGGCTGCGTCCTCCAAAAATTTGAGAGATCCCAGGGGAATGTCCCATGGCCTCTCCCTTTATTCGAATAAAGCAAAAGGACTCCTCTGTCTCCTTTTTGGACATAAACCTCTGGTGCTTGTGGATTAATTTTCCTGACAATCACATAGTATGAATCTACATTTTACTGTCATTCAAACTGTCTTTGACTTCAGAACTATTTGTAACTACTGTACACTACAAAAACTACAACTATTATGATTGACTGGGAATGAGAAATACTGTATTTAATGCAGAGGTAAAGCTAGGAGTATACAGTGCCAAAGGAAAGGATTTCTTAATATAATTTCGTGTATTTCTTCATTAGCAAACTGAACTGAGATCATATAGTAATACAATTAGCACCAGAAATATATAGATAAGAGCTGTCTAGAATAATTTTTTAAAAATCATTTAAATGAACCTAATATTTTCAAAATATCAGGGCCTAATAACATTCACTCAAGGAATATAGACAAATACTTGAAGCATTCACAGTGAGTTTGTTCTTTTTTGAGAACACATGAAAAATGTTGGGAAAGGTACAGGACTAGATGAAATTTAATATTACACAATTTAAAAGAAAACCTAAAAAAATCTCATTTTGATTGAGACATGTCCCACAGAGCATGGGCTTTGTAATGCTCATGTGAGAGAGAAATCACAGCATTGCAGAACCCTCAAAGGCATTAAGTGAATCTCTACAAGATGCTTAAGAGGATCTATTTTTCATGGATATTAAGGAACTACAACAGCACACTGTTACCACAGTCTGCATGAATACTGGTACTAGGGTCTGAATGTATTGGTTTTTTCAACATATTTCTTACTCCTGCTGTATGAAGCCTTGTTTTTTTGTGTATTAGTGTTACAAGGTGAGTCCTGTCATTGTTTGGAACCTAAAAAAGTTATGAAAAAAGCTACAAAAGCATTTTACAGAATGACTGGAAGTACTGGCTGTGTATTATGTGTCTCTCCCTGATTCACCTCCAATCCTTCTGGACTTTGTCCTTATCCTGTTGGTCACACACGTCCTTTGCCTGATGTGTTTTGGTTGCTGGGTTGGCTCACTTTTGGATCCCCCGGACTCTTTTTGAACTTGCTTATTCTCAGAGTAAGGGTCTTCATCTCGTCAAGGTGAGACGTGACTGTGCTGCTATTCAGACCACAGAGGAGAAACCAGCTCAAAGCAAGCACTGCAGCAGTGCTAGCAAGAACAAATGTAGCAGCTGCAAACCAATAAATTTAAAATTTAGGGCCATGTTGCATTAAAAGGTGCTGTACTGCATATTAAACAACTGTCTCTGGCTACAAACCAACCAAACTACTTTTAATTGTTTTGTTTTGTTTTTAATTCTATTACAAAACTGGACATTAATAGAACTGTGCTTGTTGATGCCAAATCTTTGTCATGGTCAGTAGTGATGAGGCACTTGCTCGCCTTCAGACTGGTGTACCTGCTTTCCCAACCCTAAGATTGAGCTCCAGCCCCACTTTTTAGTCCTGTTTTCATTTTTGTGTTGGTTCTCTGCTGGACATCCTGACTCCCTTCCTGATTAGCCTGGCTCCGAGCAATAATGAACTTATTAGGAGGCCCAACTGAGAAGTGAAATATGCACTAATAACTTGGCTCTACTTAAAAGGAAAAAAAAAAAAAGAAAAAAAAAAGAAAATACTCATTTTATCACTTGCACTCCCTAGGGGAGGAAAGGAATGAATGCCCACAAATGGCACACGAATGAAGTGGGTAGAGGTGAGAGTAAAGGCTTTTTGGAATAAGCAGTAGAAAGCACAAGGAATTAAAGCCGTGGTAAGCAGAAGCTCCCTGTAAACAAGGAAATGAAGATTTTCCCTCACCCTAGAAGTTCTTCCTTCTCACCAGCTCAGACGGTTTATCACGTGTGTAAAAGAAAAATAAAATAAGTTGGTTTTAGAAGAACATGTGAAGAGGGAAAGAACACTTCCCAGCAAGGAAATCAACAAATGTAAAGACTTCATCTGTAATTAAAATCTGAGGATAATGCTTGCTGCTCCCCTGTGGAGAGGATGAATATACCTGCCTGCATGCACTGCACAGCTGAAAAAGCTTCTTGAGAAAAGTTGTTTGCTGTGAGTCTAAGTCTGCAGTTGAATTAGGGCTGAAACTATTGTGTCACAAACAGTAAACTTTCAATTTTACTTACGATTTTGCTGCTCCGGGATTTTTCTTCTCTTTATACCCCTATGCCTGCTCTGTATTTCCTCTTGTGCATTCATCCTGACTGGACAAAGGTGCCTACCAATCTCTTTATCATTCTCCTCCTCAGGTGGACAGAGAGATAGAGAGAAAATAAGAAAGGCTCGTGGGCTGAGATAAGAACAAAGAGACATCACTCAGAAGTTAAAAGATCTTCCCCTCACCCCTCCCTTCTTCCTGGGCTCAGCTTTACTCCCAATTTCTTTTGATTTTCAATTTCTTCCCCTGAGCAGTGTAGGGAGACGGGGAAGGTGGGTTGAAGTCAGTTTATCCCACATCTCTCTCCTCCATTCTCCTCACACTCTTCCTCTGTCCCATTATGGGTCCCTCTCTCCACAGGTCCCCTGGTCCTGCCAGGGTCCTGCCAGGATCCCACCTTCCATGGTGGTCATAGCCTCCTCTGAGGAGAACCATAGAATGTCTTGGACCTTAAAAATCATCTCATTCCAAACTCCTTCCATGGACAGGGACACCTTCCATCAGGACAGGCCGCTCACAGCCCCATCCAACCTGGCCCTGAACTCCCCCAGGAATGCAAGCATCCACCTGCTCCAAGTCCTGTACTGGCTGCAAGTGGATCTCTGCTCCTCCCTGTCTGAACCACCAGCTGCCGTAGAATCTCTGCTCTCACTTCTGGAGCAGCTCCTTCCACTTCCTCTTTACCCTGGTGTTTCTCTCACATGCTGTGACTCCTCTCCCCAGCAGGCTTTTTCCCTCCTCCTTGACTATGTTCTCCCAGAGGTGTCCCACCATCACTTGGCCTTGGACAGTGGCAGGTCCATCCTGGAGCCAGCTGGAACCGCCTTCACTGGACACAGGGAAGCCACCTGTACCTCCCCACCACTGAAACCTTGCTACATCTCTTGTATGAGAATGACAGAGAAATATTTGTGTTATTGCAAAAATAAGAGAGGCTTATCTCTACCAGGTTTCTCATCAGTTGTTAGGTAAATGATGCTCGAGTCTGATGAATAGCTTTTCTCACTGGAAATCCCACTTTCTACACCATAACACACAGTCCTTTATTGCTGTTTATTCTGTTCCCTATGTAATGTTTGCACCCGTCTCTGTCTGGTGTTTTGGAAAGACAGAGGCTTGTCTTTAAATGTTCTCTGTCCTACTTTATGTAATACAACAGGAATCATCAAAGTTTCCATTGTCGACAGTTTTTCATTCAATTACTTAACAGAGATTTAGAGAGTTAATGCTTCTACCTAAAGGCTTAGATTCTATACCAACTATTTAAATGATTTTCCCCTAAAGTATTTTCATTACTGCATTACAATAGGGCACCAAAATACATAGTGCTGTTGTAAGTGAAAAATGATGCAGCATTTGTAATCATTTGGCTGCAGATACATGAGCCTGGGAAAGCAGAGTTTCCCCAGGCGTTTGAAAGAAAACAGAAAGGAAAGAATTAATAAACAAAAGTTGCACCTGCTGTTGTTGACATTGCATGTGTGTGAATCAAGAGGTTTTGGTAAAAGCAACAGGTGTTGCCTTCCTTGGACTAATAAGCTGACTCTATCCTTGGGTCAGCGAAGTTTTATAAAAACGTGTGTAGTTCTACAATAAAGAAGCTTCTTCTACCCCCTGAGAGGAAGCCATGTCGCTGGGTTTTCTTTCGTCGCACCTACAGCAATAACAACACTTGGAGGTTCTACTGAGATTGCACTCGGGACTCTACTGACATGAAACCGTGGACCACCCCCTCTGGACGCAGCGGCATGTCAGACTGTTCTCTCCCTCGTTGAAAGAGGTACTGTGTTTTTGTCCTCCCTTGAGAGGATCAGTTTTATTGAACACGACCATAATAGCTCAGGAGCCTAGTGGCTCAGCTCGGAGTGGTGGGCCCCCTAGTCAAGTTACTAGGAGGGAAGACCTCTCTTTAAGGCTGGGGAGCCATCCATCTAAAAAAAAGGAGACTGTCCTGTCTGCTTGGAGAAACGTTGTAGCAGGCATGAAAACTTCGGTTTCTGATGAAGCCCTACGAGCTTTGTTAGCTTTGGTGAGATATAGGGGTTTCTTGGAGGATGTGGAGGTGGCATTTTCCCTGGCAGCATGGAGGATGCTGGGAGACTACTTATGTGATGCCCTGCAGAAGAGGAACGCCTCAGTTTCCTCTCTAACTGGTACATGGATAACTATTAATATGAGTATGATGGGCAGAACCCCACGAAATAGTGAGGCACCGGAAGAAAGTGAATCAGATCCAGTGTCCGAACGGGATGAGGAGGACTCTGCCTGCCAATCTAATACGGTCTGAGACAGCGCGGCAGTTCCTTGATCTGTGACTTCCCCTGGAAACTCGCCGGGGTCAGCTGTCCCCTGCTCACCACCAGCCCCGCCGAGCCTGACAGCCCCCCAGGCATTGTACCTGTCACCCAAGGATTATGTTCTGCCTGTATACCCATCCCCAAATTGTTATAGAAAGCCGATATACCCTTCACCAGCGGCGGTGGAGCAGTCACCCGTGGCAGCAGATAATGGTGCAAACCAACCCCTGCCCTTTGCGCCTCAGAGGGCGACTACCCTTCCCCCACAGCTGCGTGCATCTGGATCCCCCGCGCTGGGCCAGGTACCCGCTGATATCACTGGGGCAGTCACTCCCACTGCTCCTCCAATGCCTGCGGAGGCTGTGCATGTTCTGTTTTTCCCTATGGACACCACCACCCGCGCCGCTGCGGATGCATATAGAGCAGTTGCGGTGGCAGAACGAGTGGCGGCCGCTGTGCAAACTGTGGTATCAGCATTTGGAGCCGCCTACACCAGTCAGCCCGCAGTGGTGCCGTCCCTGCCAGCGCTGCCTGTGAGCCCGCGGCCCCCATTGGCTGCGGGTACCGCGCTGGTCGGCCCAGAGATGCGGGTGCCACTCCCTCCTTCATCCTTGTCATCAGAGCTTGCCCCGCCCCCCAGGGCGGGACAATGGGCCCCCTCCTCTGCGTCTGCAGGGGTAGGGCTGCTTTCTGCTTCGCCACCAACATCACAGCCCGCCTACTGAGAAGCGATGGCCCCTACATCGGCTTCAGCAGGAGCGGTGCTGCCTCTCCTGTCATCTCTGGCACCACATCCTGCCTCACCAGCTGAGGAAGATCTCCCTGCTCATACATCCGTGAGTGGGCCACATCCTGTCGATGCCTGATCGACCTCGACCTGATCTTGAGGGAGGAACATTACTCATTGTAATGATACTGTCCAGATGCAAGGGGAAATTTAGGCTTTTCCTGTGTTTACGGCTGTTCCTGATAAAGGGCAATGTGATAGGCATAAGGTCATAGCCTGCCATGTAGTCCAGGATTTACAGGACAAAGTTGCACAATATGGGCTTGGATCTACACAAGTTATGCAAATTATTAGGGTATTGAATATGGATCTGCTGGCACCATATGATATTAAGCACATAGCCCAAGTGCAGTTTCAGCCTGTTCAATTCAGGGTTTTTGAAGATACTTGGAGACAGATGGCTGAAAAGGCAGCCACAGAGAATATGCTGTGCCCTCAGACAGATCCCAAATGTGCAGTGGGATGCAATGCTCTAATGGGATGGCTTTGTTTTCTCTAATCCTGATGTCCAGGCTACCTGGAATCCTCTGATCCTGCAGCAGAGCCAAACAATAGGTTTTGCAGCAATGTTAAAGACGATAGAGGCAGCAGATCCCAAGCTTAGATATGTAAAGATAATTCAGGGTCCTGGAAAGCCATTCTTACAATTTGTTGAGAAAGTAGCAGTAGCCTTGGAGAAACAGGTTGAGGATGATAATCTGAGAAAGATGTTATGCAAGCAGCTGGTCAGAGACAATGCAAATGTCAATTAAAAAAGATTATACAGGCTTTGCCAGGAGATCCATCATTAACTGACGTGGTTCAGGCACGTGCCAATGTAGGTACCATAGACTCTGACATCTTTACTCTAGCAGCTGCCATGTGGCACCACCATGTAATTTCAGGGCGTGGACAATGAAAACAGAAAAATAATAAGGGCAAAGACAAGCAGAAGCCATAGCAGCAAAAGGCTGAGGGGCCTACTATTCTATATTCCAAGTGCAAAAAACCAGGTCACTTCGCAAATCAATGTAGATCAAAGAAACATGCTAATGGCCAGGGAAATGGACAGATGAGCGCCAAGGGGTACACCACACAGACACAGGCAGTACCTCAGAACCTGGCCCTGGTGCAGGGGTACACCGCACAGATACAGGCAGTACCTCAGAACCCGACACTGACACAAGTTTCCTAAGCCAATGTTCAGACAGTACCCATGAGTCAGCTGGAGTGGAAGTACACACCACAACAGCAGTCACATTAGACTTAACAATGTGCATAAGATTCCTCTGGACACCTTTGGACCTTTGGGCAAGGGGCTGAGTGCACTGCTTGTGGGACGATCTAGTGCTACTCTTCAGGGAATCTTTGTTCTCCCAGGTGTCATAGATGCCAACTTCACAGTCAAATCTCTACTTTTCTACACCTTCTACCCCTGTCACTATCCCAGCAGGAACTTGTATTGCTCAGCTTGTGCCTTTTCATTTATGTGTTCTTAGGGCTGATCAGTGAGATCATAAAGACAGTGGCTTTGGATCTATGGGATCACCACAAGTCTTTTGGACTATGCACATCTCTGATCAGCACCCATAGATGTTGTGTACTCTGGTTTTGCCTGGTGCCAGCCCACCTCAGATTTACCTCAGAGGTCTGATGGATACTGGGGTGGATATAACAATGATCTCCCTTTCTGCCTGGCCTCCCACATGGCTGATAGCCCCACTTGGCCAGGCCATTGAAGGGGTGGGGGGTGCAGCACAGACCTTTGTGAGTCAATGGCCTGTGCTGCTGAAAATTTTTGAAGGACAGCCACAGTTGGACCTACATTACCGCAGCCCCGATCAACCTCTGGGGGTGGGATGTTTTGGTGGCCTGGGGAGTGCAACTTGAAACACATTTTTGATTGGGGCCACTGGAATGAAGGGTGAGAATTATCCCATGATACCTTTACAGTGGTTGACCAATATTCCCATCTGGCAAAATCAGCAGCCCTTAGCGAAAACTAAGTTGCTCACCCTTCATCAATTAGTTCAGGAACAATTACAGCAGAGACACACTGAACCTTTTAATAGTCCCTGGAATACGCCTGTTTGTGTGATTAAGAAAAAGTCAGGGAAATGGAGATTGTTACAGGATCTCAGAAGAATTAATGTGGTGATGGAGAACATGGAGGCATTGCAGCCTGGTATGCCCTCACCTACCATGCTCCCTGCTGGATGGGACATTCTGGTCCTTGATTTGAAGGACTGCTTTTTTACTATTTTTACTATTTTTTACTCTTTTACTATTTTACTATTCCTCTGTGTCCTGATGATAGACCAAAATTTACTTTTACGGTGCCTGAAGTTAACAATTCTGAGCCAGGACAGAGATATCAATGGAGAGTTTTGTCACAGGGCTGTTGTAATATCCCAACTATCTGCCAATGGTATGTGGCTCAGGCCTTGTCTGGAGTCCACAAGCAGTTTCCTGACACGTACTCTTATCATTACATGGAGGACATTTTAATAGCAGCTTCTACTCTGGATGAGTTGCTGAGGAGAGAGCTTCAGCTGCTTGCTGATTTATGCTGTTATGGATTGCAAATGGCCCCAGAAAAGGTCGAGCGGCAACATCCTTAGACATATCTGGGGTTCAAAATCTTGGATCAGACAATTCAGCATCAAGAGGTGCAATTTGCAGATTCTGTTAAGACACTGAATAATGCCCAGAAATTCCTGGGTGTTACCAGTTGGTTACGTCCTTATTTAGGACTGACTACAGCACTGTTTTCTCCTCTTTTCAACATCCTGAAGGGGGACTCTTGTCTGGATTCACCTCGGAGTCTGACCCCTGAGGCGTGGCAAGCGCTGAGGGAGGTGCAGCACGCTCTTTCTATTCGTCAGGTGTATCAAGTAGATCCTTCCATTGATATCACTGTGTTTATCATCAATCCAGATTTACATCCTACAGGTACCATTGGCCAGTGCAATGACAAATTATCTGACCCCTTGTACATTTTTTGCCTCACCAGTTAAAGAAGATGGCAACTACGGTGTTTGAATTGATCACTTGATTGAAAATTAAATGCCGTCAACGATGCTTGCAATTGATGGCAGTGGATCCCACAAAAATTGTTCTTCCTATAGAGAGGGAATTCTTTGAAGGGAGCTTTGCTAACAGCATTCCTTTGCAGAGCGTGCTACAGTGTTTTACAAGACAGATCACTTATCATCTGCCCAGCCATAAGCTATTGCAAATGGCAAAAACAGTCAAGCTGTCTTTGAGACCCAAGAATAGTCGGGTACCAGTGCAAGGTCCTACTGGTCTTCAATGACGGGTCAGGCAAGACAGGAAAAGCCATTGTTACCTGAGAGGATGAGTCTGGCTGGCAAGTGTTGGAAGGCCATGAGACAGGCTATGCTCAAATAATTGAGTTGAAGGCTGTCACAATGGCATTCCAGAGGTTTTCTCAGGTACCCTTGAATTTGGTCACTGACTCCGCTTATGTAGCAGACATAATTCAGTGTTTGGATTGCTCACTTTTGAAGAAAGTTGTCCTGGGGTACAATGCAAAAATGTGTATTCTATCACCATCTGTTAAAATGTGGGAGGGGTGGTGATGCTTATCTCTGTGGGAGATATCCTCTGCTGATGTGCCATCTGATAAGATCGGGGGATGATCATCGTTATCTATTCACAACCCATCCTTCCTCCAGAAGATATATTCCGTTAATGGGCCATTAAGTCCTATTGTGTGACTGATAAGATTACATCATCCCATTGGGAGATGCCCCAGCCAGGGGCAGGAGCCAAACCGTTCCTACCTAGATAAAAAACTGGGGTTTGGGACACGAAGGCAGACCTTTCTACTGGATCCCAGAGGTAAGTCGGACCTTTTCCACATCATCGCTGGATCTTCGGAGGAAAACTGCACCTTCTACAGGAGCACTGCTTCAACTGAATCACATCTGTCATGCAGGAGGACTGCAGCCACCATTTATACGGACTGCTACCAACACCCTGACTGACAGGGTGTCAGGTTGTATTTCTGACTGGGTTGGTGGTTGTTTCTTTTATATTATTGCATGTATTTTATTTTTTCTCTTTTCTCCTATTAAATTGTATTACTGACTTGGAGTCTTGCACTGGTTTTACTTTCAAACCAATACAGAAGTTGACAACACTGTTTTGTTTCGACTGTTGCAGGCCTTGTGGTGCACAATCCAAGCCTGGGTACATCGTATTATATTCTGCACATACGGAGTCACACACATTTACCAGGCTTTCTACTAGAAGGTAATGCCAGGGCTGACAGGTTGGCCAACCCCGCGTGGGTGGCACCTCAGCCTGACAGGATTGCGCAGGCCAGGGCATCGCATGTCTTTTTCCATCAGAATGCACATACTCTGCAGAGACTGTTTCATTTGACAGCAACCGAGGCTCGTGACATTGTCAGTTCTTGTGCTGTCATGGCCTCGCTGCACCTTTGCCAGTGGGGGTGAACCCTAGGAGTTTAAAGGCCCTGCAGCTTTGGCAGACAGATGTTACTCACATCGCTGAGTGTGATAGATTTAAGTATGTGCATGTGTCTATTGACACTTTTTCTTCTGCCATATGGGCGTCTGCTCATACTGGGGAAAAAGGTCACGATGTGATTGCCCATTGGAGAATGGCTTTTGCGATTTTGGGCATACCTTCTGTTGTGAAGACCGACAATGGCCCTGCTTATGTCTCATGAAAGACAAGGCATTTTTTGCAGATGTGGTGAATCTTGCATAACTTTGACACTCCACATTCTCCAACAGGTCAAGCCATTGTTGAACGCACTCATGATACTTTAAAGCGTGTTCTGGACAAAGAGAAAAGGGGAATGGCTGGGGAAACACCACACAGCCAATTGGAAAAAGCTTTGTACACTATCATCATACAGTGCCACAATACTCAAACAATATTGTTATTGTAAATCACTTTGCCTCATTACAGGCGTCAGACGGGACACGCCTGCCTTGAGAGAAGGTCTTTATAAGTGACCTAACCATGAATAAGTGGGAAGCCCCGCATGAACTTATCATTTGGGGTCGCAGAAACACTTACGTCTCAACAGATACTGGGTACACTGGCTACCTGCAAGGTGTGTCCACGCTGACCTGTGACATCAGAGACAGAATGTGGCTGGTTCCCAGCCTTCAAATGCTAATCAACATACCAATCAACAGCCAGATGGTCCCTCTACAAATGGAGAACAAGCAGATCACCAACCAGATGGTCTCTCTACAAGTAGAGGGTGAAGATTCACTTGCTCATGTCAGAACTGTTTTGAAATTCATAAAAGATTTTCAGATAGACAGATTTTGTTAATGTATTAGAGACAGTAAGAGATATTAATCCTATAAAGAACAGTCACTATTGTATTAGAAATATTAATCCTATAGAGAATAGTTACTATTTTATTAGATATAGTATTCTGCAATTTTTTTTTGTCACTCCTACAGCAATAGTGACATTTGGCTTACATTTAGAGGTGATGGTAGTGGTGAGTATAATTAACTGAATTTGCTGTTCATTGTTGGCTGCAGAAAATAGTGTGCAATTATTATCTAATGTGCTCTATGTCTCCCTCACTCCCTGATCCACAGACATTGTAGACTTTACTAGTTATATATTACTCGATGCAAATAGACGTAGTATGCTTTCCATTTAAGAAACTTTATGGAATGAATCCTCTTTTCTTCAAATTAATTGACGTAAGTTGGCCAAAAGGCTTGCACTGCAAACTCCAGTGTATATTATACCTACAAGCAGTTCATTTGCAGAAGATACTCCTTGCTGGGAGAGCATAATGAGTCACTTAAGTCACACCTCTTTACCCCCCCTCCCTCCTTTATCTGAGTAATAAAAATTTCCATGTAGGAAAATGAATTTGCAATTTTGCAAGTAGAATGAAAGTGATCAGTAGCATAGAGTCTGGTATCCACAGGGATCTGTTCTGATACACAAGGAAGTATTTCTAGAACAGCAGTTAAATCACTAACACTGCACTCAATGGTAGTTAGAGTATGTAGAGGAAAATTGCATTTGGCTCTGGGTCTTGGATTTGAAGATCCATGATCACAGTTTTCCTGGTTGCCACTGAATTACTAATGCTGAAAGACAAGGCTTCTTAAAGAATTTGGCTTTTTACGGTTATAATGGTGGGATAGTTTGGGTTTCATTTGATCTCAATACTGTCTAAAATATTTTACTATGAGAGCAATCTGCTCCAAAGCATGATTCCTATGCTGAGATGGGAGAACTGACAGAAGGAACCATATGACAGGATGACATGCTTTTTAGGTTGAAAATAACTGTATCATACAGTGAAAGGCTAAGCTGTTATAAAGCTTTGGGAGTAGAAATAACAGTGTATAGCTGAGGCATGTGAAGAAAGCTTACTCCAATAACAACTGGATTACAAATGAATAAAATATTAAACAGTGGTCAATAATTCCTATATCCTCTCATGGATAACTGAGCTATGGGGAAAAAACCTGCAGCTTGATCTCCAGCCCTCAGCAAGGTCACTTAACCTTGCTGGGCTACAGATTTCCTACATAACTGATTTTAGGATAGGGATTGAAAGTCTTAATTTTTAATAATTTAACCTCTTCAAGTTTCATTTGCCTAAGAAGGCTGTATATATGCAAAGGGTGGTTTGAATAAATTAAGTCATAAATTGCCTTATGCTGAATCCTACTATTTTAAATTTTTTTTTTCTTTAAGCAGTAAATACTAGAAACTGTTCCATTTAATTAGGATGTCAGGCAGTGATCTCAGCTCCTGAGATGCACTTACTGTTTTTCAGGGATCCCCACAGGAGGTAACAGTGGTTTCTGTGGCACTGAAGCAGCCAGCAATAGAATACTGACAGTGCAATGTGGGGTTCTGTGCTTGAAGCAGTAGACTGAAACTATAAGATGTCACAAATCTAGCTCTTTCTATACGAACTGGCTGTATTTTGGATATTGCTTGGACAGCTTGATGTTCTTCTTTTTTAATTAGCAATCAGTCTCATAGAAGGCTGCATCTGATTATTTTATAATTAGAAATGGAAATGTGGCTCAATAAGATACTGCAGTGCTTCAAATACTTCATGCTCTTGAAATGTCATAAAAATTATGTAACTTCACAAGCTTTTTCTTTGAGATTTTTCAAATTTTTTTACATAATCCCATTACTAGTTAAGGAAGAACCCTCCACATAAGCCAAACCTCTGTGAGCTAAGGAGCTAAATTTAATTCAGTGATGTGTATCATGTATCTCAGTTCCAGCAATCCCAATCAGATCATTCTCCCCTTTTACACTTGTCTTCAATCAGCTGACTTTTCTTTCAATCAATTTTTATCTTATTGTCTGTTGGGGGTTGAATTGTTCCCCTTTCTTTCTGTGGAATTTTTCCTATTGTTATGCTGAGTGTTTGTGGCTACACCTTAGTAGCAATAGTTTTCTCTTACAGGGGTTGGGGGATAGGGGGAGACTGGAAAAGGAAAGGTGGGACAGGGGCCTGGGCTCTCTGGCTCTCCACTCTCACTCGCTCGTGGAGTCGGAGGAATACGACCAGGGCTCCTACCTAGCATCCTCCCCACCACTTCAGCGCTGGGAGCCACGTTCCCTGCAGTTGGACATTGCTCTGCTGCCTTCCCACTTCATCCTACTACCTCCAGACACTCTGCCGAGCACCATGACTGACACCATGAGGGGGAGTCGCTCCTCCATCCCTCTCACCCCTGGGCCGCTGCTGCCATCACTCCAGCCCTCTTCAACTGCGTGGGACCTGCCCTGCCCCCAGCACTGGTAACTGAGTGCAGGGAGAGGGAGCCTGTGGCCAAAAGGGACTGGAACTGAGCTATACTGTTCTGTTTTGTTGTCAATTTTTATAGCTGTTGTTGTTTTCTGCTATTTTGCCTTGTTAGATATCAGTAAAGAACTGTTATTCCTATCCCCATATCTTCTGCCTGAAAGCCTCTGATTTCAAATTATAATAATTGGAAGGGAGGGGGTTACACTCTCCATCTCAGAAAAAGGGGTTCTTGCCTTTCCTTAGGAAATGTCTGTCATTCAAACCAAGACGGATTTTGGCACCCAGAACGTGGAGCATTGCCTGAGGGCATTGAGAGAGGGGTAGAAATGGGAATAACAGTTCTTGAGTTACCCAAGTTTGTGGAAGGTGACACCATGCTGTCCAGCTTACCCTGGTTTGGCCTCCATGTGGTCACTGCTATATATCTCCCATTTGCAAGCCCTTTTTAAAATATGAGTCTCATAACCAAGGTTACTGTGGCTATTATCCAGTTCATTTTGTGGGTTGATCAGTTGAGAAATTCATCGATTTTTAATTTTCTCTGGAAGATGGCCACGTGGATTCAGAGCTATCATACTCTAAGTGTGCGTTTCTGGGGTTACTTCAATAATGGTACTTACTGTGAGGAAGTGACAGCAGGCAAAATTTTCTTCCAACCTATCACACAGTTTTTGAAGTCCACTCCACCAGTCTTCAAGGGGTTCAAATCCGCTCTAAATGCTAATGACATTATACTGTGGCTGGTGTTGCTGCTATCCCTGTTAAACCTGTTCTATCTAACATTCAGAGATAAGGGGAGATTGACTTGGATAACAACCTTGATACCTACCCCAGGAAATAGTGATGCTGCCCCAGAGCCTGATCCTGGTCCAGAGACTAAGAAAGTTACCCCAGAGCCTGACCCTGCCCTACAGCCCACCTCAGAAAGGAACCACCCGGAGTGGGTGAGGGTTCTAGTGAAGGAGATACGTGAGATGAGCCAGATGCTGAAGGAGTACCTTTCCCCAGCTGGTGAGAAACCTTCCCCTGCCTTAAAGAGGGAAAACCTGATGGTGCAGCAGTGGGACCCACAGACGTTACATCTGTCCAGGTTCCAGCTGAACTGCAAGGGTACTCACAGCCAGCAACAGATGCCCCTGTGGAAACTAGGAAGTCTAAGATGAAAACAAGGCACCTAGATAATAAGGGTCAGGAAGGGGGCCCCTCACAACCAGCAGGGGAGCCAGAAGTTGAGATCATCACTGAGTCCCTGTCATATGAGAGTCTCCGTAACCTGTGAAAAGACATTGTACGACGGGGCTGTGAGGCTTTTACAACCTCTTTATTGCGGGTCTGGGACCTTATGGGTACAGGTGTGCAACTGGATGGTACTGAGGCAAGGAATTTGGGATCCATAAGCCAGGAGTCAGGTGTGGATCAGGTATTCGTAAGGGAGCCAAAGCCCCTTTCCCTCTGGGAGTGGCTTTTAATGAGTGTAAGAGAGAGGTTTGTCCACAGAGAGAGAATGCAGGAATACCACCATAGAATGCGTTGGAATACCCTTGAGGAAGGGATCCAACAGCTGAGAGAAGTGGCAGTACTGGAGGTGCTCTTTGGGAGGGATGGACAGCATGACAATGACCCCGACAAGGTCAGATGCACAGGGCAGATGTTGTGCAATCTGGCAAACCTTGGGCCATCTCAATATACCACCTTTATTGCAATGATTAATGCTGATACCAACCAAGTGACAGTGGCTTTGTTGCCAACAGGCTCAGAAATTTTGAAAGTACGATGACTGGCCCAGTGCAGGCTCATGTCTCTGCTGTGGTTAAGGAGCTCAAAGAGGAATTTAAGGAGATGAAGGAGATAAGGGAAGAGGTGAGGAAGATCAGTGCAGCACCAGTACAAGTCATGGACCCCAAAATTAGAGCCCAACGCCCCCAGCTAGGGAGAGAGGGTACACCCCAAGTGCTGACCTGTGGTTTTTTCTACGTGACCACAGGGAAGACATGAAAAGGTGGGATGGGAAACCCACTTCTGTCCTGGCAGCACGAGTGCGTCAACTCAGGGAGGGGAACACTAACAGAGGGAGCTCCACTAAAGTGAAGGTAGCCTCAGCCTCCCATGACCAAGGTGCAGGGTATTACAGAAGGGAGGATGATCTGTCAGATCCCCTTGAAGGAACTTCCAGTATGTATGCCCAGGAGTAAGCAGGGATAGAGGGGCCCTGCCTCTAGCCAGGTAGAGGCATGGGAAAACTGGGTCTTTTGGATGGTGTGAATCCGATGGCCCGGCACATCAGAGCCACAGAAACACAGAGCATTGTTTGACTCTGGTTCACAGTGTACATTAATACCATCGGAACATGTTGGGGAATAACCTGTTTCAATTGCTGGGGTGATGGGGGGATCTCAGGAACTGTCTTTGCTGGAGGCTGAGGTGAGCCTGACTGGGAAAGAGTGGCAGAAACATCCAATTGTGACTGGCCCAGAGGCACCATGTATTCTAGGCATAGACTTCCTCCAGAACGGCTATTACAAAGACCCAAAAGGACTCAGGTGGGCTTTTGGAATAGCTGCTGTGGCAGCAGTTGAACACCCTGGCGGCCGTTGAACACCCTGCCTGGGCTATCAGAAAACCCATCTGCAGTGGGACTCCTCAGGGTGAAAGAGCAACAGGTGCCAATTGCTACCTCAACAGTGCATTGCCAGCAGTACCGGATGAATCGAGATTCCGTGATCCCCATACACAAGATGATCCTTGAGCTGGAGAGCCAAGGGGTGGTCAGCAAAACCCACTCACCCTTCAACAGCCCCATCTGGCCTGTGTGTAAATCTGAAGGAGAATGGAGATTGACTGTGGATTATCGTGCATTGAATGAAGTGACTCCACCACTGAGCGCTGCTGTGCCGGACATGCTGGAACTCCAGTACGAGCTGGAGTCCAAGGCAGCCAAGTGGTACGCCACCATTGACATCGCCAATGCATTTTTCTCCATTCCTCTGGCAGCAGAATGCAGGCCTCAGTTTGCTTTCACCTGGAGGAGTGTGCAGTACACCTGGAACTGTCTGCCCCAGGGGTGGAAACACAGTCCCACCATGTGTCATGGACTGATCCAGGCTACAGTGGAGAAGGGTGGAGCTCCAAAACATCTGCAATACATTGACGACATCATTGCGTGGGGGAACACAGAAATGGAGGTATTTCAGAAAGGAGAAAAGATCATTCAGATTCTGCTGGGAGCTGGCTTCGCCATTAAAAAGAACAAAGTCAAAGGGCCTGCCCGGGAGATCCAGTTCCTGGGAGTAAAGTGGCAAGATGGACAGTGCCAGATTCCCAGTGAGGTCATCAATAAGATTACTGCAATGTCTCCACCAACAAACAAGAAGGAAACACAAGCTTTCCTAGGTGCCATAGGCTTTTGGAGAATGCACATTCCTGAGTACAGTCAGATTGTGAGCCCTCTTTACCTGGTCACCCGCAAGAAAAACGATTTCCACTGGGGCCCTGAGCAGCAGCAAGCCTTTGCCCAGATCAAGCAAGAGATCGCTCATGCAGTAGCCCTTGGCCCAGTCAGGACAGGACCAGATATGAAGAACGTGCTCTACTCTGCAGCCGTGAACCATGGTCTGTCCTGGAGCCTGTGGCAGAAGGTGCCTGGTGAGACTCAAGGTTGACCACTGGGGTTCTGGAGTCGAAGCTACAGAGGGTCCAAGGCCAACTACACTCCAACGGAGAGGGAGATCTTGGCCACCTATGAAGGGGTTCAAGCTGCCTCAGAGGTGGTTGGCACAGAAACACAACTCCTCCTGGCACCCCGACTGCCAGTGCTGGGGTGGATGTTTAAAGGAAAGGTTCCCTCAACCCACCATGCCACTGACGCCACATGGAGTAAATGGATTGCCCTCATCACACAACGTGCCCGTATTGGAAACCCGAATCGCCCTGGGATTTTGGAGATAATTACCAACTGGCCGGAAGGGGAAGACTTTGGTCTTGCCGACGAAGAGGAACAGGAACAGGTGACCCGGGCCGAAGAAGCCCCACCATATAACCAACTGCCAGCAGATGAAACATGCTATGCTCTTTTCACTGATAGTTCCTGCCGCATCGTGGGGATGAACCGGAAGTGGAAAGCTGTTGGGGAAGATGAAAATAGAAAATCTTATAAATATGATTGCCTGGCAAAAGATTTTGAGAATATGGAAACTATAAGCAAGATTGAAATGAAAGCCATCTTTGAGATACCAATCCTTAGTTACTGAACTACTAGAAAACAATAGTATGGCCAACTGAAAGTAATCCCCTTTTGACTGAACAATTCCCTCTTCTTGTAGACAAGTCCAAAGGGCAGAGAAACCCTACTAGCTCGGTAAAGAGGGTCCAAAGAGTAGTTTTTAAAGTGTAACACAGTATGATAATGTAGTGATTCTTATAGGCTGTATGTAAATGCTATAGGATTTGTATCTTGTATTAGATTGGTTAGTGAAAATTAGAATATTCAAAACAGAAGAAAATTTATTGTATTATAACGGGAACCTCGCCCTCTTACTGCTTTTACCTCTCTTATGCTCTTACCTCTCTCACCACTCTTACTTCTCTTACTTTATGTTTTTACTTCTCTTGCTTCTTTTACTGCTCTTACGGGTCTGCTCCTAGCTGTGGCTGGCAGCTCCAAGCAGGACCCTTTTACCCACATCCTATGCAATAAACCATAAGTTCCAACACCTGGCTTTAGAGATCTCTCCATCTCTCCCAACCATCCAGACCCGCCTCCTCCTACAGAAAGCAGCCATATGAAGCCCCTCTGCTATGGGGGGCAATGGTCCAAATATAAGTATGGGGAGGCCTGGCAGATTGACTACATCACACTGCCTCAAACCTGCCAGGGCAAGCACTATGTACTGACCATGGTGGAAGCCACCACTGGATTGTTGGAGACCTACCCTGTGCCTCATGCCACTGCTAAGAACACCATCTTGGGCCTGGAAAAACAAGTTCTTTGGAGGCATGGTACCCCTGAGAGAATTGAGTCAGACAATGGGACTCATTTCAAGAACAGCCTTATAAACACCGGGGCTAGAGAACATGGCATTGAGTGGGTGTGCCATCTCCCCTACCATGCACCAGCTGCAGGGAAAGTTGAATGGTGCAATGGCCTGCTTAAAACCACCTTGAAGGCACTGGGTGGGGGAACTTTCAAGAACTGGGAGATTAATCTACTGAAGACCACATGGTTAGTGAACACCCGAGGTTCCACTAACCGAGCAGGCCCTGCCCAATCTTAGGAATATCAGATGGAGATAAGGTTCCAGTGGTACACATGAGAGGTATGCTAGGAAAAACTGTTTGGGTGAATCCTGCCTCCAGCAAAGACAATCTCATCTGGGGAGTTGTATTCGCCCAGGGACAAGGTTGCACCTGGTGGGTGATGCAAAAGGATGGAGAGACCTGATACATACCCCAAGGAGACCTTGTTTTAGGGTGAAATAGCTATGGTACTGTGCCTGTATCTGTAACTGCATGTATGTATATAATGTAATGGACTTAATTTGATATAGCATATTAGTATGGGAAAAATTCAGAGGTGGATAATGTTGGGGGTTGAATTGTTCCCTTTTCTTTCTGTGGAATTTTCCCCATTGTTATGCTAAGTATTTGTGGCTACACCTTAGTAGCAATAGTTTTCTCTTACAGGGGTTGGGGGATAGGGGGAGACCGGAAAAGGAAAGGTGGGACAGGGGGGCCTGGGCTCGCTCTCATTCTCTTGCTCACTCATGGAGTCAGAGGAATACGACCAGGGCTCCTACCTAGCATCTTCCCTGCCATCCCAACGCCGGGAGCCACGTGCTCTGCTGTCAGACATCGCTCTGCTGCCTTCCCACTTCATCCTACTATCTCTGGACACTCTGCCGAGCACCATGACTGACACCGTGAGGGGGGAGTCGCTCCTCCATCCCTCTCACTCCTGGGCCGCTGCTGCCATCACTCCAGCCCTCTTCAACTGCGTGGGACCTGCCCTGCCCCCAGCACCGGTAACTGAGTGCAGGGAGAGAGGGCCTGTGGCCAAAAGGGACTGGAACCGAGCTATACTGTTCTGTTTTGTTGTCAATTTTTATGGCTGTTGTTGTTTCTTTTGTTTACCTTGTTATATCAGTAAAGAACTGTTATTCCTATCCCCATATCTTCTGCCTGAAAGCCAGATTTCAAACTATAATAATTGGAAGGGAGGGGGTTACACTCTCCATCTCAGAAAAAGGGGTTCTTGCCTTTCCTTAGGAAATACCTGTCTTTTAAACCAAGACATGATGAGTAGAATCTCAAAGGACCAAATTATGAAAGCTGATATAAATAATTTTCTTTCAAATAGGAAAAAAAAAAAAAAGATTACTTGTTTCCTTTTGCATGTGAAACTCCTATGTTCTTACACAAAGTAGTTGGTGGTCAACTTTTTACGTTCATGGGCTGATCTGAAAAATTCCATCAACTAATAATGAGTGAGTGAATTCAAGCAAAGGGGAATTAACAGCACAAAGTTCCTGGATGCTGCAGAGTGCAATGGACAAGGAAAATATCTTGCTTTTCCTGATCCATGATGATGAATAAATGATTACCATGAATTTGAGACTGTTTCCAATAGCTTTCTCCTGGAGAACCTGGAAGCTTATGGCTTATGGCTTTCACTGAGTGAAAAAATGCCTGGATGGCTGGGCCCAGGGAGGGGTGGGTCTAAATCCAGCTGATATAAGACTGGATATTCAGATATTTTGAGCCGGATACAAATAGCAGAACATGTTTTGATAGTTTTTTCTCTAGCATAGTTAGTTCTAGTCAGTAGGAGATTATCTTCCCTCTGCATTTTAGGCTGAATTCTTTCCTCCCTACTCTGTGACATCTAACTCCTTAGCACTGGAGCTATTTTCTACTAAAACTTTACTCTGGTTTATTGCAGCCAGTTGGTTTTACTGAGATCCTCCCTCTTTCCTTATATAGCTTTACATTTATTAGGTACAATGTTTTTGCCTTAGAGGGAATAAAAGTAGTTATACGTGGTGGGAAAAGATTCCTTTTTTGTTATAAATGAGTTCCAGCAAACTCCCCAGAGTTGCTCCCCAGAGAATGGGAGGAACACCAAAGGTGTTGTGTTCAGTGGAACAAGAATCGTTTTGGCTTTAAATCTGGTAAATTTGTGAGCTCTTTTTGTGCAGAGTGCAAGCCTAGAAATTGTCAAGGAGAAATTTCTTCCTGTGCTAAGGAAATGCTTGATTTGCTATTCACACTTGACACTGAGAAAACGTGGTGTTGAAGAAGGCAAGTTACTGCCCCAGAGTTGCAATTTGTGTGGTACTGGAGCGTGACTAATTAGCAGATATCAGATCAGGATTTTGTCTTAATTCTCATTTATTAGTCTTTATTTATCCCTAGAAAGGCATTATCATAATTCTTCCTTTGTCCTAACCAGATTTTTTAAAGTATCTTGAGCTTTGTGAAGAATATGGTTGCCTTTCCACATAAAAATGTCAGTGCTTTGAGTCCTTCCTACAAGGTGGAACAGAAGGGAGTATTCCTTTACCTAAATAGCAGCAGACAAAAATCAGGCCAGTGCCCATCACATGAACATATCTTCATTTTGTTGTAATATTTTTTTCCTTCTGCTTTCATTTTCTTCTGTGTTTTCTCTTGAGAATTGTAAAGCAAAATTTTTGCTACCATGCTCAGAAAATCAATCAAGTTCACCTAAAGAAATAACTCAGACACCAAGCAATGTTTGCAACCATCTTTTTTCCTTGAGAAATCTGTTGGAGACTTCAGACTATGATTATCACTGAACTTACAAATGGGTAAATGGGATGATTCTTTTATTTTTAAAGTACGTGGAATAAAATGGACAAGTTAATACCAGCTTTGCTTCTATGCTGCAGACTTGTTTCTTGGGTAATTTTGAACAGAAATTAATTATTTCAATGACATCACCATGTGTTTAAACTAAAGTGTTTCCCTTAAGTTTATTTGAGAAAACAAGCATTATTTAGAGCAGAGAGTCCTGCCTGCTGTTTGTCAAAGCTTGTTATGCTCTGCAAGGACACATGAAAATGTGATGAGGCATAACTGCATCCTGATCAAACGACTATGGGATTCTATCATATCTGTGCTGGAGAGTGAAGGCTCAGGTCTCTTAATTCCTCCTAGAATGACCTGAAAGTCCAAACCTGAGCTGGAGTGGCACGGCTGCTGTGCTGCTCTTGGTGGTCAGCCTTTGTCTGCTCCCAACACAACTGTCCCTGTAAACCAAGGTGTCAGAAGGACCGAGCCACTCAAATTGCAGTTTGACACCTCTAAGTGCAGAAAAAGAGCAGAAGGTATTTTGGTTAACAGCTGCCAGCTTTGGAGTTTATAATTGGCTACCATCTGGGATAAATTTTTTTAAAAACTACAGGTCAGTGATTTTACTTCGTGCATTTTAAAGACATGACTGAGCATGCAGGAGAGGTGTAGACAGAAGGAGGTAAATAGAAAATAAAACATATATGTACAAAGAAACTTGTCAAAACAGAATGATACAGACAGTGAAAGATAAAATAAAAGCATGATGAATAACTGCTCTAAACATTAGTCACTTGAGATTGAAACTATGGGGATTAATGTGAATAATCTTCAAGGAAAAAATAGTGAGCATATAATAAAATATTGCCATGTCTGGCAAAGATAATTGAATCTACACAGTGTAAATCTATATAAGAATAAATTGAAAATGAAGTAAATACCCTAAACCAAAGAAATACAGAACAACTGGAACAGAAAAAAAATTGCAGAAAGAAACAGTGTGAGTGGAGAAAGTAATAAAGATAAGTGGCAAGATAAAAGACAGAAAACTCCCCAAGGAAATTGCTCAAGGGAGCAAGCTGTTCAGTTACAAGGATAGCCAAAAGTAATGCTGCAGAAGTTCAAAAGAGAGTTAACAAGGTGAAGGTGACTAAGTTGTTCTGTAGAATATTTTCCATACCTCTTCTCCATTGTTAATTTAGTCAGAGACAGAAAAAAGTGAATTGCATTATATAGTATTTGGAATGTGATAAGATTAGACAGTGTGAAAGCACAAGATGAAGCCATTAAAAACACATAAATCAAGGAAAAATATATATTGCTTTTGACAATAAGAGCTTGTGGAGCCAAACTGTGGTGCATAATGATGGGGCAACCTTTTGTGATCTTCAGCCATCTGATCCATCCCTCGCTGGGACTGTTGCCCGATGCCCCAAACAGAACACAAACTAACAGAGTGTCAGTTTATGCGGTGCTTTATTCAGGGCCCGGGGAACCTGCGGACTAGCGTCCAAAGTCAGGGTCCCACAGTTCCCTTTTTCGTCAAGTTTTTTATACCTTTTTACAAAGTAGTCTACGTACAGAGGTACACATTTTTCAAGACAATACAGATATATAAATCTTGTAGATATCATTCCTAAAAGTTATAAATGTTGCATGCTTGTCTATTCAAAACTATAGGCTACCCCCCTTTAATTCCCCCTTGCATGTTTTCCCATCACCAGAACCCTTTATTTATTATTATACTTTAGCCTTATCCTGAAAGTTTCTAGATGTTCTATATGCTCCACTAAATTCTTTAATTATCTTTAATTATTGTTTCCACAGTCCCCAGCTCATTCCCAGGGCTGGTTCCCAGGGCCTGTCCGAGAACTGCAGTTTTCTAAGCCTTAGCATGACTACTACTATATCTACATTAGTCCTTTTTCTCATTATTTCGGTATCAACTTCCCCCCTTTTGAGCATTCTTCAGATTTTCTGCAAGGATGCTCAATTCTTCAAGTTATGGTTTCTAAGTAGGATGGTGAGTCTTCTTTTCGAGTTGGCAGGATTACTTCTTTCCGGGTCAGTGCTCTCATAACACGTCGAGTATGAGTTCCTTCTCTAGCAATCATTCCTAAAAGACATCTATACATAATCATGCATACTACAATAATCAATACAATCATTATTACATATTGTACAATTGATGATATCCAACCAGAGACTTGGATTCCTAGGGAGCTAAACAGTGCTCCTACCCAGTTATGTTCAGCTTCCTCCTGGACTTCATGCACTTTTGTTTCAATTTGTTCTAATTGACTTATGTCTTTTTCTACTTCTTCTGTGACATTTGGGATATGTACGCAGCAATGGTCAACCTTTCCTTGGAGGTACCCACAGACTCCATGTTCTTTTAATAAAAGCAAATTTAATGCCATTCTATTTTGAATTGTCATTCTTGTCGTTGCCTGCAACTGTAAGTTTAGATCCCTAAATCCTTTCTTTGTAACTGCGGCTAGCCTCTCAGTTTGTCCTACTAATTTGTACAGCATTTCCCGGTTTCTATATGTAGAAATTGGTGCAAACAAGGATTCCAATACCCATCCAAATTTAACTCCTGATGAGGGTTCATGCCATTCATCTTCATCTCCCAATCCTAGTTCTTCTGCCACTTCATTTGTTTCTCTCTTTGTTCGTGACTGCATCTCTTTCTGCGTTAATTTAGACTGTTTCCAAAAAGGGCAAAGTGTAGGGACTCCTAAAGTAATCTGTGTGACCGGGCCATTAATAGGCATATGAGTAGTCCACTGTCCGTGCCCCATTACCCACACTGAATGCCCTGGACTCCTGATGGTAGTCGTCTGACAATCTTTCCATGCCCCTCTTATTTCACCTGTTATTGTATGATTATACCTTTGACATTCACAGCCCCATTTTAATAGTATCCGTACTGGCACTAAACCAATTTGGGATTCAGGGGTATCACAGGTGATGATTTTGCTACAATTCCAGCTAGGTGTGAGGGTCACTCGATCCCGTCTTACTGTTTCAGTTCGTAACACTCCTAGATGTTCTTGCTCTCTCTGGCCTGACCATTCGACACACCAATGTACTGGTCCTATGTAACTGTAAGGTTCTAACAAACTAGGACCCCAAATCGTTTTCCAATGTTCCCATTCTTCCTTCCCTTCTTGACATACTATCTCATAAGAAAATTCTGTGACTGGTTTTTGTCTTTTTTGTCTTATGTCATAAGTACACCATCCTACATTCTTGAACCGTCCAATTCTTGTAAAAACTGGATTTAGTAATTTTAGGCACTCACTCTTTTGTCCCGGTGTTGACCATTTCCCTCGAACTGTATAGGTTTCCTCTATCATCTTAATATGATTCCGTACTTCTTTATTACATCTTTTTGTCCCATTTATAGTTACTGGAGGCATTTCCCCAACGGGAATGATGCCCCATGGTATTGGATCTCCCGCCGCTTTAGGTAAAGGTAAACATGCAGTGATGGACGTAGTATTTTGTACTTGTCCAAAATCTCTAACTAATCCCACTATTAAATTTTCTTGTCCCAATTCTTGTTGTGTTTTTCCAGCTTCTGTCACCTGCCGTGTTCTCCCATTCTCTTTTAGAATACCTACATTTATGTTCCCATAATCAAAACTTTCTCTAATCCGCACAATGCATGAGAATTGTCCTACCTGATCAGCTTGCATATGAGATATTGTCAATGTGGTGTTACCTCTTTGCTGTTCCATATCCCAAAGTGTCACAATTCCTTCTGTAAATACCTCGTCTGTGGTGATTTGTCTCCAGACTGCATGTACTTCTTTTAATCCAGTTCTCTGGTTGTCAGAAAACAAACAGGTTACATTTACTCCCGCACCCTCAGGCACCATTACATCTGGCTCCGGAACTGTAATTTTAACAAACGCTTCTCCCACCTGCATTATACAGACTAATGTTAAAAGAACTAAGGCCTTGCCCTGAACACCAGCTTTGTTGCTGACAGAGGCTGTACTTCCCATCTTGACGGGACCTTCTTGATTCGAGTGTAGTGAATCCAGTTTTCGATCCCTTGGACTTTCACTGCCGTGTAGGTAGTCATGATCACCTGGTGAGGACCGTCCCATACTTCTTTCAAGGGTTCCGTATTCCAGTTTTTCACATATACTTGATCTCCTGGCTGTATGTCATGGACAGGATTCTCCAAGGGCAGAGGCCGGTTCCACTGCAATGCTCCTCGCAGTGCTGTAAGGACTTTATTTAAAGACAAAATGTAACTCAACAATACTTGATCTCCTACTAAGTGAGGGTCCCCTTTGTAGGTTGTAGCATGATATGGTTTGCCATACAAAATTTCGTATGGACTTACTCCTATCCTTTCTCTGGGTTTAATCCTGATTCTTAGCAAGGCTAGAGGTAGTGCCTGAGGCCACTGTATCTTCGCTTCCTGACAAATTTTCTTAATCTGCCCTTTTAATGTCTGATTCATCCGTTCCACTTGGCCACTAGATTGTGGTCTCCAGGGCGTATGGAGATTCCAAACTATCCCTAACACTCTGGCTACCTCTTGGACTACTCTAGCTACAAAGTGAGGTTCTCTATCTGAGGACATTCCTAATGGGATTCCAAATCTAGGGATGATTTCACGTAGTAAAGTTTTAATTACTTCCTTTGCTTGGTTAGTCCTGCATGGGAAGGCTTCTGGCCACCCTGAAAAGGTACACACATACACCAGTAAATAACGGTACCCTTGTGCTTTTGGTCGCTCTGAGAAATCTATTTGCCAATAGTCTCCTGGTTGCGGCCCCACTTGTAACTTTCCTAGTTGTATTTGCCTTCGTGTCACTGGGTTATTTTTAATACAGACTGGACACATGGCGTTAATCCGTTTTGCCATTGTTAACATCTGATTGGAAATTATCTCACGTTTTAAAAATTGTACCAATGCGTCTGCTCCCCAATGGCACTTGTTATGTTCGATTTCTAAAATTGTTTTCATTACTTTTGTTGGCAGTACAACCTGACCTTCAGCTGTGACATACCATCCTTTTTCGTTCTTCTGGGCCTGAACAAATTGAGCAAGCTTCTCATCTTCATGTGTATACCATGGTTTCTGCTCAAGAAAAGAAGTGGCAGGGTTAATTCGCACTGGCAATAAAGCTAATTGTGTCCATACCTCTCGAGCAACCTGTTTGGCAACTCTGTCAGCCAGCTGGTTTCCTTGGAACACTTTTCCCTCTTCCTTTTGATGTCCTTTTACATGCATCACTGCTACTGCCTGAGGTTTATGCACTGCTTCCAATAGTGCTAATATTTGTTCTTTGTGCTTAATTTCTGATCCTTGGGAATTCAACAGTCCTCTTTCTTTCCACAGTGCTCCATGTACATGTATTACTCCAAAGGCATATTTTGAATCAGCCCAAATGTTTACTCTTTTCCCCTGACTCAATTCTAAGGCTCTTACCAGAGCTTGTATCTCGGCTTTCTGGGCTGAAGTTCCCGGGGTTAAAGCTCGAGCTTCTATTATTTGTGTCAAAGTCACTACTGCGTATCCCGCATACCTGATTCCGTTTCCCACAAAGCTGGATCCATCTGTAAACAGTTCCCATTCCGGATTTTCCAAAGGCTCATCTTTCAGGTCCTTCCGGCTGGCATACACCTGTTCAATGATTTCTACGCAATCATGTGTCAATTCGCCTCCTTCTTCCTGGCTGCTGCTCCTAAGAAATTCTGCAGCTGAGCTTTTTCTCTCGATACTCGGTATCCAGCTTGTCCCAGCATATTAAGTAATTCAATGGTGAGTCTAAGGCAAACATCCTTTTCTGCGGAGGCTATAAAGATATCATCAACATATTGTAGGAGAACATATAAAAAAGGTGATTCTTTTACCTGAGTCATCTTCCATTCTTCTAACTCTCGAGCCAATTGATTTCCAAAAATAGTTGGTGAGTTTTTGAATCCTTGTGGTAGACGCGTCCAGGTGAGCTGCTTCTTGCGTCCCGTGTCTGGGTTCTCCCACTCAAAGGCAAAGTATTTCCTACTTTCAAGTGCCAAGGGGTTACAGAAAAATGCATCTTTCAAATCAATCACTGTAAACCACTTAAACCTTTCCGACACAGCTGTCAACAATGTATACGGATTAGCTACTACTGGGTGTATATCTTTAGTGATATTATTAATTGCTCTTAAATCTTGAACTAATCTATACTTACCATTTGGCTTTCTAACTGGGAATATCGGAGTATTGAATTCTGACTCACATTCCTGTAAAATTCCTAAGCTAAGAAATTGTTCAATCATAGGTGCTATTCCTATTCGTGCTTCCAATTTCAAAGGATATTGTTTTACCCTTACTGGGGAGGCTCCTTCTTTTAGTTCTATTACAACCGGTTGTGCCGCTTTTGATTTTCCAGGTACTCCTGTTTCCCATACCCATGGTACTACAGCTTGCTCTATTTCTTGTGGTATTTCTACTGCTTCTACTTCTTTCACTACAAACAGCTTAGCAATATTCTCCTCGGGAAATTCCAATCTTACTCTACCTTTTTCAAATATTATCTTTGCTTCTAACATTGACAATAAATCCCTCCCAAATAGTGATTCTGGGCTATTTGGCATATATAAAAATCGATGGTCAAATTCCTTCCCCCCAAATTTTATATCTAATGGCCGCAAAAATGTTCGTTCCTCAACTTGTCCCGTAACTCCCACTACTTGAATAGTAGAATCACTCAAAGGTCCTATCTTAGTGTTGACAGCTGAGAATGATGCCCCAGTATCTACTCTAAATTCTAACGGTTCCCCATCTACTTCCATTATTACCTTTAAATCCTGGTCTAGTCAGCTCTGATTCTGGTAATTCCCCATCATAAAGGCCTGGGCAGCACCTTGTGGATTTCCCGGGAAAGCACCTGTATTATTCATCAGTCCCTGATTTCCATCCCCACTGGCTATAATTCCTCCCCAAAAACCCATTCCTTGGTTGAGAGGACACTCATTTTTCCAGTGTCCTCTATTTTTACATAGAGCACATTGATCTATCCCCAGCTGCATTCTTCCTCTTCCCATATTCAATTGTCCCATGAGTCCTCCCGCCCCTATTGGCATTTCCCCCTTTGCTATTCCTCTTCCCCTTCCTCGTCCACGTCCACGGCTCCCTCCTCTCATATTATTTCCAGCCACTTGCTGTAACACCGCTAACATAGTAGCCTGTTGTTTCCTGGCCGTTTCTTTTTCCCTGTTATTATATACCTTCCACGCAACTTCCAATAGTTTATCTAAATTCCGAGTATCTTCTCCCTCCAATTTTTGTAATTTCTTTCTAATATCTTCCTGGGACTGCCCCATAAAAATTAATGCTAGCTGTAATTTTCCCGATTCTCCCTCAACATCTAAATTAGTGTATCTACGAGCTGTCTCCTTAAGCCGCTCTGAAAAGGTTGATGGAGACTCATTCTTTTCCTGTCTGACCGAATATAACTTAGACCAATTCAAAGTTTTTGGTATTCCATTCCGTATTCCTTCTGTTAACAAATCCTGATAAGCTTTAAGTCTCCAAGACCCACCCGTCGAGTTGGGATCCTATTCCGGATCTTCCCTAGGCACTAAGTCATTTACTGTACCATCCGCAAGCCGCAACCTAATAATTTCCCGTGCTTTCTCTGTCATGGCTTTAAACACCATTTCCTTTTCAGTAGAATCCATTATTGTGTCTAACAGAACTTGTAAATCATTCCAATCTGGGTTCTGAGTCTTAATTACCATTTTTACCACCCACGCAGTTCGTTCAGGATCCTCCCGATACGCCCCCGCTGATTGTTTCCAAATTAGCAAATCATTCGGAGAAAAGGGAACTTTCACTATGACCCGTTCCCCCTGCGGCCCGACTGCTTCACGCAGCGGAACCATTAAATGAGCACCTCCTCCCTTTTTCTTCCTTTCCACCTCCCACCGCCCTCTCCAAGTTCTTTCGCATAAGGGGTTTCGTGGTATATCTGTGGTTCCTATTTTTGTTTCTTGATCCTCCCTTTCTACCTCTAGCATACTTTCTCCACGTTCTTCCATCGGAGGAGCACTAGGGGCTATCAGCAAAGAAACATCCTCTTCGGGTTCCGAAAACTTAACTGAGCATTCCTTCTCTTTCTGCCACCCCTTACATCCTTCACAATTCAGGTTTAATGTTCTCAAAACCATGATCCCACACTCCTTTTGCCACTCTGGTTTATCTTTCAAATAATAAAAGAGGTCTAGAAACGGTATTTCATCCCATTTTTCATTACTTTGCAGGAAATGCATCAAAGGTGTAATAATGTCAGGATTCAGTGTACCGTTCCTAGGCCATTGCATACCATCGGGTTCATATAAAGGCCATACATGATTACAGAAATCAATCCATTTCCTTTTACTTAATTCTTGACCAAAGTTCCCCTCATTCCAGTGTTGTAATAAACAGCCCAAAGATGAATCGTCCGGGATTTCCATCCCGGAACTTGCTAGAGTTTTAAACGTTTTTAAAGGCATCATTACACTTTTTTTTTTTTTTTTTTTTTACAATACACACCACACACAACACTCACACCCTTTCCAATATACACCACACACAACACTCACACCCTTTCCAATACACACCACACACAACACTCACACCCTTTACACTCACACCCTTTCCACAAATCTTGCCTTTCTCGTCTCTGCGAGTGGCAAGTGCTGAACCTGCGCAGTCACTGCTGCGTCTGACGGTCAGCGCCTAGGCTTTTTCCACAACCTTAAAGACGTCTGTGACCCCCGTGCGGAAACGCCGTTCCGACTTAATCGGCAGGCCCCCCTTTCCCTCGATAAAAGGAATAAAGCACTTTCGGGCTTACCTCCTGGTCGTCCGTCAGGCGCGGGGTCGGGCACGGGTTGATGTCCTCCCCAGAAATCACCTGGTGCCGGCGTGGAGTGGATCAGCCCACGAACCGCCCCTGCCGCCTCCGGAGTCCCATCTGGGTCGCCAGAAAACTGTTGCCCGATGCCCCAAACAGAACACAAACTAACAGAGTGTCAGTTTATGCAGTGCTTTATTCAGGGCCCGGGGAACCTGCGGACTAGCGTCCAAAGTCAGGGTCCCACAGTTCCCTTTTTCGTCAAGTTTTTTATACCTTTTTACAAAGTAGTCTACGTACAGAGGTACACATTTTTCAAGACAATACAGATATATAAATCTTGTAGATATCATTCCTAAAAGTTATAAATGTTGCATGCTTGTCTATTCAAAACTATAGGCTACCCCCCTTTAATTCCCCCTTGCATGTTTTCCCATCACCAGAACCCTTTATTTATTATTATACTTTAGCCTTATCCTGAAAGTTTCTAGATGTTCTATATGCTCCACTAAATTCTTTAATTATCTTTAATTATTGTTTCCAGAGTCCCCAGCTCATTCCCAGGGCTGGTTCCCAGGGCCTGTCCGAGAACTGCAGTTTTCTAAGCCTTAGCATGACTACTACTATATCTACATTAGTCCTTTTTCTCATTATTTCAGTATCAGAACAAGGTGCTCCCTCCCCTAGACAAGCTCTAAACTGCATTTCCAACCAAAGGCATCTGGGTGATAGCATAGACCACAAACAGCTGTGATCACACTGATGAGTCAGAGGAGCTGGTGAAGATCAAAGCAAGATAAGTCTATTGCAGGGAGCTGAGCTGATTTAGCAAAGAGCTCTCCACGCTTGGGTACAATGTCAGCTGAAGGTACAGACTTCAAATACAGATAACCAATACACATGCTGATATTTTTTTAATTAGTTTTTTGATAAGGTTACTTTCAAATATCAAAATATTTGTCCTTTCTCGAAATTTAGACTATAGCGCCAGCAGAAAATCACATTAAGAGTTGGTTAGCAGAAACAGCAAGTTCTTCATTCTCTGACATCCTGAACTAACACATTACCTGTTTCATTGCTTTCATTTGGCATCCAGCCCTTTCATTTCCTAATGTAATAATTCAGAATAGTTTTGTTCTCTTTCAAATATTTAACTGACATTTTTATCATCTTGACAGATTCAACAGTCTTTAAGCTCACTCTTAAAAGAAGAAACACTTAGACAAAAGTAATTTTCTAATTAGCTGAACTAATTCTCTTTTTAAATATACATCAAATGCTAAATGGAGACTATGAGCTAAGGTGTAGTGGCCAGAAGTTCATGATTACGGAAAACGTATAGAAAACAGGGAAAACTATTACTATTTCTTAGCTAAATTAGACTTTTCTGCTTTCAAAACAAAAATGCTTAAAAATATGAAGTAGAGATTGTATTGTTTGATAACTGTGAAAAGAGATGTCTGACCTTTTGAAGCTGATATGTAGTTCAGCTTCCACAGATCACTCCAAACCTTAACATCCAAAAAAGGAAAAAAAACCCCTTTGATTTACACTTGCTTAATAATTTTGCCAATCTGTGATCCTTAGCTCTAAAATAATTAGAAATGTTGAACATCATCCTCTGTTCAATTCCTTTGGACCTTGATCTTTTACAGAACTCTATCACATCATGACCAATATAAAAGTTTATGTTCGAACTTTGTGATCCTTACTCCACCAGATAAGCCAATGCCATGATCATCAACACCAAATATTTCACAAAGAGAAGCACCTTATCTGACCTACATAAGCCCTGCTTATGTGCAATTACATTACAATCACTTGTCTATGTCTCTTATCATTTAGCAAAATACAAAATTGACCTTGGTCTGAGAGGCATTAACACCTTAAGATGTGCCTTCCCTCTTAAATTATCTGAAAATAAATTAGCAGTAGAAATATCCAAAATTTTTTTAATCCCATCACTATCGATTTCCAGTTGTGATTCTCTTTTCCTAAAAGGAGTTGATAGTGGGCTCTCACTGAAGTATTTCCAACAGTTAAAGTATGAATAGATCTATAGGCTTTGTAGAATTTTTTATGTTGAAAGGGTTTATATTCATAACTTTCCCATTCAGTGCATGTGAAACAAATGAGAAGACATAATTTGGTAGTACCTAAATATGAATATGTATTAAATGATATAATATCACTGCTTTATTAAACAAAGCCTAAGATAAATACATAAGTACTTGTGATGAAGATTTTGATGAGTCACATTTAACTACTTTGAATATCAGAGAGGGTAAGGATGGTAGAAACAGCTCAAAGGACATTGTTTTATTTTCCAAGTTTTGTTCTATGCGGTCATATTTCATTTTTATTTTAACCTTTTTGGCAATGCTGGATCAAGTTTCCTCTTGGAATGGAGCTGATGGTGGCAGCTATTGTTAAGGATAGCTTGGAGTTCCTGGAGGTCAAATACAGGACTGCTCTGGCTGCCTCAAACACATAATTATTCCAGAGTTCCATGATCTGGAGGAACAAACAAGGGAGTACTCAAGAAGGAATTGCAGCAGACCTTTAGTTCTTTCCTGTTAGTGAATTTGTGCCTCACACAGGTAGTGAGTAGGCCAGGAGACTCATCTAAATTCCTGGTATCTGACTGTTGGGGATTTTACTGTGTCTCTACTGACCTATAAAATTCCTAGTTTCCATTTTTGAGAACACTTGAATGTCTAAGAGATTGTTGGATTTTTTTATCTGCAAAAAACAAATAATTTGACTTTTCAGAAATCTAGAAAATTAAATTGTGTTAAACTTCTAATGTTATGTTTTTCCTAAGATATGAAATAAATTTTCTTTTTTTTGCCTTTCAATTAATGCTAATGAGCATCATTTTCAAGATGAGCAGCACTCAGTGCTAATTATCTTGAGCACGGAAGGATCATGGAAGGATGAACCTTCAGGCAGCTTTTGCAGTCTCAAGAATTTACCTCTCCTTTTCTATGTGTGTAGTCAAGAAAATATTCCAATGGCATGGCAAAGCAATATGAGAAAAACTTCCATGACTGGTAGCCTCTTCCTGGCCATTCAGCAGGCTCTTGCTGAGAAGACCCAGCCCCACATGAACAGGTCAAAGAGGACGAGCCTGCATACAATCAAGGTTACACAGCCTTCCCAAAGCCCAGTGTGCAAAATGAGATCACACTGGTTTGGTGCTGGTACAGGAACTATGACAGACTCTCAAGATTAGCCATGCTGGGGCTAAGCACTTTACAAATTGTCATGACCTCCCACAGCATGGAGGATATGGCGCATTCCATAGCAAACACAACCTTCAGAGGAACAGGGCAATACACAAATGCAATGGCAATGAAAATTATAAACTCATTCCAGGCAGTCAATCTGATGCACAACTAATGACAAATAGTTCCAAACATAAAATCTAATGAAGCTACACTGACTTGGTCCTGCTATAGTGGAGATGACCATACAGCCAGCTTTGCATTCAAGGTACTCCTAAAGTTGGAAACACAACCAAAATACAAATCTAACCCTGAACTGATTACATCAAGTCAGAGCTGCACATCAGGGAAGGGATATAGCAAAGCTGACAATAAAACATGAGTGAGGCTGAAAACGTATGGATGGACAAATCATGCAAATATGCAAATTTAAGGTCCAACAATGGTCTTTTGTAAGTCAAGTGAAAAGTCCTAAAATGCAAAGACGCTTGAACCAGAAGTCATTATTAAAAAGTTATTATTAAAAGAATAGCATGAACGTACTTTGATTTTTGAAGAAAGTAATAACTCCAGCAGTGGCATTTTGTATTAACTGAAATATTTTTACCAATTTCTCTGGCACTTCAAATAGGTGCAAACTGCAGTATTCAAGTGCAAAAGTAATAAAACTACAAATCTCAATATATCTTAAAGTCACAGAGGCAGTCCCTCAGCAATTAAGAATAAGTTTTAAAAGGCTCTCAATTACAAAAAGGAAGTTACTGCACATTTTATGGGGAAGATGGCAGATATTTGTCAAAGACAATATCAGAAAGAATTTGCAAGAAGTAGGAAAAGGGTCATAAATTGGAATGGCTACAATATTTGTAAAATAAAAATATTAAATTCTTTAACTTAATTTGGTGAAATTAGGTTTGAAGTATGAATATATCTCATTATATATTAGATTACAGGGAACGTAACTTACCTGTGTAGCACAGAGATTTAGAAGAAATTACATGTCTTTGAAAGACCCTATTGTTCTGGAACCACTTTTCTATTATTGACATATACATATCTAAGTTAACTTTCTATGAACACAGTATTGACTAAATAAATTTTAATTCAAAACAAAAAATAAACAATCATTCAAACACTAAATGTGATATTAATTCTCATTAATTCAAATGTATCATTCTAGTCAGAATGTCCCAATTCTTCTTATCACTGAGTAGCAGTTACTAACATATGAAAAATTTCATACAAAGGAAGAGTAGAAATAAGGCACCCAAATAACAGCTAAAAGAATTCAGATAGACTGTGGCTCCTGTGGGCAGTCTCTCCCATCTTCTATCCCTCAGTTCAGGACATGCATCATTTTAGACAGAAGATCATGAAATTTCCAAATTTAAAATTCCAAAATTTAAAGGCCTATAGAAGAAAAGACATTCCAAAGGGGAGAAAAAATTTCACCATAGAAGGTTGTGTCCAGCTGATGACTCAGCTCTTGAGTAACTGCTGATAACCCATAGAATGAAAAAACTGCCTGCACATGGTACAACTCGATAGCTGGAACACCTCTAGGAAAAAAATATTCATAAATACGGTCTCATTATCTGGTTGAAATGGTTATGTAAAGGAACTAATATAAAACATAGTAACTGATTTCATTTTTTCTCCTATAGATTAAAACCCTCAAAATTTAGCCTACTGTCGTGGTGAACTACATTAGATCTCTTAGAATCTTTCTGGAGGTCAACAATCTCAGAATCTATAATTAGTACAAACTGAAGCAGTCATGAGTTTGGGTAAAAAATCATCATCCCAAAAACGGTTTCTTTCTAAATTTCTACAGGAGAACTTGTGTGAATGAAGCTTGGCTTCAGACAGAAAAAGAAATGCCTAAATGACAGTTATTACTGGTATCAAAGCCCAAATTTTATCGAATGGACTTGATGATCACTTCCACTTTTTTCAGGTACAGAGCTGGGAGGGGAAGGATGACTACATCCTAAAAGTAGAGAGAGCTTTCTGAGGAAGGCAGTGAGTAACTAGACCCAGAGAGCCTTGTAACTGAGGGTCAGCCTGCAGGAGGACTGGCTCAGAATGTCCTTTCCACGCTGCCCTAAAGCAGCAGCATCACTGCCAGCTGGCTCCACCACAGCAGAATTGGGCAATCTGCCTCAAAGCCTGGAGGAACTCGTCAGAAAGGTTATCATAAGCATCTGATATTAAACATCCCTTTATGTTAGGGAGACTTTTGATGCCATAGGTATTGAAACCAATGATGATGGAGTTGAATGCCTGTGGATAAGAATTAAGGGCAAGGCTAATGAGGCTGACATCCTACTAGGAGTCTGTTATCATCCTCCCAACCAGGAAGAAGAGGTAGAGAATTTATTCTTTAAGCAGATAGAAAATGTTTCAGGATCATCCGCCCTTGTTCTTATAGGTGACTTTAACCTGCCAGACATCTGCTAGGAACTTAATACAGGCGAAAAAAAGGCAGTCCAGGAAGTTTTTCGAGTGTGTGGAGGACAACTTTCTGTCACAGCTGGTGAGTGAACCTACCAGAAGAGAGACTATGTTAGATCTGTTGTTTGTAAATAGAGACGGGCTGGTGGGAGCTGTGGTGGTTGGAGGCCACTTGGGCACGGTGATCATGAAATTATAGAATTCTCGATATTTGATGACATCAGGAGGAACATCAATAAGATTTTTACATTGGATTTCCAGAGGGCAGAATTTGGCTTATTTAGGAGACTTATTCAAAGAGTTCCTTGGGAACCAGCACTTAAAAACAAAGGAGCTCAGGAAAGGTGGATGTGCTTCAAACCAGAGATCTTGAGGGCACAGGAGCAGACTGTCTCTGTGTGCTGAAAGGTGAGTCGACAAAGCAAACGTCCAGCCTGGATGGGCAACGAGGTTTTGAAGGAACTTAGGGATAAAAAGAGGATATATCATCTTTGGAAGATGGTCAGGTGTCTCAGGAAGTATTTAAGGGGGCTACTAGGGCATGTAGGAAAAAAATAGGGAGGCCAAAGCTCAGTATGAAATTAAAATGCCAACTTCTGTAAAGAATAATGAAGAATGGTTTTGCAAATATATTAATGGTAAAAGGAAGGATAAGACCAACCTTTGCTCTTTATTGGATGAGGGAGGGAACTTAGTAATTGCAGATGAGGAGAAGGCGGAAGTGCTTAACGCCTTCTTTGCCTCAGTCTTTAGTGGGAAGATTGCTTGGATAATCCAGGACACCTGTCCTCCTGGATTGGCAGAGGGTGTCAGGGAGCAGAATGGTCTTGTTATCCAAGAGGATGCAGTCAGAGAGCTGCTGAGATGCTTGGATATTCCTAAATCGATGGGACTAGATGGGATCCATCCCAGGGTGATGAGGGAGCTGGCAGATGAGCTTGCAAAGCTGCTCTCCATCATTTACCAATAGTCCTGGGACACTGGTGAGATTCCAAATGAGTGGAAGCTGGCCAATGTGACACCCATTCACAAAAAGGGTGGGAAGGAGGATCCTAGTAATTATAGTCAGTTAGCCTGAGCTCAGTATCAGGTAAGATAATGGAACAGTTTCTACTGAGTGTTATCATGCAGCATTTACAGGATGGCCAGGGTATCAGACCCAGCCAGCATGGGTTTAGGAGGGGTAGGTCGTGTTTGAGCGACCTGATCTCCTTTTATGACCAAGTGACCCACCTGGTGGATGCAGGAAAGGCTGTGGATGTTGTGTACCTGGACTCCAGCAAGGCCTTTGACACTGTCTCCCACAGCATTCCCTGGAAAAGCTGCAGCCCATGGCTTGGACAGGAGCACTCTTTTCTGGTTTAAGAACTGGCTGGATGGCTGGCCCAGAGAGTGGTGGTGAACAGTGCTGCATCCAGCTGGGGATCAGTCACCACTGGTGTCCCTCAGGGCTCTGTGCTGGGGCCAGTCCTGTTCAACATTTTTATTGATGACATGGATGAGGGGATTGAGTCTTTCATTAGTAAATTTGCAGATAACACTAAGCTGGGAGCCTGTGTCCATCTGTTGGAAGGGAGGAGGGCTCTGCAGAGGGACCTGGAGAGGTTGGATGGATGGGCAGAGTTCAATGGGATGAGGTTTAATAAGTCCAAGTGCCAGGTCCTGTGTTTTGGCCACAGTAACCCCCTGCAATGTTATAGGCTGGGGACGGTGTGGCTGGACAGTGCCCAGGCAGGAAGGGACCTGGGGGTACTAGTTGACTGAACAATGAGCCAGCAGTGTGCCCTGGTGGCAAAGAAGGCCAATGGCATCTTGGCCTGGATCAGGAATAGTGTGGCCAGCAGGACCAGGGAGGCCATTCTTCCTCTATACTCGGCACTGGTGAGGCCACACCTTGAGTGCTGTGTCCAGTTCTGGGCCCCTCCATTTAGGAAGGACCTTGAGATGCTTGAATGTGTCCAGAGGAGGGCAATAAGGCTGGGGAGGGGCTTGGAACACAAACCCTGTGAGGAACAGCTGAGGGAGCTGGGGTTGTTGAACTTGGAGAAAAGGAGACTCAGAGGTGACCTTATCACTCTCTACGACTCCCTGAAAGGTGGTTGTAGCCAGGTGGGGGTTGGTCTCTTTCACCAGACAGCACTGACAGAACGAGAGGACACAGTCTCAAGCTGTGCCAAGGGAGATAGAGGTTGGATATTAGAAAGGAGTTTTTCAAGGAAAGAATAATGAAGTATTAGAATGCTTTGCCTGGGGAGTCACCATCCCTGGACGTATTTAAAAAAAGACTGGATGTGGCACTTGGTGCTATGGTCTAGTTGAGGTGTTAGGGCATAGGTTGGACTTGATGATCTTGGAGGTCTCTTCCAACCTAGTTATTCCGTGATTCTGTAATATTTTAACTTCAGAAGAGGTTTTAAAGGTTGAAAGAAAGGTGACCAGATTTACTTTTTTTTCCCTTTAAAATGGAGAATTTTGAGACCTGGATGGCAGGAGTGCTGCATCGGTCACTGACAGGTGATGGATAGCGCCTACTTATTAGTGTAGGTTTAAGGCTGGCTGTTGAGTTTATTGAATACCAGTCATGAAAATAAATTATTCAATTAACTGTACAAAAAATTAATCAGTCATTTATATGAGTAATATTTTTGCAGATATTTTCCAGGTGTACTGCATATGGTGTCATTCATCTGCAGGTCAGCAGTATGAATCCAAACCAAGCTGCCTGTGTCAGGAAATGGTTAATGCTTGATAACCCTGGAAAAATATTTAAGCACAATCCTGAATATAACATAAAAATGGTAGGAAAGTTGAATACTGGGAAATTATAACCAGTTCCCAAGGCTGTCTTTGCATATAGAAGAGAAATATGTGTTTTGCCCAAAATCATTGTCAATCATTTAAATCCTGATAACAAAATATGTTTGAAGGGAAAGTAATAAAATATTTTTATTAGATTAGATTCAAAATGTTTTAGAGCTCTGAAATATTTCCAAAATTATTTCAGAAATTTGTACAAATACTTATATTTTAAATTTTTAAATATTGGACAAGGTATATTATTGATAGGTACTTTAGAGTTTGCTATTTGAGTACTCAAAATCAGTAGGACTTGAAAAGCACCATTTTCATATCATAGGAAAAAATTTACTTTTTTTACATTTGAATTAGAGTATTTTTAGTTCAATGAAAATAGCCAGGGAAAAAAGTTCTATCTATCAATCAGAGAGCCAAAAGTATCCCACAATTGTGACTGAAGTACATATACAAGTCTGAGTGCATATAAGTCACATTAAAGCTCATGGAACTTTCATATTTAAGTGCTTTCCTGAAGTCAGAGAAAGAAATTCTACACAGTATTACCTTATTATTCAAAACATTTACTTAGAACTGAAGCACAAGATAAACAAATCATCTAAAGCATCACTCATTTTTATTTTAGACCCAAATCCTTTTTAATTTCGAAACTTTCATTCAAATGAATGAAAACCTAAACCTTCTTCAGATTTCTTCAAGTCTATGTATTTATGTATACAAAAACAATACAGGTGTAACTATGAATGTTTGTATATGTGTACTTACATGAGGGGTCTCAGGTGCCTGCACAAACCTAGATGTTTTTATTGTGGCCAGTATCCTGTGACACATAAACTGAGAATTTCTGTAATTATATGATTTTCATTGAAAGACATTTAACATGCTGTGCACTGACTACTTTATTTTTTTAAATCATGTGAAAAACATGGATTCTTTTCCTTCCATATTCAAGATGGATGGCTGTTGGGGGTTGATTTTTCCTTTCCCCTCCTCTCTGCCTGTGGAATTTTTTCCCATTGGCATGCTAAGGGCTAAGGGACACTGATGGCTGGGTCCTTGAGACCTTGAGACGGGGGGGGGAGCGGGGGGGGGGAGAGAGAGCCTCCCTGCTTTTTTGTGAGTTTCTCTCGGAGGGCGGGGGGAAGGGGTAGTTAGAAGATTAGAAGCAGGTAGAGGAGACTGGGGGACAGTTGCTCTCTCGCTCTTGGAGTCGGAGGAGGAAGGTCGCTGCTGCTGCCCCAGCCATCCCAACTGGAGCTGCCTCTTCTCTTGTTGGACCCAGCACCACTCCCTGCTTGGACGCTTTCTCACTTCTTCTTGCTATCTCCAAGCATCCTGTTGGAGCACTGGCACCGACACTGTGAGCAAAAAGTCTCTCCTCCAGGCCTTTCCCATCTGGGACACCGCTGCCATCACGCCCAGCCCTCCTGCAGCTGTGCGGGACCTGCCCTGTGCCCCTCCGGTAACTGCAGCACAGGGAAGGGTGTGAGAAGGACTGGAACCGGGTTAATGTTCTGCCTGCTGTTAATTTCATAGCTGTTGTTCTGTTTGTCTTGTGAGATATACTAGTAAAGAACTGTTATTCCTATCCCTATATCTTTGCCTGAGAGCACCTTAATTTCAAAATTATACTAATTCAGAGGGAGGGATTTACTTTCAAGGAAAGGCCTTGCTTTCCCTAGCACACATCTGTCCTTTTCAAACTAAGACATTGGCCAAGTTTGTAGAGTATTCTTAGTAGGTACAACACAGTCCAGCCATATCAACTTTTTTTGTACACATGGTGCTCAGGCACACGCTGATTTCTCAAACAGAAATTAGAGAATTCTGGATTAGGGAAACCTCCTGGGCTTCTCCTGTGAGGATAAAGTTCTGTAGGGCCTTTGTTCTGGCACTAGAGACTTCTCCATCCTCTAACCATTGGCTTGGAGAGTCCTGTTTATGCTTGTTCACTCTCAGGCAGTGACTCTTGGACTGCTTCATGCAAGATGAAATAGGTGTGATGGCTGGGAATAGACTTTCTATTTCCTTCACACATCCCTGGGTGGTGTTTTAAGTATCAAGCTACTAATCATTATCATAATTACAAGTAGGTGGCAAACTGAAAGTGAAAGGATCAATCTACAGTCTGAAGGGTTGAGCACAATCCACAGCAATGGACTTCACTGCAGACCAAATACTCTCCTGCTTCATTCAGCTCCACAGCAGGGTCTTAATTACCTGTTTTGGGATGCCTACATCTGCACCCAGAAACAGCTTAGGTGTCCACATACACTTGGTACACATTTTATAGCAGAGCTTTATTTTAAAGCAAATAACAGGCAACAAACTTGAGGTTATTTTCCCTCCTCCTTTGCTTCCTTGTCTCTCAATCCCCATAGCAGACTGCTTCTGTGAATAGGACCTTTTATTTAATTAAAAATTGTTTAATTTTCTGTGCAGCTGGTGAGAAACACCATGCAGGTTTAAAAGTGAAGACAAGATCGTGATGAATCAGAATCCAGAATGTTCTGGTTCTTAGTTCAGTGCTTACTCCAACAGGTAACAATGAAAAAAAAAAACCCTATTTCTTTTCGAAAAGTTAACAATTTTTACTACTGATTTTTATGAAGCCAGGCTTCCACCTTTACCTCTTAGGACTGAGATTTTCTAGTTTTACCTCTAAAAGGGATCTCTGCCTCTGTAAAGACAAAACTTCTTGGCCGGTGTCTTCTCCCAGAAAAAATCTCAAAGTATGAATAGTAACTTGCCTAGAAAACAATTAGTTTTCCCTCTCTCCTTTTGTAACTTCTGAGTTCAGTGAATTCTGTCCTTCTTAGTTTGCACTTACTTGATGTAGTTCATTTATGTAAAAAATGATTTTTCCCATAATCTTCTAAATGCAGATGAGCTTTCTAACTGTGGGCACTCTTACTGTGTATGAAATGTACATTTCATATGTAAATGTGTTGCATCTCCCTAGATGCATTGTAAATGGTAGATCCCGTGACTCCTGCAATGTCCTGTAGTCTGGTCCCTCTCCCTCCTGGCCATACCTGGCTGGCCACAATCCAATTTCTTCCTGTCCCCCTTTCAGACCCTAGAAAAGACCTGTGCCCCCTGACCTCTTTCTCTTTCGCCCTGTCTTTCCTCGCTACCCACAAGAAATAAATCCTGCAACTTCCTCAGAGGGAAAGAGCCTCTTTTGTTATCTTTTATTTACGTCCATGTGGCAGGACCCGGGGCTTCACCCTAACATCTGAGCTAGTCCGGAGAAAAGGGTGAAGACTCTATAAGGGGCCAGAAAAAGCCACATAAATGTTTGCTCATCCTCCCTTTCAAACAAGCTTAGATATTCCCAAATGATTGCTTTTGAAAAAATTACCCTCAAGTATTTTCTTTCTTACACTGCCATCAACTGCACTTTTTTAGTTAAAACTACTAAGCAAGGGAAATTAACAGTTGTACTGAATTTTTCCTTTTGATTGTAGTATAATTATTATAGAAGTTTAACAATGTATCAGTTGGCTAAAAGATGTTGCAAAGAAAATTAAAGTACTTCATGAGTCTTGATTAAGACTTGCTACTTATTGTAAATGGCTCTGCACTGATCAAGGTTTAAAGTAATTTTTATTAATAAAGAAAAGTTAGAAGAAAGAAAATTACATTTAATCTTTTGCTTGTTAGCCTTATTTCAAACATTTCCCAGACCAGCTTTTGAGGGAACTTGGCAGAAATTGGATCAGTATTGCACCATTACAGGAACAGTGTGGCAAAGGGAAGGACAGTGTGAGTTACCTTTAATTTCATTGAGATGTGTTCCTCCATGTAAACCCTCCCCCTGCTGCTGTGCCCTGTGTTGTTGCAGGATTGTCAAGAGATTAATAATTTCTATAAATTACATAATTTATATAATAAAATATAATATACAAATATAATATATAAATACATTTTTTTACCAGTCGCTTTCTCAGAAAAGCTGAGAATTTCCACAACAAACAGAAGAGCATTTCAGGACAAAAAAAGAGTAGCTTCGGGGAACAGAAGAGGATGACAGAATACATTGCTATTTAAAGAATGATCATCGAGTACCACAGGGGACTGTATAAAATCCCAGAAAAGAGGCTGAATTCCTAAATGAGCCAAGCTGTGAGAGGACGTAGTTTTTCTCTTTACAGTGAACACTGCAGAAAAGACCAAAACGCTTTCAATTCATAAAAGATAAGTTTTAATACATAACTCATGAAAATATTCACTTTTTAAGCAATGAAAACTGAAAGCATGCAGAGAAGAGAGAACTCTGAATAGGGAGATTTATTTTTTCAGGGCTAAAAAGGGAAGAGAAAGGTCTCTAGAGGAGAATATATTATAATTAGTAAAACTCTCTATTACTAGGCTTCTCCAGAACACCTAGAATAGCCTACCAGAATAGCCTACTAGAATAAAACGTTTAAAAATGGAGAGAAGAGAAAAAACATACCATGAGGAGAAAAATCCCCATCACTGGGGAAAGGCAGCATTTAGAAGTGATGTTAGTGATGTCAGATTGTTTTTGCTCAATCCACTCCTGCATATTATTCCTCGGCAGCCTGAGAAAGACTTTTATACACTGGCTTATTTTGGTGCATAAATAAATACTATGTAATTGCTTCATAAATACTTGCTAAAGATAGGCATCTTATGAAGCCAGAATACATGAATAAAATCTTTTCATGTGCAATAAATACTGTCTTCCTGCTGGCAAATTGCCTCCAGGTCAATTTGAGAATTATTTAGTCAAAATTATCCAAATAAATAATGCAGGAAGAAACCTATTGAAAAAATAAACTTTCTATACACCAGTTAAAGTATAAACTAATAACTGACAAGTAGTAACATAAAAATTATTTATTATTAGTTTGGTTAAAAGAATAAACTTGCTAAATGAATGTGTGATTTGCACCAAATCAACTATGACTTGCTAAAGTAATAGGTTTGCCCTTCCAGCATCGCATATAATACTGAAGTGTTCAACCTATCATATTTTTCCACATTGTTCATGAGCTTGCTAATCAGAAGAAATTGATAATATGAAATATTTAATTGTGTAATGTTTTATTAATCTCTGCTCATGAAACATTAATAGCAAAGTTTGCCTAATATAACATGGAGCTCTTGGTAAATGTAGCACTTTGTTTCTTGATGCATTTTTCCGCTGTATATTTTGTGATGGTAATGGAGTAACAAAATCAAAAAGACAACACCATGAGGATTAAATGCACACTCACTAGCACCAGAGAAATAAAATGCAGACTACACTCTGAAAAAGGATTAAAGGAGTATAATTTTTCTCATGGCTCTCCAAGGAGCTGGACGACAAAATTATTAAATTTCTGCAACAAACTGTCCAGCATTAAATTTAGCTTAATGACATGATATGCAATTTTCAAGGAGTACACTGGGCTAATCTTCCTGGATGACTAAATCTTCAATTAATGCAGCAACACTGGGCTGTGTGTGGGATGACTGTGAATTACAGTGCTGGTATAACAAAACCACCAAGGTGTATCAAAAGAAAACTTCTGAGTTTCTGTTCAAACAGGCCCTAAAATACTCCCATGCTCCTCTGGATGCTGCACTTCCTCACCTCACATTCTCACTTCTTTCTCTAAAACCAAGCTGCTTTCAAACTCTTTGCCACTCCTTCCTGGAGCGCCAGCCTTCAAAACTTCTTCATTCACTAAAAAACCCCAAAACTAAAACAAACAAAAAATACTAGGGCTGATAATTCTGGAGCAGTTTATGGCCACACCCTTGGCTGCAGAACTCTCGACCAGTGCTGTTCTTCTGCCCTCAGGAGCACATTTAGGGCTAATAGAGAGCAGAAGCTCTTCTACACATGCTGCCAATCCTCAATTATTATCTGTATTTGGAAATATTCAATTATTCTGGTCACTCAGAGATAAAGCCAGAAGAGTCTGTTAAACAACTCGAGCCTAGAGGATGAATTTCAGTCAGAATCAGGACGTAGGTGGGATTATTAAAAAAAAGAGGTAGACTTGTCCAAAACAATACTTATCTATGGAAACACTGTATTTCCTACAGTCACAAGAAAGTAACGAAAATGTTTTGTACTACTCATTAGCAGACAGTTCTGGTACTTACAGGGATTCTGCTTTTCACACATATAACACACCCGGTATAACAAACAAGTGGCAGAATAATCACAAAGATCCAGACTAATTGTCGTGTTCCAGGGCGGTTCCCCTATTGACAAATTTGCCTGGTCAACCGGCTTATAGCCTGGCAATAATAATAATAATAATAATAATAATAATAATAATAATAATAATAATAATAATAATAATAATAACGATGGTATGCCAGAGAGATCCTTTAATCCACATGGTCTGAGGAGCAGTATCCAAAAAGCGATTTTGTTCCAAAGGCAGGCAGTGACCAAAGACGTGGGGGCAGGGTCGAGTGCACAATACATAGGGAATACCCGAGGGCAAAGCTCATTCCCTGAAAGCAGGACAAGGACTTGACCTTATATGTCAAAGGTCTTGAACCAACAGAGAATCAGAGGTAGGAGTAAGATTTACTTTGGAATGAGCTAATTAGCATTTTCGCAGTGCCCAGTTTTCCAAGGTCTTAGGTTTATGTCTCAGTTGGTTCAATTCCCACAGCTAACTGGGCAAATCTTTTTTTTTTAATCTTACTGACACTTCATGGACTATTGAAGGTCTAAAAGTGTAAGTCTTCCCAATTCACAGAAAACTACTGCATTATTAGTTGGAATACTCAGTAGTAAGTTTGGGTTTTAAACAACTAGCCAACTTGAACTGTTTAGATTGAAACTTGTTTGCTAATGTCAAAATTAACACAAAAAAACCCCTTTTATATCACTACTCTACTACTCCCAGAAGGCAGGATAAATACAGACAGTCTGCAGACACTGTGGTGCAAACCAGCAGTTTGCAATGTGAAGTTAAGGTCAAATGCTTAAACGTCCTTAGCTACCCTGAGAAGGCAACTGCTTGGGCTACTCTCCTGGTTCTTACTGCAATTTCAAGGAAAGAAACTGTTTAACATAAATTGAAATTCTTGACACCTTGTTGAGTAAGTCTCAAAACCCCAGGGATTCAACTAAACACACTGCCTGGAGAAGTGTCCAGGAGCTATCTAGCTAATATGCTTTACCCTAAAAAAACTACCTATTTTGCAAATGAAAAAAAAATTATGAATTTATGACAGCATGTTACAAGTTACAGGGTTTTTTTGAGCTTCAGCAAGGTTCATGCAAGCACTAGTAACAGATTTAACAGTAAGTCATGCACTGGTACTTGAAGCTGTAATGTTTCTATGCAGTGTCATCTCCCCTGGCAAAGCAGTAGACGAGTGCAGTGATCAGGACTAGGCTTATCAGAAAGTTAATAAGACTGCGCAAATCACATCACAGAAGGTCACTTAGAACTGTTCTTACAGAGGCTGTTCCAGTGGTGTAGAAAGGCCCTAGAGGGGGAGCACAACCTTGAAACAAGTGTCTGTGGTATTTGTTAGAGGGAAAGTCTGGCCTTGCACCACAAGAGAAGGACTGTCACCAGCAGAACTCAGACCATCAGGCTGGTTACATGTAAGACTTGAAGTGAAACATGCCAGAGTAGTGCTTTATCTCCTTCAAGCAGTATCATTCCCACCAGCATCATTCCATCTGTAATTTAAAGGAAAACCTACCAAAGTACAAGAGCATTAAACTCCCTTTCAGAAATCAGTACACACAGTACAGTAACATAGTCATTAAATAGAAATATTTTTTAAAATAAATCCCCTAGAAAAAAAATCCAACTCTTTCACCCTTTGAAAGCTCCTCTTGATTATCTGTGTGTTTAAAATGCATGTGAGAACATAAATCTGAAGTAGTTGCAATATTGCCACCATACTCCCTGTTTTCACAAGGGAGTGAATGCCATGAAAAAATGTTTAAAGATGCCAGGAAACCAGGAGAAAAAAAACAATCAAAAGTTTTATAAAATGTGTCCCCATTTCAGCTCAGCTGAAGCCTGTGCAGCTAAGCAGATGTAGAGACTAATTTCAGTGCAGCTGCTGCTGTGCTCGAGCTCACCTGTGCACACCTGCATGGGAGAAGATGGGAGCAACAAGCTGAAAATGAGGTTGGTCAGTCTGCTGGAAAAACTTTGCTTTAAATATTTAATGAAAGAAATGCCATATTCAATATTGTAGTGTTTTGTTGGAGTTTTTTGTTTGTTTTTTGGCTTTTTGTAAGGGTTTGGCTATTTCTTTTGTCTTTTTAGGATTTGGGAAGGGGGATATTTTGGTTGTGTTTTTGAGGGTTTGGGGTTTTGGATTTTTTGCTTGCCCTCCTCTGGTCATTCATTAAGAATGTATTACAGTCAGTGTATTTATGAACTCTAGTATTTTGATTTTACAAATAAAGCTGTCCCTAAGCACAGCTCTGACCTATATTGTCTGACAGTTTTGTATCTATTCTAGGTATTTATATGCATCTTATTGATGAGGTATCTGCCTGCAGTCACAGGTGTATCTGCTACCCTCACACAGAAATATCCTTTCTCTTTAAAAGCAGGAGCTGTAACCACAAACAATAACCAATATTGACACAGAAAGTATGACAGAGCTGAGAACAGATCTTGAGTGTCCCATCTACAATTCCCAATTAAATATATTCCTTATTATCCTTAACACATTGCCATGGCAGATGGCAGAGACAGGACTGCAACATGCGCACACCGAAGTTCACGCAGCAGCAGCCAGCTTTACTGAGACCTCTTCTCCTTACATAGCTGAGAAGGCACATTCAGTTAATTCTCGTTGATTGAGCTTATTGCCACCACCCGGCCAACCAGCCAATAGCAGCCTGAATCCCCAATGGCCTGGGCCTGCTCTCCAACGGGCCTTACTGTAATTATATTATTTTTATATATATATATATAATCAATCACATTTCAGTTATAAAGTTGGGATTATTTATAACTGTGGGACCTCCAGGCCAGCTTTAGGCCACCAGATAATAGAAACATTAACATGTATATCAGTTATTAACAGTATAATTTTTCAGCCTTGAAAGATAGCCCATGATGTGCAACTGGTTTTCTCCAGCCCAGATAATTCTCAAATATCTTGGTTTTCCATGAAAAATCCATGTGCAAAAGGAAGCAGGGAAATCAGTCTGGGAGACTGGAAGGGAAGAGCTGCGGTCCCACACTGAGGACTGCATCTCATGGAAGCAAACAAACAAAAAAAGCATAAGAGCTGCAAATGTTTGCTGAACAATCACCTGGTGCACCAAATCTGTAATTACTGTTGATAGATTTTTGGGATGATGCCCCAACTCATGTATTACTCCAGTCACTTCTGTTTACCACTTTGAAAAGGTTGCCAAATTATTGCCCAGTCACTGGTAATCACCCTGTTATTTGTCTCATCACCATGAACACTTGTGATAAGAGACCTTGAGCTGTGTTAATATCCTGACAAAACAGACGCTCCCTCCCACAGCCCTCATCAGTTGTTTCCTCATGTAAATATCCAACCCCTCCTGTCAGCATCAGCAAAAACACCAAAGAAACTGAAATGCAATGAAACAGGATGCAATGGCTGCATGAAAAACAGAGTGCAGCAGTTGTGCTTCTCAGTGCTTTCACTTGTTCCATGGAATTCCTCATGTATTCCTTTGGCCATGTTGCCACAAACCCCAGTGATGTTTCTAAATGTCTCTAGTAGCATTCAGCTTTCCATCTTAAATGTAACAGCTGTAGTTCTGCTCTTTGTCCCCAAGCATCTGACCAATTCGCACTTTTCCCTCCTGAAATTTATCTGTTTGGGATTTTGGTCATATTAAAATGTTTGCTCTACATTTTCCTTAGAAAAAGGTAGAATTATGGATTCCATCCAAAGTAGTCCATCCTACTACTTCTGACAAATCACAACTGTGACGAATTGCAATAAAGACAAGGATGATTAACATCCAAGGAGGGCCATCACATGCTAAAATGGTTTACAGCTTAATCATCATAAAGGATTTTTTTTGGTGTTTTTTTATTGTTCCTAAAAAAAAGTGCTGAAAATAATCTGAAGGAATTTGTTCATCTCTTTTTTTAATATCTAAGCGCTGATATTCCTATAAATACTTTCTCAAGCTGATTTCTAGTATGCTCTAAAAGATGAGGACAACTAAATGGTTGTACACTGAATTATGCTTTGGTAGAGGTGAAGAGAATTCTTTTTCCTTACCTATACTATCCTGAGAACACTGAATTGAAACAGGAAATCCAGAGTAAAAAGAGAAAAAGGCTTTGTCAGGCAAAATGTTAATTTTGGTTAAATCCAAAGGTCTCATCAAAGCAAGAGAAAGCAGAATTTATCTGAAGAGTAGACCTGTTTGTTTATAATAATTTCACTACTTATAACACTCTTAATACTTTCATTTAAGTAGTTAAAATTCAATACTTAAAATAAGTAAATAATAATACATTATTCAAAGAAGTTGATTAATGCTACTTACTACTCGGCTGTTGAAATCCACAAATACAGTATTTTTTGAGTGAATAATTATGTAAATAGCCAAGCAATCAACCAAACAGTGCCTGTCCTGTGGGAGGAGGACTCCTCTCAATAGGCAGTGAAACAGCAGTCTGGATCATTAGAAGCCCTCTTGCCAGCCACCTCATTAACATTGAAGTGAAGGATGAAAGTCAGGAAAATAATGGAATTAGCACTAAAATATTATATAGAAAAATCTCTATAGGTAGCAAATAGTTTCTATTTTTCTGCATAAAAGAAACAAACAACCAAAATTAAAATGAGCATTTGATACCTAATCCAAATAGTGACTACTGATTTCTGTCCAATGGCATATTCTTCATTAGTTTCTTAAATATAATGGAATTCACATTAATTTTGGCACAGTTCGTAAGCTTCTAGAACATGGACAACACCAGTGTTTAGAAAAACACATACCAGCTAAAGAGAATTAGAAAGATAGGTGAAACAAGAAAATACCTTGAAAAGACAAAAGGAGGCTTGAAGACAAATGGCTATATGTATATAGAAAAAAGTAGTAAAACAATGATTTTGTGTTGAGGACTCTGGTACTATTAAATTAAATAAGCGATTTAGTCATGTGCATGTATATTAATACTTCTATGTAAGAGCTGTTGAATAACATGAGTTTTCTACCAACAACGTCTTTGAAGTTACTTACATTGCATAATACATTATAAAAGTCATGTAATGACACAATAAATATGTTGTACCATTCTCTTTCCTGAAACCATCTTGATTAAAGAGAGATCAGCTGGCTCTTTGTCATGTGTAGATATATCCTTGGAGGACTTCTAGCAACTGGAGAGATAAAGGTTTAAAAACATCCTGAAATTATTATTGACAGTGTTCCTGATTCCAGTTCCATCCTTGCCTTAGCTGTCCTCAAGTTATCAGCTATGAGCCAGAGACCTGATCTTACTTTTCCCTGTTCCAGTTACAATAAACATCCTAGAGAAGGGAAATGAAATATTTCACCCTGGTGAGGTGAAGGCACATGACAAGATTCTTTGTAATATTTTGCAGACTGTCCTGGTAGTTGTCCTTCACGAGAAGCTCATCTGCCCCTGTCTCTCTTGTGAGCTGCTGCTCATCTCTGCTGTCTGTCTGCTGTTGTTTCCAGGTAAGATCACTTAATATTTTAGCCCAAATACCAGAAGCAATTGAATTTAACCAGGCACTAATCATCAGATGAATTTAATATTTAATCAGGAAACTATATAAGCAGTGGTAATAATTCTTAGTTCTCTCTCCCATGCTAAAATTCAAATTAACTACCACCCAAGGTACTTGGGCAAAAGTACTAGAAAAAACTGCCTTTCATAACCAGTATTACCTATAGTAATTTTGGAAAATTATGCTGAAACAATGCTAAAATATTAGGGAATTTTAGGCATTATGACAGAGAAAGAGGGACAAACAGTATTTTATTTTTGAGTATATTTTTATTTTAACACATTTACAGAAATCCATGGCTCATTTGGTATTGCACAATTAACATGCATTCAAGATGTTCTCACTATAAAAAGAAATTCAATTAAGAGGTAATAAACTTCTACCCAACAGGAACTTTATAAAGAAAATATCAGCGCATTTTTCAAAGCAACATTGATTCAGTGATTCATCTTTGTCCAACTTATTTTACAATCAGCAGTAAAAGAGCATTGTTACCCCTTCCTCTGCAGATCTTCATATTGAACTAAAGTTTCAGGCATTTTGAAAACAATATACCTGTCGCAGAGATACCTGGTTAAAACTTTCCTATGCTGAGCTCACTGGTCTAGAGCTGCAAAGTTAGTGAAGCACAAAGGCTCAGGAAATCGTTTCTTTATCAAAATTTGCACACACAAGGTTCAGCAACGCCATTCCAGAATTCCATTTTTCCACAACTCTTTCTCAGCAATGGCTTCACTCCTGAAGCATTATCCAAAGAGTAACACAGAAAATGTAACTGTAGTTGCAACGCCCAGGGTTGATGAGACTCCACATACCAATGGGGAACAAAGAAACCTGCATCTGAAGGAGGTCCCTTTATTGTAGAAATCACTTCACTTTTATACTTTTAATTTCAAGCAGACAAAACTGAAAATTAACAAAAGAAGGGCACCCATTGGCTGGCTCAGCTGCAGCTCTGCTGTACACACGTCATAACTGTCACACATCACCCAAGAAATTTCCAGCTGCTCAGCCTGCAGCTGTGCCTTCCCACCGGGCATTCTGGTGAACATAAGCCTTAACAGCTTTAACAGTTATAACCCCATATCCAACAAGTCCATAACCTCAGGCAGCTGAGTTTTGTGTCCCCTTGGCACCCATCCCAGGTGGAAACAGCTAGGGTGTCGCCAACAGGAGAGTGTTTTACTTTATAAATAATAAATCCATCAAGCAATTGCTCTGCCCATCAAACCATTTGGCCTAATTAGGACATATTTAACAGTAATCAACCTTGATTCATCATTTTAAAGCTAATATTTAACAGAAAATGTCCTCGATCCAATAGGGAGTTGTGTGATAAGGAGATATAGCAGGCCAAATGGACTGAGCAGTAATCCAGGAGAGGTTTCTCAGTGCATTAACCCAGCAAATAACTCTCTTACCAACCAAAATGTTAACTGCATAAAGTGTGACATACACCAAACTAATTTCAATTTGCCACATCCTTTGGGCCAAGTTTGTTTTGTTCATTCTTATTAAAAGGGCCAGTCTGGAGATGTTGGAGTCCAAGTCCCTCTTTTATCAGTAGAGAAGCAAAAACAACAGCACCTCCTGTGTACTGCTGTGCTTTAGTCCAGCTCTGGAATGGCTGCTTCCAGGGCTGGGAATAGCTTTTTATCTGCCATACTAATTCATATCCAATTAAATATGACAGTTTCATTACCACCTTATTTCTTATTAACTTATTATAACAATCCTACTGTTACCACAGTGCCCACAACTAATGAATGATCCAAATTTTTGGCTGTTTAGCACTGGAAACCTCTTTACCCATGTTGCAGACATGAAGGAGTAGCCACCAAACAATTTCATCTATTTCTAAACTGGGGTAAATTCAGCTGTGTAATCTGTGTGGAATACTACCAGTATCTCAAGCTGTGTCAATGTTTGTATTCACCATTACGTGTAGGTAATTTTGTGAATTCTTATGACACCACAATTAAAAGAGGTTCTCCTTACATGCCTGTCGTGATTCAGCAGTGCCAGTGGCTGAGTATTATTCCTCTGAAGGAGCTGATAGCTCATCAGTTGCACAGCTAAGGTGCTTCAATGCTTATGCTTGGAGAATTCATTGGAGCTGTTTCAGGCAGAAGGTTTGCAAATGTCTCCAACCTCAAGTGAGGGGAATGACTACTAAGCAAAAACCACAGAAGATATACAGAAGATGGAAAACTAGCACGTGCCAGATAAAAATGCTATTAAATGATGTAAGCAGAAGTTTTATTTTAAAGATGCCATTCACTAGGAAGCTTCTATCTTATTGTCAAAACCAGCAAGAATTTCAACAAGGGCTCCTTGAGAGTAGTTAATAATAAACAGGGCACTGTGGAGCTTTAACTCATGAAGCCACATTAATGGAGGAAACTGTCCTAGCCTCAGCTTCAAATATTTCAAATCCCATAATGTTAGCTTCTGAGCCAATTTGGATCTCAGTGTGGTCCATCTACATGGAATCCCTGTGTGTGTGCAAAAATATGTGTATATAGTAGAGCAGCTCTTGCACCTTCTCATTTGAATCTTCTGAGAAAGGAACAAAACTCACCATGTTCACACTTATTTTACGATCTAGTCTGTGTTTAATCATTTCACAATTTATTCACAGGAGAAAGAGAAGTAGACTGTAAACAAAACACAGGTGCCTGTTTCTTACAATGTCTTCTCCAAAAATGCTTGCTGTTGCGATCAGCATTTTAGTTACAGCCATGCGTTTTAAGTGCTTTATTCCAGTTTCAATCCCATTTGCCGTAACAGATCCAAGGAGTCTGTGGAGCAGCACAGGTGTAACCAAGGGAAGCATTTACTCATCATCAGTTAAGGCCACAGCCATAAGCAATTTTAAGTCCTGTAGCATGTCACAAATAATAATCAAATTGAGCTGCTCACAGCATCTTCTCCATTTTAATTTCCAAGTATAAATGATCCAGCAGCGCCTGAGAGTTGCCAGAGCACTCCCTTGAACATGTGCATCTCTCCTAGGATCCTCTTAAGGGCACAGCTCCCAGCCTTAGCTACCCATTTGCCAGTTTCTCATGCATGCATGCCTTGCATACCTTCTCTTCAGCCAAGCTGCCCTTACATAGAAAACCCTCTCGGAACTGAATGGAGCCTACAGGAAAGATGAAGAGAGACTTTCTACAAGAGCCTGGAGTGAGTGACAGGACAAAGGGGAATGGCTTCAAACCAAGAGAAGATTTGTATTAGATACTATGGAAAAATTCTTTTCTGTGAGGGTGATGAGGCCCTGGCACAGGTTGTCCAGAGCAGGTGTGGCTGCCCCAGCCCTGGAAGTGTCCAAGGCCAAGTTGGATGAGGCTCTGAGCTACCTGGGACAGTGGAAATTGTCCTTGCCCATGGCAGGGGGTTGGAAGGAGATGATCTTTAAGGTAATTTCCAACTCAAACCATTCTGTAAGTCATCCCCAGGTGTGAGCAACTGAGGGTACACTATCAGCCAGATTCTCACATGCAGTAAGGTTTTTTCATCCCACTTGGACAGTGTAAAGACATTTGAAGAATATTTATGGCAACTTTAAAACACCAAAGAACACTAAGGAAGCTTTGATGTAGAGATGAATAAAGCCCTTCAGTTTCTATGTAGCTGTAATAATGACAGTGATTGCATTTTGCAGGTGAGCCAGCCCATGCATGACTGTGTTATCCAATAATGCAATTATAAAGGAAAACAAGAACATTGCCTAGGAAAATATCGCATGTAAAAATCACAGCATTTTGATCTTCAGTACATGTCTCCCCAGGTACTCAGGTACTCCACAGGACAAAGATAAATAATCTAAAGGTTTATGTCTTACCAGCAGGGCATCGTATAAACAGAAAAAATTCACTCTCTCTTTGTCCTCTCTGCTCACATTTCATTAAACAGCAGAACTAAATGCAAAACACCTTCCATAACTCTGCTGCCTTTGCTTATTTTCCTGCTCTTTTCCTTGGAGGTGCAGTGAGTACACTGAACTCAACACATCCTGACAAAGAGATGGGATTATGTGCTTTTCCTTGGCATCATTTGTGGATGAGAAACTTTAGCACAATTCAGTAGACACTTCAGATAAGAGTAGGCTGAGAAGTAGGAGGAGATAAACGAAATAAAGAACAGAAGTGATAGTGTTATATATCTGCCAGCATTAACATACTTCCAATGTGACTGTGAATGTCACAGGGTGAAACCTTGCATCCACAGCAATTCAAGATTTGACACTTGTGAAATATGCTGCTGTTTTCCTTAAACTCACACAGTTTTTGGTGTTTGAATGCCTAGACTCATTTCACACATGCAAATGGTGTTTTTTGTCAACCAGTACTTTCCTGCAGTATCTTGTCAGATTAATTCCAGCCCCATTGAGAAAGGAATATTTTAGCAATACCTCAGCACAACAGGTTCAGTCAATTTTGAAGACAAAATAAGAGAAAAATTCATTATTTTGTTTATTTGTAAGAGAAAGGCCCGAACTTCCTTTGCTCCATGAGGAAGGCAGAGTAGTTGGAGTTAAAAAAAATTAAATGAAGTGTAGATGTCTCAGTCATACTGAACAAAGCCCACCGAAATGAGATGAGAGGTAATGGTGATATGTATGTGGCATCCCCTATTGCCTGTTCTCACAACTTCTTGTCTGTGTATCTGTGTGTGCGACATGGAGAGACACAAAATACACAAGGAGGAACTGTCCCAGAAAGATGCTGCAAGGCAGAGAATGTGCGTGGCAATGACAGAGATGGCAATCCCTAACCTGGAGGCCAGGCCCCCCTTTCCTGGCTAGAAGTTTGTGTCAAAGCTTGTCTCTCCTCTACACTTGTTATACTTCTGTATGTTCCCACAAAGCAGAAGACACACAGCTGCACAGAGCTGGTACAGTCCTGGTCCCACTCACACTCTGAGTATTCTTTTTCACCCACAAATACTGTTTATTTCTTGGGAAAGTGGATCTTTTCCACTGTAGGTACAAAAAATTCTCAGCCTTTACCTGATAAACTCATTGTCCAGGTTCCCTGACACTTAACCACAAGATTGAAGACTTAAAGATATTCCTTGCTAGACACCAGAGAAACTACATGAAGTAAAGTACTTTATATATATCTTTACTCTGGCACAGACTTTAGTCAGGGCTTCTTTAACATGACAGGCACTCTGCTACAATGCACAATTCCAGAGGAAACCAGGCTCCCTCAGTTACAGCTCAACCCTCCCCCCCCCCCCCCCCCCCGTTTGAGTCCTCTGCAGCACTTGGAACAACTCTTGAGGTCAGAGCAGAGCCTTCAATTAGGGCTCATACTGGAATTCCCAGGCTTTTGGTGGCTACTGACACTCAGGCTATCACCATCACTTGGATAGATTTTTTTCTGGCACATGCAGCCTGCTCTCCTCACAGAACCAGTGGTGAAGGGCTTTGAGCAGAGCCTACTCACACTGACAGCACCCAGGGCTGCAGTGCCAGCCCCTGACCTTACCTAGCTGGGAAGTCAGCAAATGCCTTTAATACCTTTAAATTCAACCAGTACTTAATTATGAAATGATTCAGCTTAAAAGAATTTTTCATTCTAGGAAAAAAATTCTAAATATTAATTCAATGAGTTAACGACTAATGTGATCTGCATAATTTCAATGCATTTGACAGAACTGCACCCTTTTAGATTAACTAAAAAGCTGGATTTAAAATGCTGCCCTTTACTTTGATTAACTACCTGACAAGCAACTCACTTATGCTCAATTTATACAGGATACAAAATCTTTGCTGTTCTCCAGTATTAGCAGAAGCTTTACCCTCTTAATTATATAAAATAATACAATGAGGTAGTTACTAACCTGGGAGAATAATGAGAAAGACAGTCACTGAGCTTTAGATCATCAGCACAAAAATTAAATCTCCATATTTTCTGTGAAGATACAGCTCCAGGAATTTATTCAACACTGCCATCTAAACTTCTCAAAAGATAAATACATTTTTTCAAAATAAAATCTTAGTGATAGACAAGTAAAGCCTAATATTTTGCCTAAATTTGCATCAGAGAGTACTAAAATGTTTACCAGCAACATTAGCCTTCAGATTATAGAATCTTACCTTCTCCTGTGCAGTACTGCAATTTCTGCCCCTTTCTCTCATTTCTCTAAAAGGATTGCCATTACAAGGAATGACTAAATTAAACTACTTGTTTCAGAATTTCTCCTAAAAGATAAAAACACTCTTGGAGAAGCCTCTGAGAGCAGTTGGATAGACTGAAAGGAACTAGAGTTGAATTATGTAGGCCCTACATATAAATCCTTTTGTGCACATTACTATCCTTTTCACTTTATGGACATGATTGTTTCTTAAAATACTTGTTCAGAAATATGTAGAATAAATGAAATTTCTAACACAAAGTTACCATTTCCACTGTACCTTTGCCAAAAGCACTGGTTGATCCCCAGTATGTTTTGTTAAAAGCTGTGGCTTATCTGCCCTTTCTAAGCAAGTTTTGGGCCAGTGGCAAACTGAGAGTGACTCTGCAGTCTGATGATTACTTCAGAAGTACAGTCTAAGAAATGTTTCCCTTTATACATAAACTGGAACAAGGGGATGAACTGAGATGTGTGATTATTTCCAGAACATTCTCTGCATCAGACATTAGATATTGTCAGGAGAAATGGAAGATCCACACCCAAATCCCCACTCCACATTAACCCAGGGCAGGTCAGTTCTCATCTGTTTCCCAGGGCACCAGTCTACAGAGGTGTTTTACCACCATTATAAAGAGCCTCAGATCACAGGTACGAGGTGAAACTTGGCACATCTCAGGTATGGGCTGAGACTGTCATCAAGTAATTACAAAAGTACACAGAAAAAGATTGATAGGTACTTCACCAGAAAAATCTTCAACGCTGAGGGACAACTGCCCACATGATCAGTCAAGAGCTTTGTGAATGCTAGTGACATTTAAATACTGGCATCTAAAAGAATATTTAGTGCCTATTTGTTCCTGCAAATCAACCTTAATAGGCCTTTTCCCATTCTAGACTTTCAAAAAGAAAAGATTAATTGACCACCAATAGTATTCTTTATCTTCCTGGCAAACTCTTGCTGGATACAAAACACATCTAATCATGTCAATCCATTTTCTTCTGTTGTTGAAATGGAACATGAAATATCATATACTTCCAGGCTGGAAAGCTTCCCTCATTTTTGATAGTGGAATCATTTTAGGCAACTGAACTTCCAGACAGAGGAGTGAAATTGCCAAGGGAAGGCTGCAGGAAGACCAGTGCCATTTTGCACACAATTCATTATTACTCCTTGCTTTCTAGAACTTTAGCCCTTCTTACAGCCTACCCTGGATTTTTTTCTTTTCTTCCTTCAGAGAGAAATGAGTCAGAAAGTTTAATAGTTCAGCAGAAAATCTTTGAAAGACACTGACCTTAGAAACAAAACCCAATGTACTCTCAGTGGACAATATTCTGATGGTTACAAAACCACTCCTGTAAAGCTGCTGGAAGATAATTTAGAATTGTGCAATTTAAAATACAGCCACTCTAATCATTCCCTTCAGCTTATATCCCACAGGATCCGTTCTCTGAAGATGCACTAGCAAGTCTGCGTTACTGCATCCTTACTGCTGGCAGGTTTTACATGCACATGTCAAAAAAAAAGACTGTAGAGACATTTATTCATAATTTTGCTATTACCAGAGGTTTGATAATTGTACAAACTCATCTAACAAGAAATTCACTCACCACAGTTCACAAATCATTGTTAGAGGAGACTGTTGCTTCAGGACCACCCAGCAAATAGGTCAGTCCTACCCTCCTGCTGTACTGCACCTACCTGGCTTCCCACCAGCTGTTAATGAAAGTCTCAAGATTCTGTCAAAAATGCATCAGGCCAACTGTCACCTGAAGGTACAACATTTGTGCACTCCACCAAACACTATCGAAAATATCCTATAGGGAAAGACACTCCTCAAATAGTCTTACAGAGATTTAACCTTAGGTATAGATGTTGAATAAATTCCCTAATACTGCCTTGCACTGGAATGCTCAGTATATCCAAAGAACTTTCTTGAGAAGAAGTTAATTTCCTGCATAATACACATCACCATTGCTCTATTCTGTTGTCTGCCTCCTTCTTCAGCTAGAGAAAGCTGTCCTGACTCAGTGTAAATATGACATCACAAGGACTCAATGAGTTTGTCAGATACAGCATGCTCAATAACTATATTTCTAAATTAAAAAATTAATAGACAGGAAGCAGAGATATTATCAACTTACTCCTAGCACAGTAACTTAAGCCACTTCAAACAAAATTCTACTCCCTTAAATTTCCTTACTCTCACTTTTCTGATAGTACTGACACTGCTGCAAGAAGTGTAATACCATATATAGAGTGTAACTGCTCATTTTATCTATATTTTGGTAAAGGGTGCTTGCATTTGAAAGTTACATGAAATAAGGCTTTGCAATACCTTGAGAGAACAAGTGTAAGAATGCCTGAGAACACAAGGCTAGATGCAGACTGTACGAAATATCCACTGATGTTTCCTGGCCTAATCAGAGAAACCTCCCTTCCTGATGTGAATATCCAGGTGTCTTGGTTTGAAAGACAGGTGTCTGCTAGGGAAAGCAGGGCACTCCCTTGGAATGGAGAATGTAAACCCCTTCCCACTGAATTAGTATAATTTTGAAATTAAAGAGCTCTCAGGAAAAGATATGGGGATAGGAATAACAGTTCTTTACTAGTATGTATAACAAGGCAAACAAAACAACTATGGAATTAATAACAAACAGTGTTGGGAGTCAATAAGTCAGGGGTGTCTCTGAATCCTTCAGAGAGAGATCAGAGTGCATGGGTTGAACTAAAGCCTTTGGATGGACTGAAGTATGTTAAGCCTCTCACACATGAGGCAGAGGTGAAAGTCTAGGTTTTAACATAAGTGAGCAAGCAAGTAAGTAGATGGAACAAGTAAGCGAGAAGATGGAATGAGTAAGTGAATAGATGGAGTGAGTAAGTAAGTAAGTAAATGGAATGAGTTTTAATAGCTTTTAGTAAGTAAAAGGTCTTAGATGCCTGAGAAATAGTACATGGTCTAATGAAGGTTGAAAAACATGCTAGTATTTCCTTCGAGGCTCCAAGAACCTAGCTTCAGGGGACAGGGGATAGGAATAACAGTTCTTTACTAGTGTCTACAACAAAGCAAACAAAACCACAACTATGGAATTAATAGCAAACAGAACCAGGAACCCAGTAGCACTCCTCTTGGCCCTGGGCTCTTTTCCCTTTGGTGCAGTTCCAGTCACAGTCGGAAGGGGGCGCTGGCAGCTCCCGGTGGACAGGGGAGGTGCAATGATTCCTCCAGGCCTGCAGGGGGCGCTGTGGCATGGGCTCAGGGAGCACGCTGCAATGGCGGCTGTGTCCCAGACAGGAAGGGATGGAAAAGAGGGGCTTTGCTTCAGGAACCCTGGGGCAGTGTTGGCCCTGGTGCTCCAGCAGGACTCTTATAAATAGCATGCTGAAATGGCAGTTTGTCCTGGCAGGGTAGGGGTGCAGGGTCCAACAGGAAAAGAAGAGGAAGCTACCAGATGGGCTATGGCAGGGGCAGCAGCGACCTTCTTCCTCCAAAGCCAAGAGTGAGTGAGAGCTAGCAACTGTCCCCGCTCTCCTTTTACTTGCTTGTAATCTCGCAATGTCTCTGTCCCTCTCACCGAGAGAATCTCCCAAAAACCAGAGGGGTTCCCCCTCCCCTATCTCAATAGTCATCAGTGCCTCTTTAGCAAGTCAATGGGAAAAATTCCACAGGCAACAGATAAAAGAAAAACCAACCCCCAAATTTTTCCCATACCAACATGTTACATCAAATTTAAACCTTTAAATTATGTACATACATGCTGTACCTTCATTATATGCATATATACATGCAGATATCGATACAGACATAGTATCATGGATAGTTCACCCCAACACAAAGTCCCCTTGGGGTACATAACAGGTTGGTCCCTGAGTGAAGACAACTCCATGGATGGGATTGTCTTTGCTGGAGGCAGAGTTGACACAAACAGTTTTTCCCAGCATACCTCTCATGTGTACCACTGAAACCTTATGTCCATCTGTTGGTCCCAAGGGCTCCGACTGGGCAGGGCCTGCTCGATTAGTGGAACCTTGGCTGTTCAATAACCATGTGGCCTTTGGTAGATTAATCTCGCAGTTCTTGAAAGTCCCCCACCCAGTGCCCTCAAGGCAGTATTGGGCAGGCCATTGCATCATTCAACCTTCCCAGCTGGTGGTGCATGGTACATCCACTTAATGCCATGTTCTCTAGCCCAGGTGCTTATAAGGCTATTCTTGAAATTCGTCTCGTTGTCTGACTCAGTTCTCTCAGGGGTACCATGCCTCCAAAGGACTTGTTTTTCAAGGCCTAGGATGGTGTTATGGGCTGTGGCGTGAGGCACAGGGTCGATCTCTAACCATCCAGTGGTGGCTTCCACCATGGTCAGTACATAGCGCTTGCCCTGGCGAGTTTGAGGCAGTGTGATCTGCCAGGCCTCTCCATACTTATATTTGGCCCATCACCTGCCATACCAGAGGGGCTTCAACCGCTTGGTTTGCTTGATGGCAGAGCATGTCTCACAGTCATGGATAACTCGAGAAATACTGTCCATGGTTAGATCCACCCCTTGGTCTCGTGCCCACTTATAGGTGGCATCTCTGCCCTGATGACCTGAGGCATCATGGGCCCATCGAGCCAGGAATAACTCTCCTTTGTGTTGTTAATCTAAGTCTATCTGTGACACTTCTTATTTTTACAGCTTGATCTACATGCTTGTTATTTTGGTGCTCCTCATTAGCCCGACTCTTGGGGACATGGGCACCTACATAACGGACTTTCACAGGTAGCTTCTCTACGCAAGTATCTTTCCACTCCTCAGCAGCCCAGACTGGTTTTCCCCTACATTGCCAATTAGCCTTTTTCCACCTTTCCAGCCAACCCCACAGTGCACTGACAATACCATCCATTAATCAGTATAAAGGTAGAGCTTTGACACATCTATTTCAGCAATGTCCAGGGCCAGCTGAACAGCTTTGAGTTCAGCAAGTTGACTTGATCCACCTTCTCCTTTGGTAGCTTTCGTGACCTGTCATGTAGGGCTGTATATGAGTGCTTTCCACTTCCGGTTCATCCCCACGATGCGACAGGAACCATTGGTGAAAAGAGCATAGCATGTTTCATCTGCTGGTAGTTGGTTATACAGTGGGGCTTCTTCAGCCTGGGTCACTTGCTCGTCTTTGTCAGTGAGACCAAAATTTTCACCTTCCACCCTCTTTAACATCGTCTCCAGAATCCCAGAGGTCACCCTTGAGTCTCTCCAGGCACCTTCTGCCAAAGGCTCCAGGACAGACCATGGCTCCCGGCGGTAGAATAGAGCACATTCCTCACTTCTGATCCCATCCTGACTGGGACAAGGGCTACCGCATGAGCGATCTCCTACTTGATATGAGCAAAAGCTTGTTGCTGTTCAGGGCCCCAGTGGACCTTCTTGCAGGTTCTTCTTGCAGGTTACCAGGTAGAGAGGGCTCACAATCTGACTGTACTCAGGAATGTGCATTCTCCAAAAACCTTTGGTGCCTAGGAAAGCTTGTGTTTCCTTCTTGCTGGTTGGTGGAGACATTTCTGTGATCCTATTGAGGACCTCAGTGGGAATCTGAAGCTTTCCGTCTTGCCACTTTACTCCCAGGAACTGGATCTCCTGGGTATGTCCCCTGACTTTGCTTTTCTTGATGGTGAAACCGGTTCCCAGCAGAATCTGGATAATCCTGTTTCCCTTCTCAAATCCCTCCATTGCCGAGTTCCCCCACACAATGATGTCATCGATGTATTGCAGATGTTCTAGAGCTTCACCCGTTTCCAGGGTAGCCTGGATCAGTTCATGGCAGATGGTGGAGCTGTGTTTCCACCCCTGGGGTAGTCAGTTCCAGGTGTTCTGCACACCCCTCCAGGTGAAAGCAAACTGAAGTGTGCATTCTGCTGCCAGAGAAATGGAGAAAAATGCATTGGCAATGTCAATGGTGGCATACCACTGAGGTGAATCCCTTTTTCTTCTCTGGTAGCCTAGCTTGCTCTGGACCAGAGAGGAGTGGGAAATCCTCATAGACAAAGGCAAAAACAAAAGAAGGCTCTTTTCTCCCGTGGGAAGGTGATCCACAGTTTATTGTGTTGTGCACATGGTGAAAGGTGAAAAGGAGAGAGAGGGAAGATGGCAGGCACTTTTACACTCAGGGAAAAGGGGAGGGGAGGAACAGACCTGCGACCAATGGGACACCGCTGACAGGGAGCAGCTAAGGGAGGGCTGAACCAACTTCACAAGCTCTGGGGGATACAGAGCAAACCATTTTCTCAGTGCAATGTATAAGTGCAATATAAAACCATGAACAGTGCAACTTACAAAACAAACAGTGCAATACAACATACCACTTTGCTGCCTTGGACTCCAGCTCGTACTGGAGTTCCAGCATGTCCTGCACGGCAGCACTCAGTGGTGAAGCCAGTTCACTCAATGCACGATAGTCCATTGTCAATCTCCATTCTTTATAAGATTTGTGCACAGGCAAGATGGGGCTGTTGAAGGGTGAATGAGTTTTGCTCAACACTCCTTGGCTTTCCAGTGCGTGGATCATCTTGTGGATGGGGATCACAGCATCTCCATTTGCCCAATACTACCAGTGATACAGTGTAGGGGTGGCAATTGGTACTCATTGTTCTTCCACCTTCAGGAGTACCACTGCAGATGGGTTTTCTGATAGTCCAGACATGGTGTTCAACTGCTTAATGCCCTCTGCCACTACAGCAGCTATTCCAAAAGCCCACCTGAGTCCCTTTGGCTCTTTGTAATAGCCGTTCTGGAGGAAGTCTATGCCCAAAATACATGGAGCAGCTGGGCTGGCCACAATAGGATGTTTCTGCCACTCTCTCCCAGTCAGACTCACCTCAGCCTCCAACAGAGTCAATTCCTGAGATCCCCCCATCAGCCTGGCAATGGAAACAGGTTCTGCCCCCACATGTCCCAATGACATTAAGGTACACTGTGAACCAGTATCAAATAAGGCCTCATATTTCTGTGGCTCTGATATGCCAGGTAATTTGATCCACATGGTCCAAAAGACCCGGTTTTCCCATGCTTCTCCCTGGCTAGAGGCAGGACCCCTCTAGCCCTGGTTATTATTTCCCTCCTGGGCATACATACTAGAGGTTCCTTCAAGGGGATCTGACAGATCATCCTCCTTTCTGTAATACCCTGTACCTTAGTTGTGGGAGGTTGAGGCTACTTCCACTTTAGTGGAAGTCCCTCAGTGTTTCCCTACCTGAGTTGACGCACCCGTGCTGCCAGGACAGAAATGGGTTTCCCATCCCACCTTCTCATGTCTTCTCCATGGTCATATAGAAAGAACTACAGGTCAGCTCATGGGGTGCACCGTCTCACTCTACCTGAGGGATTTTGGATGATGAGTTTGAGGCCTATGACTTGTACTGGTGCTGCACTGATCTTCCTCATCTCCCTCATCTCCTCTTTAAACTCCTCTTTGAGTGCCTTAGCCACAGCAGAGAAATGAGCCTGCATCGGGCCATTGATCATGCTCTCGTAATTTCTAAGCTTGTTAGCAACAGAACCTACTGTCTCTCAGTTCTTATCAGCATTAATCGTTGCAACAAATGTGGTATATTGAGATGGCCCAAGGTTTGCCAGATTCCACAATTTCTGCCCTGTGCATCTGACCTTGTTGGGGTCATTGTCATGCTGTCCATCCCTCCCAAAGAGCACCTCCAGTACTGCCACTTCTCTCAGCTGTTGGATCCCTTCCTCAAGGGTCTTCCAATGCATTCTATGGTGGTATTCCTGCATTCTCTCTCTGTGGACAAACCTCTCTCTTACACTCATTAAAAGCCACTCCCAGAGGGAAAGGGGCTTTGGCTCCCTTACGAATACCTGGTCCACACCTGACTCCTGGCTTATGGATCCCAAATTCCTTGCCTCAGTACCATCCAGTTGCACACCTGTAGCCATAAGGTCCCAGATCCGCAGGTTGTAAAAGCCTCATGCCCACACTATACAATGTCTTCTTGCAGATTGTGGAGACTGTTATACAACAGGGACTGGGTGATGATCTCAACCTCTGGCTCCTCTCCGAGTTGTGAGGGCCCTCCTTTCTTATCCTTATTAACTAGGTGCTGTAATTTCAACTTCTTCATTTCCATGGGGGAGACCGCTGCTAGCTATGACTGTCCTTGCAGTTCAGCTGGAACCTGGACAGTTGTAATGTCTGTGGGTTTCACTGCTACACTGTCAGACTCTCCATCTTTGAGGCAGGGGGAGAGTTTCTCAAGAGCAAGGGAGATGCACTCCTTCAGCATCTGGCCCATCTCACATATCTCCTTCACTAGAAGCCCCACCAAATCTAGGTGGTTCATTTCTGAGGTGGGCTGTGGGGCACGGTCAGGCTGTGGGACAGCATCGCTAGTCTCTGGGGCAGTGCCAGGCTCTGGGAGGGCATTCCTAGTCCCCAGGATAGTATTAGGCTCTGAGGGAGCATCCCTTGTCTCTGGGGTGGGTGTCTATGTGGTTTTCCAAGTTGACTTCACCCTATCTCTGTATGCTAAATAGACTAGTAGTATCAGCAACCCTTGGTTGGTTACTAGAGAAAATTTAAACCCATCAAAAGCTGGTGTGATAGGCACAAAGGACTGGTTGAAGGGTTGGGAGAAAACTTCCCCCACTTTCATTTCCTCATAGTAGGTACCATTCTTAAGGTAACCCCAAAAACATACACTTAGTCTGTGATAGGCATGTATCCATGTGCCTGCCTTCCAAAGGAAGTTAAAAATGCACAAATTCCTTACCTTATCAACCCACAAAACAAACTGGAGAGCAGCTACCTTGGCCTTAGTTACAGGATCCATGATTAGATAAGGGGCTGCAAGTGGGAGAAATACAGCTGTGACCATGTGCCAGCCAAACCAAGGTAAGCTAGACCACATGGTGCCACCTAATGAGGTTTCTGTATCCAGCACACAAAAAATTAGGTTACTCAAGAACTGGTTTTCCTTTTTCACCTCTTTTCTCTTGATGCCCTCAGGCCCCACCATCAGGTGCCAAAATCTGTCCTGGTTTGAAAGACAGGTGTCTGCTAGGGAAAGCAGGGCCCTCCCTTGGAATGGAGAATGTAGACACCCTCCCTCTGATTATTATGAGTATGAAATTAAGAGGCTTTCAGGCAAAGATATGGAGATAGGAATAACAGTTCTTTACTAGTATCTACAACAAAGCAAACGAAACAGCAACAACTATGGAAGTAATAGTGATAGCATAGGGTTAAAATGTTTTTAAAATCATGGGAATTGCATTTAATAGATTTAGGGATTGGAGAGAAAGATTAGATCTGGTAGGCCTGGGAAAGGGAGCTAGGCCCTCGGAATGAATATTGAGCTTTTTTTTTTCTAGATCATGTGAAGCTACACCTGCATAATCATCATATGATAAATGATATGATTGTTAAATGTAACGATTGTTTGGTAATTGAATATAATTGTTGTTTAATCATAATAAGAACAATGAGAAATAATGTATTTGTAACAAGAATCATGAGAAAGGATATTTGGAGGGCCTAATGAAAATTACAAGAATTCATGCTTGGATATGATCAAGGTATACAATAGAACAATGTGGGTTTAATAATTAATATATGGTTATATAATGAAAAGGATATAAAAACATGTCCATCTTGGACCCATGTCGAAGTCAGATTTGAGTCTGCACCCCTGATTCCCAGAGCTCTTCAATAAAAGCACCTGCATATAATCATTCTATGATTATGAGTTTCAATGCTAACAATAATAGAACCAGGAATCCAGTAGCACGCCTCTTGGCCCTGGGCTCTTTTCCCTTTGGTGCAGTTCCAGTCACAGTCGGAAGGGGGCGCTGACTGCTCCCTGTGGACACGCAGGTGCAATGATTCTCCCGCGGCTGCAGGGGGCGCTGTGGAGCGAGCTCAGGGAGCACGCGGCAATGGCGGCTGTGTCCCAGACAGGAAGGGATGGAAAAGAGGGGCTTTGCTTCTGGAACCCTGGGGCAGTGTTGACCCTGGTGCTCCAGCAGGACTCCTGTAAACAGCATGCTGAAATGGCAGTTTGTCCTGGCAGGGCAGGGGTGCAAGGTCCAGCAGCAGAAGAAGAGGCAGCTCCCAGCTGGGCTATGGCGGTGGTAGCAGCTCTTCCTCCAAAGCCAAGAGTGAGTGAGAGCTAGCAACTGTCCCCGCTCTCCTTTTACCTGCTTGTAATCTCACGGTGTCTCTGTCCCTCCCTCTGAAAGAATCTCCCAAAAACCAGAGGGGTTCCCCCTCCCCTATCTCAATAGCCATCAGTGTCTCTTTAGCAAGTCAATGGGAAAAATTCCACAGGCAACAGATAAAAGAAAAATCAACCCCCAACCCCAGGCTTGGCACTTCTTGCTAGTGCAGAATTCCCTTGGCAGTGAGTGGAAGGGTTCCTGCTAACAAGTGCAGCCTATGTTAGTTAAAAACTTCCTTTCAGTTTCCAGATGCAGGATATCACAATAGTGCAGAAGAATGTCTCTGTGTCCTGGTGGCAGACAGGATGTCACCAAGCAAGCCTGAGCTGTGCAGAGAAGGCTCAGGAGGCATGGTGTGAGTAAAGGAGCTGGAATTTCAGAATTCCCACAGCCTCCTGCCAGCAGGGCTGGGAAACAGCTCTGTGCCCATGTCTCCCGAGAGGGTGGCACTGAGTCCTTCCTCCTACTGCAGCTGTGACAGCTGATCTGGAGCTGGGAATCTGCAAGAGCACATGCTCCAGGAGTGACACAAACCAGGAGTTCCTGCTCTGCATGGAGATGGACTGAGAGCCAACTTCAGGAATACATTTCTAAAACAATTAAATTTTTCTTTAAATATTCTAAAATAATTGAAAGTTACAGCAGCAGTAGGAGTCAAATAAAATTTAATATTTCCTGTGACTGAAATATTTAAATCATCAAAGTATCCCAGAAATGCCCCCCCCTAAAACCTCTATGTATCATATTTAAACCACAATATTCATAGTGAGTTTTTGAAGAGAGATTGAATATCTTCCTTATTCTTTCTTGGTGGTATATGAGGTAAATGATTAAAACCGGGAGAATAAAATTCTTCTGAGATGCTTTCTGTACTTCAGATACAGAAGAATTATATATAAGATTTTACTACTATTATTTGACCACTATAAATACTTCAAACAGTGAGTTAGGTCTTCCATTCTGAAGCAAATAAAATCACAATTATTTCTGTGAATAATAGTGTTAAAATAGAACATTTGTGAGATAGAAGAAATAAGGAGAGCAGGTAACAGCTGCCAGAAAACTCTGTATTATGTAATGAGTTTCTAATCACTAATAAAAATTTAAAAGTTCGCATAAAAAGAAGTGATTATTGCCAAAAAATTTTCAAGTACATCCTTAGTAAACAGTCACAAACGGATAACCTAGACATACCTTACAGCTCAGCTGTAATACAATTGTCAAGCTGATCTTAGACATCTTCAATGGATTCAGTGATGAAATCAGCAGAACATGAAGTAAGCCCAGTCTTACAGGAAGTTTGTTTTTCAATCACACAAAATACTACTTTAGTGAGTGTCAGTATTAGCCTGAAAAATGAAGGCACAGGAGAAACAGGATTAGTGTTATTCTTTTCATTTTAAAAACTATGTGAAAAATTTCATTTCATCATTATGTCTGCCTGTTAGTCTTCTCAGCTAACTCATTACCATATCAATATGTATTTCCATACATAGAGTCACATAGTTCATACAATTTACATCACCCTCTTCCATGCTCTGTGTTTTGTTCCCAGTGCTCCTGGACATGCAATCCATAGGTTACAGAGTTTTCTAGCAGCAGTTAGAGCAAAATGATTACACAGAGCTACCTTCAACAAGGGAAGCCCATCTGCTTGGATAGAGAAATAACACATTCCAACACTATCGTTTTGCACCCTCTATTCCCTGAGAGACCTTAGGTTTTTACCTCAGGTGACAATAGCCTTTAGAGGTGAAGGTCCAGGCTCAGCCTTTGTATTTAAGCATGACAACAAGAGGTTAAGTAAATTCACAATATCACGGACAGTACTGTCAAATTGTGCAACTGGATTATCAGAGAACATCACAAAACCCCAAACTGGATGGTTAGTTCTGAGTCAAATCAGTTCTCCTCTCTGAATCAGATATTTTGTTTCCAAGGATCAATTTCCCATATCCTTGTAGCTTTCCTGATACTGAATAAAGAGAAGCATTTTGACACGTTCAAAGAGCTCTAGTCAAGTTCCTTTAAAGGAATGACACTCAGTCATTAGTGCCACTGGAATGCCACTGGAGTGCCACACAACAGATGAATGAAATGGTTTAGAGTAAGAGAGAAGCATAAAAAGCGCCAAGTCGAAATAAACATCAGTTTTCTTTAATTAGACTCAGTTTAAAACAAATTTATACTTAGAGAGTAGAATACCTGCAGAGAAATTCAAACCTGCATAGAAAAGCCTCCAAACACATTCTACCCAAGCAACAAGAAACTATGATCCTAAGAATGTACTGGGGACGTTTTTCCGTTGGTTTCTTTCAATAACAACTATAGAAAAAACACTTGGTATGCACTTTGCTGTGTAAATATTGTCATCATGTCAGCTCTTCCAAAAAGTCCCATCTCAGTCAGGGGCACAACTGCAGAACAAAGTAATCAGGTTCTCTCTTCTGTGTGTATGGCAGGCTAGGTATTCACCTGTGCTACAGTTTCTCCCAAATTCCGTTTCAGTCTCTCTTTGGAAATTAAAAGCTTTTCAGTTGCCCTCTGGCTGATTATTTTCCTGAATTTTGTTGTATGATACTTCTTCCAGGCCTTGCGTATGCTGCAAATTGAACTATTTTCCTTTCTCATCTGAGTTAATCTTAGTCACTGCAAAATTTATTAATCTAATAGTGGTATTAAAGAATGGAGGATCAAAACCATGCAGGGAAACTTGATCCAGTAAGGTATTGGTAAAAGGAACTGAGTAGGTTGTGCTGAGTTCTGCAGCAGGCTGATGTTTTTATTATCAGCGGTATTCTACTCTGCAAACTACGAAGAGGGACTTATATTTCGGGGAGGTTTTTGTGCATTTCAAACTTTCAGAAATGTGTCACTTAACAGATTAGATTTCAAAGTACATCTAACGGAGGTGTCCAAATGAATAACTAGGCAGCAGATGTTTGCAGGGTCAGTATTTGGCTGCAGCCTTGCAAACTGCTTTATTTTGAGGTGAACAGGAAACCCCTGGTGTTCTCTGTCTGAATCCCTGCTTCCTCCTCCCAACCAGGCACTGCCCCGAGTTCACAATCTGCCCTTGAACACAGGAACACATAGTACAAGTAAATGTGATCCTATTTCAAAACAACTCAAGTACCTGGCATAGAATTAACCTTGCAAAAATTAGGCATAATTCACTCCCCCCTCTTGTTCAGGACACTCTTGAGCTTCAGCCAGAGAAATGAGAATCTGTGAAAGGGTACCTTGCTGAACTTTGATGGACTATATCCAAAAGATTAAGCCACAAGACAGAAACACCTTTGTGAATTTATTCCATTGGTCTGCAGAAGAGAGGGACATTTAATGTGAAGAAATATCAACAATGGAGAGACAGGAAACATTCTGAGTTCTGATCAGAAGCCAATTTTATTGAGTATGCAAAGCGTTTCTATAGGGTTTTATATGTATGGCACTTATATAGGGTTCTAATTTTGGTGACAATTTCCCATTGGTTACATATATTTCATGACATCCTGTCACCTGGTAACATTATCTTATCACAAAGTTTCACAACAAGTTTCTCCATCACTTCTTGCCCAGGGAGCATTTATCTGTGTCTGTCTCTCCCAGGGTTTTTGATTGGTAAGGTGTTGGGGGTTGATTTTTTCCCTTTTCTTTCTGTGGAATTTTTCCCATTGTTATGCTAAGAATATGGGGCTACACCTTGGCTCAGATAGCTAAGGTAACAGTTTCTCTCAAAGGGGGTGGGGAGAGGGGGAACGCCAGAAAGGGAGGTGGGGGCAGCTGCCTGCCCTCTCCCTCACTCACTCACCCGTGGAGTCAGAGGAAGACGGCCATGGCTCCTACCCACCATCCTCCCCGCAATCCCAATGCCAGGAGCCACATTCCCTGCTGTTGGACATTGCACTGCTGCCTTCCCACTTCATCTTACTACCTCCGAGCAGTCTGCTGAACACCACGACCGACACCGTGACGGGGAAGTCGCTCCTCCATCCCTCTCACCCCTGGGCCACCGCCTCCATCGCACCAGCCCTCTTCAACTGCGCGGGACCTGCCCTGCCCCCAGCACCGGTAACTGAGCGCAGGGAGACGGCCTGTGGCCAAAAGGGACTGGAACTGAGCTATTCTGCTCTGTTTTGCTGTCAATTTTTATAGCTGTTGTTGTTTACTTTGTTAGCTATATTAGTAAAGACCTGTTATTCCTATCCCCATATCTTTTGCCTGAGAGCCCTTGATTCCAAAACTATAATAATTGGAAGGGAGGGAGTTGCACTCTCTGTCTTAGGGAAGAGGATCTTGCCTTTTCTTAGCAAATACCTGTCTTTCAAATCAAGACATAAGGTCTAAGATATCAGGCCCCTTTATCAGTTCCATTGTACACTCTGTTTTATTCCCTATAAAGAAATCCTAGTTTAAATCACGAAGCCAATTTTATTTTGTCTGTAACTAAGTTAGATCTTAACAGAGCTACAAGTAGAATAAATTTATCCTCTGGGATTGATGCTTTGATTTTGTGGCTTAAATATTTTATTATTTACCTGATAAGGGTTTTTTTTTTATATTATACTACCTTTTTGGTGTGAAGCAGGAAGACTAATTTCCATTCCTGTGCTCAAAGCCATTATCTCCAAAGCATTTACTCAGATGGTACATATCACTTTAAATTTGATTCTAGCTTCAACTGAACTGTTTTCAAATTACATTTCTGGTGGAGGTTTCATCCTTATATCAATGTGAGCTGAATTATTCACAGTTAGAATTTAATTGCACCAAAATTACAAGTTTGTAATGTTGCTTTACATGTAATTAATTTGAGTAATTGTCATGGGTCTGCCAAACAGATCATGTTCATTGAGATGAAGCTTTATAAATCAGAAAGGCAGTGGGTCTACCAGGAGAGTTGGTGCAGTAGAGGAAGACTGCAATAGCTAGTGATGTTTTCATGTATAATTAGAAAATGCATCGTTCTCCAATTAAAGAAATTAATTAAAATCAAGCAGATGGTAATCAAGGCATATTACAATATAATTTTCTCTAGTACATGCATTACTCTTAGGTGCTATCAATGTACATTATTGGTTTTACACTGCAAATTTAGCTCCAAGATACATTATCCTATCTATTTCTTAAGATAACCCTCTCATTCATTTTTCAATATGTTTTTCATTGAACTATACAATTAATCCTGTGCTACACATAAAAGGCAGTGGCTACAAAATATTTATTATGGGATATTCTTCTTGTCCACAATAGTTCTGGGTCAAATACAAACTTAGATTAGCAATTATTTCATCCATATACAGATTAATCTCATTGTTATATGTGATGTGATAGCATTGATTATGCAATATAACGAGAATAATTATCATATTGAAGCATTAAAAAAACCCGGTATAATCACGGACAAAGACCCTCTAACTAATTAAAGTTAGAAAGTGGTATGTTTATTCACCAGCGGGCAGCACAGGAGTCACCTCCGAAAGGCGTGACCGCCCCGAACAAGGTTCTTTGCTATCTATTTATTGCCCAAGATCTTACATACAATACATATGCATAACCCCAGCACCTCCCATCCCCATTCCGTATTAAAATGAGCCCATTAGTCCTTCACACGTGCTCAGCTCTTCTCTTTAATTGGGTCGGTGGTCTCGAAATGGGTCAGTGGTCTCGAAGAATGAAGTCAGGAGAGTCTTCATCAGGTCTCAGTGACCCTCTGGCACGATCCAAGGCTCCGTGCTTCATGGTTAGCAGTTTACTTATTTTACGTTCTTCTGTACGTAAAATTATAATAGCAGATCATTATACCAATTAGCTCTAGCCTAAGCATCTAGTAATTATTAACCTACCATTTACCTACCTAACTTACATCTTGGTCATGGAAACTACTTCTACTCTTAGCAAAAATCTTAACTTTTTAAAACCATGATTCAATATTGACCCTTGAAAACTGAAAATGTTGCTCACTTTATGAAAAATTCAACATTCTCCATAAAAATAATTGACACAGAAATTGCATCATTTGTTATTTTCTTTCTAAACATGTCAGAGCTCCCAAGGGAAGGTAAATAATAGACCAGCAAGCCTCTGGAATGGCAAACATCTGACAAAAGCCAAAATTTAAAAATTTCAGAACAACCAGCAGTTTCTTTATTTATCAACAAATAATTCAAAATAACAGACTCACCTAGAAATCTCAGGATCAGTTTCCCCAGTTGCAAGGGCTGAAATTTCAAAAAATACAAGTGACAGTAGCTAGAGTAGCCCTTTCAGTCATTCAAAAGTGCTCAATTATGCTAGTCTTCTTAACATAGTAAATATTTACATGTACACTCCATTGTACTTCTTATGATGCATAATTATATTCGGATTTTGGTGAAAACAGATGGGAAAACATCCTTTCAAGTCATTTTTGATCCATTCCAGTTGGTAACAATATCTGGTTTTCTGTCCAAGGCTCTAAGTACACTCCAGTTTTTACCGAGTTTGGCCAAAATATGTCAAGTAACTAAGACTGACCAGTGTCATGAAACCAATGTTTCTGGATTGTTCTGGCAAGCGAACTATGTCAGCATATAAACTACATTTTCAGTTTACGCACCAATGAGTTTTCTTTCCTTAGAGCCATAAGAAAATTGTACCAAAGCCACTTCCACCATCCTGAGAGGAGCCGGGGGGGGGAACAGCCCTGTTCCCACTTGCCACTCACTCCCACCTCGCTCCCACCTCTCACTCCTCTCCAACACTCAGCAGCCGCCCCCACCCCCCCCCCTCCTCTGCCATCCCCTTGCCACGCCCCCACCCCCCAGGGGCACCCAGCAGCAGCAAGGAGCAGAGTGCTTGTCACTTTGGCTTCTCCCTGGGTCCTCTCGGCTAGCTCTGGACTGCAGGAGATGAAGAATACCTACAAGGACAAAGGCAAAAGACAAGGAGGCTCCTTTTTCCCAGGACCACAGTCCCACTTTATCCTAGAACACTTCCAAGGGAAATAAAAAAGAGAGAGGTAACAAAAGATGGTGGGAGTTTTTAAACTCCGAGGAAGAGGAGGAACAGGACCCTACCAATGGGATACAACCGATGGGGAGGGGCGAGGGGAGGATGAAACCATCACCATAACTTGGGAGAGTACAGAACAAACCATTTAGTGCAATAGAACAATAGTGCAATACAACAGGTGCTGGCTTTGGGGATAGTTGCAGTACTGCTCTCTGTTCACAAGGTGGCAGCACTGTGGCCGAGTGCCGCCTGGGGCTGCGAAGGGAGGGTAAATGGACCAAGTCCCATCCTCTTCAAAAAATCCTCCAAAATGAATGCCCCCCGCAAAACCCCAATAGTATCCAAGTTTAGCCAGAGGCGATAATTGCTGAGTGTAGCTGATCATAACTGAGCATAGTTGATAATACCCGAGTGCAGCCAATAATTGCTGAGTTTAGCCAAAGAGCCAAATCTGGCCGAGATTTCGCAAACCAAGCTGAGTTTAGCCGAAAAGCTGATAGCAATTGAGTGTTGCTGATAATTGCCAAGTTTAGCCAAAGACCTGATAATAGCCAAATGTAGCCAGTTTTAGCTGAGTGTAGCCTATAATAGCTGAGATTAGCCAAAGAGCTAATCTCTGGCTGAGATTTTCCAAACCAAGCAAGTTTAGATGAAAAGCTGAACCAAGCCGAGCTCCTGGGAGCACAGCAAGCGCCACCAAGTTCGACCAAACTGAGCGGAGCTCTGCTGAACACAGCTGCTGTAATCAATGATTCTCTAAGTTTTAGACTGAACTTCTGCTTAGCTTTCAATATTACAGGAAAGATGAACAGGAATGTGACAACCTGCAGGAGGTGTTCCCACAGCTATTTGCATCAGTGCTGTCCTGTCTCTTTGTGCTGTTTTTCTTGTTAGAGGAGGGACTTGTTCATTTGGGTTTTTCTTTGCAAACCCTGGAGGTCAGAGTGATTTAGCCTCAACCCAAAGGAGAACTCCCAATAGAGTTTTAGCAAGAGCTGCTATTAGGTATCCCAAAGTGGGTTGTTTAGTGTTGATTTCATACAATAAGCAGTTGAACATTATTTTCTCCTAGGATCTTCCCAGGAAATCCTTACCAAAGCCCTTCCCTTGCTTATATTGCTGGGGGTGTTTTTGTTCCAACTCCGTTAGTAACTGGAGACTCCAAGATGCTACATGCTGTGATCTGGCATTGCCAATGGTGAGGTTTCCTTTGGGAAAGCAGCTCCTTTAGGATGTGCTTCATTCGAAATATATCCTTGAGCTGGATGTCTTGGAGAGGTGTTAACATAACAGTCTCATTAGTTTTTCATGGTTTCCAGGCTATTTCAGCCAGTTCCTTCCAGGCCATTTCAGAGTGGGATGCAGAGCAGAATTGCGGCAGTTGGACTGTAAATACAGTTCAGCCAGAATGGGTCAATGAACTTCACCATCACAGATGTAAATGGCTGGGCATTCATGAGTTTCCTGTAACTTATGAAGTCCCAAGGGCTGAACAGCAGGCTCTGAGCCAAAGTTGACCTCCAGACGAATGCTTAAGCCAAATGTTACATTTGTATCCCCTCAGTAGTGAAATACCCAGGATCATTAATGTCCTGCACTAGATATCTGCTCACTAGTGAAATAAGGCTTTACCTTTCCATGTTTAGAGGCTGGGCAGGGCCCTGAAATCAGTCCTGTGGCCTTGTTGGGATGTCCAGGATCAAAGGCAGCTCCCTGGGTCAAAGGCAGCTCCCTGGGTTGCTCCTTGAGCCCTGACCAGGCTGTGGGAGGAATCCAGGAGGCTGAACCCAGCTGTCCCTTCACTGGATGTTGTGTGAATTTGCTTATTGCACCCTGTCCAAACTGGGCCCTGTCCCAGCACAGTTGGAAGCCTCTTTGCCTGCAAGTGGATGCACCCATGGTAATTCCCAGTTCTGGGACAGGCTCTCCAGTGCTTCGCTGGGACAGGGGTTTCTCAGCTGCTGTGTGGCTCTGGAGGATGGTGAAGTCTCAGGGTCTGTGGTACTATATCTCAATCCCTGTAGGCAAATTGGTAACAGTGCTAAGGGGCATTGCTGAGCTTCTCCTTGTGAGATTATTTGCTGCTTTGAGCTGTAATAAATGACACTGAATTCCTGAGCTTAGTGTCTTTTTGGTGCTGACCCTACCCACTGGCAAAACTCCTGGGAAGGACTGATGGTTCTAGGCCTCGGTTCCCTTTGGTCAGTTTGCTCCCACTCTGGTGCAGTCCTGGAAGTGTCACTCACCTGCCAGGACCAAGAAGCTGCTGGCTGGGTGCTGGTTCTGTTCTGCAGTGGGAACTGGGAGCCATTAGGAAGGCTTAGAGAGAAACCTGGAGATGGGCTGGGGGAATCTGAACTGGGATCTTCTCCCTCCCTGACACTAGATACTAAGGCAGGAGGGAGATGCTTATTTCCATCTAGCTTGGAATTTCATAGGGAAATGAGCAAAGCTCTGTAAGATCCTTGGATATGTGGGGTTTTTGTTCTAGTTCAGATTTAGAGCCATCTTCTGTCATAAAGAAAACAAGCAGCACTTGCCGCCACTGGGAGACTTTAGTTCATTTCTTTCAAAATATTTGGAGTGCTCTGTAGCTGATGTTCTGATATCCACATGTGCAAGGTTGTCTTTGCAGTGCCTTTCATCTTATTCCAGGTGGAATCGAATGTCCCTGCAGTTATTTGTGACCTGCTGAACTGTTTTCAGAACTAATGCTGTCACTCGGGGCTCAAGGTTCCCAACCTGAATGATGTTGGCAACTCCAGGGGACTCGGAGACTTGTGGTAGTTGTGCCCTTGTGACTGTGGAGCACCTTGGGTGAGTCAGAGACTTGGAGATCTCTGTAGTGTTTACTCATGCCATGTAATAGTCACTAATGTATTTACTAATGTCCTGGGGTACAATGCAAAAATCTGTATTCTATCACCATCTGTTGAAATGTGGGAGGGGTGGTGATCCTTATCTCTGTGGGAGATATCCTCTGCTGATGTGCCATCTGATAAGATCAGGGGATGATCATCATTATCTTTTCACAACCCATCCTTCCTCCAGAAGATATATTCTGTTAATGGGCCATTAAGTCCTATTGTGTGACTGATAAGATTACGTCATCCCATTGGGAGATGCTCCAGCCAGGGGCAGGAACCAAGCCTTTCCTACCTAGATAAAAAACCTGGGGTTTGGGACACGAAGACAGTCCTTTCCACTGGATCCCAAAGGGAAGTTGGACCTTTTCCACATCATTGCTAGATCTTCAGAGGAAAATGGCACCCTTCTACAGCACTGCTTCAACTGAACCACATCTCTCATTCAGGAGAACTGCAGCCACCATTTAGACGGACTGCTACCAACACCCTGACTGACAGGGTGTCAGGTTGTATTTCTGACTTTGTCGGTGGTTTTTTCTTTTGTATTATTGCATGTATTTTATTTTTTCTCTTTTTTCCTATTAAATTGTATTACTGACTTGGAGTCTCTCACTGGTTTTGCTTTCAAACCAATACGTTTATTGGCGCCCAATGTGGGGCACGAAGGGTACTGAGAAAAGTCAGTATTACAATTTTGTATTCATCATTATTCTCAACATTCTTACATGGGTTTTATATTTGCTCTCTATATTTTTCCGCACATGGGGAACTATCTGCCGGCTGTAATGCTCCTGTGGAGACCAGGTGTAAAAATTGCTTTATTGGCCTATTATATCTACTGCATGATAACCTCTGAGGCAATGAACATCATTCGGAATATATACTCAACTTTGTTTGCTTGTCCTAGTCTAGGTTGCTACATCTGGGGCCTTAACAATCGCACCCAGCCCCTGGGGGGAGGGGTAAAGAATGATTTTTTTCAATCTTTCCGGCCTAACACAGTAGTTTTTGGAAATGTTGAGTTCCCACTGGATGCCAAGGACAGCATAATGTTGTTGTTTTTAGTTCTGCTCTGTCTCCTCTGCACAGCCTACAACATGCTTAGAAACAAAGCACCACATGGTGTACTGCAGCGTATTCTTGAGGAAGAGGAAAAAAGAAACAAATCAACTTCATCCACGTCTGCAGAGAATGTCACAAAGAAGAGAAGAACCAAACACCAAGAAACACTGTCCGTGTCTATGCAGACTGCCACAAAGGAGGAAAAAGCCAAAAGCAAATCAACAGTGTCCGTGTCTACGCAGACTGCCACAGAGGAGAAAAAAGCCAGAAGCACCATCAGCATCTCCACACAAACCATCACTGAACCAGAACAGCCTAGACCAGTAGCAGTTGCCCCTGTTCAAAAAAAGAAATCAAAGAGCAAATCAGTTCGCATAGTGACTGACGAGGATGTGGCAGGACCTTCGCACCCAGCGGAAGAGACAGAGCCAGAAATCATCACTCACTCTCTATCCCTGGGTGAGCTGCCTGACCTGCGGAGGGAATTCACCCACCAGACAAATGAGTCCATCTTGACCTGGCTGCTCTGCATCTGGGACGCTGCAGCCAATGACACCATTCTGGATGGATGTGAGGCCAGGCAACTGGGATCTCTGTCCCGGGATATGGTCATTGACCAGGGGATTGGGAGAACCCAAGAAACTCTCAGCCTCTGGTGGCGACTGCTGACAAGTGTGAAAAACAGATACCTTGTAAAGGAGATCTCCAGGTGCACCAAGGAAAATGGAGCACAATAGAACAAAGTATCCGATGCCTGAGGGAATTGGCCGTGCTGGAGATCATTTTCTCAGAAGATGAAAGATTTCCTAAGAGTCCAGACTGTGCCCGGTGCACGTCACAGATGTGGTTGAGATTTGCACGACTTGGACCAGAGATGTATTCCCGTTATCTGGCAACGCTGCAGTGGAGGGAAGGTGAGGACATGGTAGGCATCTTGGCCAATAAACTAAGAATTTATGAGGACACTGTCACAGCCCCATTTCGTACCCGTGGAAACAAGGCTGGTGGAGCAAGTCTGGAGCTTGACTGAAGAGGGCCATCAGAAACTAAAAAAAGAACTTAAGGAAGACACCTACCAGATCTCTCCTGAACCAACAAGAGTTTCTGCCATTAGGAGCCGGCGTTCCTCAGGCAGGGAGAGAGGACACACTCCACGAGGTAACCTCTGGTTTTTCCTTCAGGAGCACGGAGAAGACATGAGGAAGTGGGATGGAAAACCCACCTCCTCCTTAGCAGCCCGGGTACGTGAGCTGAAAAGAGGGACACCTACCCCAAGAAGCTCATCTAGAGTCAATGCTGCTCCAATCTCTCGTGTACAGAACTCCAGACAGTATCAGAATGATGATATGACTGATCCTCTTGAAGGAACCTCAGGAACCTATTTACAGGGAGAGAGCAACGTGTACCAGGATCAGGAATAGAGGAGCCCTGCCTCTAGCCAGGTAAAGGAGAGGGATAATCAGATCTATTGGACTGTGTGGATCCGATGGCCTGGCACATCCGACCCACAAAAACATAAGGCTTTGGTTGACACCGGCGCCCAGTGGACTCTGATGCCATCAAAGTATGTAGGAGAAGAATCCATCTCTATTTCTGGGGTAACAGGAGGATCCCAGCAGCTGACTGTAGTGGAGACCGAAGTGGGTTTAACTGGGAACAGGTGGCAGAAACACCCCATCGTGACTGGCCCAGAGGCCCCATCCATCCTTGGCATAGACTATCTTAGAAATGGATATTTCAAAGACCCAAAAGGATATCGCTGGGCTTTCGGGATAGCTGCTGTAGAGACAGAAGACATTAGAAAACTGAGCACCTTGCCTGGTCTTGCAGATGACCCCTCTGCTGTGGGACTACTGAGAGTTGAAGAGCAACAGGTACCAATTGCCAGAACAACAGTACACCGTCGGCAATACCATACTGACAGAGATTCGGTGATTCCCATCCATGAAATGATCTGTAAACTGGAGAGCCAAGGGGTGGTCAGCAAAACCCACTCACCCTTCAACAGCCCCATCTGGCCTGTGCATAAATCTGAAGGAGAATGTAGATTGACAGTGGATTATCGTGCATTGAATGAAGTGACTCCACCACTGAGCGCTGCCATGCCGGACATGCTGGAACTGCAGTATGAGCTGGAGTCCAAGGCAGCAAAATAGTACTACACTATCGATATTCCCAATGCATTTTTCTCCATTCCTCTGGCAGCAGAATGCAGGCCTCAGTTTGCTTTCACCTGGAGGAGTGTGCAGTACACCTGGAATCACAGTCCCACCATCTGTCATGGACTAATCCAGGCTGCACTGGAAAAGGGTGAAGCTCCCAAACATCTACAGTATATCAATGACATCATTGTATAGGGGAGCACAGGAGGGGAAGTCTTCGAGAAAGGAGAGAAGATTATCCAAATTCTGTTGAAGGCTGGTTTTGCCATTAAGCCAAGTAAAGTTAAAGGACTGGCTCAGAAAATTCAGTTTCTAGGAGTCAAGTGGCAAGATGGACGTCGTCAGATCCCAACAGAGGTAATTAATAAGATCACCGCTATGTCTCCACCTACCAACAAGAAGGAAACACAAGCTTTCCTAGGTGCCATAGGCTTTTGAAGAATGCACATTCCTGAGTACAGCCAGATTGTGAGCCCTCTTTACCTGGGCACCCGCAAGAAGAACGATTTCTACTGGGGCCCTGAGCAGCAGCAAGCCTTCGCCCAGATCAAGCAGGAGATTGCTCATGCAGTAGCCCTTGGCCCAGTCAGGACAGGACCAGAGGTGAAGAATGTGTTCTACTCTGCAGCCGGAAACCATGGTCTATCCTGGAGCCTTTGGCAGAAGATGCCTGGTGAGACTCGGGGTTGACCACTGGGATTCTGGAACAGAAGCTACAAAGGATCTGAAGCAAACTATACTCCCACAGAGAAGGAGATCTTGGCCGCCTATGAAGGAGTTCAGGCTGCCTCAGGAGGTGATTGGCACAGAAACACAACTCCTCCTGGCACCCCGACTACCAGTGCTGGGCTGGATGTTCAAGGGAAAGGTGCCTTCCACACATCACGCCACTGACACCACATGGAGCAAGTGGATTGCTCTCATCACTCAGCGCACCTGTATTGGAAATCTGAATCGCCCTGGGATTCTGGAAATAATTACAAACTGGCCTGAAGGTGAGACTTTTGGATTGTCTTCTAAAGAAGAAGAGGAGCAAGTGTCACGTGCCAAGGAAGCCCCACCATATAATGAACTACCGGAGACTGAAAGATGATATGCCCTCTTCACTGATGGTTCCTGCCGAACTGTAGGCACTAACCGGAAATGAAAAGCAGCCGTATGAAGCCCCACACGACAAGTTGCACAAGCTACCGAGAGACAAGGTGGGTCAAGTCAAGTCGCAGAGCTATAAGCCGTCCAGTTGGCTTTGGATATTGCTGAACGAGAGAAGTGGCCAAGGCTCTATCCCTACACTGACTCATGGATGGTAGCTAATGCTCTATACTGCAAGATTAATCTACCATAGGCCACATGGTTATTGAACAGCCAAGGTTCCACTAACCGAGCAGGCCCTGCCCAGTCGGAGCCCTTGGGACCAACAGATGGACATAAGGTTTTAGTGGTACACATGAGAGGTATGCTGGGAAAAATTGTTTGTGTCAACTCTGCCTTCAGCAAAGACAATCCCATCTGTGGGGTTGTCTTCACTCAAGGACCAACCCGGGAAGTACCCCAAGGGGATTTTGTTTTGGAGTTAACTATCCATGATACTATGTCTGTATCAATATCTGCATGTATATATGCATATAATGAAGGTACAGCATGTATGTATATAATTTAAAGGTTTAAATTTGATGTAACATGTCGGTATGGGAAAAACTTGGGGTGGATAATGTTGGGGGTTGGTTTTTCTTTTATCTGTTGCCTGTGGAATTTTTCCCATTGACTTGCTAAAGAGGCACTGATGACTATTGAGATAGGGGAGGGGGAACCCCTCTGGTTTTTGGGGAAATTCTCTCAGAGGGAGGGACAGAAACATCATGAGATTACAAGCAGAAGGAGAGTGAGGGCAGTTGCTAGGTCTCACTTGCTCTTGGCTTTGGAGGAAGAGGGTCGCTGCTGCCTCTGCCATAGCCCATCTGGTGGCTTCCTCTTCTTTTCCTGTTGGACCCTGCACCCCTGCCCTGCCGGGACATCCTTCCATTTCAGCATGCTGTTTACAAGAGTCCTGCTGGAGCACCAAGACTGACACTGCCCCAGGGTTCCTGAAGCAAAGCCCCTCTTTTCCATCCCTTCCAGTCTGGGACACAGCCAGCATTGCCATGTGCTCCCTGAGCCCATGCCACAGTGCCCCCTGAATCTGCAGGGATCATTGCACCTGCCTTGTCCAAGGGGAGCCACCAGAGCTCCCTGCCAGCTGTGATGGTAACTGCACCAAAGAGGAAAGAGCCTGGGGGCAAGAAAACTGTTAGTGGGTTCCTGGTTCTGTTTGTTACTAATTCCATAGTTGTTGTTTTGTTTGCCTTGTTATACATACTAAAAAAGAATTGTTATTCCTATCCTCATATCTTTGCCTGAGAGCTCTTTAATTTCAAAATTATACTAATTCAGAGGGAGGGGGTTTACATTGTCCAATGCAGGGAAGGTTTCTTCCTTCCCTATAAACACCTTTCTTTCAAACCGAGACAAAAGGGCTTTCTGGCAAGTTTGGCCTCTGTTCTCTGCCTATCCCCAAAGCATATTGCAGCCCCAGAAGAGACATTTGTCATCCCGACTGCCAAAATGAAGACCTGTAAAATCCTAGCTCTGCCTTGTGCTTAATGTGTTTTTACTTCATTTTTGTGTAATCACAAAAATCAAGGAAAGAATGACTGGTTCCCACTATTGCTCTGTGAAGGTTTTTTTTAAAGGCTGGTGTATTTACATCCACTTTTTCCACTCCAAGCTTGGCTTTTCACCTCCTTTTTCAATGTCTGCTGCATTGGGTGTCCCAAGGAGGGCTGGCTTCCTCAGGAGCAGTCTTAGTGCTAGGGTAAGCATTAAAGGTTAGGGTTAACGGTTTGGATTATCATTAGGGTTAGATTTACGGGGTAAGGATTTGGATTATGTTTAAGGTTTGGATTTGGATTACGGTTAGGGTTGCATTAGGGTTAGGTTTAGGTTTAAGGGTTAGGGTTACGGGTTAGGGTTATGGTTAGGGTTATTATTGCTGAATTACTGTTAGCATTATTTTTAGAGTTACAGTTAGGGTTGCCATGGTTACTGTTAAGGTTACTGTTTGGCCTACTGTTTGGGCTATTGCTAGGATTAATGTTTTGGTTACTTTTAGAATTATGTTAAGGTATTGTGTTAGGGTTAAGATTAAGGTTACGGTTAGGCTTATGATTAGGATTAGGGTTAGGGTCAGGGATAGGTTTAGGGTTTGGGTTAGGGATGGGGTCAGGGTTAGGTTTAGGGTTATTGTTAGCATTTAGGTTTAGTTTTAGGGTTAGCGTTAAGTTTAGGGTTAGGGTCAGAGTTAGGTTTATTTTTAGGTTAGGGTTACTTTTTCGGTTAGGTTTACTGGGGTTGCTTTTGTGAAATGAATTTGTAGTTCCAATCCTTAAGGCCTGATTGAAAGCTGACATAGTATTGTACATCTTTATGCAAACTCTGAGATAAGGTGTACTGACTTTGAAAGGCCATGGGTCAGAAATATCCTTGTTGAGAGAGAGATTGATGTCGAAAGAAGTTTCAAATTATTTCCTTACAAAATGCCCAGTTATTTTGGAGAATTAGTACTATGAGTGATTCATTCTAGCGAGACTGTTTGGGGTAAAATAGTTGATGATTGGTGTTAGAAGTATTAGCAGTATTGTGTGGCAAAAGCTAATAGGCTGAAAAACATTCAAAAGGCATTGTAACCAGGAAACAAGTTGGCTTTCCATAGAATTGCATTGAGTTTTGCATCTCTTCTTATATTTCACCCTTTAACGAGAACTGATAATAGAATATAATCTTTTAAATCACCTCTCAGTTTCCCTGTCTCTTTAGAGTTGGGATTTTCCAAACAGTCCAGCAGCTGTACCTATAAATAAAGGCTTTAGAAGTAAAAGCCTGTGCAGAGCTGCATCTTCCCCTTGCCCCACGTAAGCCACATCAATCTCTCCTGTCCACTCTGTCTATCCTTATTGCACTGTATCTATCATTGTGTTGTTTGGATCACGAAGCCTGAAGGTTAGCCCAGTTTTTTTTCCACAGAGAGCTGGAAGAGGAATAGATAGCAGCACAAGTAGCTCTTGTTGAACTGCCCTCTTATGACTGCAACTGTGTATTCCACTGGCAGGCCACTGGCAGTCAAGCTTGTCTTGCAGCCAGTATGCTGAGCACACTAGCCTGGTCCCTGGACAAGAACACTGGCCCTTTTCCATGGGGGAAAAAAACCTCACCCTACCAGTGTCTTTATGTTAATTTGGAGGAGGCATTTGGAACTCCAAGGGCAGCCAGAGTCCTAATTTGTTGCAGCTTGGGTCTGAGAAAAATCCTGCACCATTCACAATTTTCAGAGGAACGAGCCCAGGCCCTAGCCTGGGCCCAGGCCCCTGGGAAAGGCACATGACTGTGGACACAAACGATGGCCCTTTTCCATGAGAAAAAAACTCATCCCCCAGTTCTTGATGTCAGTTTTATGGAGGCATTTGGCACTCCAAGGCAAACCAGGGTCCTAGTTTGTGGCAGCTTTTGTCTGGGAGAAATCCTGCACCATTCATAATATTAGCAGCCAGAACCCCAGTCCCAGGCCCCTAGACATGACCTCTGCCCATCTTCCATGGGAAATCAAACTTACACCCCCAGTGTCCTGGTGTCAGTTTGGAGGAGGCATTTGGTGCTCCACGGGCAGCCAGAGTCCCAAGTGGTGACAGCCTGGGTGTGGGAGAAATCCTGCGCTCTTCACAATTTTACGAGGTAGAAGCCCAGGCCCCTGGCCACAAACATGACCTCTTTTCCATGGGAAACAAAACTCATCACCCTGGTTTCCTGATGTCAGTTTGGAGGAGACATTTAGCACTTCAACAGCAGACAGGGTTCTAGATGGTGGCAGATTAAGTCTGCGTAAAAATCCTGTGCCGTTCGGAATATTAGCAGGCAGAAGCCCAATCCCAGCCACTGGCCCCTGGACAAGAACAGTGGCCATTTTCTATGGGAAACAAGACTCATATCCCCTGTTTCCTGATGTCAGTTTGGAGGAGGCATTTGACACTCCGAGGGCAGGCAGAGTTCAAGGTTGTGGCAGCTTGGGTCTGGGAGAAATCCTGTGCCTTTAGGAATTTTCGCTTGCAGAAGCCCATTCCCAGCTGCAGGCCCATGGACATGAACTGTGCCCTGATTCCTGGGAAACAAAAATCACCGCTCTGGTTTCCTGATGTTTGGAGGAGGCATTTGGCACTCCAAAAACAGCCAGGGTTCCAAGTGGTGCTGAAACAGGGGGAAATTAAAATTAAAGTGTTAAGGGTAAAAATAGAGAAGAATGCTCTGAGTAGAAGAGGGGCTGACAGGATTCTATGAATGCTTAACATTTGCTATTTTTGCAAGAACAGGAAAACAGGATAAGGTAGAGAGCCAAGAATGCATAAGCAGAGTAGGAGAGTGAGGCCCCTTTCAGATAAGGGGGATTCCTCAGACCCCTGAGCCAGTGAAACTGGTATCAAGGTCTGGAAGGTGATCAAAGGCTAATATGCATGCACAAAGAAGGCCAAGTGAAAAGTTTAACTGAGAAGAAGACTGTTTACTTCATGCCAGAGACCCCCAGACGACCACCAGAATGACCAACAAGGAGCACTGCACAGTCGCAGAGAGGTGTGGAGCTAATTTTAATATGAAGTGGGTACAGGCAGGGTTAGGAATTGAATATGTATTAGGCGTATTGTGCAATCCCTAGTTTGTAGAGAATAGCAGGTTACCAAAGAGAAGCCCAGGTTACCAAAGGGATGCACATTTTTGCAGGATCTATCCTCCGTGCACCTCAGAGCTGAATAAATTATTTATACCTACTTTACAACTTTTATGAGTTGTGGAGTTTTTCCGTGCTTCATTATTGGTGGGCCAGCCAGGAGATCTCTGTCTGGCTGCGGGAGCAGTGCTGGGGAGGACCCACTAAGGCTCGCCCTGGGATTTTTTCCTGAAGGGACTCCAAACCTTGGCTTGCTTACCACGTTGACAGACAATGATCTGCTGGCATTGCTGATAAACGGTATGTATTAAAAATCTAAATTAAAAAGGACTGCTGGTAAGTCGTACAGTGACGTCTGATGCACAGTACAGTCCCTGTGGGCTTGCAAGCAGTAGACCAAGGGGGCTGGAGACAGAGGGAGAAGGACTGATCCCTGGCTGATAGTATGGCCAACAGAGGGGTCTCACTGAGCTGATTGCACTGCCCAGTAGTGACTCTGGGGGTGTGTCGAGTGAGCACTTGTTTTTGCCTCTATTTTGTGTGACGGTTAAGTCTGAACACTTTGAGTCATTGATTGTGTCAGTGAGTGAGTTAGTGGGTGAGACGTACCTCTGGTATGAGTGCAGAGCAAGTGTGGAGCGTTTCCAACCTTGGGCAACTGGGGCAGCCAGAGGAAAGCGAAGTGGTCAGGGTGAGTGTGGAGCAAGTGCAAGTGTGGACAGAGGAGTGTTGTACTTGAACATGGAGTGGCTGGTGTGTGTTTTAACCATGGCTAGACCTAGATGAACAGAAGGAATCCCCCTCCCTCAGTGATTTAGGCTGGATCCTTAGGAGTTTGTAAATCCTGTGAATTATTGGATAGAAAAGGGAAACTATCAGGTTTATCTGTAAGGAACTTCAGCAGGAAGGTTGGTAGCTTTGGATTTGGAACAGTCTGCACCAAGAGGATCTAGACATTCAAGAGAGGAGAAGTGGAATAGCTTGCTTTTGTGGGCATTACGGGGCTTTTGGGGCTTCTAGAGGTTGGCATGCTGTGTGGTTACTGTTGTAGTGTAGGACTTGTGAAAAACATTGGTATTGTTCCTCTGAGAAACAGCATGGTCTATGCCCTCATTGTAAATCAAAGCATCCTAATCAAGCTCATTTTGAACCTAAGATTCTAAAGTTTGTTTGTGAAAAATCTCATTTAATACCTGCAACTTGGGCATGCGTGTGAGAGGAAGATTGAGAAAGAACTGTGAGAAATTGTGAAGAGAGATTTGGGTGGAAACAGGACAGGACACAAAGGAGGAGATAATGGGAATTGGACAAAGTAAAGAGATTTCTAAAGTTGGTCCACTAGGCTGTACTGCACACTGGAAAGACGTTGGTGGGTATAGGAGCACAGAAAACAAAAGCGATCTTACTAGGTTTTGCAAGGAATGGCGGCCATTATATAAATAGGACGATGGAGTGAAGTGGCCATCTAGTGGAACTTTGGATTGTCACACGCTATTACAACTCGTTATTTCTCAGGAGGGAAGGGAAGTGGACAGAGGTATCATAGGCCAATATGTTTTTCTCCCTTTGAAATCACCCTGAATGGCAGAGGGACTATGGGATTAAGGCTTTATCTAACCCTCTGGTATTGGCTCTAGAGAAGGAGAATAAGACTAAGAGAGGAAAGCTTAAGTGGTGCTGTTCAGCATGTGGTATAGGGCAAAGATGTACAAAATCTGATAAGGTTTACCAGACTGTGGCCCAGGACAAGATCTTGTGGACACTTTGCTCAAGCCTCACCACATAAAACAGGAAAGGGATGAGGATGTAGGCTCAGAGGTACCATGAGCCCCAGTCCATTCATCCCCTTTGATCATGCACCAGACTAGACAGCAGACACACATATTACAGGCACCTCTGTGAGAGGCAGTGGGACCAGAGGGAAGAATGGTATTGGTTAAAATTCCCTTCTCCACAATTGGAAATAGGAAAAGGTTGCTATAAACTACCACAGCAATCCAATAAACACTGCTAAATGTCTGTGATATATAATAACACAACCCAGATGGGAGCGAAAGGCAATTATTATTGGATGTACTGACCAAGACAGGAAACCAATTAATTATAAAAACAGCAGGAGATCTGGCAGAAGATTATTATAAAACCCAACAACTAGGTGTGAAAGATTATTTTCCCACTCCAAAATCCACACTGGGATCCAAACAGAATTGAGAAACTTAGAAAGCTATCAGGAGTGGATCACAAAGGGGATGGAAAGATCTATTCCCAAAACTATAAATTGGTCAGCTTTATATGCAATCAAGCAAGGGCCCTTTGAGTCACCATCCAAGTTCTGCAATTGATTAAGGGATGCCATGCACCGCCACACATGACTGGACCTTGGGTCTGAAGTAGGGACACATCAGGTAGATAATTTATTCTTGGGGCAGTCTATAGGTGTCATAGGATGTACACTTCAAAAGATACTGGGGGGCAGAGGGAAGTAATTTAGTGACTCTGTTGGACGAGGCATGAAGAGTCTTTAGTAACCAGGGAGAAGGATATAAACAAGGAATGAGGAAGTTTGTAGCTGTCATAAAGTGAAAGGGAGAGAGGAAAATGCGGACAGGGACTACCTAGGCAAGGCCCATTCTAGTTGTGCAGAGACCAGAGTGTCATCTGTAAGAAGTATGGTGTCTTGGTTGGAAAGACAGATATCTGCTAAGAAAAGGCAAGAGCCCCTTCCCTGAGATGGAGAGTGCAACTCCTTCCCTTCCAGTTACTGAAATTTTGGAATTAGGGGCTTTCAGGCAAAAGATATGGGAGGTAGGAATAACAGTTCTTTGCTAATATATCTAAAAGGCAAACAGAAGAAACAACAACAGCTATAAAAATTGACAAAAAAAATAGAAGAGTACAGCTCAGTTCCAGTCCCTTTTGGCCACTGGCCCTCTCTCCCTGCACTCAGTTACCAGTGGTGGGGGCAGGGCAGGTCCTGTGCAGCTGAAGGGGGCTGGGGGGATGGTGGTGGAGGTGACCCAGGTGAGAGGGGATGGAGGAGCGACTCCCCCCTCATGGTGTCGGTTGTGCTGCTCGGCAGAGTGTCCGGAGGTAGTAGGATGAAGTGGGAAGGCAGCAGTGTGATGTCCGATGGCAGGGAACGTGGCTCCCAGCGTTGGGATATCGGGAAGGGTGCTAGATAGGAGCACCGGCCATCTTCCTCTGACTCCATGAGCGAGCGAGAGAGCAAGAGAGAACAGGCCCCTGCCCCACCTCTCCTTTTCCAATGTTCCCCCTCTCCCCACCCCCCTGCGAGAGAAACTGTTACACTAGCTAACTGAGCTAAGGTGTAGCCCCAAATACTTAGCAAACAATGGGAAAAGTTCCACAGAAAGAAAAAGGGAAAAATTCAACCCCCAACATATGGTCACAGGAAAAATCAATGCCTAGAACAACAATGGGGTGGCCTTCAGGAAAAGGGACACCAGGAAAAAGGAAAAGTGATTGCACATGTGAAGGAAGACTAAGGAGGATAAGTAGATCTTACCCCGGGAGATCCACTGGTTATAAAATTGAAGCTGAGGGGAAAAGCGAAAGAATTTCTGGCTAGCATGGGGGCAACATATTCATCTCTGAATAAGAATTTGGCACCTGTGGGGAAAGATTATGTTACAGTAATAAGAACAACTGGCCGAACTGAAAAAGCGTATTTTTTGCAAACCATTAAAGTATAGGCTTGGAAACCAATGGGGTATTCATAAATTTCTGTATCTGCTCAGTTCCTCGAGACACCTTTTAGGGAGAGACCTGTTAGAACAATTACAAGTAACCATTAAATTTAAAAATTAGGAGGTTATTATGGAGGTAAATGATGAACAGTACAGAGAGGCATTAAGTTTAATGTTAACAGCCATTCAAATGGAGGGAGAAATTAGTGAAGAAATAATGAATCAAGTGTTTCCTGGAGTATGGACTTCTAATGTACCAGGGAGAGAAAAAAATGCACTTCCTATAGTAAGTAAACTTAAGGAAGGAAAACAACCCGTTAGAATTAGACAGTACCACTTGAAAAAGGAATATAGGGAAGGAAATAGTCTGATAGATGAAAACTTTTTGCAATTAGGGTTGTTAAGAGTGCCCATCTGAGTTCAACACTCCCATCTTACTGGTCTGAAAACCTGATGCGTCATATTGGATAATGCAGGATCTAAGGATTGTTAAGAAAAAAACTGAAGAACTCTATCCCGTGGTAGCAAATCTATACACTTGGAAACATTCTTAAAACCAGAGCTAACTTGGTTTACCAAGTTTTAGACTTGAAAGCTGCCCTTTTTTGCCTCCCTCTCCGTGAGGACGGCCAGAAATTTTTTGCATTTGAATGGGAAAACCCTAAAAGTAGGTGCAGATCCCAGCTCACATGGACAGTGTTGCCTCAGGGCTTTAAGAACTTTTCCTGTTTGGGAAACAACTTGCCAAAGATCTGGAATCCTGGGAGCCTACTCCATTGACACAGCTCACTGCCTGCCCGCTCCAACAGGGCACCCAGCTAGCTCTGGGTGAGCCCATGCCAAGAGTGGCTTCTTTTTGGGATCCAGGAGAACCCAAAGTAGAAGGATAGCTCTACATGAGCTATGGCTTCAGCGGTGCATCTGGAGGAGAACAAAGAGAGAAGCAGAGTCTTTTTATGGATCCAAGGGAAGGGTTTATTGGATAGGGTTAGGGTGTCCAAGGGGGGTCATGGAGGAGGAACTACAAAAGGCAGGGAGAGCTGCCTGACACAAACTTAAATAGGGGGCCTCCCCCATGGGAGGGTACATTCAGCTAACCAATTGGCTTAAACAGAGGACGTAACATCAGGAGGAGTTTCTCATACCATTAACCAGTAGGGGGGAAACATAGGCGGGGAAACATACACAACTGCAAATCATATTACAAGGAAGGGATGATCAACACAGAACTTTCTAGAGCAAAAGGAGGAGCGTAAGGGGATTGACAACTTGGTAGGATGGGCCTAGGGTTACAGACAGGGAAGGCTCCAGAAGTATGGGAGGGGCTTAGGGTAATGGACAGGGGCTGAGGCAGGAAGGGGACAAACCATTACACATAAAATTAGGGGAGTACAGCATGGGAGTGAACTATTTTAACAGAGGAGATAACAAGACTGTAATAACAGAAAACTACGAACCACAACACTCCATAAGAAGGAAAGCTATTGCAGTACCTGGACGATATCCTCATAACCACCAAAATGAAAGAGGCATGTGTACCCTGGATGGTAAGCCTCCCAAACTTTCTAGGACTTCAGGGATACAGAGTATCAAAGAAAAAGGCCCAGATAGTGAAGCAAAAGGTAATTTATCTGGGTTATGAAATTAGTGCAGGACAACAGACTCTAGGGCAAGATTGCAAGAAAGTAATATGCCCACCCTGAAACCTCAAACAATAAAAGAACTGTGAACGTTCTTAGGAATGGCAGGGTGGTGCCGATTATGGACTTACAATTATGGCATACTTGTGAAACCCCTGTTATGTGCCCATTGCAAATGTGAACAGAGACCTCCAGTGTACAAAAGACTTTCACCAGCTGAAGAATGCTCTAATGTCAGCTCCAACTCTCTGACTCCTGGATGTGAGTAAACCATTCTTTCTGTTTTCCCATGAGAAACAGAGAATTGACCTGGGGACACTGGCCCAGGACCTAGGTCCATATTGGAAAGCAGTTGCTTACTTCTCCAAGCAACTAGACTCAAGAACCAAGGGATGGCCAGGATGCCTTAAAGCCATTGCAGTAGTGTTGCTGAATATTCAAGAGGCATGCAAATTCACGTTGGGCCAGAAAATTATTGTTTTGGTGTCTCACACGGTGTCTGCAGTCCTTGAAGTAAAGGGCAGGCACTGGCTCTCCTCATAAAGGTTCCTGAAATACTAAGCCATCATGGTGGAACAGGACGATGTAGAGATAGTCATAACTACCATTATCAACCCCTCTTCTTTTCTTAGTGGAAATCAAGGGGAGCTGGTACACCATGACTGCCTGGAGACTATCAATGCCTCCTACTCCAGCCACCCCGATCTGAAGGACACTCCTTTGGATGACACAGAAACCTGGTTCACTGATGGGAGCAGCTATATCGTCAGAGGAAAGTGACATGCCAGGTATGCAGTTACCACCTGCAAAAAGATAATAGAATCTGGACCCTTGCCAATAGATACCTCTGCACAAAAGGCTGAGATAATTGATCTAACCTGAGCCCTAGAGATTGCGAAGGGAAAGAAAATAAATATTTATACAGACTCCAGATATGCATTTGGGGTTGTACACACACATGAAGCCATCTGGAAAGAAAGGGGACTGTTGAAGTCACAGGGAAAAGCATCAAACATGCACAGGAAATATTGCAGCTACTGGACTGGCACAGCAGAAGGTGAGCTCAGAATTGGAAGAAGGAAAGAAGCTGGCAGACAGAGAAGCAAAAGAAACAGCAAAAGGTGAGATGACGATTGAGGGAGCTTTAATTCCAGATGGACAGATCTCTCTTGAAGGTAAGCCAGTATATACCAGAAGGGATAGAAAACTAATTAAGGATCAAGGAGGAACATATAACCAAGAGAGATGGGCTGTTACTGCAGAAGGAACGATGGTTATCCCTTCTCATCTGCTATGGTCATGAGTAAGGGAAGAGCACCAGAAAACACACTGGGAACTAGATGCCCTGTAAAACTATCTAATTGAAAAGATTACTGCAAGAAATTTATGCTCTACTATCATTCAGGCAACCCGGCAGTGTGACATTTGCCTACAGAAAAAAACCAGGAATATCGCCAAACCAAAACATGGTCAAATAGGAAAAGGCCACAGGCCAGGGCAACAATGGCAAATTGACACTTCAAAACTCACAAGAAAGGGGAGGTATTGATATTTCCTGCTTTTAACAGACACATTTTCAGGCTGGTCAAATGCTTTTCCCACCAGAACAGCCAAAGCTGGAGAGGTAACCAAGGTATTGATAAGAGAGATAATAACACCCTTTGAGAGTCCAGCCACAGTATCTTCAGAGAGAGAGCCACATGTTATTTCAAAGATACTATAACAAATCAGTTAAAAAATCAAACCAAAATTAAAAAAAAATCAAATAAAAAAAACCCAAAAACCAAACCAACCAACAAACCAAATCCAACAACAACCACCAAAATAAAACAAAAACACAAGAGAAAGAGTAAATCCCCATCCCAATAGACTTGTTCCATTCTTCACTCGTTACACCTGCACTCACACAGGTGCTGAGACTGCAAAAAAAAGAGCATTCCTGGAGTACAGCTGCAGGAAAAGCAGGTATAAAACAGGCTGTCAGTTAGGATCATTCTCACCTGAGTGTAAAAGGCTTCTTTGGCAACTGCAAGGCCCTTGCAAATGGCAAGTGCCACACCCTCAGCTCATGGGAGGAAAGGGCTCTGAATGGCCCACCCCGGCATGGAAACCCTGTTCCCAGGCTGCATCACACCCAGAATTCTTATGGAGGACTCCAGAAAGCTGAGAGTCATCTCTGCCTTCTCCATCTTCTGTGTCCTTAAGCTGCTGGAGAGAAGAAATTTAGGGTCAGCTCCAGCAGCACAATCCCTGCTGGCCCAGGGCACAGTGCCAGGAAGGTCTCTGCGTGCCCAGCCTTTGCTCCAGCCAAGAAAAGCTCCTGGCACAGGCTCACCTTTCCTGCTCAGCCAGAACCCCCAGTGCCCCAGCAGCAGGAAACTGACGGCTCTGGGTGGCACCAACACTGGCAAATGCCAAACCTGGGTGCTGCCAGCATCAACAATCTGCTGGATCGTGAGTCCTGGCACCCACAAATTTCCAGACCTGGACAGTGCTGGTGCCGAATCTGGGAAATTGCCAGATTTTGTCTTTCCGTGCATGAAAATTGCTAGATATGGCGTGCACTGGCATTGGGAAATTTGAGGATCTAGGCAGTGCTGGAGGCAGAAAACACCACTTTTCAGGCTCTATGTGCTGGAAAGGAGCAGATTTAGGATTCTGGACCCATCCTCCCTTCCTTCCCCTTACCGAATGATGCTCCATCACTGACCAGGCTCCCCAGGGAATGCTCACAGCGGCAAGGCTGCCTCAGCTCCAGGAGCCTTTCAACACCTCTCCCAGGGATGCACAGCCTCAGCTTGTCATGCTCTCTGTGCAGGGCTGAGGCCTGGACTCCATCATCCCCCTGGATCCCTCCAAGCTCAGCCCCTCCCACAATTCTCCCCCTTTGGCTCGGCCTTTTTTTCCCCACAAGATGCTGGGAAAGCTGTTGGGGCCGGGCCAGGAACAGGGCACCCCAACTCTCACCCCCTGTCGCACAAGATGCCTCCCAGACCAAAGCTGCCACCTCCTCGGACCATAGCTTATTTTGGTGTGCTAAACACCTCCTTGAACTGATATCAGGAAATTAGGATGGTGATATTTGTTTCCCATGGAAAAGAGCCACCATTCTTATGCTGGGTCCTTTGGCCCAGAGTGGGTTGTTGGCTTCAAAATTCTAGACAGCACAGGATTTCTCCCAGACCAACGCTACCACTACCTAGAAGCCTGGCTGCCATTGCAATGCCAAATGCTTTCTCCTAACTGGACTTCTAGTCTTGTTTCCTGTGGATAAGTGCTACCGTTCATATGCAGGGTCATTTGGCCGGGAATGTGTTTTTGCCTGCTAAAATTCCATAAGACACAGGATTTCTCACAGACCAATACTGCCACCACCTCAAACCATAGCTTACTTTTATGTTCCAAACAGGCACCCTGCTGCAGGCACCGTAGAGAGGCTGAGATTGCAGGAGTTGGTAGTTGTCTTGAGAGGTTAATTTGGTGCTCATTCTGCATCTTTAGTAGAGCATCTCCTGGTCTGAGTCAGATTTTAGTCCTAGTGTGTTCAGCCAGGCTTTTCTCTTTGTATTATCCCTTTAAAATTTATATGTTGATATCCTGGAGTGCTCTGGGACAAGCCCTTGGATCCAAAGGTGAAATGTAGTGAAGTTCAGGGAAAGATGGTGTTGCTTGTGGTAAATATATCTGGTATTAGTTTTGCTTTCAGTGGCCAGTTTGGCCAATTGCTGCCTATGTCTCAAGGTTAAAATATGTCCTCAGTGCAAGTTAATGCCCTGGAATTGCTGAAACAGGAAGATTGTGCCCATGTTGGGGGTTGAATGCTTCCTTTTTCTTTCTGTGGAATTTCTCCCATTGTTATGCTAAGTAGTTGTGGCTACACCTTAAAACGACAGATAATGTTCTCTCGTAGGGGAGTGGCTGGAGGGGGAGGGGGTGGGGGGGAACCGGAAAAGGAAAGGTGGACGGGGGGTCTGGAGCCGGGCTCTGTCTCGCTTGGCTCGTGGAGTGGGAGGACATCCCGGGCTCCAATCTGGCATATCCCCCTGCCATCCCAGCACTGAGATCCACGCTCCCTGCCATTGGACATCGCTCTGCTGCTCTCCCATCTCACCCTACTATCTCCGGATGCTCTGCTGAGCACCACGACCGACACCGTGAGGGGGAGTCACTTTTCCCATCCCCTCTCACACCTGGGCCACCGCCATCACCCAGCCCTCTTTAACTGCGTGGGACCTGCCCTGCCCACAGCACCGGTAACTGAGCGCAGGGAGACGGCCTGCGGCCAAAAGGGACTGGAGCAGAGCTATACTGTTTTGTTCTGTTGTAAATTTTTATAGCTGTTGTTGTTTTTCTGCCTTGTTAGATATCAGTAAAGAACTGTTACCCTTATCCCCACGTCTCCTTCCTGAAGGCCTCTGATTTGGACCTAAAATAATTAAAAGGGAGGGGTTGCATTCTGCATCTCAGGAAGGGGGCCCTTGCCTTTCCTTAGACCATACCTGTCTTTCAAACCAAGACAGCCCATCAAGCCACAGTTTTGCTGTAGATATGGTCAGACATTAAATGCTGACCTTGGATTTACCCTCTTTGCAAGCTGTTGCTTGGTAATGGTGGCAAAGAGGCATTTGGGCCTCCTCTTTTTCTTCACATTCATCCCTGTCCAAATTCTGATGGACAAGCACTTCTGTACCTTGTCAGAAGGCTTGATCTTCCCAGCTGTGTAACGTTTTTTGTTTTCTATAAGCTTGTGTTAAATTAGAGCCCTAACTCACTTTGAATGAAAGCTTCTCTTTCTAATTTCTGCCAGCCCAGGTGACTTTGCTGTCACACAGCACCCACTGACATCAGCTAATTCCTTTGTGAATGAAATTATCATTGAAAAGTTAATGCTCAGAAAATGCTTTAGGCAGAATTTAAGCTTAGCAGGGGCTTATCACAACTTTAGTCCTGTGTTTTCATTTCTGTGAGTATAAGAAATGTTGGTATGATCCTGTTAATATGAAGGATGTATTTTGTCCAGTCCTCCTTGTAAGAATTACAGAATCAGAAAATGGTTTGGGTTGGAAGGGACCTTAAAGCTCATCTCATTCCACTCCATGCCATGGTCAGGGACACCTTCCACTATCCCAGGTTGCTCCAAGCCCCATCCAACCCAGCTTTAGACACATTGAGGAATTGGGCAGCCACAGCTTCTCTGGGCAGTCTGTTCCAGGGCGTCACAACCCTCACAGGGAAGAATTTCTTCCCAGTACCTGATCTAAACTTACCATCCTTCAGCTTGAAAAAGAACCACTTCTCTTTCTCTGAGCTTTCTCTTTCTGGGCACAGTCCAAGTCCATCCTTCAGGAGTTGGGTAAGTGTTAATAGGGTGTCTGGGGCTGGCCTCTGGGCTGGATCTCTTCTGCAGGAGTGTTTGGTTTGCCTTGCCTCGCCTCCTTTCCCTTTAGGAGCTCCTTTAAAGAAGGGGATCCTTAGCACTACCTGCTGTTGGCTCTGCAATCTCTTGTTGGAAGATGCTGCTTCCATTTAAGAAAAGGACAGTGCAGCTTCCATGCAGGACCAGGCATTTGGCTAGGGGAGATGCCTCTTCTGCATTGCTGGGACTTGTTTGTGTGGTTACAGTCCAAGTTCTGGGCTTGTAACAAGAACAGCGATTGTCCTGCGCAAGCTTCTCCAGCTGCTTCATGCCCTTCAGCTCAGTCCCTGCACTTCCTCCCCTGTCAGAAGGCAGACAAGTGGCTGAAGGAATCACCTAGTCTCGCCGAAGATCACCCAAGCCTGCACTGTTCCAGTTGTATCAGTAATGAAATTCTGGCTTAGGCTTCCCAGTGCATCATGGTGCAGGGAGGCTTTTAAAAACAGCTAAAATAAGGCTGATGCAGCAGTTCTGATCAGCACTATTGGTGGTGGGGATGCCTTGTAGTTATTTCAGATTTTGTGCTGATGAAGCATCAGGGAGTCTGAAATTAGTAGCTCTCTATTTTCCCACAGAACACAGCCGTGGTGTTCTGTGTTGGCTGGTAACTGAATCTATGACAGCTGCCTGCAAATTGCTGTGTATGGTATTGGAGCATCCATCTGGCATATTTAGCTAGATGCAGCTTAATTCGAGTTACGTTCAAAATGGTGCCTCAGTATTTCATTTGGGAAGGAAAGTGCTGGTTTGAAATAGAATTTCCCAGGTATCCTTTATGTGTGTGTGAGGGAGAAGGTTCTGTTAAGGACAGTGGTGTTGAGTTTGGCCTAGACTAGACTTAGTATATTATATAATATATAATATATACAATAATAATAATATATACAATAATAATATATTGTATAATTAAGTATCCCATTTTCTCACATACTATTTCTGTGCTTTCTGTTTCCATCAGCCAGCCCTCAAGTCCCTGCTGGTTCCCCTGCAGTTTTCTACCTCTCTATACACATGCATATGTCAACACCCTGCTCTTTTTTTGGGCTGTTGAATAGTCTTTGATGCTTCTCTCACTCTTTGCACTCTAACCTCTTTTTTCACATTCCCTGCTTCCCCAGAAAGAGTATCTTCCCATAAAATTACTTACCAAAGCTTTGCCCCAGCTAATTCCTGTTCTGAATGTGTTGTTAATATGAGCTTGTTTTTCAAAACCTGTCTCCTTTGTGAGCCTATCACTTGGTGTGGTGGATTTTAGGGCTGCAAGGAACTAATTTACACAGGAAGAAATGAGTTGTGCATAGTTGCCATCAGAATCTGGGCTGCTCTCCTGCCCAGGGAAACTCTCACAAACTCCAGTGCCTGTTGGAAAAAACACTGAGCCCATCACCAGCCATGGGCTCTGTCAAATGTTCACAGAGAGAGTTTTTATGGTCTGTAGAAAAATATGCTGTGGACAATCACAGGTACTTTTCTGCCACTGCATTTTTAACTACTTTCTTCCTATGTAAATACCTAGATACAGTCAAGGCCTCAGAATTGTAAGTGTTGCTGTTCAATTGTTTCGCAAACACTCCTCCATGTATTACACAGCTTGTTACCAACTTTGTGCTTCTTATGTATTCTTCTTGCAATCTTTGCATTTTTTTTATCCTTCCCTTTTTATCTATCCCTTTTTCTCACTTGTTTCTTTCCTTTTGTGCAGTCTGTCTTTAGCTGTGACCAGCCTTTTGGAATGGTCACTGTCAGCACTCTTGGGTGCTGCTGGCTGGCTGTGCCAGCTGCTTTGCATTACTCTTTCAATCAGCCTTGAGTTATCTCAGGGTTCAACTTCATGTGGGATTTGTAGTGTAGACTTCTGTATAAGGAGGTAAGGATAATGCTGACAAGGAGAATTCTTGTGTAAAGCTCTGATATGGCAGAGGGAATTTCCTTGGAGATGCAAAGGATTTATCTTACATTATTTAATCTGGGGTTTATACATCATACAGCGAATTTTTCTGCAGGCTATACTGGCTATTGTGCTTTAATTGTAAATTAAATATCTGCATGGGATCTGAGTGGTGGCAATGTGTGCCTTGCACCTGAAAATATTCCCAGACACTTCATGGTCTGCATGTCTTCTCTGAGAAAAAGATCTGTAGAATGACCTATTGGTGACTTATATGGGGCTAATTAAAGGACTAATAGAGTCCTGATCATGGTTTTCTTACTTAATTGCTCATACTCAGGTTTTTTCCAGCACTCCATCAATACCACTCCAATTAGTGGATTTCCTACAGTCACTGAGGAGCAGTTAGGTTGCCTTCTGGATCTTATCCTGCAACTCTCACTCCCTCCAGCTTTTCCTACCATACACATTAGAGTTTAAGCCTTTTGAATTAGAGGCTTTGATTTATGTTTTGTGAAATGATGGACACAGTAAATACATTGTTGAGTTCGAGTGGCGTGGGATCCGAGGCAGAAGACCCCACACTCTGTGATCTATGTGACAAAAAGCCGTTATTCAGTTCTGACCTTGGTTTTTATACCCCTTTCAATGTTCCCGGGCAAGCGTCTGTGATTGGCTCCCAGGTCAGGCTGCCCAGCCCTCTGACCAATAGCTCTCTGCAGCCAGGGCTGGAACTCATTGGATTAAATCCTTGTCTGCCTCTAATCCTGCCCTGTCTCTGTTCTTTGGGGGCTGGCTTTTTCAGCCAGACTACTTATCCAATCAGTAGTCAGATTAACTGCCCAGTACTGGCCAGCCTACACTGTGACAATTCCCCGTTTCTTTTTTATTAATTTGAACAAAATTTTGAAACACAAATGTGCAGCTTGTTCTCTGTAATCTTGCCTGCAAGGGCCCTTTTGCATGCAAAATTACATTAACAGCATCTATTCGATTGGAATGGGGTTTTACCCAGCTTAATAAATTTGGCTTTTAGTGATGAGTTGCACATACCAGAAGCTGCAGGGCTTTTGTTCAGGGGCAGTCAGGTGAATTAAACACTTTTGGTTTCATATCTAAAAATGTAATTGTTTAACACAGAAATATAACTTAACTTTATAACCATAAAACTTTAAAGAACTTTTCTTTTGAAATTATAACTTAATATAATAATCAGTTTAGAACTGTGCAAAATTCCAACTTGATAAAACAATTTGTAAACATTAAAGCATTTTGTAAACGAACACCTCTATTATTTCAGTGTCCCGTAAGTCTGTGACGTAGGTGCAATTTCTGTCATTTACTTTCTCCACCAATGATACATGAGCTTTTAAGGTCTCATAGATGAACTGGGATTCTCACTCAGGCACTGCCTGCTTAACAGGCTGGCTGGGTTTTAAACTTGTATCTTTTAGAAAAGTTGCAATATTTACTGCCATGAATCCTTCAAATTTAAATTTTTGTTATTGAATTTTATAAGCTTAGTATTCCAAATTATTGATGTGCTTGATGTATCATTGGAGTAGTGGTGTTTTTATTTAGAAAACTGTTAACATGATTTTCAGCTTGACATGTTACAGGCTCAATGCTTAATAACTGTAGTGTTATAATTCAACATTAAACAAGAACCACTTAGCTCTAAATCATTAACATTGTTTTTAAAAACAAGAAACCATTTAACTTAAAACCATTTCAAATAAAACATAGGTACTTCCTTTATTCCTTACTCCCCTTCCTTTGTTTTATTTAAAAAACAATACACTAGATAACTTGAAACTGTTTTAATTAGGAACACATGTATTTTCTATCCTTTCTCCTCTTTTTTGTTTTTAGAATTTAAAACAAGAAGCAAAACATACACCTTTAAATTAGAAATATCTGGATTTTATAATTTTCTCTCCTTCTCAGTCAAATTCCAATTTGGCCACAATTGAAAGAGACTGAGAAGGCTTTGATGATACACATTTCCTTTTGCTTAGTTTAAATCCCAACGTGGCCAGAGTTGAGACTTCAGACTAGGCAAAATTATTTATTATATTTTAAAAAAAAAAACTTTAATAAATTTTCAACATTGTAAACTGAAGTGACAAGAGGTATATACTTTAGAAATTTTGCAACTGTGATTTGCTAATGAAACACCTTTTACTAACTGATCCATAGAAATTTGTTTTGTAGAACTTAGAGTGAGCAAGATTTTTAATTCTTAAGAGAGCTGATTGAGTATGATGCTATTGCAATGTATATGAATAAAGTTAGCAAACATTCAACTGTGAACTTTAATACACAGTCTAAAATTTGTAGACTGTATTGGCAACTTTGAAGAAATATTCCTTTAGCAACTGTAAGAAAGCAGGTTAACAAAGCAAATATCAACTTAGTAAAACTTGCAAGATATCCAGGCTTTGCCAAAATTAAATTGAAGGTGGATGAAGCAGTTGTTGAGCTTTGCTGAAGGTGATCATTGCTGGTTGCATTACCCTGGTTGGTGTAAGTAAGTTTCCTGATTTTCATTTTTACTGTTCTGGTTTTCCCACCTTTATTATAGGATGATTTGAGATTACCTGGTCTTCTAGCCTTCTTCTGTAAGGCAAGTCTCTTGGGACAGCTTGCCTTCCGGTGGCTTTGTTGTCTCTGATTGAGGCTTTCTATTCTCAGCCTCACTGCTGCTGCAATAGAATCAGTATCGCTCTGTATGTTAGTTGATGTTGTCTTAAGTTTAGCATATGCATTAATTATTTATTCCAAGGATGGATTTTCTTTGGGTATTGCATTTATGAGTTTTTTGCAGTCCTCATTTGCATTATCTCGGGCCAATTGTAACAATACCTGGTTCCTTGTATCTTCATTAGCTATTTGTTTTTCCATGGCATCTTGTAATTGTTCTATGAAGTGCATGTACAATTCACTAGTATTTTGTTTTATATTTGTATATCTCTGGGTTGGTACAGACATGTTTGTAACTTTATTTAGGGCTCTCATCCCCAGTTCCTTTGCTTGGTTTAATACAGCAGAGTTTATGCGGGCTTGAGTCTGGGGATCCTCCAGGGGGCGCACTCCCATGCGTTGAGGAACCCCTGCCCCAAAGCATGGGTCTTGCTGTGATAGGCTTGAGTTTTTTAACTCTTGCTCTTATGCATATGTTCCCCAGGCCGATTCAAACATCATATACTGCACTGGAGCACAGATTAACTTTGCAATCTACTTTATATCATAGGTGTTAACTCATTAGCACTCACGAATCTAAGCATATTTGTTACTGCAGGGGATCCCAACCCATGCTTAGCAGCTAACTGGCGTAATTCTGCAAGAATTTGCCAATTAAAGGGTACATATTTATCAGGAGTAGTTCCGTTTCCCCTTATAACTGGGAATGCCAACACTGTATCCCCCCCACCCTGCCAATTTTCTTCTATTGGTGCAGACATAGGCACTGCTATCAGTTCAGCCCCTTCTAAATCACCAGATTCTAGAGCCTTTTGCTTTACCTTCATCCAGAAGAGAGCCGTGTCCCAGGAGGAAACGACATCTGATTTAAACATTAACGGGGCTGGAGCTGCTGTTTGGGGGTTGGCTGTCGAGGTGCAGTTCGTGTTTTTTTCCAGGATGAATTGGCTGTTTCTTTGTGCAGAGACCTCTTTGAGCTGTTCTGTGCTCGGCTCCTGGTGTGGAGAAACTGTGCGTGCTGTATCTCCAGCAGGATCGGGGCTGATTCTTGGTTCTGGAGTTGTTTTCGGGGCTTCAGTGCTGGTATTGGCCGGCTCCGATGCACTTCTGGGTTTTTCTTGTGTCGCTCCTGGGGTGACATCATTGCGGCGCGCTCCGGCTCGGGGATCGGTGGGGGTTTCCATGGCGACTCGGGGCAGTGCTGTGCCCTCTCACCGGGGCAGCGCAGCACCCTCTGGAGGCTGGGCTGAGGCCGGGGCCCTGCCTGCCGAAGGCTGGACCAAAGCTGGAGGTGCCACCTACCAAGGCGTGGTCGGAACGGGAGGCGTGACCCACCAGGGCGAAGCTTGGGGCAAGAGTACATCCCATGAGGGAGGCTGTGTTTCCTTTCTCCCTCCCCTGGCCATGCAGCCGCCGCCATTTTGGTATTGTTCCCGGACTTCTGTCTTGGCCATGTGGCCGCCGCCGTTCTGGGATAGTTTTCGGATGTCTCTCGTGGCAGTTTGGAGTGTTTTTAGAGTCTCTGGGCTGGCAACTGAGGAATTATCGGCCAGCAAAGTCTCTCTGCATGGAATAAGTCCTTTTTCTTCCCTGCTTTCACTGGATAAATCAGCTTTTATCTCTTTTATCAGCTTTAAGATAGTTTTCCAAGGCTTTAAAGCTCTAACTGCATTTTTATCATTTTTTAAGGCAGCATTTAGTATTTCTTCTCTAGTTTTAGTCCAGTAGTCTATATTTAATGCAGTTTCTACAGTCAGTTCCACCCCCTTTTCTTTTGTCCGTAGTATTAAATCAAAAAGCAATTCTTTTTCATATTCGATTTCCCACTCCCCCAAAATCTCTGTCCATACCTCTATAACTGGATGCGTGTTTGTAGAAAAGAAGCTCCCCATTGTTTTCTTGTAGCTTTTTGGCTGAAGTTTTCCTTCATTTCTAGGACGATCTGGCTGTGGTCATTTCCTGTTGCCTCTCTTTTTTGGGCGTTTTTCTCGTCTCTTTTACGTATTCCTGACTCTGGCCAGTGTTCCCCCTGCCTCTATGGGCAGAACCCGTCTCTTGACCGCCCTGGCTCTTGGCCAGTATCCCCCATCTCTAGGATGGTCTGTCTCCCCCGCTCATGGTGGTATGGGTATGCCAGATCACGTTGGGACTCACCAGATGTTGAGTTTGAATGGCGTGGGATCTGAGACAGAAAACCCCACACTCTGTGATCTATGTGACAAAAGCCTTTATTCAGTTTTGACCTCGCTTTTTATAACCCTTTCAATGTTCCCGGGCAAGCGTCTGTGATTGGCTCCCAGGTCAGGCTGCCCAGCCCTCTGACCAATAGCTCTCTGCAGCCAGGGCTGGAACTCATTGGATTAAATCCTTGTCTGCCTCTAATCCTGCCCTGTCTCTGTTCTTTGGGGGCTGGCTTTTTCAGCCAGACTACTTATCCAATCAGTAGTCAGATTAACTGCCCAGTACTGGCCAGCCTACACTGTGACAATATATGGGACAAGTTCTGTGCACAAAACATTCCTGATGCAAAGATGTTGCTCTTCCTCTCCCTTCCTCCCAGGTTCACATTCCAAAATGAATATTTTTTCTGTATTATAGGCGACCAACTAGCTTCAATTTATAGACCTCCATTATCTTCTGGTACAGAAATTTTCATTATGCCAGTTATTTTAGAACTGACAAAATATTTCTCAGCTGTACTGTGCTTTCTTGGATGGCTGAAATTGCCTTGGTTAAAAGTTTCTGTACATTTTCTCTCCCAGGAGGTAATAATAAATTTTGATTCTCTCAAAATACAGGGGATGGGTAGTGAAGCAGTCTTTTCTACTTCAGCATAAACAGTAGACAAACAGCTTTTTTTGTTCTTCCTTATCCCCAGGAATAAATTGCAAAAAGTCTAGGCTGGAATGCTCACAACCCAAAAGAACAGCAGGTCTCTCTCCTGTCACACTTTTCCCACAGGAGGGTTGCAGGGTTACCTGAGGCTCTGAGCTTCCTCTCTGTGGGACATCAAGCTTGTGTTGGTTTGAAAGTAAAACCAGTGCGAGACTCCAAGTCAGTAATACAATTTAATATGAGAAAAGAGAAAAAAATAAAATACATGCAATAATATAAAAGAAACAACCACCAACACAGTCAGAAATACAACCTGACACCCTGTCAGTCAGGGTGTTGGTAGCAGTCCGTATAAATGGTGGCTGCAGTCCTCCTGGATGACAGATGTGGTTCTGTTGAAGCAGTGCTCCTGTAGAAGGTGCAGTTTTCCTCCGAAGATCCAGCAATGATGTGGAAAAGGTCCGACTTTCCTCTGGGATCCAGTAGAAAGGTCTGCCCTCGGGTCCCAAACCCCAGGTTTTTTATCTAGGTAGGAAAGGCTTGGTTCCTGCCCCTGGTTGGGGCATCTCCCAATGGGATGATGTAATCTTATCAGTCACACAATAGGACTTAATGGCCCATTAACAGAATATATCTTCTGGAGGAAGGATGGGTTGTGAATAGATAACGATGATCATCCCCCAATCTTATCAGATAGCACATCAGCAGAGGATATCTCCCACAGAGATAAGGATCACCACCCCTCCCACATTTTAACAGATGGTGATAGAATACACATTTTTGCATTGTACCCCAGGACATAATCCACCCCTTATTCTATTACCATCTACATCACACCCAAACCAATACCCTCTTACAGATATATAATACAAAATGAAACTTTACATACAGTTCTCACTAAAAATTAGGTCTCCTTGCGGTACACAACGGGTTTCCTCATCTTTCTGCATTACCCACCAAGTGCAACCAGGTCCTTGAGCAAAAACAATCCCACGGATTGTTTTGCCTTTGCCTGTGGTGGGCTTAATCCAAACAGTCTTTCCTAAAATACCTTTCATGTGTACCACAGGGACCTTGTCCCCATCCACTGTGTGCAGGGGTTCAGAGTGGGCAGGACCGGCTCGATTGATGGACCCTCGGGTGTTAACCATCCAGGTGGCTTTGGCCAAGTTCATTTCCCAATTTCTGAAGGTTCCACCACCAAGTGCTTTCAAAGTAGTCTTAAGGAGTCCATTACACCGTTCAACTTTCCCGGCAGCTGGCGCGTGGTAAGGGATATGATATATCCATTCAATACCATGTTCTTTGGCCCAGGTGTTGATAAGGCCAGTCTTGAAATGGGTTCCGTTGTCTGATTCAATTCTCTCAGGGGTACCATGCCTCCAAAGGACTTGTTTTTCTAGGCCCAAGATGGTGTTCTGGGCAGTGGCATGAGGCACAGGGTAGGTCTCTAACCATCCTGTAGTTGCTTCCACCATGGTCAGTATGTAGCGTTTGCCCTGGCGGGTTTGGGGAAGGGTGATGTTGTTACCGTATGGACTAGAAATCCTGAATATTAGAATATAAAGTGTATAAACCATAATAGTAGTAGTAATGCTAAGGCTTGAAGACTGCAGTTCCCAGAGTAGGCCCTGGGAAACTAACTTAGGAATGTGCTGTGCTGAGAGCATGCAGAACCGTTAGTGATAAGGTTAAAGTATAAACATAAATAAAGTACTGGTGGTAGGCAGTGGCGCCAGAGAGAGATTGAGTGGGAGAACACTATAGTCCTAAGGCAGTGGCGCCAGAGAGAGATTGAGGAGGAGAACACTATAGTCCTAAGATAAGCAACCATGTAAGATTTATGATGCAAAATGCTATCTTCAAGGTGAATGTATCTATAGAAGAATGTGTACTTCTGCACATAAACCATTTGTAAAAAGGGTATAAAAAACCCTCTAAAAAGGGAACCAGTGGGATCCTGACTTGGGACGCGAGTCCGCAGGTCCCCGGGCCCTGAATAAAGCACCGCATAAACTGACACTCTGTTAGTTTGTGTTTTACTTGGGGTTTCAGGCAGCAGTTTTGGCGACCGCGGCAGGACTCCGGAGGCAGCAGGGGCGGTTCGCGAGCTGATCTACTCCACGCTGGCACCAGGTGATTTCTGGGGAGACATCAACCCGTGCCCGACCCCGCGCCTGACGGACGACTGTGAGGTAAGCCCGCAAGGTGCTTTATTCTTTATTGAAAGGGAAAGCCCACTGATTAAGACGGGACGGTGATCCCGCACCGGGGGCAAAGGACGTCTTAAAGGTTGTGGAAAAGGAAGCCTAGGCGCTGGTCGTCAGACGCAACAGTGATTGCGCAGATCCAGCACTTGCCACTCGCGGCGACGAGAAAGGCAAGAATTGTGGTAAAGGGTGTGTGAGTGTGGAAATAATAGTAAAGTGTGTGAGTGTGAGTGTTATGATGCCTTTTAAAACCTTTAAAGTTCTGCCTAGTTTGGGGATGGAAATTCCGAATGGTTCACCCTTGGGCTGTTTGTTGCAACATTGGAAGGTGGGGAATTTTGGTCAAGAACTGAGTAAAAAGAAATTGATTGATTTTTGTAATCATGTGTGGCCCCAATACGAACCTGAGGGTATGCAATGGCCCCGAAATGGTACTCTAAATCCTGATATTATAACTCCTCTTATGCACTTCTTACAAAATAATGAGAAATGTGAAGAAATCCCGTATCTTGATTTGTTTTATTATTTGAAAAATAAGCCAGAATGGCAGAAGGAGTGTGGCATTATGGTCTTAAAAACAGCAACAGATGGTTGTGCGGGCTGCAAAGGGTGGCAAAAAGGGAAGGAGTATTCTGTTAAGTTGTCAGACCCTGAGGAGGATGTTTCTCTGTTGGTAGCACCTAGTGCACCCCCCCCCGGAAGAGAGTGAACCGAGTGAGTCGGACGAAGAGGTGAATGAGGAAGAAAAGGGGGGGGATTTAGAGAAAGGAAAAGTCGTTGATAAGCCGCGTACTCCTCTATGTGAAAGGACCCGTAGCGGGCAGGAGAAGAAGGGAAAAAGGGGTGCACAATTGATGGTTCCATTGCGGGAAGCAGTTGGACCCCACGGGGAACGAGTAATGGTGAAAGTTCCTTTTTCTCCTAATGATTTGTTAATTTGGAAGCAGTCTGCGGGGGCTTATCGGGAGGATCCTGAATGGGCGGCAAGGGTAGTGAAAATGGTGATTAAAACACAGAATCCAGACTGGAATGATTTACAGGTCTTACTGGGTACAATAATGGACTCTACTGAGAAAGAGATGGTGTTTAAAGCTATGAGGGAAAAGGCACGAGAAATGATTAGGTTGCAAATAGCGGACGGTACATTAAATGATTTGGTGCCGCGGGAGGATCCAGAGTGGGATGTTAATTCAACAGGGGGTTACCATAGACTTAAGGCTTATCAAGAATTGTTGATAGAAGGAATACGGAGCGGGATACCTAAGACGTTAAACTGGTCCAAGTTGTATTCAGTAAGGCAGGAGAAAAATGAGTCCCCGTCAGCTTTCTTAGAAAGGCTTAAGGAAACTGCTCGAAAATATACCAGTTTAGAAATTGAAGGGGAATCAGGGAAATTGCAGCTAGCTTTAATTTTTATGGGACAATCCCAAGAGGATATTCGGGAAAAGTTGCAGAAATTAGAAGGGGAAGATACACGGAATTTGGATAAACTTTTAGAAGTTGCGTGGAAGGTGTATAATAATAGGGAAAATGAGACTGCTAAGAAGCAACAAGCTAGTATGTTGGCAGTACTACAGCAGATAACGGGGAATGGTATGTGGGGAGGTGGCCGGGAGCGTGGACGGGGGTGAGGAATGGCCAAGGGAGGAATTTCGACGGGTGGAAGGGGATTCCCAAACCAATTACAAATGGGACAAGGAAAAATGAGACTGGGATTGGATCAGTGTGCCTTGTGCAAGAACAGAGGACACTGGAAAAACGAATGTCCACTTAATCAAGGTATGGGATTCGGGCTGAATAGCAGGGAGGGGTTGAGAAATAATTCAAGTGCAGTTCAGGAAGGGCCACAAGGTGTCGCCCAAGCCTTTATGATGGGAAGCTACCAGAATCAAAGCTGACTAGATCGGGATTTGAAGGTAGTTTTAGAAGTAGACGGGGAACCATTGGAATTTAGAGTAGATACGGGGGTTACATATTCTGCAATTAACACCAAATTAGGACCTCTAAGTGATTCTACCATTCGGGTGGTAGGGGTTACAGGACAGGTGGAAGAAAGGGCATTTTTACGTCCGTTGGATATAAAGTCTGGGGGGAAAGAATTTGATCATCAATTTTTATACATGCCAAATAGCCCAGAATCATTAATGGGGAGGGATTTGTTATCAATGTTAGAGGCAAAAATAATCTTTGAAAAAGGAAGAGTAAAATTAGAAATTCCAGAAGATAATATAGCCAAATTATTTACAGTGAAAGAAGTAGAGGCAACAGAAATCCCCACAGAAATTAGAACAGGCTGTGGTACCATGGATATGGGAAAGAGGGATTCCTGGAAAATCAAAAGCAGCACAACCGGTAGTTGTGGAACTGAAGTAAGGAGCACAACCCGTACGGATAAGGCAGTACCCTCTGAAACTAGAGGCTCGGAAAGGAGTAGCACCCTTAATAGATCAGTTTGTTAGTTTAAGGATATTACAGGAATGTGAATCAGAATTCAATACCCCCATATTTCCGGTAAAGAAGTCCAATGGTAAGTACAGGTTAGTTCAAGATCTGAGGGCAATCAATAATATAACAAAGGATATTCATCCAGTAGTAGCAAATCCATATACATTGCTAACAGCTGTCTCGGAGAAATTTAAATGGTTCACAGTAATTGACTTGAAAGATGCATTCTTTTGTATCCCTTTGGCATTTGAAAGTAGGAAAATTTTTGCTTTCGAATGGGAAAACCCTGCTACAGGACGGAAAAGACAGCTCACCTGGACACGTTTACCACAAGGATTCAAGAATTCTCCAACCATCTTCGGAAACCAACTAGCCCGGGAACTGGAAGAATGGAGACTAACCCAGGTAAAGGAGTCACCTTTCTCATTTATTCTTCTACAGTACGTAGATGATATTTTTCTAGCCTCAACAGAAGAAGACATCTGTCGAAGACTCAGCATTGAACTCCTCAACATGCTCAGACAAGCTGGATACAGAGTGTCAAAAGAAAAGGCCCAGCTGGTAAGGACACAAGTCATTTATTTGGGATGCGAGATATCACAAGGAGTTCGGAAATTAGGGGTGAACCGGATTCAGGCAATATGTGCTATACCGACACCTCGAAATCCACAAGAGTTAAGGTCCTTTTTAGGAATGGCAGGGTGGTGCCGGTTGTGGATTCCAGAATTTGGACTAAAAGCAAAACCTCTGTATGAGGCAGTAAAAAATCCTGAATTTAAATGGAATAAAATACAAGAAAAGGCATTTCAGAACTTGAAGCAAGCTCTAAAAGAGGCACCTGCATTAGGGTTGCCAGATCTCACAAAACCCTTTCAACTATATGTAAATGAGAGGCAAAGACTGGGGATTGGGGTGTTGACACAAAAATTGGGAACATGGAAGCGCCCTGTGGGATACTTCTCAAAACAACTGGATCCAGTAAGTGCTGGATGGCCTGGCTGCCTTAGAGCTGTTGCTGCAACAGTGCTTCTGATACAAGAAGCTAGAAAACTAACTATGGGGCAGAAAATGGAAGTGTTTGTCCCACATATGGTAATAGCAGTTTTGGAACAAAAAGGGGGGCATTGGCTCTCCTCTAGCCGTATGCTGCAATACCAGGCAATCCTTAGAGAACATGATGATGTTGAAATGAAGGTAACTAACCATCTCAATCCAGCCGAATTTCTTAGAGCCACCCAAGAAGAAGGCAACCTGGTACACGACTGTGTGGAGACCATCGAACAGGTATACGCTACCCGCAAGGATCTAAAGGATGAGCCCTTAGACGAACCTGAATGGGAGCTGTATACCGATGGATCTAGTTTTGTGGAAAATGGAACCAGGTACGCCGGGTATGCAGTGGTAACTCTAAGACAGGTTATAGAAGCCAGAGCCTTGGCTCCCAGAACATCAGCACAAAAAGCTGAAATCCAAGCCCTCATCCGAGCCTTGGAATTGAGTCAAGGGAAAAGAGTAAATATTTGGACTGATTCTAAATATTGGGGTAATACATGTACATGGGGCATTATGGAAGGAGAGAGGACTATTAAATTCACAGGGTTCGTCAATCAAACACCGAGAACAAATTGTGCAACTACTGGAAACAGTACATAAGCCCCAGGCGGTAGCAGTAATGCATGTAAAAGGACACCAGCAGGGAGAAGAAAGAGCATTCCAGGGAAATCGTCTGGCTGACAGAGCAGCCAGACAGGCTGCTCGTGAAGTATGGACCCAAATGGCGTTGCTACCAGCACGTACCAACCCTGCAGAAGCTTTTATGGATGAAGTACCAGTATACCTACCAGAAGATGAAAAATTAGCACGGCTAGTACAAGCTAAGAAGAATGCGGCTGGATGGTATGTAACTGCCGTAGGACAAGTGATATTGCCAACAAAAATAATGAAAATGATATTAGAAATTGAACATAACAAATGCCATTGGGGAGCAGAAGCTTTAGTGCAATTTCTAAAACAAGAAATAATCTCCAATCAGATGTTAACAATGGCCAAAAGGATCAATGCAATGTGTCCAGTTTGTATTAAGAACAACCCAGTGACACGTAGGCAAGTGCAAATGGGAAAATTGCAAATAGGCCCACAGCCAGGAGATTATTGGCAGATAGATTTTTCAGAATTACCAAAAGTACAGGGGTATAAGTATGTTTTAGTCTATGTATGTACCTTCTCAGGCTGGCCAGAGGCATTCCCATGTAGAACAAACCAAGCAAAAGAAGTGATTAAAACTTTACTTCGAGAGATCATCCCTAGGTTTGGAATCCCACTAGGGATGTCCTCAGATAGGGGACCTCATTTTGTGGCAGGAATAATGCAAGAAGTGGCTAAGGTACTTGGGATAACATGGAATCTCCATACACCTTGGAGACCTCAGTCTAGTGGACAAGTAGAAAAGATGAATCAGACACTAAAAGGCCAAATTAAGAAAATCTGCCAAGAAGCAAAGATACAATGGCCTCAAGCATTACCTTTAGCTCTGTTAAGGGTCAGGATCAAACCTAGAGACAAGGTAGGAGTAAGTCCGTATGAAATTTTATACGGCAAACCCTATCATGCTGCAACTTACAAAGGGGACCCGAATGTGGTGGGAGATCAGGTACTGTTAAATTACATTTTGTCTCTCAATAAGACTCTTACAGCACTACGGGGGGCGTTGCAGTGGAATCGACCTTTGCCTCTGGAGAATCCCGTCCACAATATACAGCCTGGAGACCAAGTCTACATAAAAAACTGGAATGTGGAACCACTAAAAGAAACATGGGACGGTCCCCGACAAGTGATTATGACTACATACACAGCTGTAAAGGTCCAAGGGATCGACAATTGGATACACTACACCCGAATCAAGAAAGTCCCGTCACGATGGGAAGTCCAACCTTTAACCGACACAAAACTGGTATTCAGGGCAAGGCCTTGATTGCGATGTTAATGTTGAGCATTGCTCGTATCGGAGATGCCTTTGTTAAAGTTACTGCTCCTAAACCAACAGTGATTGTACCACAAGGGGCAAATGTAAATCTAACCTGTTTGTTTTCTGATGACCAGGGAGCTGGATTCGATGAAGTAAAGACGAAATGGAAATTGATCACTACAAATAAGATATTTTCAGAAGGGATTGTGACAATTTGGGATATGAAACAACAGAAAGGTAATACTAACCTAATGATCTCACACTTGCAAAAAGCTCAGGTTGGTCAATTTTCATGCATGGTATGGATCAGGGAAAGCTTCGATTATGGGAACTTAGATGTAAAAATTTTGGCGGAGGGTTTTAAGACAAAAGGGCATTCTTATCCAATACAAGTAACACCCACAAGTATGAGAATTGACATGTGGGATGGTCCTTCATTGAGAATCAATTGCACTCTCAAATTAGGGAATCTTTGCAGGATGAGAGAAACTAGAACGGTCCAACAAGCAAAAGAAATGGAAAATGTGAAACAGGAATTGGGGCAAGAGAATTTGGTAGTGGGATTAATTAGGGATTTTGGGAAAATGCAAAATGTAACAGCGATAACAGCATGTTTGCCCTTGCCAAAGGCAGCAAGTGACCCTATACCGTGCGGAATCATCCCATTAGGAGAAATGCCCCCAAAAATAGTAAATGGAACGAGGAAATGCCACAGAGAGCTACGAAATCGCACTAGAATAGTAGAAGAGGTTTATACCTATGGAAGACGATGGTCAACCCCAGGGCAAAGATCGGAATGTTTAAAATTACCAAATTCTGTATTCACTGAAATAGGTCAATACAAAAATGTTGGGTGGTGCACATTTGAAGTAAATCAGAAAAGGAGAAAACCTGTAGTAGATTATTATCATGAGATAGTGTGTCAAGAAGGGAAAGAAGAATGGGAGCAATGGAAAGCAATTTGGGGTCCTAGCCTACTGGAACCCTATAGTTATATCGGGTCAATACACTGGTGTATCGAGTGGTCAAGAAAACAGGAACATCCAGGGGCCCTCGAAGCTGAAACAGTGCACCACAACAGACTAGCCCAAATATCAGGTTGGAACTGTAGTAAAGTCATAACCTGTGATACCCCAGAATCCCAAATTGGATTAGTACCCGTCCAGGTGTTGTTAAAATGGGGATGTGAATGTCAGAGATACAACCATACAATAACAGGAGAATTAAAAGGAGCTCGGAAAGATTGTCAATCAACCACAGTATGAAGCCCCGGAAATTCAGTCTGGGTAATGGGACATGGCCAATGGACTACACATTTACCGATAGGTGGTTTGATTACTCAAATAACGTTAGGGATACCAACCTTATGTCCATTTTTGAAACAGTCCAAATTAACCAAGGAAGACCAAGAGAAAAGGACGAAAAGAGGATTAAGCCCTGAGACAGTTGAAGCAGTAAATCTAGAGAATAAATGGCACGAGCCAGGGGAAAGTGTAAAATTCGGTTGGATGCTTGAATCTTTATTTGCACCTGTATCTACATATAGAAACCGGGAAATGTTATATAAATTACTAGAGCAGACGGAAAGATTGGCAGCAGTAACAAAAAAGGGATTTAGAGATCTTAATCTACAATTACAAGCCACAACCAGGATGACAATCCAGAATAGAATGGCATTAGATCTGCTCTTATTAAAGGAACACGGAGTTTGTGGATATTTACAAGGAAGGGATGATCACTGTTGTGTAATATCCCAAATGTCACGAAGGAAGTAGAAAAGGATATAGGTCAATTGGAGCGAATTGAACTAAACATACATGAAGTACAAAAGGATGCAGAACATAATTGGGTTGGAGCTTTATTCAGTTCTTTGGGAATCCAGGTCTCTGGTTGGTTATCCTCAATTATTCAAAATGGAATAATGATTGTAATAATCATTGTAGTAATTGTGATTATGTATAGATGTCTTTTAGGAATAATTGCTAAAGAAGGAACACACACACGGCAAATCATGAAGGCCCTGACTCGAAAAGAAGTGATTCAACCAACTTCCTGAAACAACCCTCCACCATCATATCTAGAAACTATCACTTGGAAGAATTGAGCATCCTTGCAGAAGACTCTGAAGAATGCTCAAAAGGGGGGAGTTGTTACCGTATGGACTAGAAATCCTGAATATTAGAATATAAAGTGTATAAACCATAATAGTAGTAGTAATGCTAAGGCTTGAAGACTGCAGTTCCCAGAGTAGGCCCTGGGAAACTAACTTAGGAATGTGCTGTGCTGAGAGCATGCAGAACCGTTAGTGATAAGGTTAAAGTATAAACATAAATAAAGTACTGGTGGTAGGCAGTGGCGCCAGAGAGAGATTGAGTGGGAGAACACTATAGTCCTAAGGCAGTGGCGCCGGAGAGAGATTGAGGAGGAGAACACTATAGTCCTAAGATAAGCAACCATGTAAGATTTATGATGCAAAATGCTATCTTCAAGGTGAATGTATCTATAGAAGAATGTGTACTTCTGCACATAAACCATTTGTAAAAAGGGTATAAAAAACCCTCTAAAAAGGGAACCAGTGGGATCCTGACTTGGGACGCGAGTCCGCAGGTCCCGGGCCCTGAATAAAGCACCGCATAAACTGACACTCTGTTAGTTTGTGTTTTACTTGGGGTTTCGGGCAGCAATGTAGTCAATCTGCCAGGCTTCCCCATACCTGTACTTTGACCATCGTCCACCATACCACAGAGGCTTCACCCGCTTGGCCTGTTTGATTGCGGCACAGGTCTCGCAGTCGTGGATGACTTGTGAGATGCTGTCCATGGTAAGGTCCACCCCTCGGTCACGGGCCCATCAGTACATTGCATCTCTCCCCTGATGACCAGAGGCATCATGGGCCCAACGAGCTAGGAATGATTCTCCCTTGTGCTGCCAGTCTAGATCCACCTGTGATACTTTCACTTTGGCAGCTCGGTCCACCTGCTCGTTGTTGTGATGTTCTTCATTAGCCCGGCTTTTGGGTACATGTGCATCCACGTGTCGAACCTTTATGGTCAATTTCTCTACTCGGGCAGCAATGTCCTGCCAAATCTCAGCTGCCCATATGGGTTTCCCTCTGCGTTGCCAGTTGGCCTTTTTCCAGCGATCCAGCCATCACCACAGAGCATTAGCTACCATCCATGAGTCAGTGTAGAGATAGAGCCTTGGCCACTTCTCTCGTTCAGCAATATCCAAAGCCAACTGGCTTTTAGCTCTGCGACCTGACTTGATCCACCTTATCCCTCGGTAGCTTGTGCAACTTGTAATGTGGGGCTCCATACTGCAGCTTTCCATTTCCAGTTAGTGCCTACAATTCGACAGGAACCATCAGTGAAGAGGGCATATCATCTTTCAGTCTCCGGTAGCTCATTATATGGTGGGGCTTCCTCAGCACGTACCACTTGCTCCTCTTCTTCTTCAGAAGACAATCCAAAAGTCTCACCTTCAGGCCAGTTTGTAATTATTTCCAGAATCCCAGGGCGATTTGGATTCCCAATACGGGCGCGCTGAGTGATGAGAGCAATCCACTTGCTCCATGTGGTATCAGTGGCGTGATGTGTGGAAGGCACCTTTCCCTTGAACATCCAGCCCAGCACTGGTAGTCGGGGTGCCAGGAGGAGTTGTGTTTCTGTGCCAATCACCTCTGAGGCAGCTTGAACTCCTTCATAGGCGGCCAAGATCTCCTTCTCTGTGGGAGATTCTGCTCCAGAATCCCAGTGGTGGAACCCGAGTCTCACCAGGCACCTTCTGCCAAAGGCTCCAAGACAAACCATGGTTCCCAGCTTCAGAGTAGAGCACGTTCTTCACATCTGGTCCCGTCCTGACTGGGCCAAGGGCTACTGCTTGATCTGGGCGAAGGCTTGCTGCTGCTCAGGGCCCCAGTGGAAATCACACTTCTTGCGGGTAACCAGGTAGAGAGGGCTCACAATCTGACTGTACTCAGGAATGTGCATTCTCCAAAAGCCTATGGCACCTAGGAAAGCTTGTGTTTCCTTCTTGTTGGTAGGTGGAGACATAGCGGTGATCTTATTAATTACCTCTGTTGGGATCTGACGACGTCCATCTTGCCACTTGACTCCTAGAAACTGAATTTTCTGAGCCAGTCCTTTAACTTTACTTGGCTTAATGGCAAAACCAGCTTTCAGCAGAATCTGGATAATCTTCTCTCCTTTCTTGAAGACTTCCCTTGCTGTGCTGCCCCATACAATGATGTCATCGATATACTGTAGATGTTCGGGGGCCTCACCCTTCTCCAGTGCAGCCTAGATCAGCCCATGACAGATGGTGGGACTGTGTTTCCACCCCTGGGGCAGACAGTTCCAGGTGTACTGCACACTCCTCCAGGTGAAAGCAAACTGAGGCCTGCATTCTGCTGCCAGAGGAATGGAGAAGAATGCATTGGCGATGTCAATGGTGGCGCACCACTTGGCTGCCTTGGACTCCAGCTCGTACTGCAGTTCCAGCATGTCCGGCACAGCAGCGCTCAGCGGTGGAGTCACCTCATTCAATGCACGATAATCCACGGTCAATCTCCATTCTCCTTCAGATTTACGCACAGGCCAGATGGGGCTGTTGAAGGGTGAGTGGGTTTTGCTGACCACCCCTTGGCTCTCCAGTTTACGGATCATTTCATGGATGGGAATCACTGAGTCTCTGTCAGTACAGTATTGCCGGCGGTGTACTGTTGTTTTGGCGATTGGTACCTGTTGCTCTTCAACTCTCAGTAGTCCTACAGCAGAGGGGTCATCTGCAAGACCAGGCAAGCTGTTCAGTTTTCTAATGTCTTCTGTCTCTACAGCAGCTATCCCGAAAGCCCAGAGATATCCTTTTGGGTCTTTGAAATATCCATTTCTAAGATAGTCTATGCCAAGGATGGATGGGGCCTCTGGGCCAGTCACGATGGGGTGTTTCTGCCACCTGTTCCCAGTTAAACCCACTTCGGTCTCCACTACAGTCAGCTGCTGGGATCCTCCTGTTACCCCAGAAATAGAGATGGATTCTTCTCCTACGTACTTTGATGGCATCAGAGTCCACTGGGCGCCGGTGTCAACCAAAGCCTTATGTTTTTGTGGGTCGGATGTGCCAGGCCATTGGATCCACACAGTCCAATAGATCTGATTATCCCTCTCCTTTACCTGGCTAGAGGCAGGGCTCCTCTATTCCTGATCCTGGTACACGTTGCTCTCTCCCTGTAAATAGGTTCCTGAGGTTCCTTCAAGAGGATCAGTCATATCATCATTCTGATACTGTCTGGAGTTCTGTACACGAGAGATTGGAGCAGCATTGACTCTAGATGAGCTTCTTGGGGTAGGCGTCCCTCTTTTCAGCTCACGTACCCGGGCTGCTAAGGAGGAGGTGAGTTTTCCATCCCACTTCCTCATGTCTTCTCCAAGCTCCTGAAGGAAAAACCAGAGGTTACCTCGTGGAGTGTGTCCTCTCTCCCTGCCTGAGGAACGCCGGCTCCTAATGGCAGAAACTCTTGTTGGTTCTGGCGAGATCTGGTAGTTGTTTTCCTTAAGTTCTTTTTTTAGTTTCTGATGGCCCTCTTCAATCAGGCTTTGGACTTGCTCCACCGGCCGTGTTTCCACGGATGAGACATGGGTACGAAATGGGGCTGTGACAGTGTCCTCATAAATTCTTAGTTTATTGGCCAAGACGCCTACCATGTCCTCACCTTCCCTCCACTGCAGCGTTGCCAGGTAACGGGAATACATCTCTGGTCCAAGTCGTGCAAATCTCAACCACATCTGTGACGTGCACCGGACACAGTCTGGGCTCTTAGGAAATCTCTCATCTTCTGAGAAAATGATCTCCAGCACGGCCAATTCCCTCAGGCATCAGATACCTTGTTCTATTGTGCTCCATTTTCCTTGGTGCACCCTGAGATCTCCTTTACAAAGGTATCTGTTTTTCACACTTGTCAGCAGTCGCCACCAGAGGCTGAGAGTTTCTTGGGTTCTCCCAATCCCCTGGTCAATGACCATATCCCGGGACAGAGATCCCAGTTGCCTGGCCTCACATGCATCCAGAATGGTGTCATTGGCTGCAGCGTCCCAGATGCGGAGCAGCCAGGTCAAGATGGACTCATTTGTCTGGCGGGTGAATTCCCTCCGCAGGTCAGGCAGCTCACCCAGGGATAGAGAGCGAGTGATGATTTCTGGCTCTGTCACTTCTGCTGGGTGCGAAGGTCCTGCCACGTCCTCATCAGTCACTATGCGAACTGATTTGCTCTTTGATTTCTTCTTCTGAACGGGGGCAACTGCTACTGGTCTAGGCTGTTCTGGCTCAGTGATGGTTTGTGTGGAGATGCTGATGGTGCTTCTGGCTTTTTTCTCCTCTGTGGCAGTCTGCATAGACACGGACACTGTTGCTTTGCTTTTGGCTTTTTCCTCCTCTGTCGCAGTCTGCGTAGACACGGACACTGTTGCTTTGCTTTTGGCTTTTTCCTCCTTTGTGGCAGTCTGCATAGACACGGACACTGTTGCTTTTTGTTTGGTTCTTCTCCTCTTTGTGACATTCTGTGCAGTCGTGGATGAAGTTGATTTGTTTCTTTTTTCCTCTTCCTCAAGAATACGCATCAATACGCCATGTAGTGTTCGGTTTCTAAGCATGTTGTAGGCTGTAAAGGCTGTGCAGAGGAGACAAAGCAGAACTAACAACAATATTATGCTGTCCTTAGCATCCAGTGGGAACTCAACATTTCCAAAAACTACTGTATCAGGCCGGAAAGATTGGAAAAAATCATCCTTTACCCCTCCCCCCAAGGGCTGGGTGTGATTGTTAAAACCCCGGATGTAGCAACCTAGACTAGGACAAGCAAACAAAGTCGAGTATATATTCCGGATTATGTTCATTGCCTCAGAGGTTATCATGCAGTAGACATAATAGGCCAGTAAAGAAATTTTTATACCATATCCTGGTCTCCACAGGAGCATTACAGCTGCCAGATAGTTCCCCATGTGTGGGAAAATATAGAGAGCAAGATATAAAACCCATGTAAGCATGTTGAGAATCATGGTGAAAACAAAATTGTAATACTGACTTTCCTCAGTACCCTTCGTGCCCCACTTTGGGCGCCAATTAACATGTTGGTTTGAAAGTAAAACCAGTGCGAGACTCCAAATCAGTAATACAATTTAATTGGAGAAAAGAGAAAAAATAAAATACATGCAATAATATAAAAGAAACAACCACCAACACAGTCAGAAATACAACCTGACACCCTGTCAGTCAGGGTGTTGGTAGCAGTCTGTATAAATGGTGGCTGCAGTCCTCCTGGATGACAGATGTGGTTCTGTTGAAGCAGTGTTCCTGTAGAAGGTGCAGTTTTCCTCCGAAGATCCAGCAATGATGTGGAAAAGGTCCGACTTTCCTCTGGGATCCAGTAGAAAGGTCTGCCCTCGGGTCCCAAACCCCAGGTTTTTTATCTAGGTAGGAAAGGCTTGGTTCCTGCCCCTGGTTGGGGCATCTCCCAATGGGATGATGTAATCTTATCAGTCACACAATAGGACTTAATGGCCCATTAACAGAATATATCTTCTGGAGGAAGGATGGGTTGTGAATAGATAACGATGATCATCCCCCAATCTTATCAGATGGCACATCAGCAGAGGATATCTCCCACAGAGATAAGGATCACCACCCCTCCCACATTTTAACAGATGGTGATAGAGTACACATTTTTGCATTGTACCCCAGGACAATGCTGCACTAAGATAATTTTTTCAATATGTCTTTTCAGGCTGATTATCAAGCTTTTAAGCTTTTTTTTTTTTTTTTTCTCTTATTCATGCTCTGCAAGGCAAGACCTGACAGAAAGGAAAGGGATATAGAGGAATAGTGTAAATGCCAGATTTGTCGTGTGGTTTTGTTGCACAGTAATGAAATACGAGTTTGAATAATAACTCTGAGTAACAATTCATTCTTTCCCTCTGTCCTACCAAAGAAACACTCAAAAAATCAGACTCAATAGAGCTATCAGAGAAAAGTGAGGGACTTCTTCCCCATCTTCTCTTTCTGTAATCGTATGTGCAAGAGAAAGAGAGAAAAAGAGATATCCCAACTGTGGTGGTGAAAACTAGCAAAATGAGGAGCAACCAGGGACATGTGAGAATTTGTAGGGAAAAGGCTGGTGTGTTTCATGTTGATCAGTGATGGGAGAGAAGCTCCTGTGGCTCTGCTGAGCAGTCTTGAAGGGAACCATTTATCAAAAGAGCAGGAGAAGTGAATGGTTTGGACTCTTGAGTGATGTTTTGACTCTGGAAAGAGCCCAGGTTATGTATTAACTGTTGAAGATGTGGCAGCAGCTTTGAATATCTGAGAACTGTATGGCAGAAGAGGACAGTTTGTGGGGTTGATGTCAATATACACTGCAGGAGATATCTTGAGAATGTTGCAGCTCTGGTAAGCCTGATTGTGCTACAAGTGAATGTACCAACAGACATTTATGTATTTATTTATTTATTTACCAATGAGAGAAAAATCTGTAGTTCTTATTACTGCTCAGAGGAAGGAAAGGATCCCTTGAGGAAAGCAGGAGGTTGAGTAGAGAGGAAACTGAAAGAGAAGAGCTTTATATTTTTACTTCTGAAAGCATATTTGGGGTTGGGGTTCTGTTCTTTCCTAAAGCTGATTGATCTTCTCTTGCCTCCTGCTTGACACAAGGCAGTGCTCCTTTCTCTCTCTGGTACTTAAGACTGCTTGTGTGCACATACCATTCTTCCCAAACTGTGCCTGGCTCTCGAGGAGATAAACAGCTCCTGCATCTTTGCGGGGGCAGGTATTTGATTAGTCTCTCTCTTGACTTGTCTCTTGCTTCCATAGCTTTTTGGGGTGCAGTTATTCTGTGGCAGCCAGACACATTCAAGGTAAGGATCTCTTATCAGTCTCACAGGGGAACGACCTCTCCCTGAGCCAAGCAGAAGAAGACTTTGGATTATGAACTGACCAAAACGCCCATCCCCAATCTCCCTGTGCTGTCGGTGGGAAGGAGGGAGGGGTTGGGGGAGAAAAAAATATGTTCTTAGTAATAAGCTCACTTTGTGTCTCTAATATGAGCATGTTTTGCCCTTGAAGTGTTTTCTCCCGGTCCTTACTCAGCTCATGAACCCTTTGTTCTCTCCTCTGCCAAGCGTAGTGTGGGAGGGTGAGTGAATGGCTTTCGTGGGTGCCTGGCATTTGTGTCAGTGTCAAACCATGACAGTCTCCAAGGAAAATATCAGTGAAAAAAATTTTTTCATCTGTAGTACTTGAATTACAAAGAATTTATGGTCGTGGAGCTGCTTTTGTGCTTTGTGGTAATTGAATCTGTTATCTCTGATAGTGTAACTTAGGGAAGTATAAACCATGCCTGTCCCTGCACACTTCAGAAGCTGTCCTTGTCTGGTACATGGATCTGCACAGGCTGCTTCCAAAAATAGTCTGGGTATTTATGCAGTTTAACTGCTTTGTTTTACTGTGATTTCAAGGCTAGGGGGATGGAGGGCACATGCTTTGAGTGCAGCTTCTCTTCAGTCAGATGACTCTTTCTCCTCGGGTTGTTTCAGCTGGGTCAGAACACTGAGGGCCTGTAGTGCTTAAGGGTACCTGTGTCTGTGTGCACATAGCAGGAGTTGTACTTGGGTTGAGGACCTGCCCTCTCAGCAGACATGCATGAGAGAAAGGGGAGGACATTCACCTGTGGACATGTCCAGGATTGCTAAAAGCATCATGGTGAAAAATGCTTTTATTCCTGCCACTTTTTCTCTCAAATACTGTGAGATCACATATAACCTTTGTGCAGTGTGTTTGTTTTCATGAACAGCACTTGCTTTAGGAAGCTGCTTAAAGTGCCTGAGCTACAACACAGCTGGCAAGGCTGGTTGGCTGACATGGGATGGTGACTGTTGGCACATCACTGCCCATGCTTGACAAGACGAGAGTTTTTCAAGAGCACCTGGCTTGGCTGGGATAAGTGAATGGATTTTTGTGCCACACAAATTTTACAGATTAATAATGGCCACCTGCTCCTACTTGGAAGTTCTCAGATTGTCTTTCTGGTGCATCAAGGTGTTAACTGGTAGTATTGATAGAGTCCTGTTCCCAGACAGCTACTCCAAGGAGAAAGGATGGTCTGGTAAGGAACTGTGCACTGTTCATACCACAGATGATCCAAGAGAATGATTTCCAAACCATGTCCGTGGAGATTCTAGAGTGCAGAGCAGCTGATGATATCGTGCAAATTGCACTGTTAATGGTTACCAAAATGTCACTCTTCATTTTAATTGCATGCGTATAACTACAGCCTACTGTATTCCTGTTTTGTTTTCTTGTTGCTGTTATTCATTTTTATGATGCTTCATGGAGGTTGCCATCTTTAGTAAAAGCTGTACATCATGTTCCTTTATTCTCTTTTCTAAAGTGAATCCTACTTCTCACTTGAGGGAGTGGCAGGAAAAGTCAGTGTCCCTTATCCCCTCCTGACATTTGTTTCAGCAACAGTGAGTCTGTCACTCTCTCCTCTGACAGGATCTTGTTGCCCCTTGCCTCCTTCAGCTTTTGCCTTTGTACCCACTGCTGCTCCCTGCTCCCACTCTGCCTCTTAGAGCCCGTCAGTTGTGCTTCCAGGAGGGGAACTCTCACCTCCTGAACTCAGTAAGAACATCTAGAAGTCTTGTGTAGAAGTCTGAGTTCCTGAACCCCAGAAAATGATAGGAAATTCAAATCTACTCATTGAGTGACAGAAGTGATATGGAGAGAAGTGTGTGTGATCTGATGATGTGGTAACAGTCTCAGACACCAGTGGACACTGGCACATCCTTTCACTTATCCCAGCTTGAGGTGTTGGAAGCTCTTGGTGTTCCAGCAGTGCTGTTTGATATGCTGCTGTTCCTATGTGGAATGACTGGAACAAAGTGGCTGGTTACTTTGTAGATTAAACCTCATGAAAATTAAAAATGCTTCTACTGTAATTTCTTTGGGTTTCATGGTACTGATACCTGTTGGGTTGAATTCACCAAGTTGCTTTCTGCACTGGATGCTGAAGATGTTTGTGAGATCTAATGGAATTTTGCCTCCTGCATGGTTCCTGAGGGAAAGCTTGTGACTAGCTGCTGTGTGGTGATGGTTGGGTTGGGATGTGAAAATTAATGGATGAATTTGTTTATTCAGGGAGAAATAAAACCAGCTCTGCTGTCAGTGGGTCACAGATACTGGCAGAAAGAAGCAACCGGGAGGGATCTGCCCAGAGGATGCCCCGACCGTGTGAGCCGTATGCAGAAGGCAGGAACCTCTGGGAAGAACAGCAGGGGAGGAAACAGTACCTAAATAAGGCCTTAGAACAGATGGATTTTCATGCTTGACAATGTATATAAATTGTGCTTGTTAAAGCTGCTTGTGTTATATGTATTAACCTAAAACCATGATTTGTAACACTGGAAACAGAGCTGTTGGTTTTCATTTCCAAAACTTCCTTTGGCCATGCAGACTGCTAGGAAATGTTCCTGCATTTGGCTTGCCCTGCTTCCCCATGTGCCTGTTCATGGCGTTCTAGCACCTGTGTCTGAAACCATATTGATCTCTCCCAAGACATAATCCCATTTTCAGTCCTCCCAGTGGTGCTATTTCATTTGTGATTATTCATTTACAAAGCGTTACAGCCCCCTTTGCCTCAGGAGCCAGGTCAAATGAGAAGATTGTGCCAGACAAGGAAGGGAACAGCTCCATCACTTAGAACAAGACACATACAAGTACCTAAAAAAGGTAAGTGGATTTCTTGGAGCTCAAGTGTTACCATGCATAGTTCCAGAGGGTCTTCAGGCAGGAGGGTGCCTTCTAATGGCTCTGGGAGCTCAGGGGCTATTGATGAATTCTATGTCCCTAATTAGGAGAAAGTGCCTCCATTCCATGTGAGTTAGATGGTGATTCCTAAACTCAAGATCTGCCTCTCACAGGCCTGCTTCAGTGGGTGCTAAAATGAGATTTGCAAGATCTGGGTTTCTCCTACTCTGATCAAATAATGAGGTGCAGCTGCTCCCCTCAGTAAAACTGAGGTGGTGGAGTTCAGAGGCCTGAAGGGAGGTAGCCAGGCACAAGTTATGGTCACAATGCTGGGCATCGGGAGAGCGGACTTTGGCCTCTGTGGGGATCTGCTTGATACAGTCTCTTGGGATCAAGCCCTACAAGGAAGTGGCACCCAAGGAAGAAGGTTGATAGTCTAGAATATCAATGCTCAGGAGTGGTCCCACCTGAGCTGCATCCTATGCCTGAGCTCCAGCTACAACCCTGACATCCCTTCGAGCCACGTCCCTGGCCCCTGTCATCCCCCACCCCATGTTCAACTCCTCTCATGACCTCAGCCTTGTTCCCTCCAGGCTCTGCAGAGCTGGAGATGCTGCTGGGGGCTGCAGTGAGTAGGGGCTTGACTGGGGTGCACCACCTTAGGTGTCCTCTGTCACATTTCAGTTCAATGTCCGGGGGGCTGTAGGTCCCCTGAGGTTGCCAGGGACACTGGAAGGGACAGGACGGGATGTTTTTTAGGGGTGTTAGGGTCAGCCAGGGCTGCAGGGAACCTTCGTACCCCAAGAGACAGCCTTAGGTTATGTGGTTAAAAGCTCATCTCCTGGAATGAAGACAAGCAAGAGAAGGTGGAGTAGCCCTGGGAACCTCCACTGTGCTAGGGCTTCCCTGTCCCCGGCTGCTTCCAAGGCTCTTGTTGGGCTCAGAAGTGGTTCCCATCCAGAGAGTGAATGGTCTCTACAAGTCACATCTCTAGAGGCAATGGTCCCTCACTAGGGGCAAAGGTCATGCTATGGGATACAAGGGAAGAGCGTTTTCGTATTGTGACTTACGGGATGTTCAGGGGAGGAACTAAAGGTGGGGAAAAGGATGGATCAGGGTGGTTTTGGGGAGCCATAAATGTGGGAAAATAGAGGGATAAGGATATGATGGCCTGTGTGGCATCTAATGCCCGTCTACCAGTCTGGTATTACAGACTGTGCCTCCTGGGGTTACACACTGAGCCTCATTGGGGGCTGAAAGCAGGGGATATGGACATTTGTCACTCTTAGGGTGCTTAATCAGGTACATGGGCAGGACACTGATGCACTTTCTATGCAGATCTGGTTTCTGACAATTATTCACTGTTTAAATGGGCAATGTTGACTGTAGCATTGCCAAGAAGGCTTATAAAATCCTCAGATAATTTTATTAGATTTCTTTTATAAAGCAGTTAAAGCAGAAAAGGAAATCAAACCAATTAATATCTGTCAATATTTGCACAGAGATGTGTGATGTCAAGTGCAATTTGTACTACCTGAGTGACTTCAGAATTCTCAAGATTTTAGAAGGGTTACACAGAGTATGCAAACACTAACCCAATAAATTAAAGGCTCTCAATCTCACAGAGTGACCCTGGGCAGCATCCTGGCTCAAGGGAGGACACCCCAACAGTCCTCTCAGTGCAATTGATTCCACTGCCCTGCCTGCCCACCACAGCTCCATCTGTCTTATCTGTCCTCAGATGGTCACAATAAACCTTGTTGGCCGGGATCTGACTTTCAGCCCCTCCACAGCACCAGCAGGTGCAATGGTTACTGCTGCACACCTGAATCCAGCCATGGCATGGCCGAGGTCAGTCCCAGGTCTGGAGGGCTGCTGGAGTTGGTGTGCCTGCCACAAGCACCCAGTGAAGTTTATCCTTAAACTGGAATGGACACCTGCCAAGGGAGGAGTAGGGAAAACTGGAAAAGAGCCTAAGAGCTCTCCCAGTGGACCATCCACCAGGGATGAGCACTGCAGGCAGGATCACTAGAGTTTCTTTTCCTACAGACTAGCTCCCTGTACCATCATTGACAAAAAAAGGAGAGCCGGATGGGAAAAAAAAAAGTGAAATTTGGGAAAAGATGGCCTCTAAGAGGATCGAACCCCCGACCTTAGCATTATTAGCACCACACTCTAACGAACTGAACTTGCGGGCCACATAACGGCTCTTTGTCTCCATGCTGCCACCTGGTGGCCCGGCAACGGCTCCGCCACCCGAGAAATAATGATAGCACTAGCAGAGGATGGTTTCGATCCATCGACCTCTGGGTTATGGGCCCAGCACGCTTCCGCTGCGCCACTCTGCTGTTGGTGTGACACATGTTTACAAGTACAGACTGGGATCTGTAATTCCATCCTGCTCCAGGGTATATGGTAGTGGTTGCACGAACAGCCCGTGCACAGTGATGAGAACACCCTGTTAGTCCCAAAATGGGGGACAATGAATTAATGCATTGTCATGCCCCACTTGCTGTTACAGATTTGACCTTCTCCCGGGAACCACAGGCTAAGTCCCCACCGTGCTGCTGAAAGCAGAACAGAGACAAAGCCCATCTGGTATCTTCTGCTTTTTGGCTTGCCTGGTAGGAACTGCCATTCACCTTTCATATACAACCACCCATCCATCAGATTTTAGAAAAACAGGCAAGTATCTTACAGGGAACATATATGAAGGAAGGTGGGTGGATTTTTGCACACATTTCTCACAAATTCAGGAGCATGGTTTCCCAAATTGCTGTCAGTGGGAGATACAAATATTTTGGGGAAAAACCTAGATGAGAACATAAAACCTGGGACTGGGGCTACTCAGCACATCATACACCTTGTGTCTGCCTTGGACAGCACCACTCTGTTCACAGCAGCCCTGTGGCAGCAGGATTCAGGAACAAAAAGAGGATGGGTTGTCAGTACTGCGATATGACTCCTCATTTTGAGGAGAAGCTGAGGGTGTCACCCATGTGCTTACCCAGCACAGAGAATGTTTTGCCCTGAGGGATTGCTGGCTGTGACTTCGTCTCTCTTCAGTCCCACGGCCTCTTTCTATCAGGCGCAAGGAGGTGGGGTGGACCCCTGGGAGGTTGGTATTTTGCAACAATGGAGTTACACAGATTTTTTTGGCTAAATCTTTTCCTTTTCTTGGTCCTGGGATAAACATCCCCCAAAAGTTGTCGACCCTATTAAGATGTTCCTGCCTTGAGCCATCAGTATCTTGCCCCCTTCAGTACTGAGGTATGTCCAAAGTAAGGGACCTCTCACCTCTGAGACACTTTTGGGTCCAAGAACTGGGCCACTGCAGATGCTAATGAAGGTGGAGAGCATGGAGGTCTTTCTTATGTGAAGAAAATTAAAAAACCATCCAACTTCCATCCATGTAAACAAGTATGAAGGATGCTATACCATCTGCAGCATATGTCCATCTTGCCACACCCTGAAACCCTGAAACACTCACAAACAAAAGCACTCCACAGTTACCTCAACTTTAAGTCTTGTTTACTGTTCATAGAACAAATTACACCAAATTTATGGAGTTTAATTCAGCTAAAATAGACAGAGTAAGTCATCTTCCAAAAGTACCTATTTCTTGTCATTAAGAACTCAGAGAGACTTTAGTCGCCAGATACTTAATCAGAAAAATACAGTTCAGATAAATCCTACTGTTTGTCATAGTGCTCTCTTTTATTTTTGCCTCGTGTATGGCATATAGCTTTCTCTAGACTGCCTTGTAAATCTGATTTTCCAAAATTCCCGAGGCTTTGACGGAATTGTTCTGGATTTCTTTAAAAAAATTCAGTAGTTAAAGCTAGTCCCAATATGGTGGTTAAGGGTGTGCTGGCATAGGACAAGAGAGTGCATGCAAAGAAAGGTAACCTGAGAGCAATACAGAAAAACTGTCTGAGCAAACAGGGATCAAGTTAGGAGAGCTAAAGCCCTGATAAAATTAAGCCTAGCCAGGGACTCCAAGGGCAATGAGTAAAGCTTCGATAGCTACATTGGTGATAAAAGAAAGGAAAATGTGGGTTGTCTCTGGCCCTTTCTTTCTGGAAAGACAGGAGATCTGGTTATCCAGGACTTGTAGAAGACTGAGGGACTCAACAATGTGTTTGCCTTGATCTTTACCAGCAAGTGCTCCAGCAACACTGTCCGAGTCACAGGATGTGAAAACAGACTGACAGCACTGGGGTTGTGCAGAAGAGAAGGCTCCAGGAAAACCTTAGAGTCTTTTCCAGTACCTAAATGCTCTCCAAGAGAGCTGGAGAAGAACTTTGGACACAGGAAAAGGGGGAATGACTTAGGGTTAGAGAATAGGAAGAAATCCTTCCCTGTGGTGAGAGAGTGGTGAGGGCCTGAAATAGGTTGCCTAGAGAAGCTGTGGCTGTCTCATCTCTGGAAGAGTTTGAGGTCAGGTTGGATAAGGATTGAAGCAACCTGGGATAGTGGAAGGTGTCCCTGCCTGTGGCAAGGGGTGGAATGGGATGAGCTTTAAGGTTCCTTCTAACCCAAACTGTTCTGTGATTCTATGAAAGGAACTGAACAGAAAATTCACTTCTTTTTTTCTTCTGAGTGAACTCTTCTACTCAGCTGTCTTGGTGTGAAAGACACATGTCTGCCAAGAAAGGTGGGAACCTCCCTTGGAATGGAAAATGTGACTCCTATCCAAATTATTATAACTTTAAAATTAAGGGGCTTTCAGGCAAAGATATAGGAAAATGACAGATCTACTGCCGCTGCACAATCAACGCAGAGAAAATGAAATTCGAGCAGCGAATATACAAAGTAGCAAAAGGCTAGGGCTACAGCCAGCCCCACAACAGCTGCTGTTGCTGAAACAAGCAAAAGCGGTAATATATGTATGGGCGCTTATATTGAGCAAACGAGGGATGAAACAGGATAAAAAGAAATAGCCAACTTTATTGCTATGGTGTAGAAAACATAACTTCAGAATAGATGTACAAAATGCCTTTTCTATGGAAAGGTGGGACGAATTAGGGCGGGTTTTGTGGGCAGTGGCCATAGGGGAGGACATAGCCACAAAATCGCTACCTATATGGTATCAAATTAAAAATTCGTTGAAAAAATTACAGTCCAGAGGACGGACTATAGCTGCTGCTACAGCTGCTCCCCCACTGGCTCCAGAGACCCTTCAATCGGTACCGCCTGTGTCTGTGGGTCCGCTTTTGTTCCCTTTGCCCACGAACAATGGGAAAATTACCTTTTAAGTCCGTTTTTCATGTTGAAAAGACTGCTAAAAAAGTTTATAGTCCCTTTTGAAACTGCTTTTAATCCAGCTGTCTGAGGACGCATGGAGAAGAACAAAGAAGCCCAAAACTTGAACTCAAGTGCATGCACCTTGCAGAAATAACTTGGGTGCAATTTAGTTCCCCCCCAGGATAGCGCAGGACTGCCATCTGGGGAGCCACACTGGCTGCAGCGGGCGGCAGGCTGTGGCCTGGCGGCCATCGGGGAAGGCCTTGTCCTCCAGAAACCCCCCGCCCCAGCCCTGCACAGAGCGCCCGGGCTCTAATGCTGGTAGGAACCGGACAACATTTCCTGTGACACAACTCTTTTTCGGAGCAAAAAGCTCCAATCGCATTTTCTCCTAATCTCAGTACTTGAGGTTTTCAGCAGACCCAGCACCACTGCCTGGGTGAACCCTCAGTCAGCGGCCCCTCTCTGCGAAGCTTGCGCGCTCTGGGGTGGGAAGTGAGAGCAGCAGCCTCTTTGTGCCTTTTTAGCCTTTTCTGCCTTTGTTTTTCACTGTTTCCCCTGCTATTGTGTGCAGTTTTAAGGGTTTGGTTTGTATTGCATTTCCCCGCCTCTTTTTTCACCATGCATGCTTGGGCGTGCAGCGGCCCGGTTGTGGCGAGCTCAGTTCATGGCCGCAGGGCAGGGCCCGCATGGCTTCCACCGCCATTGCTGCCTGGTCGTTTCAAGTTTAAGAATCTAGCCCCTACAAATAGAGACGCAATTCAGCAAAAGGTTGTTTTTCCCTTCCCCTGGTAGTGGCAACAAGATAGCATCGTCCTGAGTTTTCTCCCTCCGCCACTTCCCGACCCCGCTCCCCGCCCTCCTTCAGTGGCCTTGCTCCCCCCACAGCACAGGGTCCAGATTTCCCCTGTGGGGCGTGAAGCTGCCCTCCCACCTTTTTCTGACAGACTTTTAAACTACCTTTCTTTACTGCAGCCAAGAGGCGGCTGTCTCATCAAATCCCTTTCTCATAATTCAGAATTTGAAACAAAGAAAAAAAGAAAAAAAAGTGATTTTTACAGTTTTACTGGAGGAATTAAAAACTGTGTGCACCGTGGCACAGTGGTATTGGCTTTTACGATAATAATCAGAAATTTATATACCAAACAATATTTGCAGCAATAATTAATTTTAAGCTCATCTCTATACCCAAATCTACATTACATAAAATTACACTAGCTTTATCACCTCTTCTTTTAAACCCTCCAGTAATTTCATCATGCTCTTATTCTAAGCATAGATGGTTTGAATTTTCATATTATATGATTTTTTATATTATATTAATTTTATATTAATATAAATTAATGTATAATATGCCTTTTATATTAATAGCATTAGGATATCTTATGTCTATAACTTTTAAAAGATGTTAAGTTTAACTAAGTCTTAAGTTCTATTAGGAACTTATATTAATTAAATTTTTATTTCATTTCTGTTAAGTTTCAGTATCACTAAGTTTGGACAATATTCTGTTCCAGTTTTATTTAGATCATGTTATGTTCAGTATTAATAATGATTAACTTTGAGTTCTCTTAAGTGTGCTTTTGTTCTACTGAAGTGGTAATTAAGCTACATTCTCTTATGAGCATGATAAAGGATGGGTTGGTGAGTCAGGAGACAATCCCAAGAAAGAAGGAACAGAAGGTACTGAAGGAACGCTTCAAAAGGACTGGAGGACTGAGCAAATGGGAGAAAGACTTGCTGCCATGAGGAATGTGCTGTGAGGTCAGGCTGAGTCTGCAGTTAGACCCTGCAGTGGGTGCTTGCAGTCAGAGTCGAGCAAGGTGAAAGCCTGTGGTCAGAGGCAGCAAGGAAATGCTTGCAGTCATATTCCAGCAGGAAATAACCAGCAGTCAGAGTCTGCAAAAGACACTTGCAGTGGGAGTTTGCTACAGTCTGTCAGTGATTAGTTGAATCAGGATGGCTGAGTTATGATGAAGAATAAGCCAGGACCTTTTCATATTGTTGAACAAGATTCATTAATTTCTCTCTCAAATGGATGGTCTGCTGCAACAATATTGACTGCATGGTGTGAATTTATTGATTTTATAATAGGCATAATTCATAAGATTTAATTTTATATTTATAGTTGGATTTTTCACATTCTTTAACATCTCTATGTGTAATTATCTTCGAGATATGTCATTTTCAGGACCTTTTCTTTGTTTTTCTCTAGTTGCATATTTTTGGGGGTTGAGTTGTTCCCTTTCTTTCTGTGGATTTTTTCCCATTTTTATGCTAAGTATTTGTGGCTACACTTTAGTAGCAATAGTTTTCTCTCACAGGGGGGTGGGGGATAGGGGGCACTGGAAAAGTACGACAGGGATCTGGAGTGGGCTCTCTGGCTCTCACTTGGCCCGTGGAGTGGAAGGAGGACAGCCCATGCTCTGAGCTAGCATCTCCCCTGCCATCCCAGCGCTGAGATCCACCTTCCCTGCCATTGGACATCGCTCTGCTGCTCTCCCACTTCATCCTACTACTTCCAGACACTCTGCCGAGCACCACGACCGACACCATGAGGGGGGAGTCGCTCCTCCATCCCCTCTCACACCTGGGCCACTGCTGTAATCACTCCAACCCTCTTCGACTGCATGGGATCTGCCCTGCCCACAGCACCAGTAACTGAGTGCAGGGAGAGAGGGCCTGTGGCCAAAAAGGGACTGGAACTGAACTATACTGTTCTGTTTTGTTGTAAATTTTTATAGCTGTTGTTGTTTCTACTATTTTGCCTTGTTAGATATCAGTAAAGAACTGTTATTCCTATCCCCATATCTTCTGCTGAAAGTCTCTGATTTGAAACTATAATAATTAGAAGGGAGGGGGTTGCACTCTCCATCTCAGGAAAGGGACTCTCGCCTTTCCTTAGCAAAATACCTGTCTTTCAAACCGAGACACATATGCATCTCATTTAACCAGGCTACCTCTGTGTTGTCTTGTGAATTTCAGTATTTTCAGAATTCCAGGGAAAGATATCTGAGCTTCGTTGAAAAGCTCCTCTAAATTAATGGTCTTGTGGCCCTTGTGAGAGAGGACAGACCACAAATGCAATCCCAGTCATTTCTTACAGAAGCACTCTGATGGCGGTGGAAATGAAGGGACAGGGTCTTCACGAATTGCATGCATGAAACCATTTATTGATACATAGAACAAAGTTTATATACCTTTTCAACTATTGCCAAAAATAGCACACCAACAATCACGTTACCAAGGTATATTGCTTATTTGTAACTAATCAACGTTGCTCAACTTATGCTTTGCTGTAAGCTGACCAGGTACCAGGTACATCCCGTAATATTGCAAATTCAGCACCTCGTACCAAGCGCTTTCTTATCTCTTGCATTCCTTCTTAAAATCCCATTTACTCTTGCCAAGTCTTGTGGCCTACTATGGCTAACATATCCATGTCGGTTGTGACAAGCTGAGCAGTGTTCGCAGTTCTGCTCTCTAGCTGCATTCCCATAAAAACCTGTGTAAGGCAAACCAGTGTAGACTACTATAAGCCATTATAGACCAGTGCATACCAGTATAACCCAGTATTGACCGCTACAAACCAGTATAAGTAGTGAAAACCAGTAAAAAACAGTGTAATACAAACCAGTAGACACCAGTAAAAAGCAGTATGGATCAGTAAAAAGTAGTATGGACTGCTGCAAAACAGTAAAAGTGGCAAAAACAGTACAAAGCAGTGAAAACCAGCATAAAACAGCAAAAAATAAGGCAAACCGATATAGACCAGTGTCTTGGTTTGAAAGACAGGTATGGTCTAAGGAAAGGCAGGAGCCCCCTTTCTGCGATGCAGAGTGCAACCCCCCTCCCTTTTAATTATTTTAGGTCCAATTCAGACACCTTCAGGCAGGAGATATGGGGATAAGAATAACAGTTCTTTACTGGTATCTAACAAAGCAGAAAAACAACAACAGCTATAAAAATTGGCAACAGAAACAGTCTAGCTCCGCTCCAGTCCCTTCTGGCCGCAGGCCGTCTCCCTGTGCTGTTACCGGTGCTGTGGGGGCAGGGCAGGTCCCGCGCAGTTGAAGAGGGCTGGGTGATGGCGGCCGCGGCCCAGGGGTGAGAGGGGATGGGGAAAGTTACTCCCCCCTCACGGTGTCGGTCGTGGTGCTCAGCAGAGTGTCCGGAGGTAGTAGGGTGAGCTAGGAGAGCAGCAGAGCGATGTCCAAAGGCAGGGAGCGTGGATCTCAGTGCTGGGATGGCAGGGGAAGATGCCAGAGCAGAGCCCAGGTTGTCTTCCCACTCCACAAGCCAAGCGAGAGAGAGAGCCCAGCTCCAGACCCCCCGTCCCACCTTTCCTTTTCCGGTTCCCCCCCCTCCCCCTCCAGCCACCCCCCTACGAGAGAACATTATCTGTCGTTTTAAGGTGTAGCCACAATTACTTAGCATAACAATGGGAGAAAATTCCACTGAAAGAAAAGGGCATAATTCAACCTCCAACAACCAGTATAGCCCAACATAAACCAGTATGAACCAGTACAAACCAATACAAACCATTAAAACCAGTAACAACCAGTAAAAACCAGTAAAAAACAGTATAAATCAATAAAAATCAGTATAAGGCAAACCAGTATAGACCAGTATAGTCCAGCATAAAGCAGTAAAAACCAGTACAGACCAGTATGGACTAGACCAGACCAGTAAGGGCTCTCCCACTCCATCCCAGTCCCTCTTTAATCCTTCCCAGTGCTCTTCCGGTATAAACTAGTAACCACAGACTCCCTTTTAACCCTTTTTTACCCCCTCTAGACCCCTTCCAGTGCCCTCCCAGTCCCAACCAATGGCCTTCCAGCCCTTCCCAGTCAGAACCAGTATAAACCACTACAAACTAGTATAAACCAGTACACACCAGTCCCCTCCCACTGCCTCCCATGCACGTCTCTGCAGGTTCCAGTAGGTGCCCACGCTGGGATTGGCTACCAGGACTGACTCTGTGAAGGACAGCACCTGGGTGGGCAGCGCTCCCTACTAGCCAGGTGAATCCCAGTATAAACCAGTATGAACCAGTATGAACCAGTATAAATCAGTAAATCCCAGTTCTTCCCAGTAACTTCCAGTTTCAGAGATAACACCTGGGCATGAGGCACACCCTGCTGGCCAGGTAAATCCCAATTCATCCCAGTTCCCAATTCATCCCAGTTCCTCCCAGTCCCCCCATGTCCCCTCCCAGTACAAACCAGTACCCCCAGTAAGGGATCCGTAGCCTCCCACTACTGCCTCAGTTTCTCCTCCTTCTGCCCACACTAGGTTGGTTCCATGAGTTTCCATTCCATCAGGATGATCTCTTGCATTCCATGAGGCCCTTCAGTATCACTATGGAGCCTTTGTTCCATGTGTTCCCATTGTGACACAATGGTCTCCAGTGCTCTACGGGGCTGCACTGTGAAACTGTGGACACTTGGTTCCATGAGATTCCATGTCACTGTCAGGAAAATCCATAAATGCCAGAGGTTTATGCCCAAAAAGGAGACAGAGGAGTCCTTCAACTTTATTTCAATGAAAGAAGAGAGTTCACCAGGTCACAAGCCCGTGGGGTTTTCTCACTCCAGGTTTCAGAAGGCTCAACCTCCTTTTATCCTGAACTCCCGGCCGCACGTTGCCCTCTTCCATTCCCCACTGGCTGAGGCACTAGGAAGGTACAGCCTTCCTGACCCACCTACCCCATATACTCCCTTGAACCCGGCATTTCCCCCCAAAGTTCAAAGTTCAGCCTTGTGCAGACTCTTGTCTGTTTCAGGAGCCAAGCTGGCTGGGCCCGGTAACAAAACTGCTGCCCAGTCAGTAGAAATCTTATGACCCATTTCAAAGGCCTTAACATCCTTCCCTTCACCCATCAAATGATTTGTAAAGACATTAGCACACATCTTTCCTCTCACATTGATGTTTCCTGTGCTGGTGACAGTCTCTTAAACCCAGCCTTCAGCCTGACCTCTCTGCTGCTGTAGTTCCATGCACAGAGGTTGTTGTCTCTCACCCCTTCCATGGGCAGGCCGGTGTTCAGCCATCTCCAGGACAGCAGGGCCCCAGCCCATGTCACTGTGCCCTGGGAAAACAAAAACCATCACTCCAAATGTCCCCCCTTTTCCTTCTTCCCAGGCATTTGGCCCTGCCAGTGGGGTTTCCTGCTGGTTGCCCAGGGAGAAGGAGACCACTGTGACACTGTGGGGTACATGGAAACAAACATCCACAGTGACACTAGAGAACTTCACAGAACTAAGACTGCATGGTGACACAGTGGGCCCTATGGAATCAAACATCCATTGTGACACCTCCCAGAACCAAGAGTCCATGGTGACACAAAAAGGCCTTGTGGAATCAAGCAGTCCAAAGGTCTAAAACAATTCTTGCATGGCTCTGCCTTGGGAAGAGAAACTTCTTTGGTGACAGCTTTGGCTGGCACACGCTAAGGGAAGGTGTTTGTTTGTAATGGGGAAAATAAGGAGTTCTAGATTGCTTTAAAACAAAATTTAAAAGATAAAAAACTCCCTTTGGCTGTGTGCAGCCAGTTCTCCAAGCAAAGCAGGTCCCAGGTGAGTGAGGACAGACAGGATGGGGTTGGCGAATGTGGAGCAAGGTTGTTCACACTGGGTCAAGACTTCAAGGCACAGCTTCTCTGACCTGGACAGACCTCCTGAGGAGAGACCCTGGATCAATATCAATCACAAAGTGTTACAACCACCTCCTCCCTAAAGAGTGCAGTTGTAAAATACACCCTTAAAATATGAATACATATTTCTTAGAAGCTCTTTGAAATATTTCTCCCTGACTGCAGTAGGAAACCTTCCTAGTGAGCTGCACCAGACCAGAGGGAAATCAAGACAGAGCCATGGCTTGTCATGACTTGCTTGATTCCAATGAGTCCCGTACTGTACTTGGAGCTGAGCCCTTGAACCTCAGGGCCTGAGAGGAGATTGCACAAACCTTCCCAGGAGTCCAAGTCAGAAGAAAAACTCAAAATGTCTCAAAGCATTAATGGGTCCCACTGAGGTCCATCCTCCACACAGGCTCCTCTTGGACTCCTTGGAGGAGAGAATGGGAGGCCAGGATTGCACAAGAACCTCTCAGAGTCTTGGTGTCAAAAGGAAAATCCAAAGTACCTTTGTGGGGAATAAATTCCCAGATGCAAGTTTGTCTCTACCAGGTTGTTGTTGTTTATGTTAACTGTTTGTTAATGTTGTATGTCTTTGTAAACTGTAAATGTTCCCAGCTGTCTGTCCTTTCCCAGTACCTACTTTGTATCCCTGCCTAGCCATAATGCTCCTAGATGTTTTTCCCTTCCCAGGGCCTGTACCTGTACTTTGTATTCACGCCTACCTCCCCCGTTCCCATTTGAATTATATGCAACTGTAAGTGCTCATGGGACAGAATTCAGAGTTGAAAGCCCCTTAAACAACAAACCCAAATAACATCTGGAACTGAGAATAGTGTTCCCAGGTCAGGAAATTAGTGAGGAGAACGAATTTACCATCCAGAGCTGCTTTGTCCCATTGCCATGACCCAACAGCACCTGATCAACATGACTTCCCTTGACTATGAGGCAAGATTGTTTTCTGAGGACTCTTGTGAGAATGGGTGCCCCAGCTCTGCTGAGAGACAAAGCTGCACTTCTCCTCCTCCTTGGTGTCAATCCTCAGGAGCAATGGTGGTGTGCACAACCCCTCGGGCTCCCCACCCAAAGCTGTCCTCAATAAAGGCCTTAAAAAGGATCTGGTCTCCTGGCGCATTTACTACACCTTAAAAAATCGTGAGTATCTCAAAGCTTTAATGAGCCCCACTGAGTGTCAAAGCAAAGTCTTTCAAGAGACTAATTGAAGCAGGTAATTGGAGGCCATGATTGCACAAAGCTCTCAGAGACTCCAAGGCTAAAGCAATACCCAAAGTCCTTTGAGAAACATGCAATCCCTGGGAGCATTAAAGAGCCCCCAAAGGCCATTCCTGACCAAGGCTCCCCAGGGACTCATCCAAGCAGTTCCTTGAGGCCACTGGGATGTGGGGTAGGGAAGGGATGAGGGCAGGACAAGGGGGTGACAGTGCCCAGCCTTGCTCGGGCTGTGCCAGGAGGCCCCAGTGGCTCAGGACAAGATGTCTCCTCACAGCCCTTGGTGGTACAGACACTGGTGTGCCCGAGGGAACGAAGACTTCATCACACAGATTAACTTGAAGTGGCTGCAGAGGCCATCCAGAGCCATAAAGCAGCCTTCTCTGTCTAGAATGACTTGAAAAATGTTCTAGCAGCTTCCCCAGGACTGGGATCTGGATCTCCCCACAGGCAGTACCTCTGTCCTCATTTTGTCCAGCCTGGGGGAGGCAGGCAGGAGAGCAGAGGGGCTGAGGCCAGGCAGCTCAGCCTCTTAGCAGGAGCCAGGAGGGGACTGGCCATGACCCTGGGGGTTATTCTAGCCCACCTCCACACCATGCTCAGGGGCTGTGGGGAATGGGTCCCTACCAGTCAGGGCTATGGCGGAGTCACCACTCATAGAAATGCTGGGTTGCACTTTTAGAAGGACCTTAGAAAGTCAGGGCATCCTTTCCACACCTCATGATTCAGCAGGTGTTTGAGTTTGTGCCCCTGACAAGCCTTATGTGGAGCTCCCTCTCTGCTCAGAGAGCAGAGCTCCAGCAGCACAGCATGTGCAGGGAGAATCCTGATCTTTGCTGCTTCCTTGGAGATTTCAAGATGAAACTGGTCTGAGCTTCCAGGCAAGACATGGAGGCATCCTTCTCTCTTGCTTGAAGTATTTGAAGTTCTACAACAGAAACAAAGCCCAGATGAGCCGCAGTGTGTGCAGAGACCCCTCGGCTCCCCCAAGCCCTGGCTCCCCACTCACCCAAGAGGATCTCAGCCAGGGTGTCCTCACTCTGCTCTCTCAGGTGCTGCATAGCCAGCCCTGGGCACAGAGCTCCATCATCCCATGCTCCCCAGCATGCTCCCAGCAGCGTGGCCCCAGGCCCTGCCTGACGCCCTCAGCAGCCCAGGGGTGGCACTGGGCAAGGTGGCCACCAAAGCCCCTCACCTATGTGAGCACGGCAGGCACAGGGAGGCCAAGGCCCTGCCTTTGGCAGCCCCAGGGCTGGGGACTGGAACTCACCAATGAACCTGAGACCACGTCTTGCATGGGGGCCTGAGGCTCAGCAGGTAGGGCTGGCTGTCCCACAATAACCGTTCAGCCCTGCTCCTGTCCTTGGCCAGCTGAAGAGAGCACAGTGATGTGGGCATTTCTAGGAGGCCCCCAGGTGGCCAGAGCAGCCCCTTCTGCCAGCACCTCTGTGGGCTCAGAGCCCTCCCTCATGCTGGGGCCATGGAGGGGACATGGGCCTGGAGGAGGCTGCTCATCTTGAGACAGGGGCAAGAGTGCAGCTCCAGGCTTTGGGCCCTGGGCTGCAACAGCCCACAGAAGACCCAGCTGCAGAGCTCATTACCCCAGCATGGTGTGGTGGGCAGCCCTCACGCAGCCTGGGGCTCATCCTCACCAAGCACTCGCCCATCCTCCGCATCTGCTCTGTCTGCGCCAGGTGCTTGAAGTCTTTCCACTTGAGGAGCTCTGCTGTAGCCAGGACAGCTTCCTTGGAGGCCTGTGGGACAGAAGCTGTGAGGTGGCACCAGGGCCTGTGGAAGGAGACCTGGGCTTTTTCCCTGGGATGACTGTGCTCTTAGGAAGCTGGAATATGCCCTCTCCAAAGAGTCCTGGGAGACTCTTGGGTACAGCCCTGGGCAGCAGGGATTCAGGTGCAAAGCCCTGTAGGGACACGGGTGGGACAGCTGAGAAGCCTTTGGGGCCTCAGTTGTATCGGGCCTCAGTTGTATCAGCTGCTGCTGAGTCCTGCTGGAGCAGGCAGGGCAGGGGTTGGAAATGGCCATGCCAGCCTGTCCAGCCCTGCTGACGCTGGCTCCCAGGGGCTGCCTGGGGGGAAAGCTGCCTGCTGCCAGCAGCCCTCGCTTCAATGCCCAGGACCCCCAGGGGGTATCAGCCTCCCTTCTCTGGGTCAGTGCTTAGCCTGGACGTTAGTACCCTGGCCACGCTGGGGTCCTGGTCACTCATGTGACCAGGGACCATGGACCAGGGCCTTCCAGGCATTTCTCTTCATGTCTCTCAGACCTTCATGTCTCTCCACACCGTTTTGCCCAGCATGTCTCTGAAGAAGCAGATGGAGCACTCCCGTACACAGTCTTCCGTCTGGTAGGAAGGAGGATTTCTTGCCTCAAGAAATCAAAACAGACAATGGGTCAGGATATATAGCCCGATGGACCCAAGATTTCTTGGCTCGTTGGGGAGTGAAGCATAGCACAGGTATTCCAGGTAACTTCACAGGACAAGCTATTATTGAAAGAACACATCAGGTACTGAAAGGGCTGCTTGATAAGCAAAAAACAAGGGGGATGAGGGAGGGGGATGGGGGAAATAGTCTGAGTCCACAGGACAGAGTGATGAAAATTCTGGAAGCAGTTTATGTTATGAATCATCTACAGTTAGTAGATAATAGTGACCCACCATCTTTAATGCATTAGTCAGGTTTGCAGCAAGATTCTGATTTGATGCAGCACCAGTCAAAAGTTCATTTTAAGAATCCTACGACAGGGTTATGGGAAGGACCTGCTGAACTATTAATGTTAGGCAGGGGCTGTGCTTGTGTTGTTACAAAGGACCCCAATGGATATCAGGGAAATGGGTTCTCCCTTGGCTTGAGAAGGACACTCAGATCCCTAATGTCACTAATGAACCAACAACCAGTGATACCTGAAAACATCAGTTGCCCTCAGAACTGTGAATGCTTTTGCTATCCCTGGGTGAAGTTACAGTGTGTGGGGTGTGGACTAGATAGGTGTTATAAGTTTACAGGAAGAAGCTTCTCAAGGTGTATAGAGTGCAGACATTGGCACTCTCACAAATTTAATACCTGAGTGATGTTATCCCAAGCGACAGTTAATTCCCCTGAAATCTGTTGGGAAGCACTGAGCTTTTTTGAATCTCAGAAGCAATTGGGACAGGCTATTCAGTGGTATCATAACAAACTCCAGAAACTCAAGCAAAGAGAGAGGGAGAAGATCAAGGCTATTGAATGTGGGAAAAGAATATTTATCCCTGGGACATAGGGAATTAGACCCGATCAGTGGGAATAAACAAAGTGGAGGTAGGAAGAGAAGAACCAAAAGGAGATAGAATATGAGAAATAGCAAAGAGCAAGAGGCACAGTCAGTTTGGGATATGTCCCTGATATTATAGGGGAAAGGGTTTTTACCAGTGGTAAAGATGAGGAAGTTTTAAATTAGATATGTGGGGTTTTCGGGTCTCCCTCTCTTACTTGCAATATATGTGGCACCATCTGTAGTGCTGAAGAAATTAACCCACCGGGATGGCATTGGCAGAATATGTGGCTTATTTGGGCTAATGCTACTGGGGTGGATTCCTTTTGTTTATCCTTAGCCATGCCAGGACACCCTTTCCGTGCATGTTTAATTGGTGTCCCAATAAATAATTCTACTGGTTTTGCAAAAAAGGTAGGAGCCGGAGGAGAGTCATATGTGAGAGAAAAGAGATCAGATGTGAAGAATCGCTGGTGTAACAAAACCACGGGTGGTACAAAATTTGACATATGCAAAAGATTGAGGATTAGCCAAACGGAAAGGGCTTCCAAGCAGGTATGATAACACGATCACTGAATGAAAGTGGACTAGACCTGAGCTAGACCTGTTAGGGTTGGTACCTGGGAGTTATTGCATGTTTTTTAACTACTTCTAAAACCCATGCTCAACTGATATGAGCAATGTCCTAGTTCCACGTCCTGAAAATAATAGTGTCATCCTTAATTCTAACTCACGCTGGCATAAGAATTGATTAAATATTGCCATAATTGGACTTATCCTGGAAGTGTTGTTAGAGACTGTAAGAACACTTCCACCAGGTGTCTTTGTAATCTATGGGGATAAGGCATGGCCCACAATTCCAAGTAATTTGTTTGGTGGGCCTTGTTATTTAGGAAAACTAACCATGTTTGCTCCTAGCATGCATGAAATGCTGAATCAGACCATTTGGAGAGCAGGACTTAACGAGAGTTAAAAGAGCAATCACAGGCTTGGGACATGATTGTCACGATCACATGGAGTTTTGGGGTGCTCCAGCATGAATAGCATCATTTCTTACTCCAGGTGTTGCTACTGCTCAAGCTTTGGCTATGCTTAATAAGCTGGGATGCTAGATGAACAAACAGCTAAACATAACTTCAGCTATTTAGAAGCAGATGCTCACGGATGTAGATAATATTAGACACAGCACACTGCAGAATAGAGCTGCTATAGATTTTTTGTTATTGGCACATGGGCACAGGTGTGAGGATTTTGAAGGGATGTGTTGTATGAACCTCTCTGAACATTCTACATCCATTCACAAGAAACTCAAACAATTTCAGGATAACATGAAGAAGTTGAATGTGAATGACTGGGGTTTGGATGAATGGTTTGAGGGATGGGGAATATTATGAAGGGAGCCTTGTTATTGCTGTTAGTTATTGTTATAATATGCTACATATATACTGGTTCATTTTTATTATGATTTATTTTTATTTTTATTTTTATTATTCCATGCATAATAAAATTGGTGACTTGTTTCGTGGAAAATACAGTAAAAAAGGTTTGGCTGGTGCAAGAAGAAGAAGGGGGAATTGTAGCAATGTATTTGAACAGCTTAGGCCACAGTGTGTACCAGGTGCATCTGCCAAGCCATTTTTAGTTATTCTTATCAAACACTCTGGAATTCTTCAAGGCTACTGAAACATAAATTGTGCTAAATTGGGAAAGAAGAAGCTGAAAAACAGAATACCAAGATTGCAAGAACTGAGATAAAGAAGGGCCATGAAGCACTCTACTGTAACCAATCATATTTCCTGAAAGGTGCCTGCAGAGCTCATGGACAAGATAGAGGCACCAATAAAGTAATGTGCGATTGCGTGGACAGTAGTTTTAGAAAGTATAAGTAGAGCATAAGGTAAACAATAAAGTGGCTTCTGCTTAATCACATTGGTTAGTTGTTCATAAGTCCTTTTTTCCTGCAATGGGAGAAGAGTGAAAGACACTGGTGTCATCAGATTCTTGCTCAGAAATGAGATTTGATTCCCATTTCTTTGTGCTGGCAAAGGACGGGTGCACATCCAAGAAGCACTATTGGAAAGTAAATGTTGGGACAAGAAGGAGCTGCACCTTGGGTATTGCCTGAGAATCTCTGACTCACAAAGGGACTTTGACTGTGCCCTGACAGTTGCTTCTTGGTTACTGCGTGTGAAGATGGGCAAGATTATTGGGCCTACACGAATCTGTAGACCTAACTGTGACTGGCTATTTGTCAAAGACTGGGATCTTCTTGGGCATCCCAGCCAAGCAGCTTCCTTTTAACGATGTCTTTAAGGCAGCAGCTTTCTACACTTTTTGCATTGATGATGGCAGCAGCCAGGAAGGCAAATTCATATCTTCTTCTCTACAGGCCTTGCTGCTTCTGTGCCTGACACTGAGCCTCTGGTAATAGTGCAGTTTTCTCATGATGATGAGTTGTTTACTCTGCATTTCAAAGGTCAATACTGTGATCGAACCACATTGTGATCAGACTGCTGCCTAATTTGTGTCTTCTGAACAAAAGTATTGAAGGAGAGGGAAAATCTATCATAGTGATCAGCTTTCTGCATTATGCATCAGAATGAAAAGTTTTTTGAGGAAAATTTTATGATGTCAAAGGAAATTAATTTTCTTCCATGGTAGTATGAAAAAAGCACATCTTGTGGATTGTGAGTTTTCCTGAAAAATTACTCTCTTGGGGTGATTTTTCTATCCCATACCATTTTTGTGGGGTTTTTTTTGTTTGTTTTGTGTCTGGGGTGGTTCTGCCCCCCCCTTCCCCTCCATCCCCCAAACTCCAGGAGTATCGCAATGGGTAAGAGCCAGACCGGGGTTTCTGACGAGAGCTGGGGCAGGTGAAGGGCATCTCCTTTCTTCTAGGGGTGCTTTTTGGTTGGCCACGCAGCTGGTTTCTCTGACTAGGGTTACTGGTCTGTGATAAACACATATTATGGTTTTGGCTTTAGCGAGTATTAAAGTGGATGCTATGTGTTCTGCATTTTAATATAATGTTAACTTTTGCAAAAGTTGCTGTAGTTGTGAAATAATAACTAACGCTTTTGGTTTTTGTAACTAACTGGCAGTAATGAAAATAACTCAGATATATGTGCTGTTTAAGGTGAGGTGAACGCTCCCTGTTGCCTCAGGGGTTCACCTGAAGCAAACTCCAGCTTTCCCAGCATTCCACGGGTTTAAATCGAGCTGTGCCGCTGTGTTTGAGGGCGCTTCTGCCCGGCACCAAATGTCTTGTGCAGGGGCCCTTCTGGCTTTCCTTCCCTGGGCATTCTAGAAAAACAAGAAGTTAGAGTTTTGGCAAAACTTTTCATTTTGGCTAATACATGAGAAGCTAGTTTAAAAAAGTAAAAAATGTGGGTTTTTTCTTCTAGGCAATGTAGTTGAGAGAGAATTTGGGGGAGGATGATAGAGGATATCCTATTATAATATAATTCTAGGACCTATTGTTATTTACTTTATATTGTCAGCTATATGGTCAAATTAATGTATTTTAACTATATGGATATGTTTATATAGAGTTAAATATAGATAGTGGCTGTGCTATTTAATAAACGGTAGTATTTATATTTGTTTTTTATTCAATGTTACATTTTTTGGTGGTATAGAGTGTGTTGTTTTATTTTTTGGTATTATTTACTCAGTGCAGTTTTGGTTTTGAGTAAAGGTAACTTTATGGATGGCTTTGTATTTGAGGTAGAATTAATTTAAGTAGGTTTTTTAAATAGCCTTTTGATATATTATGATTGGGATTTTGTGTAGGGCCAGCTCTGCTGGTGATGTTTTGGTTGTTAATTCATTAGATGGCTTTTGTTAGATGCTGTTTTTAATTTTTGAAAGGTTTTTTTTTTTTTCAATTTAGTGTTTTTAAGATGGTTTTTAATAATTTATTGTATAGTTTTATTTTGTTTGCAGATGGTGTATGATTAGGGATGCAGTCTACTTAATGCTATGCTTTTTAGTTTAGGTGTTGATAAGGCTTTTTTTGAATTGAGTTTTGTTGTTGGATTTTTTTTGGAGGAGTGTTGTTTTTAAAGGCTATGTTTTTTAAGGTTTACGATGGTGTTATGGGCTGAGCATGAGGTATAGGGTAGGTTTTTCTTTATTTTGTGATGGCTTTTATTATTGAGAGTATGTAGTCTTTGTTTTGGTGGGTTCGAGGTAGTGTCATGGAGCTAATTTATTAGGTTTTTGAATATTTATAATTGGAATATTAGTATATTATATGGATTGTTATTATATGTTATTTATATTAGATTGTTATACCATAGGGGTTTTATTTATTTGGTTTGTTTGATTGTAGTATATGTTTAATAGTTATGGATAATTTGGGAGATATTGTTTATGGTTAAATATATCTTTTGGTTTTGTTTTTCTTTATAGATGGTATTTTTATTTTGATGGTTTGAGACCTAATAGGTTTATTGATTTAGGAAGAATTTTTTTGTTGTTGTTACTTTAAGTTTATTTGCGCTATTTTTATTTTTGTGGTTTGATTTATTTGTTTGGGGGTTTTTTGTGTTCTTTATTAGTTTTATTTTTGGGAACATAAGTATAGGGTGTATTTTTTTAAGTAGTTCTTTGATTCTGGTAATGCTTTTAAAATTTTTTTAGTACTTTAGATTCTTTTAATGTTGTTAATTAGTTTGGATTTTTAAAGTTATTTTATAGAGCATTGGTTACTATTACTAGTTAGTGTAGAGGCAGAGTTTTGATTATTTTTTAAGCAATCTTTAGGGTCAGCTGCATGGTTTTGAGTTTAGTAAGCTGGTTTGATTTATTTTTTGTAGTAGTTTTTGTGATTTGTTGTGAGGGCTTCTATATGTTTTTTAAATTTTGTTTCATTTTTATGATGTGATAAGAATTGTTGGTGGAAAGAGTGTAGTGTGGTTTTTTTATTGCTGGTAGTGGGTTGTATGGTGCAGGTTTTTTTTAGTTTGTGGGGCTTTGTTTTGTTAGTGAGAGTAAAGTTTTAATTTGGGCGTTAATTTGTAATTATTTTTAAGATTTTAGGGTGATTTAGATTTTTGATATGGGTGTGCTGTATGATGAGAGTAATTTATTTGTTTTATGTGGTATTGGTGGCATGGTGGGTAGAGGGCATTTTTGTTTTGAATATTTATTGTAATATTGGTGGTGGAGATGGTAGGAGGAGTTCTGTTTTAGTGTTTATTGTTTTTGAGGTGATTTGAATTTTTTTAATAGCTTATTAAGGTTTTTTGTTGGCTGGTGGAGCTATTGTGATTGTCTTGAAGATATTGGTGGGAATTTAATGCTGTTTTGCTATTATATTTTTAGGAATTGGATTTTTTCAGTAGTTTTTTAAAAATTTTTTATGGTAAAATTGGTTTTTAGGAGAATCTGGATGATTTTTAGAATGCTTTTGTTGTGTCTTTTATATAAAGTTGTTGATGTATTGTAGAGGTTTTGGAGGGGTTTTTTTAAGTGTAATTTGAATTAATTTATGGTAGACAGTAGGACTGTGTTTTTATTTTTGGGGTAGTTGTTTTTAGGAGTATGGTATGTTTGTTAGGTGAAGGTAAATTGAGGCTTGTATTGGGTTGTTAGAGGAATGGAGAAAAATGTATTGGTAATGTTAATACTAGTATAATTTTGTAGTTTTGGGATTTTGGTTTATATTGGAGTTTTAATACACTTGGTACAGTAGTGTTTAACGGTGGAGTTATTTAAGGTCCAATAGTTAATAGTTATTTTTTATAGATCTGTGTATAGGTTAAGTGGGTTGTTGAAGGGTGAGTGAGTTTTGTTGATTAGTTTTAGATTTTTAGTTTATGGAGTATTTTGTGAATGGAACGTAAAGTATTTTGAATTTGGTATAGGTGGTGGATTGTCGAGGTGATAATTGGTATTTGTTGGGGGTTTTTAAAGAAGTTTTATTATAGTTTTTTTAATAGTTTAAGTAAGCTCTTTAATTGTTTAATTATTTCTGTTTTTTTAGTAGATATGCTAAATCTACTACATGCAAAATATTTATTTGAGGTTTTTTGGGGTTTTGAATTATTTGTTTTGGAGGAAGTTTGTATTTAGAATTTGAGTTTTTGTCTTAGTTATAATGAGATTTTAAAACTTTTTTTTTCAGTTACTTTTTTTTTAGGTTTTATTACAGTTAAATATTTTGCTTTTTTGTTATATTAGTAACAGAAATAGGTTTTGTTTTTATATGTTGTGATGAGTTAAGTGTGTACTAGTGTTGACTAAGGTTTTATATTTTTGTGGTTTTGATGTGTTAAGTTAATGAATTTATATAGTTTAAAACAAGTGTTTCTTTGGTTTTTATTTGGTTAGAGGCAGGGTTTTTTAGGTTTTCTTCTTTTTTTTCTGCATATATTTTGGAGGTTTTTTTAAAGGGATTGGACATGGGACTTTTTATTATATTTGAAAGTTTGGTTATGGGTAATTTCAGTTCGCTTATTTTGGTGGAATCCTTTTGACTGTTGGTGGTTTTAATTTATATATTTGTATGGTTAGGGTAGTGGTGTTTTTGGTGCAACTCTAAGCATCCATTAATGTTTGTGTTTTTCAGGCAGTGCACTTGCATTAAGCTGAGATCCCCCCTCACCAACCGGCTAGCAGAGACAGTTCGCCACTGTCCTGAGAACTCTGGAAGTGTTACAGGAATCTGTGATGAAGCCTTGACCTTTTCCTGTTTGAAGATGGCATCCAGGAAACCTTCAGGAAGAGGTGAGGAGCTGTGGTGAGTTGGGGAGTTAGGGAGGAGGAGTGAGGGTCCCCTCAAGTTTCAGCAATGCCACATCACCTTGTCTCCTCCTAAGCCAGGCTTACCCTGCAATTACGCGTCAGCCTCTGAGTGCGACTGAAGTGAGCAGCCTGAGGGCATTGTCAGGAGACGGTGGATAGCAGAATTATTGGGTTTTGGCCAATGGTGCTGCTGAGATCACACATTGATGTTTGGTTTTCTTTATTGTAGCTGACTAAGAGACAGCAGTCCGGTGAGGGCAGGAAATTCCCAGAGGGTGAGGTGGCCTTCCTTTGCAGAAGATGCGGATTTGCATCCCCACACATCCGAGAGATAAGTCAAGGGCTTCAACCCACAGGGGGGATGAAAGCACAGTACCGGGTAGGGACTCTGCAGGAGGGGTTTTTGAGTCATCTTTGAAGACGGGGGTGTCCAAGATGTGGCACCTTAGGACACATAAAGGGTCTCACGATGCTGAGATGTGCAGTACAGAGCAGTCTCAATGCCTGTAGTGTAGCTTATCTATTGTGCAATCTGTCTCTTTTGTGCATCTCCTGTGGCGTGTCTTTTGCCTTATCTACTTGAGGCGCTTATCAGAAGCCCTGGCAGCTTGAGTCGGAAAAATCCTGCTCTGTTTGGAAATTTAGCTGGCAGAAGTGTGCTCGCAGACATGAATGGTGGGTTATTTCCCTGTGAAACAAAATTCACATCCCCAGTTTCTTGATATCAGTTCATAAGCAGCATTTAGCCCTCAGAAACAAGCCAGGGTTTTAAGGGGTGGCACCTTGGGTCTGGGAGAAATCCTGCTCTTTTTCGAATTCTATCAAGGCAGAAACCTGCTCATGGAGAGAGGCACCTGGACAAGAACGGTGGCCTATTTCCCTGTGAAACAAAATTCACCCCTCTCAGTTTCCTGATATCAGTTTGTAGGAGGCATGTGGCTCTTTAAATGCAGCCAGAGTTCTAAGTGGTGGCAGCTTGGATCTGGGAGAAATCCTGCTCTGTAGGGAAATTTAGGAGGTAGGAACCTGCTCCGGCACCTTGACTTATATGCCAGGGGTGGGCAATTCAGAGCCCATTTCTCTTCCATGGGATGAGGGCATGGCACTTGCCATTTGCAAGGGCCTTGCAGTTTCCAAAGGGGCCTTCTTTGCTCAGCTGAGAACAGTCCTTAAATGACAGCCGGTCTTTCAGCTGCTTTTCCTGCAAATGTGCTCCAGCAGTGCTGTTTATTTGCAGTCTCAGCACCTATGTGCGTGCAGGTGTACTGAGTGAAAGATGAAACAGGTCCACTGGGGGAGTGTTCTCCTTCTCAAATGGATTTTTTTTTGTTTTGAATGTTGCTGTTCTTGTTGGATTTGTTTGTTGGTTTGCTTGGATTCCTTTGGTTTGAGGGGATTGTTTGGCTTGATTTTTGTTTGTTTGTTGTAATCACCTCCTCGTGGCAGCTCTGGGCAGAGCTCTGCAACTGTATGTGACACTTGTCTGTGGCACAGTGAAGGTGTCCAGGGTGGCCTTGCCCGAGCTGTGTGCAGAGGAATCCCCATCAGGCCAGGCTGGGGGTGCTCCGTGGCCGGTGCCTTGCGTTGACTGGAAGCTGCCATGGAGCGTCTCCAGGGATGGAAGGTTGGGGCTGCCAGGGCTGTGGTGTCACAGACAGGGGAGCGCTGGGGCTGCCACAGCTGCCGTGTCCCAGAGAGGGGAATGTTGGGGTGCCCTGCTCCTGGCCCGGCCCCAACAGCTCTGCCAGCTCCTCTCAAGGACACAAAGGCTGAGCCAACGGGTGAGAATTGCAGGAGGGTCTGAGCTGGGAGGGAGCCAGTGGGATCATGGAGTCCAGGGCCCAGGCCTGCACAGACAGCCCAACAAGACGAGGCTGTGCATCCCTGGGAGAGGTGTCCAAAGGCTCCTGGAGCTGTGTGAGCCTTGCAGCTGGCAGCATTTTTTGTGATCCTGGTCGGTGATGGTGAATCATTCAATAGCGGGGGAAGGAAGGAAGGATTCCAGGAAGGAAGGATTCCAGGAAGGAAGGAAGGAAGGAAGGATTCCAGGAAGGAAGGAAGGAAGGATTCCAGGAAGGAAGAAAGCATTCAAGGAAGGAAGGATTCCAGGAAGGAAGGATTCCAGGAAGGAAGGAAGGAAGGATTCCAGGAAGGAAGAAAGGATTCCAGGAAGGAAGGAAGGATTCCAGGAAGGATTTCAGGAAGGATTCCAGGAAGGAAGGAAGGAAGGAAGGAAGGAAGGAAGGAAGGAAGGAAGGAAGGAAGGAAGGAAGGAAGGAAGGAAGGAAGGAAGGAAGGAAGGAAGGAAGGAAGGAAGGAAGGAAGGAAGGAAGGAAGGAAGGAAAGAAGGAAGGAAGGAAGGATTCCAGGAAGGAAGGAAGGAAGGATTCCAGGAAGGAAGGAAGGAAGGAAGGAAGGAAGGAAGGAAGGAAGGAAGGAAGGAAGGAAGGAAGGAAGGAAGGATTCCAGGAAGGATTCCAGGAAGGATTCCAGGAAGGATTCCAGGAAGGATTCCAGGAAGGATTCCAGGAAGGAAGGAAGGAAGGAAGGAAGGAAGGAAGGAAGGAAGGAAGGAAGGAAGGAAGGAAGGAAGGAAGGAAGGAAGGAAGGAAGGAAGGAAGGAAGGAAGGAAGGAAGGAAAGAAGGAAGGAAGGAAGGATTCCAGGAAGGAAGGAAGGAAGGATTCCAGGAAGGAAGGAAGGAAGGAAGGAAGGAAGGAAGGAAGGAAGGAAGGAAGGAAGGAAGGAAGGAAGGAAGGAAGGAAGGAAGGAAGGAAGGAAGGAAGGAAGGAAGGAAGGAAGGAAGGAAGGAAGGAAGGAAGGAAGGAAGGAAGGAAGGAAGGAAGGAAGGATTCCAGGAAGGATTCCAGGAAGGAAGGAAGGAAGGAAGGAAGGAAGGAAGGAAGGAAGGAAGGAAGGAAGGAAGGAAGGAAGGAAGGAAGGAAGGAAGGAAGGAAGGAAGGAAGGAAGGAAGGAAGGAAGGAAGGAAGGAAGGAAGGAAGGAAGGAAGGAAGGATTCCAGGAAGGATTCCAGGAAGGATTCCAGGAAGGATTCCAGGAAGGAAGGAAGGAAGGAAGGAAGGAAGGAAGGAAGGAAGGAAGGAAGGAAGGATTCCAGGAAGGAAGGAAGGAAGGAAGGAAGGAAGGAAGGAAGGAAGGAAGGAAGGATTCCAGGAAGGAAGTGTAGAGAGCCTGGTGCAGGAATGGCTGGAAGGGAAAGGCCATAGTCAGATCAACTTGGTAAGGCTAGCAAAGTAGGCCTCAGCTTTAAGGACACAGTGTCCTTGAGATGAGGAAGGCACGTAGAATTGAGAAAGACAGGACGCAGATGAGGAACTAAAAGAGCTTTGTTAGCCACAAGAATGCAGAAGTGCTTGGCCAAGCAGCACAATTGACGCAGATAGCAAATAGACCAATGATGAGCTCAGATTCTGCACTATGCATGAGCTAATTAAGCACTGTATTTAATCGACACTCCATGTACCAATAAATGAGACTTTGCCGATGACCATCTGGTGTCTGCGTCTCCCTTCACCGACAAATGGTCACCCCGACATGCCTCCGTCGCTGAAAAGAAAACGGGGGAGGACGCGCCACGGTCGGTGAAGTAGAGTTGGGGCCTGCTGCAACCGGGTCGGTGTCAAACGACGCAGGGAAGACACCCCCAGGAGCTACAAAGGTGGTCTTGGGCCATACGTGCTGCCGAAGCCGGAGAGTTGCAACAGCGCTGACGACGAAAAATGGACAGGCAAGCAGCATATGATTTATTTATAGTACATGTAGATAAGTTAGGGGTAAAAGAGATTAATCCCAGGAAGGACATACCGGGGCTGTTAGCCTGGGGTTATGCTAAGGGACTATTCGCCAATCCCCACTCCGTGCATGATTTGAATGAGTGGCGTAAGCTGGGAGATGCGTTGTGGGAGGCGGTATTAGAGGATGATAAAACGGCTAAGAAGCTGGGGAAGATCTGGCGGGTAATCCAGAACGCACTGCTAAAGCAGCAAGCTGAGAGAAGGGCGGCACAGGAGGCAGTAGAGGCATATAAAAGGAACGCTCAATATGGCGATAATGAGCCCCGAGCGCCTAGCACAACCAGAGTAGAAATACCTATCACCAGGGGGGCGGCGGGAATGGCAGACATGGCTAGCTGCGCTTGGCCCTCTGCACCCCCCTTGGAAGAACTTGAGGACGATGCTGCTGCAGCAGCGGACGCAATTGCAGAGGGCGGGGCACCCCAGCCTTGCGGTGATAAATCCCCTTGCCGGTCTGAACCTAGCGCCCCCCAACCTACAGCCGAGCCGGACCCTGTCCCTGGGGCGGAAAGCGACCTGTGGGAGGAGATGGCTAAACAGCGAAGGGAGGCGTGGAATATCCTGGCCAGACACGGTCTGGAGACCGGGGACGAAGCCGCTGTTGGCGCAGCGAGAGCCTGGGCCTTTCCTGTAACGTACACCCAAGGGGTGAATCAACAGGGACAAGCTGTCCAAGTGGGAGCGTATTCGCCTCCCGATTGGAAGCTGTTAGCCCAGCTGAGACAAACAGTGAGTCAGTTCGGTTTCCGGAGCGAGCCAGCTAAGCAGATGCTAGATTTCTTGTTCGACACATACCTGTTATTGCCAAATGATTTAAGAAGCATAGTGAAGTTGATTTTCACGCAACATCAACAGTTGCTGTTTAACGCACATTGGCAAGCCCTTGTTCAGGAGGCAGTTGCGGTACAGAGGGGTGCTGGCGATCCGTTAGCTGGAATCACAATAGATGAGTTAATGGGACTGGGACCATACCGCAGGACAGAGGCTCAAATGATTTCGGGGCCCGATAAGGTTAGGGAAGCCATGCGTCTAGTGAGGAGTGCCATTGATCAGGTCAAGGATAGCTCAGGCATACCTATGTATATGGGAATAAAACAAGGAAGGGAGGAGTCCTTTGGAACTTTTGTAGACAAAGCCGCCGAAGCCATCGAGAAGGCAGGAGTCCCAGAGTATATGAGAGGGGCTCTACTTAAACAATGCGCGTTGCAGAATAGCAATGAGGCAACAAAGAGGGTATTATCGACTTTAGGGGCCAATTGGACAATAGAAGAGGCGTTAGAGCAAATGGCACTACAACCAACAGGGACGCAGGCCTTCTTGGTCAATGCGCTGAAGGAAATAGGTTTAGGGCTACAAAAACAGGCCGAGTCCACACAGTCGCAGGTACTAGCCGCTCTTGCTCCGCTCCGTGCTTCTACAGCGGCTCCAGTCACCTCAAGCGAGCACCGACCTCCATCAGCGCGGTGCTATAGGTGTGGGGGCGGAGGCCATTTTCGACGGGACTGTCGTGCCTCAGGAGTATGGTGCCAAAACTGCCAGAGCAACACGCATAATACATCAGCTTGCCGCCGCAAGTCGGGAAACTCCTGGCGGAGCGCGCCTGGCGGCCGCGCCCGGACACAAGTAGCCGCCGAGACATCAGCGCCATCTCCTGTCTACAGCCAGCCACAACAGGGAGTCTGGGACTCGACCTGGCAGCCACAGTAAGGACATCCTTGATAACAGCACGCCCCGTCAAGGTCTCAACTGGAGTTCGTGGCCCGGTGATCATTAAAGGACAAGCCTATGGAGGATTAATAGTGGGACGCTCCTCAAGCTCCATTGTAGGACTGTTTGTGCTACCAGGTGTCGTTGATGCAGACTACACGGGAGAAATACAAGTAATGGTACATACTCCCTTTCCTCCTCTTACGATTGAGGCAGGCCAGCGTATCGCCCAACTTATTCCGCTCCCGCAAATAAGCCGGGGTATACAACCGCAAAGACAGACCCCACGCGGTGATCAAGGGTTCGGGTCCTCTGGTATTGCTATGCTCACAATGGACCTATATACTAGACCCAAAAAGAAGGTGAAGCTAACCTATGCCGGACATTCAGTAGAGATGATGGGACTTTTAGACACTGGGGCAGATACCAGCATTGTTTCTCCAGAGAAATGGCCCCATGATTGGCCATCATTACAGACCACGGATACCGTGACGGGCGTCGGAGGGTTCACCCTCGCCAGAAAAACGCCCCCAATAAGGGTCACTATTGATGGGCAAGATTTGGTAACTGTGTTGTCGGTAGTCGCGTTACCGCCCACGGTACATTGCCTAATTGGAAGGGACATTCTAGCCCAGCTTGGGGTGGTGCTATCCAATGAGCACCCTTTGGGGTAATTGCCATTGCTTGGACTTTCCCGATCCCAATCACCTGGACTACCGATGAGCCGGTAATGGTTAAGCAATGGCCTCTAAAAAGGGAAAGTCTAATACAAGCACATCAACTCGTGGAGGAGCAATTCCAACAAGGACATTTGAAACTCTCTACGAGCCCATGGAACACACCAATCTTTGTGATCAAAAAGAAGTCAGGAAAATATCGTCTCTTGCACGACCTAAGAGCAGTAAATGCGCAGATGGAGGCAATGGGGGCATTGCAGCCAGGCCTTCCCAATCCAGCAATGCTCCCGCAGCATTGGCCTCTTTTGATTATTGATTTAAAGGACTGCTTTTTTACTATAGCCTTGCACCCCCAGGACACTAAAAGATTTGCATTCACCTTGCCAACAATAAACAGGGGGGAACCCGATAAAAGATATGAATGGACTGTTCTTCCACAAGGTATGAAAAATTCGCCTACTCTGTGCCAATTGTATGTTGATGCGGCCTTACAACCCCTGAGGCTAAAATGGCCCGACACAATCATCTACCATTACATGGATGACATCCTGTTTGCCCAGGAAACAGCATTTACAGATGCCCAAATGCAGGAGATTCAAGCTACTCTGGCGGAGGCATCCCTCGTGATAGCTCAAGAAAAGATACAGCGAACTACACCGTGGAAGTACCTAGGGTGGTCTATTACAAATCAGATCGTGCGACCGCAAAAGCTCCAGCTCGCAACAAAAATCACCAATCTCAATGAAGCCCAACGATTATTAGGAGATCTGCAGTGGCTCAAACCAATTGTTGGGATACCCAACTCCTTGCTAGATTCCCTCAGGCCACTGCTCAAGGGGACCGACCCAACCACACCTGTGACCATGACCCCACGACAAAAGGACGCTCTCGACGGCATTATACGCTGTGTCGAGGAAGGGTTTGTCTCCCGCCGAGATGTATCCTTACCCATAGATCTTACCATTTGGAGTACTCCCGACCACTTACTCGGAGCACTCACACAGATGCAAAAGAAAACGGGGGAGATGAAGGTACTAGAGTGGATAACCCCACCTTTGCAAGTAAAAAGGACAATCAGCACAAAAATCGAACAAGTAGCTGCCTTGATTCGTAAGGGTCGGGTAAGGGTCAAGGAAATCACCGGACTAAGCCCGACAGTAATCTATTTGCCCATGAAAAAGGAGGACTTAGACTGGTACCTCCTCAACTCAGGAGATCTACAAACGGCCTTGCTGGAAGTCGGAGCAGCCGTCCACACCGGACCGCTGATGCCACGACACCTTCAGTGGTTAGGAAACTGGGACTGGGTATCAAAGCCAATGCGTTCAGAGCAGCCGATAGCAGGCGCCACCACAGCTTTCACGGATGCTGGGAAAAGGACAAGAAGAGCAGCTGTCACTTGGAAAGAAGGTCCTCGATGGAAAAGTCAGACAATAGACGCTACTCCAGAAGACAGCTTACAAACATTGGAGCTGCTTGCCGTTGTGTGGGCATTAAGTGAACTGCAAGGGCCTCTGAATGTGGTTACTGACTCATTTTATGTAGCAGGAGTAGCACAGAGAATTGAGGACGCCTCTGTAAAAGAGGTGCAAAACAAAAGACTTTACGAGCTCTTATTCCAGCTGAAGCGAGCAGTAGGGGCAAAAACGAGGCCCTATTGTATTATACATATTAGAAGTCATAAGTGGGACGTAGGCTTGGGAGAGGGCAACGCTAGGGCGGATAGATTGGTCATGAATGTAGCAGATGACAGAGGGATTGAAGCAAGGGAGTCACATGCACGATTTCACCAAAATGCCAAAGGGTTGGTGCGCGAGTTCAAAGTAAGCACACAAGAAGCAAAAGCCATAGTGAGAGCCTGCCCCACTTGCAGTCATCATAACAGTGGGATAGGCCTTGGGTGCGGAGTAAACCCTCGGGGTCTGGAGAGTAACGAAATTTGGCAGATGGACGTCACACACGTAGCAGAGTTTGGAAGGCTCAAGTATGTGCACGTTACGATAGATACTTATAGTAAGTATGTCTGGGCTACAGCGCAGACAGGAGAAAAGGCAGTCCATGTAATTAGACACCTGACAAGTTGCTTTGCAGTTATGGGAACGCCCAGGGAGGTAAAGACCGACAACGGGCCGGCGTATGTCGGCAGGAAAGTAAGTCAGTTTATGAGGTTCTGGGGAATTAAACACATCACAGGAGTACCACACTCACCCACGGGACAGGCCATAGTAGAAAGAGCCAATGGGACACTCAAGCAATATTTACTCAAGCACAAAGCCATAGGGGATCCACAGGAGAGACTAGCCAAAGCTCTCTATGTGATGAACTACCTGTGTGTGTTTGGGGATGAATCTGAGCCGCCTGCAATCAGACATAAAGAGAAAAGGAAGGGTAACAAGGAAGAAAGCGCAAAGGCATGGGTAAAGTACCGAGATCCAAAGACAGGAATATGGAGTGGCCCTGCTGAGGTAATATACTGGGGTAGAGGTTATGTTTGTGTTTCTACCCCCACAGGAACAGTTTGGATCCCTGCTAGGTGGGTGAAGCCCATTCTAGATGACCGAACTGGTGGAAAGATTCCTGCGGAGACGGCTGGCCCCAGCCGACCAGGAGCGGATTCAGCAGAAGCTGACGGCGATCTCACGGCCCTATTTGTGGAGGCTAGCGCAGTATAACAGCGCCGCCCGTGAGGCACTGAGGCAGCCGCCACCGAACTGGGCCGATTGGATCGAGAGCCACGCATACCAGGAAGAACAGCCTCTTAGCAGTCGTCCTTGTTGCGCGTGTGGAGGGCAGCTGTGCGAGGCCTGGGTGGCTCTAAAGTGCGGGGGCTGTGGGGACTGCTCGTGGGTAGAACAGAGAACGGTGTTTAGGTTGTGGTGCCGAAGGTGCCAGGGGGAAGACCTAAGAAACTCAGATTGGGGTTGGGCCCTAGAGAGAGAAGCAGGTGCACCGTATGCACAGATTCGGGGCCTATACGAGACACCAGAACAGCTCCTGTTAGCTTGGGCCCGGTGGGAATTTACCAACTGGATCAAGAGGCAGCGAGTCAGCGTAGGCTCGCGCATCCTCGCCGTAAGATGCAGACACAAGGTACCGCACCTGGCTTGGTCCCGGATAGGGCCATTTAAGCCCGATACAAACCCAGATGAGGTATTAGATCAGTGCATAGAAAAAGTAAAGCAGTTGCAGATAGCAAAAGGCAACCCAAAGCACAAAAGGAGTAGGCTACCAAAGAATTCAAAATGAAACTGAGCATTGCACTGCTTCTGCTTATTACGCTTGCTTGCGCACAAGCTTTTCCAATGCAGCATGCGCCTCGAGAAAATGTATGGGTAACATTTGCTAACATAACAAGGCAAGAATCAATCTGTCTAAGTTTGGGGGGAGTACAAAATCCGTTCAGGACATGCCTGGTAGGGTTACCAGTATGGAGACCAGAAGAGTTCACGAGATATGTCAGTAACACTACCTTAACTACCCTGACTGATGACAACCTAACACAGAACTGTGCAACTGCACACGGCTCCAAGGAACCACAGCACGATGGATGTTGGCAATGCAAAATTGTTTTATCTTTAAATAGCACCCTAGCTTCGCCCCTAGAAGAACTTGATCTCTTTGGGAGCACTAACACCACTATAGGAAACAAATCAGGAGGGTGGTTTAGTTTCCAACCACTAGACCCCGCACACTTCAATACAAACCGTAAGGATTGGGCGACTCTCGACTCCGCCCTTGAGTCATCCACAATCTTTGAATACCTTTACTCCCAATGTAACGGCAGCAGCATCACCGAGCCCAAAGCATTGCCCCCGGGAATATTTCTAATCTGTGGGGACCGCGCTTGGAATGGCATCCCTGTAAAACCACAAGGGGGACCTTGCTATTTGGGGAAACTAAACATGTTTCACCCCAATGTAACTGCCCTCATGCAGCTCGCAAATAACGCATCTAGGGGAAAGCGTAGTTTACACGACCTCGACTGCTCAACCATAGGGACACCAAACTTTTGGAACGAGTTCACAGAAGTAGCGGTCGCCACCATCCTCCCCGGGGCAGCGGCTCTCAAAGCTATGACCCTAGCCAGGAAATTAGGGTGTTGGGCAAAAGACGAACTCAACACCACCTCCCAGGTATTAGACATGATGGCCAAGGACGTCTCAAGCGTGAACCACGCAGTCTTACAAAACAGAGCAGCCATTGACTTCTTACTCCTAGCTCAGGGGCATGGTTGTGAGGAGTTCGAGGGAATGTGCTGCATGAACTTATCTGACCACTCTGAGTCCATCCACAAAAAGATACGAGGCATGCAGCAGAAATTACACGACCTAAAAGAAGGAGATGGTTGGGGCATCGACGAATGGCTAAAAAGCCTAGGCCTTGGGGGATGGATTCGAACCGTCATTAAGTATGCTATTATGGTTTTAGGTATATTCTTGTGCTTAGCTTTATTGCTACCTTGCTTGATAACTTGCTTACAAAATGTTATTCAAAAGACTGTTAGCAAAGCTTGGCATGCCAGTCTTCTAGCTCAAAAAGAAAACGGGGGAAGTGTAGAGAGACTGGTGCAGGAATGGCTGGAAGGGAAAGGCCATAGTCAGATCAACTTGGTAAGGCTAGCAAAGTAGGCCTCAGATTTAAGGACACAGTGTCCTTGAGATGAGGAAGGCACGTAGAATTGAGAAAGACAGGACGCAGATGAGGAACTAAAAGAGCTTTGTTAGCCAAGAGAATGCAGAAGTGCTTGGCCAAGCAGCACAATTGACGCAGATAGCAAATAGACCAATGATGAGCTCAGATTCTGCACTATGCATGAGCTAATTAAGCACTGTATTTAATCGACACTCCATGTACCAATAAATGAGACTTTGCCGATGACCATCTGGTGTCTCCGTCTCCCTTCACCGAAAAGGAAGGAAGGAAGGATTCCAGGAAGGAAGGATTCCAGGAAGGAAGGATTCCAGGAAGGAAGGAAGGATTCCAGGAAGGAAGGAAGGAAGGAAGGAAGGAAGGAAGGAAGGAAGGAAGGAAGGAAGGAAGGAAGGAAGGAAGGAAGGAAGGAAGGAAGGAAGGAAGGAAGGAAGGAAGGAAGGAAGGAAGGAAGGAAGGAAGGAAGGAAGGAAGGAAGGAAGGATTCCAGGAAGGAAGGAAGGATTCCAGGAAGGAAGGAAGGAAGGATTCCAGGAAGGAAGGAAGGATTCCAGGAAGGAAGGAAGGAAGGATTCCAGGAAGGAAGGAAGGATTCCAGGAAGGAAGGAAGGATTCCAGGAAGGAAGGATTCCAGGAAGGAAGGAAGGAAGGATTCCAGGAAGGAAGGATTCCAGGAAGGAAGGAAGGAAGGAAGGAAGGAAGGAAGGAAGGAAGGAAGGAAGGAAGGAAGGAAGGAAGGAAGGAAGGAAGGAAGGAAGGAAGGAAGGAAGGAAGGAAGGAAGGAAGGAAGGAAGGAAGGAAGGAAGGAAGGAAGGATTCCAGGAAGGAAGGATTCCAGGAAGGAAGGAAGGAAGGATTCCAGGAAGGAAGGAAGGATTCCAGGAAGGAAGGAAGGATTCCAGGAAGGAAGGATTCCAGGAAGGAAGGAAGGAAGGATTCCAGGAAGGAAGGATTCCAGGAAGGAAGGAAGGAAGGATTCCAGGAAGGAAGGATTCCAGGAAGGATTCCAGGAAGGAAGGAAGGATTCCAGGAAGGAAGGAAGGATTCCAGGAAGGAAGGATTCCAGGAAGGAAGGATTCCAGGAAGGAAGGAAGGATTCAAGGAAGCAAGGAAGGATTCCAGGAAGGAAGGATTCCAGGAAGGAAGGAAGGATTCCAGGAAGGAAGGAAGGATTCCAGGAAGGAAGGATTCCAGGAAGGAAGGAAGGATTCCAGGAAGGAAGGATTCCAGGAAGGAAGGAAGGATTCCAGGAAGGAAGGAAGGATTCCAGGAAGGAAGGATTCCAGGAAGGAAGGATTCCAGGAAGGATTCCAGGAAGGAAGGATTCCAGGAAGGAAGGATTCTAGGAAGGAAGGATTCCAGGAAGGAAGGAAGGAAGAATTCCAGGAAGGAAGGATTCCAGGAAGGAAGGAAGGAAGGAAGGATTCCAGGAAGGAAGGAAGGAAGGAAGGATTCCAGGAAGGAAGGAAGGATTCCAGGAAGGAAGGAAGGATTCCAGGAAGGATTTCAGGAAGGATTCCAGGAAGGATTCCAGGAAGGATTCCAGGAAGGATTCCCGGAAGGAAGGAAGGAAGGAAGGATTCCAGGAAGGAAGGATTCCAGGAAGGAAGGAAGGAAGGAAGGAAGGATTCCAGGAAGGAAGGATTCCAGGAAGGAAGGATTCTAGGAAGGAAGGATTCCAGGAAGGAAGGAAGGAAGAATTCCAGGAAGGAAGGATTCCAGGAAGGAAGGAAGGATTCCAGGAAGGAAGGAAGGATTCCAGGAAGGAAGGATTCCAGGAAGGAAGGAAGGATTCCAGGAAGGAAGGAAGGATTCCAGGAAGGAAGGATTCCAGGAAGGAAGGAAGGATTCCAGGAAAGAAAGGAAGGATTCCAGGAAGGATTCCAGGAAGGATTCCAGGAAGGATTCCAGGAAGGAGGGAAGGAAGGAAGGATTCCAGGAAGGAAGGATTCCAGGAAGGAAGGAAGGATTCCAGGAAGGAAGGAAGGATTCCAGGAAGGAAGGATTCCAGGAAGGAAGGAAGGATTCCAGGAAAGAAAGGAAGGATTCCAGGAAGGATTCCAGGAAGGATTCCAGGAAGGATTCCAGGAAGGAGGGAAGGAAGGAAGGATTCCAGGAAGGAAGGAAGGAAGGAAGGAAGGAAGGAAGGAAGGAAGGAAGGAAGGAAGGAAGGAAGGAAGGAAGGAAGGAAGGAAGGAAGGAAGGAAGGAAGGAAGGAAGGAAGGAAGGAAGGAAGGAAGGAAGGATTCCAGGAAGGAAGGAAGGAAGAAAGGAAGGAAGGAAGGAAGGATTCCAGGAAGGAAGGATTCCAGGAAGGAATGAAGGATTCCAGGAAGGAAGGATTCCAGGAAGGAAGGATTCCAGGAAGGAAGGAAGGAAGGATTCCAGGAAGGAAGGAAGGATTCCAGGAAGGAAGGATTCCAGGAAGGAAGGAAGGAAGGATTCCAGGAAGGAAGGATTCCAGGAAGGAAGGATTCCAGGAAGGAAGGATTCCAGGAAGGAAGGAAGGATTCCAGGAAGGAAGGAAGGATTCCAGGAAGGAAGGAAGGAAGGAAGGAAGGAAGGATTCCAGGAAGGAAGGAAGGAAGGATTCCAGGAAGGAAGGATTCCAGGAAGGAAGGATTCCAGGAAGGATTCCAGGAAGGATTCCAGGAAGGATTCCAGGAAGGATTCCAGGAAGGAAGGAATCCAGGAAGGAAGGATTCCAAGAAGGATTCCAGGAAGGATTCCAGGAAGGATTCCAGGAAGGAAGGAAGGAAGGAAGGAAGGATTCCAGGAAGGAAGGAAGGATTCCAGGAAGGAAGGAAGGAAGGATTCCAGGAAGGAAGGAAGGATTCCAGGAAGGATTCCAGGAAGGAAGGAAGGAAGGAAGGAAGGAAGGAAGGATTCCAGGAAGGAAGGAAGGATTCCAGGAAGGATTCCAGGAAGGAAGGATTCCAGGAAGGAAGGAAGGATTCCAGGAAGGAAGGATTCCAGGAAGGAAGGAAGGATTCCAGGAAGGAAGGAAGGATTCCAGGAAGGAAGGATTCCAGGAAGGAAGGATTCCAGGAAGGATTCCAGGAAGGAAGGATTCCAGGAAGGAAGGATTCTAGGAAGGAAGGATTCCAGGAAGGAAGGAAGGAAGAATTCCAGGAAGGAAGGATTCCAGGAAGGAAGGAAGGAAGGAAGGATTCCAGGAAGGAAGGAAGGAAGGAAAGATTCCAGGAAGGAAGGAAGGATTCCAGGAAGGAAGGAAGGATTCCAGGAAGGATTTCAGGAAGGATTCCAGGAAGGATTCCAGGAAGGATTCCAGGAAGGATTCCCAGAAGGAAGGAAGGAAGGAAGGAAGGATTCCAGGAAGGAAGGATTCCAGGAAGGAAGGATTCCAGGAAGGAAGGATTCCAGGAAGGAAGGAAGGATTCCAGGAAGGAAGGATTCCAGGAAGGAAGGAAGGAAGGATACCAGGAAGGAAGGAAGGATTCCAGGAAGGAAGGAAGGAAGGATTCCAGGAAGGAAGGAAGGATTCCAGGAAGGAAGGAAGGAAGGAAGGAAGGAAGGAAGGAAGGAAGGAAGGAAGGAAGGAAGGAAGGAAGGAAGGAAGGAAGGAAGGAAGGAAGGAAGGAAGGAAGGAAGGATTCCAGGAAGGAAGGAAGGATTCCAGGAAGGAAGGAAGGATTCCAGGAAGGATTTCAGGAAGGATTCCAGGAAGGATTCCAGGAAGGATTCCAGGAAGGATTCCCAGAAGGAAGGAAGGAAGGAAGGAAGGATTCCAGGAAGGAAGGATTCCAGGAAGGAAGGATTCCAGGAAGGAAGGATTCCAGGAAGGAAGGAAGGATTCCAGGAAGGAAGGATTCCAGGAAGGAAGGAAGGAAGGATACCAGGAAGGAAGGAAGGATTCCAGGAAGGAAGGAAGGAAGGATTCCAGGAAGGAAGGAAGGATTCCAGGAAGGAAGGAAGGAAGGATTCCAGGAAGGAAGGAAGGATTCCAGGAAGGAAGGATTCCAGGAAGGAAGGAAGGATTCCAGGAAGGAAGGATTCCAGGAAGGAAGGAAGGATTCCAGGAAGGAAGGAAGGATTCCAGGAAGGATTCCAGGAAGGATTCCAGGAAGGATTCCAGGAAGGAAGGAAGGAAGGAAGGAAGGAAGGAAGGAAGGAAGGAAGGAAGGAAGGAAGGAAGGAAGGAAGGAAGGAAGGAAGGAAGGAAGGAAGGAAGGAAGGAAGGAAGGATTCCAGGAAGGAAGGATTCCAGGAAGGAAGGAAGGAAGGAAGGATTCCAGGAAGGAAGGAAGGATTCCAGGAAGGAAGGAAGCATTCAAGGAAGGAAGGATTCCAGGAAGGAAGGATTCCAGGAAGGAAGGAAGGAAGGATTCCAGGAAGGAAGGAAGGATTCCAGGAAGGAAGGATTCCAGGAAGGAATGAAGGATTCCAGGAAGGAAGGAAGGATTCCAGGAAGGAAGGATTCCAGGAAGGAAGGAAGGATTCCAGGAAGGAAGGAAGGAAGGAAGGAAGGAAGGATTCCAGGAAGGAAGGATTCCAGGAAGGAAGGAAGGATTCCAGGAAGGAAGGAAGGATTCCAGGATAGATTCCAGGAAGGATTCCAGAAAGGAAGGAAGGATTCCAGGAAGGAAGGAAGGATTCCAGGAAGGATTCCAGGAAGGATTCCAGGAAGGAAGGATTCCAGGAAGGAAGGATTCCAGGAAGGAAGGATTCCAGGAAGGAAGGAAGGATTCCAGGAAGGAAGGATTCCAGGAAGGAAGGATTCCAGGAAGGATTCCAAGAAGGAAGGATTCCAGGAAGGAAGGATTCCGGGAAGGAAGGATTCCAGGAAGGAAGGAAGGAAGAATTCCAGGAAGGAAGGATTCCAGGAAGGAAGGAAGGAAGGATTCCAGGAAGGAAGGAAGGAAGTAAGGATTCCAGGAAGGAAGGAAGGATTCCAGGAAGGAAGGAAGGATTCAAGGAAGGAAGGAAGGAAGGATGGATTCCAGGAAGGAAGGAAGGAAGTAAGGATTCCAGGAAGGAAGGAAGGATTCCAGGAAGGAAGGAAGGATTCCAGGAAGGAAGGATTCCAGGAAGGATTCCAGGAAGGAAGGATTCCAGGAAGGAAGGAAGGAAGGATTCCAGGAAGGAAGGAAGGATTCCAGGAAGGAAGGAAGGAAGGATTCCAGGAAGGAAGGAAGGAAGGATTCCAGGAAGGAAGGAAGGATTCCAGGAAAGAAGGAAGGATTCCAGGAAGGAAGGATTCCAGGATTCCAGGATACCAGGATTCCAGGAAGGAAGGAAGGATGGAAGGAAGGAAGGAAGGAAGGAAGGAAGGAAGGAAGGAAGGAAGGAAGGAAGGAAGGAAGGAAGGAAGGAAGGAAGGAAGGAAGGAAGGAAGGAAGGAAGGAAGGAAGGAAGGAAGGAAGGAAGGAAGGAAGGAAGGAAGGAAGGAAGGATTCCAGGAAGGATTCCAGGAAGGATACCAGGAAGGAAGGATTCCAGGAAGGAAGGAAGGATTCCAGGAAGGAAGGAAGGATTCCAGGAAGGAAGGATTCCAGGAAGGAAGGAAGGAAGGATTCCAGGAAGGAAGGATTCCAGGAAGGAATGAAGGATTCCAGGAAGGAAGGAAGGATTCCAGGAAGGAAGGAAGGAAGGATTCCAGGAAGGAAGGATTCCAGGAAGGAAGGATTCCAGGAAGGAAGGAAGGAAGGATTCCAGGAAGGAAGGATTCCAGGAAGGAAGGATTCCAGGAAGGAAGGAAGGATTCCAGGAAGGAAGGAAGGATTCCAGGAAGGAAGGATTCCAGGAAGGATTCCAGGAAGGATTCCAGGAAGGAAGGAAGGAAGGAAGGAAGGAAGGAAGGAAGGAAGGATTCCAGGAAGGAAGGAAGGAAGGATTCCAGGAAGGAAGGAAGGAAGGATTCCAGGAAGGAAGGAAGGATTCCAGGAAGGATTCCAGGAAGGATTCCAGGAAGGATTCCAGGAAGGAAGGATTCCAGGAAGGAAGGATTCCAGGAAGGAAGGATTCCAGGAAGGATTCCAGGAAGGATTCCAGGAAGGATTCCAGGAAGGATTCCAGGAAGGAAGGAAGGAAGGAAGGAAGGAAGGAAGGAAGGAAGGAAGGAAGGAAGGAAGGAAGGAAGGAAGGAAGGAAGGAAGGAAGGAAGGAAGGAAGGAAGGAAGGAAGGAAGGAAGGAAGGAAGGATTCCAGGAAGGAAGGAATGAAGGAAGGATTCCAGGAAGGAAGGATTCCAGGAAGGAAGGAAGGAAGGATTCCAGGAAGGAAGGATTCCAGGAAGGAAGGAAGGATTCCAGGAAGGAAGGAAGGAAGGATTCCAGGAAGGAAGGAAGGATTCGAGGAAGGAAGGATTCCAGGAAGGAAGGAAGGAAGGATTCCAGGAAGGAAGGAAGGAAGGAAGGAAGGAAGGATTCCAGGAAGGAAGGAAGGAAGGAAGGAAGGATTCCAGGAAGGAAGGATTCCAGGAAGGGAGGAAGGATTCCAGGAAGGAAGGAAGGATTCCAGGAAGGAAGGAAGGATTCCAGGAAGGATTCCAGGAAGGATTCCAGGAAGGAAGGATTCCAGGAAGGAAGGATTCCGGGAAGGAAGGATTCCAGGAAGGAAGGAAGGAAGAATTCCAGGAAGGAAGGAAGAAAGGAAGGAAGGAAGGAAGGATTCCAGGAAGGAAGGAAGGATTCCAGGAAGGAAGGAAGGAAGGATTCCAGGAAGGAAGGAAGGATTCCAGGAAGGAAGGAAGGAAGGATTCCAGGAAGGAAGGAAGGAAGGATTCCAGGAAGGAAAAAAGGATTCCAGGAAGGAAGGAAGGAAGGATTCCAGGAAGGAAGGAAAGATTCCAGGAAGGAAGGATTCCAGGAAGGAAGGAAGGATTCCAGGAAGGAAGGAAGGAAGGATTCCAGGAAGGAAGGAAGGAAGGATTCCAGGAAGGAAGGATTCCAGGAAGGAAGGAAGGAAGGATTCCAGGAAGGAAGGAAGGATTCCAGGAAGGATTCCAGGAAGGATTCCAGGAAGGAAGGATTCCAGGAAGGAAGGATTCCAGGAAGGAAGGATTCCAGGAAGGAAGGAAGGATTCCAGGAAGGAAGGAAGGATTCCAGGAAGGAAGGATTCCAGGAAGGATTCCAAGAAGGAAGGATTCCAGGAAGGAAGGATTCCGGGAAGGAAGGATTCCAGGAAGGAAGGAAGGAAGAATTCCAGGAAGGAAGGATTCCAGGAAGGAAGGAAGGAAGGATTCCAGGAAGGAAGGAAGGAAGTAAGGATTCCAGGAAGGAAGGAAGGATTCAAGGAAGGAAGGAAGGAAGGATGGATTCCAGAAAGGAAGGAAGGAAGTAAGGATTCCAGGAAGGAAGGAAGGATTCCAGGAAGGAAGGAAGGATTCCAGGAAGGAAGGATTCCAGGGAGGAAGGAAGGATTCCAGTAAGGAAGGATTCCAGGAAGGATTCCAGGAAGGAAGGAAGGATTCCAGGAAGGAAGGATTCCAGGAAGGAAGGAAGGAAGGATTCCAGGAAGGAAGGATTCCAGGAAGGAAGGAAGGATTCCAGGAAGGAAGGAAGGATTCCAGGAAGGAAGGATTCCAGGAAGGAAGGATTCCAGGAAGGAAGGATTCCAGGATAGAAGGAAGGATTCCAGGAAGGAAGGAAGGAAGGATTCCAGGAAGGAAGGAAGGAAGTATTCCAGGAAGGAAGGATTCCAGGAAGGAAGGAAGGAAGGAAGGAAGGAAGGAAGGAAGGAAGGAAGGAAGGAAGGAAGGAAGGAAGGAAGGATTCCAGGAAGGAAGGATTCCAGGAAGGATTCCAGGAAGGATTCCAGGAAGGAAGGAAGGAAGGAAGGAAGGAAGGAAGGAAGGAAGGAAGGAAGGAAGGAAGGAAGGAAGGAAGGAAGGAAGGAAGGAAGGAAGGAAGGAAGGAAGGAAGGAAGGAAGGAAGGAAGGAAGGAAGGAAGGAAGGAAGGAAGGAAGGAAGGAAGGAAGGAAGGATTCCTGGAAGGATTCCAGGAAGTACTCCAGGAAGGATTCCTGGAAGGATTCCAGTAAAGAAGGAAGGAAGGAAGGAAGGAAGGAAGGAAGGAAGGAAGGAAGGAAGGAAGGAAGGAAGGAAGGAAGGAAGGAAGGAAGGAAGGAAGGAAGGAAGGAAGGAAGGAAGGAAGGAAGGAAGGAAGGAAGGAAGGAAGGAAGGAAGGAAGGAAGGAAGGAAGGAAGGAAGGAAGGAAGGAAGGAAGGAAGGAAGGAAGGATTCCAGGAAGGAAGGAAGGAAGGAAGGAATGATTCCAGGAAGGATTCCAGGAAGGAAGGAAGGATTCCAGGAAGGAAGGAAGGATTCCAGGAAGGATTCCAGGAAGGATTCCGGGAAGGAAGGAAGGATTCCAGGAAGGAAGGAAGGATTCCAGGAAGGAAGGATTCCAGGAAGGAAGGATTCCAGGAAGGAAGGATTCCAGGAAGGAAGGAAGGATTCCAGGAAGGAAGGAAGGAAGGAAGGATTCCAGGAAGGAAGGAAGGAAGGATTCCAGGAAGGAAGGATTCCAGGAAGGAAGGATTCCAGGAAGGAAGGTAGGATTCCAGGGAGGAAGGAAGGATTCCAGGAAGGAAGGATTCCAGGAAGGAAGGATTCCAGGGAGGAAGGAAGGATTCCAGTAAGGAAGGATTCCAGGAAGGATTCCAGGAAGGAAGGAAGGATTCCAGGAAGGAAGGATTGCAGGTTGGAAGGATTCCAGGATAGAAGGAAGGATTCCAGGAAGGAAGGAAGGAAGGATTCCAGGAAGGAAGGAAGGAAGGATTCCAGGAAGGATTCCAGGAAGGATTCCAGGAAGGATTCCAGGAAGGAAGGAAGGAAGGAAGGAAGGAAGGAAGGATTCCAGGAAGGATTCCAGGAAGGAAGGAAGGAAGGAAGGAAGGAAGGAAGGATTCCAGGAAGGAAGGAAGGAAGGAAGGAAGGAAGGAAGGAAGGAAGGAAGGAAGGAAGGAAGGAAGGAAGGAAGGAAGGAAGGGAGGAATGATTCCAGGAAGGATTCCAGGAAGGAAGGAAGGATTCCAGGAAGGAAGGAAGGATTCCAGGAAGGATTCCAGGAAGGATTCCGGGAAGGAAGGAAGGATTCCAGGAAGGAAGGAAGGATTCCAGGAAGGAAGGATTCCAGGAAGGAAGGAAGGATTCCAGGAACGAAGGAAGGAAGGAAGGATTCCAGGAAGGAAGGAAGGAAGGAAGGATTCCAGGAAGGAAGGAAGGAAGGATTCCAGGAAGGAAGGATTCCAGGAAGGAAGGAAGGATTCCAGGAAGGAAGGAAGGATTCCAGGAAGGAAGGATTCCAGGGAGGAAGGAAGGATTCCAGTAAGGAAGGATTCCAGGAAGGAAGGATTCCAGGAAGGAAGGAAGGAAGGATTCCAGGAAGGAAGGATTCCAGGAAGGAAGGAACGAAGGATTCCAGGAAGGAAGGATTCCAGGAAGGAAGGAAGGATTCCAGGAAGGAAGGATTCCAGGAAGGAATGAAGGATTCCAGGAAGGAAGGAAGGATTCCAGGAAGGAAGGAAGGAAGGATTCCAGGAAGGAAGGATTCCAGGAAGGAAGGATTCCAGGAAGGAAGGAAGGAAGGATTCCAGGAAGGAAGGATTCCAGGAAGGAAGGATTCCAGGAAGGAAGGAAGGATTCCAGGAAGGAAGGAAGGATTCCAGGAAGGAAGGATTCCAGGAAGGATTCCAGGAAGGATTCCAGGAAGGAAGGAAGGAAGGAAGGAAGGAAGGAAGGAAGGAAGGATTCCAGGAAGGAAGGAAGGAAGGATTCCAGGAAGGAAGGAAGGAAGGATTCCAGGAAGGAAGGAAGGATTCCAGGAAGGATTCCAGGAAGGATTCCAGGAAGGATTCCAGGAAGGAAGGATTCCAGGAAGGAAGGATTCCAGGAAGGAAGGATTCCAGGAAGGATTCCAGGAAGGATTCCAGGAAGGATTCCAGGAAGGATTCCAGGAAGGAAGGAAGGAAGGAAGGAAGGAAGGAAGGAAGGAAGGAAGGAAGGAAGGAAGGAAGGAAGGAAGGAAGGAAGGAAGGAAGGAAGGAAGGATTCCAGGAAGGAAGGAATGAAGGAAGGATTCCAGGAAGGAAGGATTCCAGGAAGGAAGGAAGGAAGGATTCCAGGAAGGAAGGATTCCAGGAAGGAAGGAAGGATTCCAGGAAGGATTCCAGGAAGGATTCCAGGAAGGAAGGAAGGATTCGAGGAAGGAAGGATTCCAGGAAGGAAGGAAGGAAGGATTCCAGGAAGGAAGGAAGGAAGGAAGGAAGGAAGGATTCCAGGAAGGAAGGAAGGAAGGAAGGAAGGATTCCAGGAAGGAAGGATTCCAGGAAGGGAGGAAGGATTCCAGGAAGGAAGGAAGGATTCCAGGAAGGAAGGAAGGATTCCAGGAAGGATTCCAGGAAGGATTCCAGGAAGGAAGGATTCCAGGAAGGAAGGATTCCGGGAAGGAAGGATTCCAGGAAGGAAGGAAGGAAGAATTCCAGGAAGGAAGGAAGAAAGGAAGGAAGGAAGGAAGGATTCCAGGAAGGAAGGAAGGATTCCAGGAAGGAAGGAAGGAAGGATTCCAGGAAGGAAGGAAGGATTCCAGGAAGGAAGGAAGGAAGGATTCTAGGAAGGAAGGAAGGAAGGATTCCAGGAAGGAAAAAAGGATTCCAGGAAGGAAGGAAGGAAGGATTCCAGGAAGGAAGGAAAGATTCCAGGAAGGAAGGATTCCAGGAAGGAAGGAAGGATTCCAGGAAGGAAGGAAGGAAGGATTCCAGGAAGGAAGGAAGGAAGGATTCCAGGAAGGAAGGATTCCAGGAAGGAAGGAAGGAAGGATTCCAGGAAGGAAGGAAGGATTCCAGGAAGGATTCCAGGAAGGATTCCAGGAAGGAAGGATTCCAGGAAGGAAGGATTCCAGGAAGGAAGGATTCCAGGAAGGAAGGAAAGATTCCAGGAAGGAAGGAAGGATTCCAGGAAGGAAGGATTCCAGGAAGGATTCCAAGAAGGAAGGATTCCAGGAAGGAAGGATTCCGGGAAGGAAGGATTCCAGGAAGGAAGGAAGGAAGAATTCCAGGAAGGAAGGATTCCAGGAAGGAAGGAAGGAAGGATTCCAGGAAGGAAGGAAGGAAGTAAGGATTCCAGGAAGGAAGGAAGGATTCAAGGAAGGAAGGAAGGAAGGATGGATTCCAGAAAGGAAGGAAGGAAGTAAGGATTCCAGGAAGGAAGGAAGGATTCCAGAAAGGAAGGAAGGATTCCAGGAAGGAAGGATTCCAGGAAGGATTCCAGGAAGGAAGGATTCCAGGAAGGAAGGAAGGAAGGATTCCAGGAAGGAAGGAAGGATTCCAGGAAGGAAGGAAGGAAGGATTCCAGGAAGGAAGGAACGAAGGATTCCAGGAAGGAAGGAAGGATTCCAGGAAGGAAGGATTCCAGGAAGGAAGGAAGGATTCCAGGAAAGAAGGAAGGATTCCAGGATTCCAGGATACCAGGATTCCAGGAAGGAAGGAAGGATTCCAGGAAGGAAGGAAGGAAGGAAGGAAGGAAGGAAGGAAGGAAGGAAGGAAGGAAGGAAGGATTCCAGGAAGGATTCCAGGAAGGATACCAGGAAGGAAGGATTCCAGGAAGGAAGGAAGGATTCCAGGAAGGAAGGAAGGATTCCAGGAAGGAAGGATTCCAGGAAGGAAGGAAGGAAGGATTCCAGGAAGGAAGGATTCCTGGAAGGAATGAAGGATTCCAGGAAGGAAGGAAGGATTCCAGGAAGGAAGGAAGGAAGGATTCCAGGAAGGAAGGATTCCAGGAAGGAAGGAAGGAAGGATTCCAGGAAGGAAGGATTCCAGGAAGGAAGGATTCCAGGAAGGAAGGAAGGATTCCAGGAAGGAAGGAAGGATTCCAGGAAGGAAGGATTCCAGGAAGGAAGGAAGGAAGGATTCCAGGAAGGAAGGATTCCAGGAAGGAAGGATTCCAGGAAGGAAGGTAGGATTCCAGGGAGGAAGGAAGGATTCCAGGAAGGAAGGATTCCAGGAAGGAAGGATTCCAGGGAGGAAGGAAGGATTCCAGTAAGGAAGGATTCCAGGAAGGATTCCAGGAAGGAAGGAAGGATTCCAGGAAGGAAGGATTCCAGGAAGGAAGGAAGGAAGGATTCCAGGAAGGAAGGATTCCAGGAAGGAAGGAAGGATTCCAGGAAGGAAGGATTCCAGGAAGGAAGGATTGCAGGTTGGAAGGATTCCAGGATAGAAGGAAGGATTCCAGGAAGGAAGGAAGGAAGGATTCCAGGAAGGAAGGAAGGAAGGATTCCAGGAAGGAAGGATTCCAGGAAGGAAGGATTCCAGGAAGGAAGGAAGGATTCCAGGGAGGAAGGAAGGATTCCAGGAAGGAAGGATTCCAGGAAGGAAGGATTCCAGGGAGGAAGGAAGGATTCCAGTAAGGAAGGATTCCAGGAAGGATTCCAGGAAGGAAGGAAGGATTCCAGGAAGGAAGGATTCCAGGAAGGAAGGAAGGAAGGATTCCAGGAAGGAAGGATTCCAGGAAGGAAGGAAGGATTCCAGGAAGGAAGGATTCCAGGAAGGAAGGATTGCAGGTTGGAAGGATTCCAGGATAGAAGGAAGGATTCCAGGAAGGAAGGAAGGAAGGATTCCAGGAAGGATTCCAGGAAGGATTCCAGGAAGGATTCCAGGAAGGAAGGAAGGAAGGAAGGAAGGAAGGAAGGAAGGAAGGAAGGAAGGAAGGAAGGAAGGAAGGAAGGAAGGAAGGAAGGAAGGAAGGAAGGAAGGAAGGAAGGAAGGAAGGAAGGATTCCAGGAAGGAAGGAAGGAAGGAAGGAATGATTCCAGGAAGGATTCCAGGAAGGAAGGAAGGATTCCAGGAAGGAAGGAAGGATTCCAGGAAGGATTCCAGGAAGGATTCCGGGAAGGAAGGAAGGATTCCAGGAAGGAAGGAAGGATTCCAGGAAGGAAGGATTCCAGGAAGGAAGGAAGGATTCCAGGAACGAAGGAAGGAAGGAAGGATTCCAGGAAGGAAGGAAGGAAGGAAGGATTCCAGGAAGGAAGGAAGGAAGGATTCCAGGAAGGAAGGATTCCAGGAAGGAAGGAAGGATTCCAGGAAGGAAGGAAGGATTCCAGGAAGGAAGGATTCCAGGGAGGAAGGAAGGATTCCAGTAAGGAAGGATTCCAGGAAGGATTCCAGGAAGGAAGGAAGGATTCCAGGAAGGAAGGATTCCAGGAAGGAAGGAAGGAAGGATTCCAGGAAGGAAGGATTCCAGGAAGGAAGGAAGGATTCCAGGAAGGAAGGAAGGATTCCAGGAAGGAAGGATTCCAGGAAGGAAGGATTCCAGGAAGGAAGGATTCCAGGATAGAAGGAAGGATTCCAGGAAGGAAGGAAGGAAGGATTCCAGGAAGGAAGGAAGGAAGTATTCCAGGAAGGAAGGATTCCAGGAAGGAAGGAAGGAAGGAAGGAAGGAAGGAAGGAAGGAAGGAAGGAAGGAAGGAAGGAAGGATTCCAGGAAGGAAGGATTCCAGGAAGGATTCCAGGAAGGATTCCAGGAAGGATTCCAGGAAGGATTCCAGGAAGGAAGGAAGGAAGGAAGGAAGGAAGGAAGGAAGGAAGGAAGGAAGGAAGGAAGGAAGGAAGGAAGGAAGGAAGGAAGGAAGGAAGGAAGGAAGGAAGGAAGGATTCCTGGAAGGATTCCAGGAAGTACTCCAGGAAGGATTCCTGGAAGGATTCCAGTAAAGAAGGAAGGACGGAAGGAAGGAAGGAAGGAAGGAAGGAAGGAAGGAAGGAAGGAAGGAAGGAAGGAAGGAAGGAAGGAAGGAAGGAAGGAAGGATTCCAGGAAGGAAGGAAGGATTCCAGGAAGGAAGGAAGGAAGGAAGGAATGATTCCAGGAAGGATTCCAGGAAGGAAGGAAGGATTCCAGGAAGGAAGGAAGGATTCCAGGAAGGATTCCAGGAAGGATTCCAGGAAGGAAGGAAGGAAGGAAGGAAGGAAGGAAGGATTCCAGGAAGGAAGGATTCCAGGAAGGAAGGATTCCAGGAAGGAAGGATTCCAGGAAGGAAGGAAGGATTCCAGGAAGGAAGGAAGGAAGGAAGGATTCCAGGAAGGAAGGAAGGAAGGATTCCAGGAAGGAAGGATTCCAGGAAGGAAGGTAGGATTCCAGGGAGGAAGGAAGGATTCCAGGAAGGAAGGATTCCAGGAAGGAAGGATTCCAGGGAGGAAGGAAGGATTCCAGTAAGGAAGGATTCCAGGAAGGATTCCAGGAAGGAAGGAAGGATTCCAGGAAGGAAGGATTCCAGGAAGGAAGGAAGGAAGGATTCCAGGAAGGAAGGATTCCAGGAAGGAAGGAAGGATTCCAGGAAGGAAGGATTCCAGGAAGGAAGGATTGCAGGTTGGAAGGAGTCCAGGATAGAAGGAAGGATTCCAGGAAGGAAGGAAGGAAGGATTCCAGGAAGGAAGGAAGGAAGGATTCCAGGAAGGATTCCAGGAAGGATTCCAGGAAGGATTCCAGGAAGGAAGGAAGGAAGGAAGGAAGGAAGGAAGGATTCCAGGAAGGAAGGAAGGAAGGAAGGAAGGAAGGAAGGATTCCAGGAAGGAAGGAAGGAAGGAAGGAAGGAAGGAAGGAAGGAAGGAAGGAAGGAAGGAAGGAAGGAAGGAAGGAAGGAAGGAAGGAAGGAAGGAAGGAAGGAAGGAAGGAAGGAAGGAAGGAATGATTCCAGGAAGGATTCCAGGAAGGAAGGAAGGATTCCAGGAAGGAAGGAAGGATTCCAGGAAGGATTCCAGGAAGGATTCCGGGAAGGAAGGAAGGATTCCAGGAAGGAAGGAAGGATTCCAGGAAGGAAGGATTCCAGGAAGGAAGGAAGGATTCCAGGAACGAAGGAAGGAAGGAAGGATTCCAGGAAGGAAGGAAGGAAGGAAGGATTCCAGGAAGGAAGGAAGGAAGGATTCCAGGAAGGAAGGATTCCAGGAAGGAAGGAAGGATTCCAGGAAGGAAGGAAGGATTCCAGGAAGGAAGGATTCCAGGGAGGAAGGAAGGATTCCAGTAAGGAAGGATTCCAGGAAGGAAGGATTCCAGGAAGGAAGGATTCCAGGAAGGAAGGATTGGAGGAAGGAAGGATTCCAGGATAGAAGGAAGGATTCCAGGAAGGAAGGAAGGAAGGATTCCAGGAAGGAAGGAAGGAAGTATTCCAGGAAGGAAGGATTCCAGGAAGGAAGGATTCCAGGAAGGAAGGAAGGAAGGAAGGAAGGAAGGAAGGAAGGAAGGAAGGAAGGATTCCAGGAAGGAAGGAAGGAACGAAGGAAGGAAGGAAGGAAGGAAGGAAGGAAGGAAGGAAGGAAGGAAGGAAGGAAGGAAGGAAGGAAGGAAGGAAGGATTCCTGGAAGGATTCCAGGAAGTACTCCAGGAAGGATTCCTGGAAGGATTCCAGTAAAGAAGGAAGGAAGGAAGGAAGGAAGGAAGGAAGGAAGGAAGGAAGGAAGGAAGGAAGGAAGGAAGGAAGGAAGGAAGGAAGGAAGGAAGGAAGGAAGGAAGGAAGGAAGGAAGGAAGGAAGGAAGGAAGGAAGGAAGGAAGGAAGGAAGGAAGGAAGGAAGGAAGGAAGGAAGGAAGGAAGGAAGGAAGGATTCCAGGAAGGCAGGATTCCAGGAAGGAAGGATTCCAGGAAGGAAGGAAGGAAGGAAGGAAGGAAGGAAGGAAGGAAGGAAGGAAGGAAGGAAGGACGGAAGGAAGGATTCCAGGAAGGAAGGAAGGAAGGAAGGAAGGAAGGATTCCAGGAAGGAAGGAAGGATTCCAGGAAGGAAGGAAGGAAGGAAGGAATGATTCCAGGAAGGATTCCAGGAAGGAAGGAAGGATTCCAGGAAGGAAGGAAGGATTCCAGGAAGGATTCCAGGAAGGATTCCGGGAAGGAAGGAAGGATTCCAGGAAGGAAGGAAGGATTCCAGGAAGGAAGGATTCCAGGAAGGAAGGATTCCAGGAAGGAATGATTCCAGGAAGGAAGGAAGGATTCCAGGAAGGAAGGAAGGAAGGAAGGAAGGATTCCAGGAAGGAAGGAAGGAAGGATTCCAGGAAGGAAGGATTCCAGGAAGGAAGGATTCCAGGAAGGAAGGAAGGATTCCAGGGAGGAAGGAAGGATTCCAGGAAGGAAGGATTCCAGGAAGGAAGGATTCCAGGGAGGAAGGAAGGATTCCAGTAAGGAAGGATTCCAGGAAGGATTCCAGGAAGGAAGGAAGGATTCCAGGAAGGAAGGATTCCAGGAAGGAAGGAAGGAAGGATTCCAGGAAGGAAGGATTCCAGGAAGGAAGGAAGGATTCCAGGAAGGAAGGATTCCAGGAAGGAAGGATTGCAGGTTGGAAGGATTCCAGGATAGAAGGAAGGATTCCAGGAAGGAAGGAAGGAAGGATTCCAGGAAGGAAGGAAGGAAGGATTCCAGGAAGGATTCCAGGAAGGATTCCAGGAAGGAAGGAAGGATTCCAGGAAGGAAGGAAGGATTCCAGGAAGGAAGGATTCCAGGAAGGAAGGATTCCAGGAAGGATTCCAGGAAGGAAGGATTCCAGGAAGGAAGGATTCCAGGAAGGAAGGATTCCAGGAAGGAAGGAAGGAAGGATTCCAGGAAGGAAGGATTACAGGAAGGAAGGAAGGAAGGATTCCAGGAAGGAACGAAGGAAGGAAGGATTCCAGGAAGGAACGAAGGAAGGAAGGATTCCAGGAAGGAAGGATTCCAGGAAGAAAGGATTCCAGGAAGGAAGGAATGAAGGAAGGAAGGATTCCAGGAAGGAAGGAAGGAAGGATTCCAGGAAGGATTCCAGGAAGGAAGGAAGGAAGGATTCCAGGAAGGAAGGAAGGAAGGAAGGAAGGAAGGAAGGAAGGAAGGAAGGAAGGAAGGAAGGAAGGAAGGAAGGAAGGAAGGAAGGAAGGAAGGAAGGAAGGAAGGAAGGAAGGAAGGAAGGAAGTATTCCAGGAAGGAAGGATTCCAGGAAGGAAGGAAGGATTCCAGGAAGGAAGGAAGGAAGGATTCTAGGAAGGAAGGAAGGAAGGATTCCAGGAAGGAAGGAAGGAAGGAAGGAAGGAAGGAAGGAAGGAAGGAAGGAAGGAAGGAAGGAAGGAAGGAAGGAAGGAAGGAAGGAAGGAAGGAAGGAAGGATTCCAGGAAGGAAGGATTCCAGGAAGGAAGGAAGGAAGGAAGGATTCCAGGGAGGAAGGAAGGAAGGATTCCAGGAAGGAAGGATTCCAGGAAGGAAGGAAGGATTCCAGGAGGGAAGGAAGGAAGGATTCCAGGAAGGATTCCAGGAAGGATTCCAGGAAGGATTCCAGGAAGGATTCCAGGAAGGGAGGGAGGAAGGAAGGAAGGAAGGAAGGAAGGAAGGAAGGAAGGAAGGAAGGAAGGAAGGAAGGAAGGAAGGAAGGAAGGAAGGAAGGAAGGAAGGAAGGAAGGAAGGAAAGAAGGAAGGACGGAAGGAAGGAAGGAAGGAAGGATTCCAGGAAGGATTCGAGGAAGGATTCGAGGAAGGATTCCAGGAAGGAAGGAAGGAAGGAAGGAAGGAAGGAAGGAAGGAAGGAAGGAAGGAAGGATTCCAGGAAGGAAGGAAGGAAGGAAGGAAGGAAGGAAGGAAGGAAGGAAGGAAGGAAGGAAGGAAGGAAGGAAGGAAGGAAGGAAGGAAGGAAGGAAGGAAGGAAGGAAGGAAGGAAGGATTCCAGGAAGGAAGGAAGGAAGGAAGGATTCCAGGGAGGAAGGAAGGAAGGATTCCAGGAAGGAAGGAGTCCAGGAAGGAAGGAAGGATTCCAGGAGGGAAGGAAGGAAGGATTCCAGGAAGGATTCCAGGAAGGATTCCAGGAAGGATTCCAGGAAGGGAGGGAGGAAGGAAGGAAGGAAGGAAGGAAGGAAGGAAGGAAGGAAGGAAGGAAGGAAGGAAGGAAGGAAGGAAAGAAGGAAGGACGGAAGGAAGGAAGGAAGGAAGGATTCCAGGAAGGATTCGAGGAAGGATTCCAGGAAGGAAGGAAGGAAGGAAGGAAGGAAGGAAGGAAGGAAGGAAGGAAGGAAGGAAGGAAGGAAGGAAGGAAGGAAGGAAGGAAGGAAGGATTCCAGGAAGGAAGGAAGGAAGGAAGGAAGGAAGGAAGGAAGGAAGGAAGGAAGGAAGGAAGGAAGGAAGGAAGGAAGGAAGGAAGGAAGGAAGGAAGGAAGGAAGGAAGGAAGGAAGGAAGGAAGGAAGGAAGGAAGGAAGGAAGGAAGGAAGGAAGGAAGGAAGGAAGGATTCCAGGAAGGAAGGAAGGAAGGAAGGAAGGAAGGAAGGAAGGATTCCAGGAAGGAAGGAAGGAAGGAAGGAAGGAAGGATTCCAGGAAGGAATGAAGGATTCCAGGAAGGAAGGAAGGAAGGAAGGAAGGAAGGATTCCAGGAAGGAAGGAAGGAAGGAAGGAAGGAAGGATTCCAGGAAGGAAGGAAGGATTCCAGGAAGGAAGGAAGGATTCCAGGAAGGAAGGAAGGAAGGAAGGAATGATTCCAGGAAGGATTCCAGGAAGGAAGGAAGGATTCCAGGAAGGAAGGAAGGATTCCAGGAAGGATTCCAGGAAGGATTCCGGGAAGGAAGGAAGGATTCCAGGAAGGAAGGAAGGATTCCAGGAAGGAAGGATTCCAGGAAGGAAGGATTCCAGGAAGGAAGGATTCCAGGAAGGAAGGAAGGATTCCAGGAAGGAAGGAAGGAAGGAAGGATTCCAGGAAGGAAGGAAGGAAGGATTCCAGGAAGGAAGGATTCCAGGAAGGAAGGATTCCAGGAAGGAAGGAAGGATTCCAGGGAGGAAGGAAGGATTCCAGGAAGGAAGGATTCCAGGAAGGAAGGATTCCAGGGAGGAAGGAAGGATTCCAGTAAGGAAGGAAGGAAGGAAGTATTCCAGGAAGGAAGGAAGGATTCCAGGAAGGAAGGAAGGAAGGAAGGATTCCAGGAAGGAAGGAAGGAAGGATTCCAGGAAGGAAGGATTCCAGGAAGGAAGGATTCCAGGAAGGAAGGAAGGATTCCAGGGAGGAAGGAAGGATTCCAGGAAGGAAGGATTCCAGGAAGGAAGGATTCCAGGGAGGAAGGAAGGATTCCAGTAAGGAAGGATTCCAGGAAGGATTCCAGGAAGGAAGGAAGGATTCCAGGAAGGAAGGATTCCAGGAAGGAAGGAAGGATTCCAGGAAGGAAGGATTCCAGGAAGGAAGGATTGCAGGTTGGAAGGATTCCAGGATAGAAGGAAGGATTCCAGGAAGGATTCCAGGAAGGATTCCAGGAAGGATTCCAGGAAGGATTCCAGGAAGGATTCCAGGAAGGATTCCAGGAAGGATTCCAGGAAGGATTCCAGGAAGGAAGGAAGGAAGGAAGGAAGGAAGGAAGGAAGGAAGGATTCCAGGAAGGAAGGAAGGAAGGAAGGAAGGAAGGAAGGAAGGAAGGAAGGAAGGAAGGAAGGAAGGAAGGAAGGATGGAAGGAAGGAAGGAAGGATTCCAGGAAGGATTCCAGGAAGGAAGGAAGGATTCCAGGAAGGAAGGAAGGATTCCAGGAAGGATTCCAGGAAGGATTCCGGGAAGGAAGGAAGGATTCCAGGAAGGAAGGAAGGATTCCAGGAAGGAAGGATTCCAGGAAGGAAGGATTCCAGGAAGGAAGGATTCCAGGAAGGAAGGAAGGATTCCAGGAAGGAAGGAAGGAAGGAAGGATTCCAGGAAGGAAGGAAGGAAGGATTCCAGGAAGGAAGGATTCCAGGAAGGAAGGATTCCAGGAAGGAAGGTAGGATTCCAGGGAGGAAGGAAGGATTCCAGGAAGGAAGGATTCCAGGAAGGAAGGATTCCAGGGAGGAAGGAAGGATTCCAGTAAGGAAGGAAGGAAGGAAGGATTCCAGGAAGGAAGGAAGGATTCCAGGAAGGAAGGAAGGAAGGAAGGATTCCAGGAAGGAAGGAAGGAAGGATTCCAGGAAGGAAGGATTCCAGGAAGGAAGGATTCCAGGAAGGAAGGAAGGATTCCAGGGAGGAAGGAAGGATTCCAGGAAGGAAGGATTCCAGGAAGGAAGGATTCCAGGGAGGAAGGAAGGATTCCAGTAAGGAAGGATTCCAGGAAGGATTCCAGGAAGGAAGGAAGGATTCCAGGAAGGAAGGATTCCAGGAAGGAAGGAAGGAAGGATTCCAGGAAGGAAGGATTCCAGGAAGGAAGGAAGGATTCCAGGAAGGAAGGATTCCAGGAAGGAAGGATTGCAGGTTGGAAGGATTCCAGGATAGAAGGAAGGATTCCAGGAAGGAAGGAAGGAAGGATTCCAGGAAGGAAGGAAGGATTCCAGGAAGGAAGGAAGGAAGGAAGGAAGGAAGGAAGGAAGGAAGGAAGGAAGGAAGGAAGGAAGGAAGGAAGGAAGGAAGGAAGGAAGGAAGGAAGGAAGGAAGGAAGGAAGGAAGGAAGGAAGGAAGGAAGGAAGGAAGGATTCCTGGAAGGATTCCAGGAAGTACTCCAGGAAGGATTCCTGGAAGGATTCCAGTAAAGAAGGAAGGAAGGAAGGAAGGAAGGAAGGAAGGAAGGAAGGAAGGAAGGAAGGAAGGAAGGAAGGAAGGAAGGAAGGAAGGAAGGAAGGAAGGAAGGAAGGAAGGAAGGAAGGAAGGAAGGAAGGAAGGAAGGAAGGAAGGAAGGAAGGAAGGAAGGAAGGAAGGAAGGAAGGAAGGAAGGAAGGAAGGAAGGAAGGATTCCAGGAAGGCAGGATTCCAGGAAGGAAGGATTCCAGGAAGGAAGGAAGGAAGGAAGGAAGGAAGGAAGGAAGGAAGGAAGGAAGGAAGGAAGGAAGGAAGGAAGGAAGGAAGGAAGGAAGGAAGGATGGAAGGAAGGAAGGAAGGATTCCAGGAAGGAAGGAAGGAAGGAAGGAAGGAAGGATTCCAGGAAGGAAGGAAGGATTCCAGGAAGGAAGGAAGGAAGGAAGGAATGATTCCAGGAAGGATTCCAGGAAGGAAGGAAGGATTCCAGGAAGGAAGGAAGGATTCCAGGAAGGATTCCAGGAAGGATTCCGGGAAGGAAGGAAGGATTCCAGGAAGGAAGGAAGGATTCCAGGAAGGAAGGATTCCAGGAAGGAAGGATTCCAGGAAGGAATGATTCCAGGAAGGAAGGAAGGATTCCAGGAAGGAAGGAAGGAAGGAAGGATTCCAGGAAGGAAGGAAGGAAGGATTCCAGGAAGGAAGGATTCCAGGAAGGAAGGATTCCAGGAAGGAAGGAAGGATTCCAGGGAGGAAGGAAGGATTCCAGGAAGGAAGGATTCCAGGAAGGAAGGATTCCAGGGAGGAAGGAAGGATTCCAGTAAGGAAGGATTCCAGGAAGGATTCCAGGAAGGAAGGAAGGATTCCAGGAAGGAAGGATTCCAGGAAGGAAGGAAGGAAGGATTCCAGGAAGGAAGGATTCCAGGAAGGAAGGAAGGATTCCAGGAAGGAAGGATTCCAGGAAGGAAGGATTGCAGGTTGGAAGGATTCCAGGATAGAAGGAAGGATTCCAGGAAGGAAGGAAGGAAGGATTCCAGGAAGGAAGGAAGGAAGGATTCCAGGAAGGATTCCAGGAAGGATTCCAGGAAGGAAGGAAGGATTCCAGGAAGGAAGGAAGGATTCCAGGAAGGAAGGATTCCAGGAAGGAAGGATTCCAGGAAGGATTCCAGGAAGGAAGGATTCCAGGAAGGAAGGATTCCAGGAAGGAAGGATTCCAGGAAGGAAGGAAGGAAGGATTCCAGGAAGGAAGGATTCCAGGAAGGAAGGAAGGAAGGATTCCAGGAAGGAACGAAGGAAGGAAGGATTCCAGGAAGGAACGAAGGAAGGAAGGATTCCAGGAAGGAAGGATTCCAGGAAGGAAGGAATGAAGGAAGGAAGGATTCCAGGAAGGAAGGAAGGAAGGATTCCAGGAAGGAAGGAAGGAAGGAAGGAAGGAAGGAAGGAAGGAAGGAAGGAAGGAAGGAAGGAAGGAAGGAAGGAAGGAAGGAAGGAAGGAAGGAAGGAAGGAAGGAAGGAAGGAAGGAAGGAAGGAAGGAAGGAAGTATTCCAGGAAGGAAGGATTCCAGGAAGGAAGGAAGGATTCCAGGAGGGAAGGAAGGAAGGATTCCAGGAAGTAAGGAAGGAAGGATTCCAGGAAGGAAGGAAGGAAGGAAGGAAGGATTCCAGGAAGGAAGGAAGGAAGGATTCCAGGAAGGAAGGAAGGAAGGAAGGAAGGAAGGAAGGAAGGAAGGAAGGAAGGAAGGAAGGAAGGAAGGAAGGAAGGAAGGAAGGAAGGAAGGAAGGAAGGAAGGAAGGATTCCAGGAAGGAAGGAAGGAAGGAAGGATTCCAGGGAGGAAGGAAGGAAGGATTCCAGGAAGGAAGGAGTCCAGGAAGGAAGGAAGGATTCCAGGAGGGAAGGAAGGAAGGATTCCAGGAAGGATTCCAGGAAGGATTCCAGGAAGGATTCCAGGAAGGATTCCAGGAAGGGCGGGAGGAAGGAAGGAAGGAAGGAAGGAAGGAAGGAAGGAAGGAAGGAAGGAAGGAAGGAAGGAAGGAAGGAAGGAAGGAAGGAAGGAAGGAAGGAAGGAAGGAAGGAAGGAAGGAAGGAAGGAAGGAAGGAAGGAAGGAAGGAAGGAAGGAAAGAAGGAAGGAAGGAAGGAAGGAAGGAAGGAAGGAAGGAAGGAAGGAAGGAAGGAAGGAAGGAAGGAAGGAAGGAAGGAAGGAAGGAAGGAAGGAAGGAAGGATTCCAGGAAGGATTCCAGGAAGGATTCCAGGAAGGAAGGAAGGAAGGAAGGAAGGAAGGAAGGAAGGAAGGAAGGATTCCAGGAAGGAAGGAATGAAGGAAGGAAGGAAGGAAGGAAGGAAGGAAGGAAGGAAGGAAGGAAGGAAGGAAGGAAGGAAGGAAGGAAGGAAGGAAGGAAGGAAGGATTCCAGGAAGGCAGGATTCCAGGAAGGCAGGATTCCAGGAAGGAAGGAAGGAAGGAAGGAAGGAAGGAAGGAAGGAAGGAAGGAAGGAAGGAAGGAAGGAAGGAAGGAAGGAAGGAAGGAAGGAAGGAAGGAAGGAAGGAAGGAAGGATTCCAGGAAGGAAGGATTCCAGGAAGGAAGGAAGGAAGGAAGGAAGGAAGGAAGGAAGGAAGGAAGGAAGGAAGGAAGGAAGGAAGGAAGGATTCCAGGAAGGAAGGAAGGAAGGAAGGAAGGAAGGAAGGAAGGAAAGAAGGAAGGAAGGAAGGAAGGAAGGAAGGAAGGAAGGAAGGAAGGAAGGAAGGAAGGAAGGAAGGAAGGAAGGAAGGAAGGATTCCAGGAAGGATTCCAGGAAGGAAGGAAGGAAGGAAGGATTCCAGGAAGGATTCCAGGAAGGAAGGAAGGAAGGAAGGAAGGAATGAAGGAAGGAAGGAAGGAAGGAAGGAAGGAAGGAAGGAAGGAAGGAAGGAAGGAAGGAAGGATGGAAGGAAGGAAGGAAGGATTCCAGGAAGGATTCCAGGAAGGAAGGAAGGATTCCAGGAAGGAAGGAAGGATTCCAGGAAGGATTCCAGGAAGGATTCCGGGAAGGAAGGAAGGATTCCAGGAAGGAAGGAAGGATTCCAGGAAGGAAGGATTCCAGGAAGGAAGGATTCCAGGAAGGAAGGAAGGATTCCAGGAAGGAAGGAAGGAAGGAAGGATTCCAGGAAGGAAGGAAGGAAGGATTCCAGGAAGGAAGGATTCCAGGAAGGAAGGATTCCAGGAAGGAAGGAAGGATTCCAGGGAGGAAGGAAGGATTCCAGGAAGGAAGGATTCCAGGAAGGAAGGATTCCAGGGAGGAAGGAAGGATTCCAGTAAGGAAGGATTCCAGGAAGGATTCCAGGAAGGAAGGAAGGATTCCAGGAAGGAAGGATTCCAGGAAGGAAGGAAGGAAGGATTCCAGGAAGGAAGGATTCCAGGAAGGAAGGAAGGATTCCAGGAAGGAAGGATTCCAGGAAGGAAGGATTGCAGGTTGGAAGGATTCCAGGATAGAAGGAAGGATTCCAGGAAGGAAGGAAGGAAGGATTCCAGGAAGGATTCCAGGAAGGATTTCAGGAAGGATTCCAGGAAGGATTCCAGGAAGGATTCCAGGAAGGATTCCAGGAAGGATTCCAGGAAGGAAGGAAGGAAGGAAGGAAGGAAGGAAGGAAGGAAGGAAGGAAGGAAGGAAGGAAGGAAGGAAGGAAGGAAGGAAGGAAGGAAGGAAGGAAGGAAGGAAGGAAGGAAGGAAGGAAGGAAGGAAGGAAGGAAGGAATGATTCCAGGAAGGATTCCAGGAAGGAAGGAAGGATTCCAGGAAGGAAGGAAGGATTCCAGGAAGGATTCCAGGAAGGATTCCGGGAAGGAAGGAAGGATTCCAGGAAGGAAGGAAGGATTCCAGGAAGGAAGGATTCCAGGAAGGAAGGATTCCAGGAAGGAAGGATTCCAGGAAGGAAGGAAGGATTCCAGGAAGGAAGGAAGGAAGGAAGGATTCCAGGAAGGAAGGAAGGAAGGATTCCAGGAAGGAAGGATTCCAGGAAGGAAGGATTCCAGGAAGGAAGGAAGGATTCCAGGGAGGAAGGAAGGATTCCAGGAAGGAAGGATTCCAGGAAGGAAGGATTCCAGGGAGGAAGGAAGGATTCCAGTAAGGAAGGAAGGAAGGAAGGATTCCAGGAAGGAAGGAAGGATTCCAGGAAGGAAGGAAGGAAGGAAGGATTCCAGGAAGGAAGGAAGGAAGGATTCCAGGAAGGAAGGATTCCAGGAAGGAAGGATTCCAGGAAGGAAGGAAGGATTTCAGGGAGGAAGGAAGGATTCCAGGAAGGAAGGATTCCAGGAAGGAAGGATTCCAGGGAGGAAGGAAGGATTCCAGTAAGGAAGGATTCCAGGAAGGATTCCAGGAAGGAAGGAAGGATTCCAGGAAGGAAGGATTCCAGGAAGGAAGGAAGGATTCCAGGAAGGAAGGATTCCAGGAAGGAAGGATTGCAGGTTGGAAGGATTCCAGGATAGAAGGAAGGATTCCAGGAAGGAAGGAAGGAAGGATTCCAGGAAGGATTCCAGGAAGGATTCCAGGAAGGATTCCAGGAAGGATTCCAGGAAGGATTCCAGGAAGGATTCCAGGAAGGATTCCAGGAAGGAAGGAAGGAAGGAAGGAAGGAAGGAAGGAAGGAAGGAAGGAAGGAAGGAAGGAAGGAAGGAAGGAAGGAAGGAAGGAAGGAAGGAAGGAAGGATTCCAGGAAGGAAGGAAGGAAGGAAGGAATGATTCCAGGAAGGATTCCAGGAAGGAAGGAAGGATTCCAGGAAGGAAGGAAGGATTCCAGGAAGGATTCCAGGAAGGATTCCGGGAAGGAAGGAAGGATTCCAGGAAGGAAGGAAGGATTCCAGGAAGGAAGGATTCCAGGAAGGAAGGAAGGATTCCAGGAACGAAGGAAGGAAGGAAGGATTCCAGGAAGGAAGGAAGGAAGGAAGGATTCCAGGAAGGAAGGAAGGAAGGATTCCAGGAAGGAAGGATTCCAGGAAGGAAGGAAGGATTCCAGGAAGGAAGGAAGGATTCCAGGAAGGAAGGATTCCAGGGAGGAAGGAAGGATTCCAGTAAGGAAGGATTCCAGGAAGGATTCCAGTAAGGAAGGAAGGATTCCAGGAAGGAAGGATTCCAGGAAGGAAGGAAGGAAGGATTCCAGGAAGGAAGGATTCCAGGAAGGAAGGAAGGATTCCAGGAAGGAAGGAAGGATTCCAGGAAGGAAGGATTCCAGGAAGGAAGGATTGGAGGAAGGAAGGATTCCAGGATAGAAGGAAGGATTCCAGGAAGGAAGGAAGGAAGGATTCCAGGAAGGAAGGAAGGAAGTATTCCAGGAAGGAAGGATTCCAGGAAGGAAGGAAGGAAGGAAGGAAGGAAGGAAGGAAGGAAGGAAGGAAGGAAGGAAGGAAGGAAGGAAGGAAGGAAGGAAGGAAGGAAGGAAGGAAGGAAGGAAGGAAGGAAGGAAGGAAGGATTCCAGGAAGGAAGGATTCCAGGAAGGAAGGAAGGAAGGAAGGAAGGAAGGAAGGAAGGAAGGAAGGAAGGGAGGAAGGATTCCAGGAAGGAAGGAAGGATTCCAGGAAGGAAGGAAGGATTCCAGGAAGGATTCCAGGAAGGATTCCAGGAAGGAAGGATTCCAGGAAGGAAGGATTCCGGGAAGGAAGGATTCCAGGAAGGAAGGAAGGAAGAATTCCAGGAAGGAAGGAAGAAAGGAAGGAAGGAAGGAAGGATTCCAGGAAGGAAGGAAGGATTCCAGGAAGGAAGGAAGGAAGGATTCCAGGAAGGAAGGAAGGATTCCAGGAAGGAAGGAAGGAAGGATTCCAGGAAGGAAGGAAGGAAGGATTCCAGGAAGGAAAAAAGGATTCCAGGAAGGAAGGAAGGAAGGATTCCAGGAAGGAAGGAAAGATTCCAGGAAGGAAGGATTCCAGGAAGGAAGGAAGGATTCCAGGAAGGAAGGAAGGAAGGATTCCAGGAAGGAAGGAAGGAAGGATTCCAGGAAGGAAGGATTCCAGGAAGGAAGGAAGGAAGGATTCCAGGAAGGAAGGAAGGATTCCAGGAAGGATTCCAGGAAGGATTCCAGGAAGGAAGGATTCCAGGAAGGAAGGATTCCAGGAAGGAAGGATTCCAGGAAGGAAGGAAGGATTCCAGGAAGGAAGGAAGGATTCCAGGAAGGAAGGATTCCAGGAAGGATTCCAAGAAGGAAGGATTCCAGGAAGGAAGGATTCCGGGAAGGAAGGATTCCAGGAAGGAAGGAAGGAAGAATTCCAGGAAGGAAGGATTCCAGGAAGGAAGGAAGGAAGGATTCCAGGAAGGAAGGAAGGAAGTAAGGATTCCAGGAAGGAAGGAAGGATTCAAGGAAGGAAGGAAGGAAGGATGGATTCCAGAAAGGAAGGAAGGAAGTAAGGATTCCAGGAAGGAAGGAAGGATTCCAGAAAGGAAGGAAGGATTCCAGGAAGGAAGGATTCCAGGAAGGATTCCAGGAAGGAAGGATTCCAGGAAGGAAGGAAGGAAGGATTCCAGGAAGGAAGGAAGGATTCCAGGAAGGAAGGAAGGAAGGATTCCAGGAAGGAAGGAACGAAGGATTCCAGGAAGGAAGGAAGGATTCCAGGAAGGAAGGATTCCAGGAAGGAAGGAAGGATTCCAGGAAAGAAGGAAGGATTCCAGGATTCCAGGATACCAGGATTCCAGGAAGGAAGGAAGGATTCCAGGAAGGAAGGAAGGAAGGAAGGAAGGAAGGAAGGAAGGAAGGAAGGAAGGAAGGAAGGAAGGAAGGAAGGATTCCAGGAAGGATTCCAGGAAGGATACCAGGAAGGAAGGATTCCAGGAAGGAAGGAAGGATTCCAGGAAGGAAGGAAGGAAGGATTCCAGGAAGGAAGGATTCCAGGAAGGAATGAAGGATTCCAGGAAGGAAGGAAGGATTCCAGGAAGGAAGGAAGGAAGGATTCCAGGAAGGAAGGATTCCAGGAAGGAAGGAAGGAAGGATTCCAGGAAGGAAGGATTCCAGGAAGGAAGGATTCCAGGAAGGAAGGAAGGATTCCAGGAAGGAAGGAAGGATTCCAGGAAGGAAGGATTCCAGGAAGGAAGGAAGGAAGGATTCCAGGAAGGAAGGATTCCAGGAAGGAAGGATTCCAGGAAGGAAGGTAGGATTCCAGGGAGGAAGGAAGGATTCCAGGAAGGAAGGATTCCAGGAAGGAAGGATTCCAGGGAGGAAGGAAGGATTCCAGTAAGGAAGGATTCCAGGAAGGAAGGAAGGAAGGATTCCAGGAAGGAAGGATTCCAGGAAGGAAGGAAGGATTCCAGGAAGGAAGGATTCCAGGAAGGAAGGATTGCAGGTTGGAAGGATTCCAGGATAGAAGGAAGGATTCCAGGAAGGAAGGAAGGAAGGATTCCAGGAAGGAAGGAAGGAAGGATTCCAGGAAGGAAGGATTCCAGGAAGGAAGGATTCCAGGAAGGAAGGAAGGATTCCAGGGAGGAAGGAAGGATTCCAGGAAGGAAGGATTCCAGGAAGGAAGGATTCCAGGGAGGAAGGAAGGATTCCAGTAAGGAAGGATTCCAGGAAGGATTCCAGGAAGGAAGGAAGGATTCCAGGAAGGAAGGATTCCAGGAAGGAAGGAAGGAAGGATTCCAGGAAGGAAGGATTCCAGGAAGGAAGGAAGGATTCCAGGAAGGAAGGATTCCAGGAAGGAAGGATTGCAGGTTGGAAGGATTCCAGGATAGAAGGAAGGATTCCAGGAAGGAAGGAGGAAGGATTCCAGGAAGGATTCCAGGAAGGATTCCAGAAGGATTCCAGGAAGGATTCCAGGAAGGATTCAGGAAGGATTCCAGGAAGGAAGGATTCCAGGAAGGAAGGAAGGAAGGAAGGAAGGAAGGAAGGAAGGAAGGAAGGAAGGAAGGAAGGAAGGAAGGATTCCAGGAAGGAAGGAAGGAAGGAAGGAAGGAAGGAAGGAAGGAAGGAAGGAAGGAAGGAAGGAAGGAAGGAAGGAAGGAAGGAAGGAAGGAAGGAAGGAAGGAAGGAAGGAAGGAAGGAAGGAAGGAAGGAAGGAAGGAGTCCTGGAAGGATTCCAGGAAGTACTCCAGGAAGGATTCCTGGAAGGATTCCAGTAAAGAAGGAAGAAGGAAGGAAGGAAGGAAGGAAGGAAGGAAGGAAGGAAGGAAGGAAGGAAGGAAGGAAGGAAGGAAGGAAGGAAGGAAGGAAGGAAGGAAGGAAGGAAGGAAGGAAGGAAGGAAGGAAGGAAGGAAGGAAGGAAGGAAGGAAGGAAGGAAGGAAGGAAGGAAGGAAGGAAGGAAGGAAGGAAGGAAGGAAGGAAGGAAGGAAGGAAGGAAGGAAGAATTCCAGGAAGTAAGGAAGGATTCCAGGAAGGATTCCAGGAAGGATTCCAGGAAGGATTCCAGGAAGGAAGGAAGGATTCCAGGAAGGAAGGAAGGATTCCAGGAAGGAAGGATTCCAGGAAGGAAGGATTCCAGGAAGGATTCCAGGAAGGAAGGATTCCAGGAAGGAAGGAATCCAGGAAGGAAGGATTCCAGGAAGGAAGGAAGGAAGGATTCCAGGAAGGAAGGATTCCAGGAAGGAAGGAAGGAAGGATTCCAGGAAGGAACGAAGGAAGGAAGGATTCCAGGAAGGAACGAAGAAGGAAGGATTCCAGGAAGGAAGGATTCCAGGAAGGAAGGATTCCAGGAAGGAAGGAATGAAGGAAGGAAGGATTCCAGGAAGGAAGGAAGGAAGGATTCCAGGAAGGAAGGATTCCAGGAAGGAAGGATTCCAGGAAGGAAGGAAGGAAGTAAGAAGGAAGGAAGGAAGGAAGGAAGGAAGGAAGAGGATTCCAGGAAGGAAGGATTCCAGGAAGGAAGGAAGGAAGGAAGGAAGGAAGGAAGGAAGGAAGGAAGGAAGGAAGGAAGGAAGGAAGGAAGGAAGGAAGGAAGGAAGGAAGGAAGGAAGGAAGGAAGGAAGGAAGGAAGGAAGGAAGGAAGGAAGGAAGGAAGGAAGTATTCCAGGAAGGAAGGATTCCAGGAAGGAAGGAAGGATTCCAGGAAGGAAGGAAGGAAGGATTCCAGGAAGGAAGGAAGGAAGGATTCCAGGAAGGAAGGATTCCAGGAAGGAAGGAGGAAGGAAGGAAGGAAGGAAGGAAGGATTCCAGGAAGGAAGGATTCCAGGAAGGAAGGAAGGATTCCAGGGAGGAAGGAAGGAAGGATTCCAGGAAGGAAGGAGTCCAGGAAGGAAGGAAGGATTCCAGGAAGGATTCCAGGAAGGATTCCAGGAAGGATTCCAGGAAGGATTCCAGGAAGGATTCCAGGAAGGATTCCAGGAAGGATTCCAGGAAGGAAGGAAGGAAGGAAGGAAGGAAGGAAGGAAGGAAGGAAGGAAGGAAGGAAGGAAGGAAGGAAGGAAGGAAGGAAGGAAGGAAGGAAGGAAGGAAGGAAGGAAGGAAGGAAGGAAGGAAGGAAGGAAGGAAGGAAGGAAGGAAGGAAGGAAGGAAGGAAGGAAGGAAGGAAGGAAGGATTCCAGAAGGAAGGAAGGATTCCAGGAAGGAAGGATTCCAGGGAGGAAGGAAGGATTCCAGTAAGGAAGGATTCCAGGAAGGAAGGATTCCAGGAAAGAAGGAAGGAAGGATTCCAGGAAGGAAGGATTCCAGGAAGGAAGGAAGGAAGGATTCCAGGAAGGAAGGAAGGATTCCAGGAAGGAAGGAAGGATTCCAGGAAGGAAGGATTCCAGGAAGGAAGGATTGGAGGAAGGAAGGATTCCAGGATAGAAGGAAGGATTCCAGGAAGGAAGGAAGGAAGGATTCCAGGAAGGAAGGAAGGAAGTATTCCAGGAAGGAAGGATTCCAGGAAGGAAGGATTCCAGGAAGGAAGGAAGGAAGGAAGGAAGGAAGGAAGGAAGGAAGGAAGGATTCCAGGAAGGAAGGAAGGATTCCAGGAAGGAAGGAAGGAAGGAAGGAAGGAAGGAAGGAAGGAAGGAAGGAAGGAAGGAAGGAAGGAAGGAAGAAGGAAGGAAGAAGGAAGGAAGGAAGGAAGGAAGGAAGGAAGGAAGGATTCCTGGAAGGATTCCAGGAAGTACTCCAGGAAGGATTCCTGGAAGGATTCCAGTAAAGAAGGAAGGAAGGAAGGAAGGAAGGAAGGAAGGAAGGAAGGAAGGAAGGAAGGAAGGAAGGAAGGAAGGAAGGAAGGAAGGAAGGAAGGAAGGAAGGAAGGAAGGAGGAAGGAAGGAAGGAAGGAAGGAAGGAAGGATTCCAGGAAGGAAGGAAGGAAGGAAGGAAGGAAGGAAGGAAGGAAGGATTCCAGGAAGGCAGGATTCCAGGAAGGCAGGATTCCAGGAAGGAAGGATTCCAGGAAGGAAGGAAGGAAGGAAGGAAGGAAGGAAGGAAGGAAGGAAGGAAGGAAGGAAGGAAGGAAGGAAGGAAGGAAGGAAGGATGGAAGGAAGGAAGGAAGGATTCCAGGAAGGAAGGAAGGAAGGAAGGAAGGAAGGATTCCAGGAAGGAAGGAAGGATTCCAGGAAGGAAGGAAGGAAGGAAGGAATGATTCCAGGAAGGATTCCAGGAAGGAAGGAAGGATTCCAGGAAGGAAGGAAGGATTCCAGGAAGGATTCCAGGAAGGATTCCGGGAAGGAAGGAAGGATTCCAGGAAGGAAGGAAGGATTCCAGGAAGGAAGGATTCCAGGAAGAAGGATTCCAGGAAGGAATGATTCCAGGAAGGAAGGAAGGATTCCAGGAAGGAAGGAAGGAAGGAAGGATTCCAGGAAGGAAGGAAGGAAGGATTCCAGGAAGGAAGGATTCCAGGAAGGAAGGATTCCAGGAAGGAAGGAAGGATTCCAGGGAGGAAGGAAGGATTCCAGGAAGGAAGGATTCCAGGAAGGAAGGATTCCAGGGAGGAAGGAAGGATTCCAGTAAGGAAGGATTCCAGGAAGGATTCCAGGAAGGAAGGAAGGATTCCAGGAAGGAAGGATTCCAGGAAGGAAGGAAGGAAGGATTCCAGGAAGGAAGGATTCCAGGAAGGAAGGAAGGATTCCAGGAAGGAAGGATTCCAGGAAGGAAGGATTGCAGGTTGGAAGGATTCCAGGATAGAAGGAAGGATTTCCAGGAAGGAAGGAAGGAAGGATTCCAGGAAGGAAGGAAGGATTCCAGGAAGGAAGGAAGGATTCCAGGAAGGAAGGAAGGAAGGAAGGAAGGAAGGAAGGAAGGAAGGAAGGAAGGAAGGAAGGAAGGAAGGAAGGAAGGAAGGATTCCAGGAAGGATTCCAGGAAGGAAGGATTCCTGGAAGGATTCCAGGAAGTACTCCAGGAAGGATTCCTGGAAGGATTCCAGTAAAGAAGGAAGGAAGGAAGGAAGGAAGGAAGGAAGGAAGGAAGGAAGGAAGGAAGGAAGGAAGGAAGGAAGGAAGGAAGGAAGGAAGGAAGGAAGGAAGGAAGGAAGGAAGGAAGGAAGGAAGGATTCCAGGAAGGCAGGATTCCAGGAAGGAAGGATTCCAGGAAGGAAGGAAGGAAGGAAGGAAGGAAGGAAGGAAGGAAGGAAGGAAGGAAGGAAGGAAGGAAGGAAGGAAGGAAGGAAGGAAGGATGGAAGGAAGGAAGGAAGGATTCCAGGAAGGAAGGAAGGAAGGAAGGAAGGAAGGATTCCAGGAAGGAAGGAAGGATTCCAGGAAGGAAGGAAGGAAGGAAGGAATGATTCCAGGAAGGATTCCAGGAAGGAAGGAAGGATTCCAGGAAGGAAGGAAGGATTCCAGGAAGGATTCCAGGAAGGATTCCGGGAAGGAAGGAAGGATTCCAGGAAGGAAGGAAGGATTCCAGGAAGGAAGGATTCCAGGAAGGAAGGATTCCAGGAAGGAATGATTCCAGGAAGGAAGGAAGGATTCCAGGAAGGAAGGAAGGAAGGAAGGATTCCAGGAAGGAAGGAAGGAAGGATTCCAGGAAGGAAGGATTCCAGGAAGGAAGGATTCCAGGAAGGAAGGAAGGATTCCAGGGAGGAAGGAAGGATTCCAGGAAGGAAGGATTCCAGGAAGGAAGGATTCCAGGGAGGAAGGAAGGATTCCAGTAAGGAAGGATTCCAGGAAGGATTCCAGGAAGGAAGGAAGGATTCCAGGAAGGAAGGATTCCAGGAAGGAAGGAAGGAAGGATTCCAGGAAGGAAGGATTCCAGGAAGGAAGGAAGGATTCCAGGAAGGAAGGATTCCAGGAAGGAAGGATTGCAGGTTGGAAGGATTCCAGGATAGAAGGAAGGATTCCAGGAAGGAAGGAAGGAAGGATTCCAGGAAGGAAGGAAGGAAGGATTCCAGGAAGGATTCCAGGAAGGATTCCAGGAAGGAAGGAAGGATTCCAGGAAGGAAGGAAGGATTCCAGGAAGGAAGGATTCCAGGAAGGAAGGATTCCAGGAAGGATTCCAGGAAGGAAGGATTCCAGGAAGGAAGGATTCCAGGAAGGAAGGATTCCAGGAAGGAAGGAAGGAAGGATTCCAGGAAGGAAGGATTCCAGGAAGGAAGGAAGGAAGGATTCCAGGAAGGAACGAAGGAAGGAAGGATTCCAGGAAGGAACGAAGGAAGGAAGGATTCCAGGAAGGAAGGATTCCAGGAAGGAAGGAATGAAGGAAGGAAGGATTCCAGGAAGGAAGGAAGGAAGGATTCCAGGAAGGAAGGAAGGAAGGAAGGAAGGAAGGAAGGAAGGAAGGAAGGAAGGAAGGAAGGAAGGAAGGAAGGAAGGAAGGAAGGAAGGAAGGAAGGAAGGAAGGAAGGAAGGAAGGAAGGAAGTATTCCAGGAAGGAAGGATTCCAGGAAGGAAGGAAGGATTCCAGGAAGGAAGGAAGGAAGGATTCCAGGAAGTAAGGAAGGAAGGATTCCAGGAAGGAAGGAAGGAAGGAAGGAAGGATTCCAGGAAGGAAGGAAGGAAGGATTCCAGGAAGGAAGGAAGGAAGGAAGGAAGGAAGGAAGGAAGGAAGGAAGGAAGGAAGGAAGGAAGGAAGGAAGGAAGGAAGGAAGGAAGGAAGGAAGGAAGGAAGGAAGGATTCCAGGAAGGAAGGAAGGAAGGAAGGATTCCAGGGAGGAAGGAAGGAAGGATTCCAGGAAGGAAGGAGTCCAGGAAGGAAGGAAGGATTCCAGGAGGGAAGGAAGGAAGGATTCCAGGAAGGATTCCAGGAAGGATTCCAGGAAGGATTCCAGGAAGGATTCCAGGAAGGGCGGGAGGAAGGAAGGAAGGAAGAAGGAAGGAAGGAAGGAAGGAAGGAAGAAGGAAGGAAGGAAGGAAGGAAGGAGGAAGGAAGGAAGGAAGGAAGGAAGGAAGGAAGGAAGGAAGAAGGAAGAGAAGGAAGGAAGGAAGAGAAGGAAGGAGGAAGGAAGGAAGGAAGGAAGGAAGGAAGGAAGGAAGGAAGGAAGGAAGGAAGGAAGGAAGGAAGGAAGGAAGGAAGGAAGGATTCCAGGAAGGATTCCAGGAAGGATTCCAGGAAGGAAGGAAGGAAGAAGGAAGGAAGGAAGGAAGGAAGGAAGGATTCCAGGAAGGAAGGAAGGAAGGAAGGAAGGAAGGAAGGAAGGAAGGAAGGAAGGAAGGAAGGAAGGAAGGAAGGAAGGAAGGAAGGAAGGAAGGAAGGAAGGAAGGAAGGAAGGAAGGAAGGAAGGAAGGAAGGAAGGAAGGATTCCAGGAAGGCAGGATTCCAGGAAGGCAGGATTCCAGGAAGGAAGGAAGGAAGGAAGGAAGGAAGGAAGGAAGGAAGGAAGGAAGGAAGGAAGGAAGGAAGGAAGGAAGGAAGGAAGGAAGGAAGGAAGGAAGGAAGGAAGGAAGGAAGGAAGGAAGGAAGGATTCCAGGAAGGAAGGATTCCAGGAAGGAAGGAAGGAAGGAAGGAAGGAAGGAAGGAAGGAAGGAAGGAAGGAAGGAAGGAAGGAAGGAAGGATTCCAGGAAGGAAGGAAGGAAGGAAGGAAGGAAGGAAGGAAGGAAAGAAGGAAGGAAGGAAGGAAGGAAGGAAGGAAGGAAGGAAGGAAGGAAGGAAGGAAGGAAGGAAGGAAGGAAGGAAGGAAGGAAGGATGGATTCCAGGAAGGATTCCAGGAAGGAAGGAAGGAAGGAAGGATTCCAGGAAGGATTCCAGGAAGGAAGGAAGGAAGGAAGGAAGGAAGGAAGGAAGGAAGGAAGGAAGGAAGGAAGGAAGGAAGGAAGGAAGGAAGGAAGGAAGGAAGGAAGGAAGGAAGGAAGGAAGGATTCCAGGAAGGCAGGATTCCAGGAAGGCAGGATTCCAGGATTCCAGGAAGGAAGGAAGGAAGGAAGGAAGGAAGGAAGGAAGGAAGGAAGGAAGGAAGGAAGGAAGGAAGGAAGGAAGGAAGGAAGGAAGGAAGGAAGGAAGGAAGGATTCCAGGAAGGAAGGAAGGAAGGAAGGAAGGAAGGATTCCAGGAAGGAAGGATTCCAGGAAGGAAGGATTCCAGGAAGGAAGGATTCCAGGAAGGAAGGAAGGAAGGATTCCAGGAAGGAAGGATTCCAGGAAGGAAGGAAGGAAGGATTCCAGGAAGGAACGAAGGAAGGAAGGATTCCAGGAAGGAAGGATTCCAGGAAGGAAGGATTCCAGGAAGGAAGGAATGAAGGAAGGAAGGATTCCAGGAAGGAAGGAAGGAAGGATTCCAGGAAGGAAGGAAGGAAGGAAGGAAGGAAGGAAGGAAGGAAGGAAGGAAGGATTCCAGGAAGGAATGATTCCAGGAAGGAAGGAAGGAAGGAAGGAAGGAAGGAAGGAAGGAAGGAAGGAAGGAAGGAAGGAAGGAAGGATTCCAGGAAGGAAGGAAGGAAGGATTCCAGGAAGGAAGGATTCCAGGAAGGAAGGAAGGAAGGAAGGAAGGAAGGAAGGAAGGAAGGAAGGAAGGAAGGAAGGAAGGAAGGAAGGAAGGAAGGAAGGAAGGAAGGAAGGAAGGAAGGAAGGAAGGAAGGAAGGAAGGATTCCAGGAAGGAAGGATTCCAGGAAGGAAGGAAGGATTCCAGGGAGGAAGGAAGGAAGGATTCCAGGAAGGAAGGAGTCCAGGAAGGAAGGAAGGAAGGAAGGAAGGAAGGAAGGAAGGAAGGAAGGAAGGAAGGAAGGAAGGAAGGAAGGAAGGAAGGAAGGATTCCAGGAGGGAAGTAAGGAAGGATTCCAGGAAGGAAGGAATGATTCCAGGAAGGAAGGAAGGATTCCAGGAAGGAAGGAAGGATTCCAGGAAGGAAGGAAGGAAGGAAGGAAGGAAGGAAGGAAGGAAGGAAGGAAGGAAGGAAGGAAGGAAGGAAGGAAGGAAGGAAGGAAGGAAGGAAGGAAGGAAGGAAGGAAGGAAGGAAGGAAGGAAGGAGGGAAGGAAGGAAGGAAGGATTCCAGGAAGGCAGGATTCCAGGAAGGCAGGATTCCAGGAAGGAAGGATTCCAGGAAGGATTCCAGGAAGGAAGGAAGGAAGGAAGGAAGGAAGGAAGGAAGGAAGGAAGGAAGGAAGGAAGGAAGGAAGGAAGGAAGGAAGGAAGGAAGGAAGGAAGGAAGGATGGAAGGAAGGAAGGAAGGATTCCAGGAAGGAAGGAAGGAAGGAAGGAAGGAAGGATTCCAGGAAGGAAGGAAGGATTCCAGGAAGGAAGGAAGGAAGGAAGGAATGATTCCAGGAAGGATTCCAGGAAGGAAGGAAGGATTCCAGGAAGGAAGGAAGGATTCCAGGAAGGATTCCAGGAAGGATTCCGGGAAGGAAGGAAGGATTCCAGGAAGGAAGGAAGGATTCCAGGAAGGAAGGATTCCAGGAAGGAAGGATTCCAGGAAGGAATGATTCCAGGAAGGAAGGAAGGATTCCAGGAAGGAAGGAAGGAAGGAAGGATTCCAGGAAGGAAGGAAGGAAGGATTCCAGGAAGGAAGGATTCCAGGAAGGAAGGATTCCAGGAAGGAAGGAAGGATTCCAGGGAGGAAGGAAGGATTCCAGGAAGGAAGGATTCCAGGAAGGAAGGATTCCAGGGAGGAAGGAAGGATTCCAGTAAGGAAGGATTCCAGGAAGGATTCCAGGAAGGAAGGAAGGATTCCAGGAAGGAAGGATTCCAGGAAGGAAGGAAGGAAGGATTCCAGGAAGGAAGGATTCCAGGAAGGAAGGAAGGATTCCAGGAAGGAAGGATTCCAGGAAGGAAGGATTGCAGGTTGGAAGGATTCCAGGATAGAAGGAAGGATTCCAGGAAGGAAGGAAGGAAGGATTCCAGGAAGGAAGGAAGGATTCCAGGAAGGAAGGAAGGATTCCAGGAAGGAAGGAAGGAAGGAAGGAAGGAAGGAAGGAAGGAAGGAAGGAAGGAAGGAAGGAAGGAAGGAAGGAAGGAAGGAAGGAAGGATTCCTGGAAGGATTCCAGGAAGTACTCCAGGAAGGATTCCTGGAAGGATTCCAGTAAAGAAGGAAGGAAGGAAGGAAGGAAGGAAGGAAGGAAGGAAGGAAGGAAGGAAGGAAGGAAGGAAGGAAGGAAGGAAGGAAGGAAGGAAGGAAGGAAGGAAGGAAGGAAGGAAGGAAGGAAGGAAGGAAGGAAGGAAGGAAGGAAGGAAGGAAGGAAGGAAGGAAGGAAGGAAGGAAGGAAGGAAGGAAGGAAGGAAGGAAGGAAGGATTCCAGGAAGGATTCCAGGAAGGAAGGAATGAAGGAAGGAAGGATTCCAGGAAGGAAGGAAGGATTCCAGGAAGGAAGGAAGGATTCCAGGAAGGAAGGAAGGAAGGAAGGAAGGAAGGAAGGAAGGAAGGAAGGAAGGAAGGAAGGAAGGAAGGAAGGAAGGAAGGAAGGAAGGAAGGAAGGAAGGAAGGATTCCAGGAAGGATTCCAGGAAGGAAGGATTCCAGGAAGGAAGGATTCCAGGAAGGAAGGATTCCAGGAAGGAAGGAAGGAAGGATTCCAGGAAGGAAGGATTCCAGGAAGGAAGGAAGGAAGGATTCCAGGAAGGAACGAAGGAAGGAAGGATTCCAGGAAGGAACGAAGGAAGGAAGGATTCCAGGAAGGAAGGATTCCAGGAAGGAAGGATTCCAGGAAGGAAGGAATGAAGGAAGGAAGGATTCCAGGAAGGAAGGAAGGAAGGATTCCAGGAAGGAAGGATTCCAGGAAGGAAGGATTCCAGGAAGGATTCCAGGAAGGATTCCAGGAAGGAAGGAAGGAAGGAAGGAAGGAAGGAAGGAAGGAAGGAAGGAAGGAAGGAAGGAAGGAAGGAAGGAAGGAAGGAAGGAAGGAAGGAAGGAAGGAAGGAAGGAAGGAAGGAAGGAAGGAAGGAAGGAAGGAAGGAAGGAAGGAAGGAAGGAAGTATTCCAGGAAGGAAGGATTCCAGGAAGGAAGGAAGGATTCCAGGAAGGAAGGAAGGAAGGATTCCAGGAAGGAAGGAAGGAAGGATTCCAGGAAGGAAGGAAGGAAGGAAGGAAGGAAGGAAGGAAGGAAGGAAGGAAGGAAGGAAGGAAGGAAGGAAGGAAGGAAGGAAGGAAGGAAGGAAGGAAGGAAGGAAGGAAGGATTCAGGAAGGAAGGAAGGAAGGAAGGAAGGAAGGAAGGAAGGAAGGATTCCAGGAAGGAAGGATTCCAGGAAGGAAGGAAGGAAGGAAGGATTCCAGGGAGGAAGGAAGGAAGGATTCCAGGAAGGAAGGAGTCCAGGAAGGAAGGAAGGATTCCAGGAGGGAAGGAAGGAAGGATTCCAGGAAGGATTCCATGAAGGATTCCAGGAAGGATTCCAGGAAGGATTCCAGGAAGGGAGGGAGGAGGAAGGAAGGAAGGAAGGAAGGAAGGAAGGAAGGAAGGAAGGAAGGAAGGAAGGAAGGAAGGAAGGATGGAAGGAAGGAAGGAAGGAAGGAAGGAAGGAAGGAAGGAAGGAAGGAAGGAAGGAAGGAAGGAAGGAAGGAAGGAAGGAAGGAAGGATTCCAGGAAGGAAGGATTCCAGGAAGGAAGGATTCCAGGAAGGATTCCAGGAAGGAAGGAAGGAAGGAAGGAAGGAAGGAAGGAAGGAAGGAAGGAAGGAAGGAAGGAAGGAAGGAAGGAAGGAAGGAAGGAAGGAAGGAAGGAAGGAAGGAAGGAAGGATTCCAGGAAGGAAGGAATGAAGGAAGGAAGGAAGGAAGGAAGGAAGGAAGGAAGGAAGGAAGGAAGGAAGGAAGGAAGGAAGGAAGGAAGGAAGGAAGGAAGGAAGGAAGGAAGGAAGGAAGGATTCCAGGAAGGAAGGAAGGATTCCAGGAAGGCAGGATTCCAGGAAGGCAGGATTCCAGGAAGGAAGGATTCCAGGAAGGAAGGAAGGAAGGAAGGAAGGAAGGAAGGAAGGAAGGAAGGAAGGAAGGAAGGAAGGAAGGAAGGAAGGAAGGAAGGAAGGATTCCAGGAAGGAAGGAAGGAAGGAAGGAAGGAAGGAAGTATTCCAGGAAGGAAGGATTCCAGGAAGGAAGGAAGGATTCAGGAAGGAAGGAAGGAAGGATTCCAGGAAGGAAGGAAGGAAGGATTCCAGGAAGGAAGGAAGGAAGGAAGGAAGGAAGGAAGGAAGGAAGGAAGGAAGGAAGGAAGGAAGGAAGGAAGGAAGGATTCCAGGAAGGAAGGAAGGAAGGAAGGAAGGAAGGAAGGAAGGAAGGATTCCAGGAAGGAAGGATTCCAGGAAGGAACGAAGGAAGGAAGGATTCCAGGGAGGAAGGAAGGAAGGATTCCAGGAAGGAAGGAGTCCAGGAAGGAAGGAAGGAAGGAAGGAAGGAAGGAAGGAAGGAAGGAAGGAAGGAAGGAAGGAAGGAAGGAAGGAAGGAAGGAAGGAAGGAAGGAAGGAAGGAAGGAAGGAAGGAAGGAAGGAAGGAAGGAAGGATTCCAGGAAGGAAGGAATGAAGGAAGGAAGGAAGGAAGGAAGGAAGGAAGGAAGGAAGGAAGGAAGGATGGAAGGAAGGAAGGAAGGAAGGAAGGAAGGAAGGAAGGAAGGAAGGAAGGAAGGAAGGAAGGAAGGAAGGAAGGAAGGAAGGAAGGAAGGAAGGAAGGAAGGAAGGAAGGAAGGAAGGAAGGAAGGAAGGATTCCAGGAAGGAAGGAAGGATTCCAGGAAGGCAGGATTCCAGGAAGGCAGGATTCCAGGAAGGAAGGATTCCAGGAAGGAAGGAAGGAAGGAAGGAAGGAAGGAAGGAAGGAAGGAAGGAAGGAAGGAAGGAAGGAAGGAAGGAAGGAAGGAAGGAAGGAAGGAAGGATTCCAGGAAGGAAGGATTCCAGGAAGGAAGGAAGGAAGGAAGGATTCCAGGAAGGAAGGAAGGAAGGAAGGAAGGAAGGATTCCAGGAAGGAAGGAAGGAAGGAAGGAAGGAAGGAAGGAAGGAAGGAAGGAAGGAAGGAAGGAAGGAAGGAAGGAAGGAAGGAAGGAAGGAAGGAAGGATTCCAGGAAGGAAGGAAGGATTCCAGGAAGGAAGGAAGGAAGGAAGGAATGATTCCAGGAAGGATTCCAGGAAGGAAGGAAGGATTCCAGGAAGGAAGGAAGGATTCCAGGAAGGATTCCAGGAAGGATTCCGGGAAGGAAGGAAGGATTCCAGGAAGGAAGGAAGGATTCCAGGAAGGAAGGATTCCAGGAAGGAAGGATTCCAGAAGGAAGGAAGGATTCCAGGAAGGAAGGAAGGAAGGAAGGATTCCAGGAAGGAAGGAAGGAAGGATTCTAGGAAGGAAGGATTCCAGGAAGGAAGGATTCCAGGAAGGAAGGAAGGATTCCAGGGAGGAAGGAAGGATTCCAGGAAGGAAGGATTCCAGGAAGGAAGGATTCCAGGGAGGAAGGAAGGATTCCAGTAAGGAAGGATTCCAGGAAGGATTCCAGGAAGGAAGGAAGGATTCCAGGAAGGAAGGATTCCAGGAAGGAAGGAAGGAAGGATTCCAGGAAGGAAGGATTCAGGAAGGAAGGAAGGATTCCAGGAAGGAAGGATTCCAGGAAGGAAGGATTGCAGGTTGGAAGGATTCCAGGATAGAAGGAAGGATTCCAGGAAGGAAGGAAGGAAGGATTCCAGGAAGGATTCAGGAAGGATTCCAGGAAGGATTCCAGGAAGGATTCCAGGAAGGATTCCAGGAAGGATTCCAGGAAGGATTCCAGGAAGGAAGGATTCCAGGAAGGAAGGAAGGAAGGAAGGAAGGAAGGAAGGAAGGAAGGAAGGAAGGAAGGAAGGAAGGATTCCAGGAAGGAAGGATTCCAGGAAGGAAGGAAGGAAGGAAGGAAGGAAGGAAGGAAGGAAGGAAGGAAGGAAGGAAGGAAGGAAGGAAGGAAGGAAGGAAGGAAGGAAGGAAGGAAGGAAGGAAGGAAGGAAGGAAGGATTCCAGGAAGGAAGGAGTCCTGGAAGGATTCCAGGAAGTACTCCAGGAAGGATTCCTGGAAGGATTCCAGTAAAGAAGGAAGGAAGGAAGGAAGGAAGGAAGGAAGGAAGGAAGGAAGGAAGGAAGGAAGGAAGGAAGGAAGGAAGGAAGGAAGGAAGGAAGGAAGGAAGGAAGGAAGGAAGGAAGGAAGGAAGGAAGGAAGGAAGGAAGGAAGGAAGGAAGGAAGGAAGGAAGGAAGGAAGGAAGGAAGGAAGGAAGGAAGGAAGGAAGGAAGAATTCCAGGAAGTAAGGAAGGATTCCAGGAAGGAAGGATTCCAGGAAGGAAGGATTCCAGGAAGGATTCCAGGAAGGAAGGATTCCAGGAAGGAAGGAATCCAGGAAGGAAGGATTCCAGGAAGGAAGGAAGGAAGGATTCCAGGAAGGAAGGATTCCAGGAAGGAAGGAAGGAAGGATTCCAGGAAGGAACGAAGGAAGGAAGGATTCCAGGAAGGAACGAAGGAAGGAAGGATTCCAGGAAGGAAGGATTCCAGGAAGGAAGGATTCCAGGAAGGAAGGAATGAAGGAAGGAAGGATTCCAGGAAGGAAGGAAGGAAGGATTCCAGGAAGGAAGGATTCCAGGAAGGAAGGATTCCAGGAAGGAAGGATTCCAGGAAGGAAGGAAGGAAGGAAGGAAGGAAGGAAGGAAGGAAGGAAGGATTCCAGGAAGGAAGGATTCCAGGAAGGAAGGATTCCAGGAAGGAAGGATTCCAGGAAGGAAGGATTCCAGGAAGGAAGGAAGGAAGGAAGGAAGGAAGGAAGGAAGGAAGGAAGGAAGGAAGGAAGGAAGGAAGGAAGGAAGGAAGGAAGGAAGGAAGGAAGGAAGGAAGGAAGGAAGGAAGGAAGGAAGGAAGTATTCCAGGAAGGAAGGATTCCAGGAAGGAAGGAAGGATTCCAGGAAGGAAGGAAGGAAGGATTCCAGGAAGGAAGGAAGGAAGGATTCCAGGAAGGAAGGATTCCAGGAAGGAAGGAAGGAAGGAAGGAAGGAAGGAAGGAAGGATTCCAGGAAGGAAGGATTCCAGGAAGGAAGGAAGGATTCCAGGGAGGAAGGAAGGAAGGATTCCAGGAAGGAAGGAGTCCAGGAAGGAAGGAAGGATTCCAGGAAGGATTCCAGGAAGGATTCCAGGAAGGATTCCAGGAAGGATTCCAGGAAGGATTCCAGGAAGGAAGGAAGGAAGGAAGGAAGGAAGGAAGGAAGGAAGGAAGGAAGGAAGGAAGGAAGGAAGGAAGGAAGGAAGGAAGGAAGGAAGGAAGGAAGGAAGGAAGGAAGGAAGGAAGGAAGGAAGGAAGGAAGGAAGGAAGGAAGGAAGGAAGGAAGGATTCCAGGAAGGAAGGAAGGATTCCAGGAAGGAAGGAAGGATTCCAGGAAGGAAGGATTCCAGGGAGGAAGGAATGATTCCAGTAAGGAAGGATTCCAGGAAGGAAGGATTCCAGGAAGGAAGGAAGGAAGGATTCCAGGAAGGAAGGATTCCAGGAAGGAAGGAAGGAAGGATTCCAGGAAGGAAGGAAGGATTCAGGAAGGAAGGAAGGATTCCAGGAAGGAAGGATTCCAGGAAGGAAGGATTGGAGGAAGGAAGGATTCCAGGATAGAAGGAAGGATTCCAGGAAGGAAGGAAGGAAGGATTCCAGGAAGGAAGGAAGGAAGTATTCCAGGAAGGAAGGATTCCAGGAAGGAAGGATTCCAGGAAGGAAGGAAGGAAGGAAGGAAGGAAGGAAGGAAGGAAGGAAGGATTCCAGGAAGGAAGGAAGGATTCCAGGAAGGAAGGAAGGAAGGAAGGAAGGAAGGAAGGAAGGAAGGAAGGAAGGAAGGAAGGAAGGAAGGAAGGAAGGAAGGAAGGAAGGAAGGAAGGATTGATTCCTGGAAGGATTCCAGGAAGTACTCCAGGAAGGATTCCTGGAAGGATTCCAGTAAAGAAGGAAGGAAGGAAGGAAGGAAGGAAGGAAGGAAGGAAGGAAGGAAGGAAGGAAGGAAGGAAGGAAGGAAGGAAGGAAGGAAGGAAGGAAGGAAGGAAGGAAGGAAGGAAGGAAGGAAGGAAGGAAGGAAGGAAGGAAGGAAGGAAGGAAAGGAAGGAAGGAAGGAAGGAAGGAAGGAAGGAAGGAAGGAAGGAAGGAAGGAAGGAAGGAAGGAAGGAAGGAAGGATTCCAGGAAGGCAGGATTCCAGGAAGGCAGGATTCCAGGAAGGAAGGATTCCAGGAAGGAAGGAAGGAAGGAAGGAAGGAAGGAAGGAAGGAAGGAAGGAAGGAAGGAAGGAAGGAAGGAAGGAAGGAAGGAAGGAAGGAAGGAAGGAAGGAAGGAAGGATGGAAGGAAGGAAGGAAGGATTCCAGGAAGGAAGGAAGGAAGGAAGGAAGGAAGGATTCCAGGAAGGAAGGAAGGATTCCAGGAAGGAAGGAAGGAAGGAAGGAATGATTCCAGGAAGGATTCCAGGAAGGAAGGAAGGATTCCAGGAAGGAAGGAAGGATTCCAGGAAGGATTCCAGGAAGGATTCCGGGAAGGAAGGAAGGATTCCAGGAAGGAAGGAAGGATTCCAGGAAGGAAGGATTCAGGAAGGAAGGATTCCAGGAAGGAATGATTCCAGGAAGGAAGGAAGGATTCCAGGAAGGAAGGAAGGAAGGAAGGATTCCAGGAAGGAAGGAAGGAAGGATTCCAGGAAGGAAGGATTCCAGGAAGGAAGGATTCCAGGAAGGAAGGAAGGATTCCAGGGAGGAAGGAAGGATTCCAGGAAGGAAGGATTCCAGGAAGGAAGGATTCCAGGGAGGAAGGAAGGATTCCAGTAAGGAAGGATTCCAGGAAGGATTCCAGGAAGGAAGGAAGGATTCCAGGAAGGAAGGATTCCAGGAAGGAAGGAAGGAAGGATTCCAGGAAGGAAGGATTCCAGGAAGGAAGGAAGGATTCCAGGAAGGAAGGATTCCAGGAAGGAAGGATTGCAGGTTGGAAGGATTCCAGGATAGAAGGAAGGATTCCAGGAAGGAAGGAAGGAAGGATTCCAGGAAGGAAGGAAGGAAGGATTCCAGGAAGGATTCCAGGAAGGATTCCAGGAAGGAAGGAAGGATTCCAGGAAGGAAGGAAGGATTCCAGGAAGGAAGGATTCCAGGAAGGAAGGATTCCAGGAAGGATTCCAGGAAGGAAGGATTCCAGGAAGGAAGGAAGGAAGGAAGGAATGATTCCAGGAAGGATTCCAGGAAGGAAGGAAGGATTCCAGGAAGGAAGGAAGGATTCCAGGAAGGATTCCAGGAAGGATTCCGGGAAGGAAGGAAGGATTCCAGGAAGGAAGGAAGGATTCCAGGAAGGAAGGATTCCAGGAAGGAAGGATTCCAGGAAGGAAGGAAGGATTCCAGGAAGGAAGGAAGGAAGGAAGGATTCCAGGAAGGAAGGAAGGAAGGATTCTAGGAAGGAAGGATTCCAGGAAGGAAGGATTCCAGGAAGGAAGGAAGGATTCCAGGGAGGAAGGAAGGATTCCAGGAAGGAAGGATTCCAGGAAGGAAGGATTCCAGGGAGGAAGGAAGGATTCCAGTAAGGAAGGATTCCAGGAAGGATTCCAGGAAGGAAGGAAGGATTCCAGGAAGGAAGGATTCCAGGAAGGAAGGAAGGAAGGATTCCAGGAAGGAAGGATTCCAGGAAGGAAGGAAGGATTCCAGGAAGGAAGGATTCCAGGAAGGAAGGATTGCAGGTTGGAAGGATTCCAGGATAGAAGGAAGGATTCCAGGAAGGAAGGAAGGAAGGATTCCAGGAAGGATTCCAGGAAGGATTCCAGGAAGGATTCCAGGAAGGATTCCAGGAAGGATTCCAGGAAGGATTCCAGGAAGGATTCCAGA